>NC_090022.1:89803202-90423515 GCF_037176765.1 Anolis sagrei | reverse complement strand
TAAAAGTGTCAGCCTGTGTCCTTTGGGAAAGGGATGGGTGGGTAAACAAATTCAAAATAACTTCAGATTTCTCATAGTAATTTCAGTTTTCTTTGATATAGAGTTATGTAGACACTACCAGTTTAGCTTTTTAAATAAATGGATAAACTTTTTAAAGTAGCTTTGAAAACAACTACCACTGCCCTATCTAATTTAGAATAAACACTGGTTATTTGCATTTCTTTTTAAAAATGTATGTTCAGTGAATCTCATTGCATTTCATATCTGAACTTGTCTTTGTTGATGACTGTCTGTGTCATGGGCCTTTTACTTCCCAGAAATTCTGGTTGACATGTTGGGATTAAATGGGTGGTTAGACTTTAACAGCCCAACCCTCGAAAAAGTTACAAATGTTAACTATGTTAAACTTGACAAACTACACTCATTAAGGATGAAAGTGCTTATGACTAAACATCTTGACAATATACTGAACTTTTTCTCATTAGTGTTTCAGCTTGTTAAATCTGTCCACAATGTAATGAAATACTGTTTATGTCTTCCAGGTTGACAGTAGTACTGAATCAGCAGAAGCTGCATGTGACATCCTGTCTCAGCTGGTGAATTGTTCTATCAAAACACTTGGATTGATTTCCACAGCAAAGCCAAGTTTCATGAATGTTTCCAAGGTGATATTTTGCATGATTCTTTAACTATGTAAACAAGATTTTATACTTACCCTTCTACATATGTGCATGAGGATTTCTGGTCTTATTTGAGGTGAGGTTGAGCCTAGGAGAGGGCTGATAAATGTTTACTGGGATTATATTATAGATAATAAATAAATAGGATCTGCCCATTTCACAATTGATAACTAATCCTTTTTTGTTTTTCCTTAATTTGTGACTAATAATAGGCAGTCACCTAAGTTTACCAAGGGAAATATTTTTCCCTTAAAAATGTGCATGTCTTTTGGTTTGTATCGAATATGCTGACATCGTCAGTTATTACATTTATGTTATCTTTGGTAGCAGTAATTATTTACTATCAAGATGATAATATATTTCCATTTGTAGGTGTGATCCTAAAATGTAATATTTATTTCTGAAAAACATAACTGAGAAAGCAGAAATCATTGGTTGATTTTGGCCTTTGCTTCCTGATTTCTTTCTAGGTTGTTGTGTTGGTGAGCTAATAAATATGATTTGTGGCAAATCATTGTTGGCAAGCATTGGTAAATTTATAAATTAGCTTTTCTCAATGTGCAGGTAAAGATTGGAAGGAACCCTGTGGTGCCATTCTGCTTATGAAGCAGAATCTGATTTAAATTCTGATCGCCATAACCCCCTGGACCTGCTTCCTTGTTGTTCCTGTTCCGTGTTATGATGGTGGAATAACATTGTTGCATTCCACCCATAATTATAATTGCTAGGCTGCTGCTTCTGTGAAGATGTTGCTGTTGTTGTGTGCCTTTAAGTTGATTCTATCTTATGGTTTGCCTAAAGCAAGCCTGTGATGAGGATTTCCTTGGCAAGATGTGTTCAGAAGTTTTTTGCATGTCCCTTATAATCCTCAAAACATACAAAATACAGAATAAATGGGAATTGTTAAGCTTTGTAAATTAAGCAGATTTTTTAAAATCCTGCAGAAAATCAGACTTGTTGGCTGCAGCAATATTTTAAGTAACTGAAGCACCCAGGGAGTAATCAAAAGTGTTGCTTTACCCCCTCCAAATTGAATACATAATTGGTCAACTTATATAGCAGTGTTATTCCTGTGGCTGTTCCGAAAACCAGAGAAAGGCCACCCTCAGTGGTGAGATCCGACCTTCGACTTCTACCACCTACTACCATTGAAACTTAAATGCTACTACTTCTCTGATGTCAAAACTCAGGATCTGTGGATTCACAGCCTTTTCAGCCCCCACACAGAAAAAGGGGCAACAGATCTGTATCAGCCTTGATATAACCCTGAATGTAAAATGTTGTCTCCTTTTTTAAAATAGGCTCATTTTGTGTCGGCGCTCACGGTAGTATTTGTCAACTCCAAGTCATTATCTTCCATCAAAATTGAAGATACGCCTGTAGATGATCCATCCTTGAAGGTCCTTGTTGCTAACAACAGTGATACATTAAAATTACTTAAAATGAGTAGCTGTCCTCATGTGTCGCCTGCCGGTAGGTAGTAAACCTGAGAAAGGAAATATAAAACACTGTGTTTTCACTTATTTTTCTAGTGCATCTTTGTACTGCTGATTTATTCTAGATTGCTTAGATATAAATAGAAGAGTACTAATTTCACTGTCATCTCGTTTTCTAACAGCATAATTATATAGATATCTAAAAAGCAATTGTTGATATTGCATAGGATAGTGACATAATATAAGTTCTCCGTGGTCTCTGCATCACATGGCACCTGCATAGAGTCACATTCAAGAATATTTAGCTAACAGAGGTTTTTGGAAGAAACAGTTGTAAATAGATTTTATTTTACTTACTAATACTGATTTTTCGCTTTTTTCCTTTGTAGGAATTCTTTGTGTTGCCGATCAATGCCATGGCCTTAGAGAACTTGCTCTTAATTACTATCTGCTAAGCGATGAATTGTTGCTTGCACTTTCAACTGAAAAGCATGCTAATCTGGAGCATCTCCGTATAGATGTTGTCAGTGAGAATCCTGGACAGATTGAATTTCATACCATCAAAAAGCAAAGCTGGGATGCACTCATTAAACACTCCCCTAAAGTTAACATTGTTATGTATTTCTTTCTATATGAGGAAGAATTTGATGCTTTTTTCAGGGAGGAAACGCCTGTTACTCATCTGTACTTTGGCCGTGCAGTAAGCAAATCAATGCTTGGCCGTATTGGAATGAACTGTCCAAGACTGATTGAATTGGTTGTCTGCGCCAATGGCCTACAGCCATTGGATGATGAACTCATTCGCATTGCTGAACGTTGTAAGAATTTAACTGCTATGGGACTTGGTGAATGTGAAGTCACATGTCGAGGCTTCATTGAGTTTGTGAAGATGTGCGGTGGCAGGCTCGCCCAACTGTCCATTATGGAAGAAGTACTTATTCCAGATAATGACTACAATCTGGACCAAATTCATTCAGAAGTTTCCAAACACCTTGGAAGACTGTGGTTCCCTGATATGATGCCAACATGGTAAACTATCCATAGGACAAATGGCTGTAGTTTTGTACAGACTGTGGCTTTCTATGCAAATAAGGAATCGTAAATATAAAACAATGCTGTATTGTTTTCCTCCTTAATTCACTGCATAGTGGTAGTGTTACGCCACTTTAAAATGGAATATAGTGTATACTGAAATCAAATCGAAAGTGTGTTTATTAGGTACAATTGCTTAGTTTATTCTCCAGTTAATTGGAGGGTTTTTAAAACTGATTTATGTTTAATTGTTAAGCTCTCAGTTTAGTACAAAGTACTACAGTACTAGTATTTCTGATATGGCTAAACAGCTTGGCCTTTGGGGGTTTCTGGAACTTCCATTTAAAGTGTTGTTTCTCCTGTTCCTTTAATAAACTGGTGATGTAAAAACCTGTAAAGAACAGCAGCTGCTTATATAGTGTGAATCCTGATACCTTTCTATCAGTACTTTGGCAGATCATAAATTTGTGCTGCAACTGAACAATGATGTTAATGCACTCTCTCTTACTCTGTATACAGTTGAGTAATTGCTCTTACAGTCTAATGTGATAAGTGTATAGAAAACGGCAATCAGTACAAGCTTTTCGTTTTGTGTGCACTCTAGATATGAATGATAGTGCAAGCACATAGCCGCAGTAGTTATGGCCTGGTCAATAAACTCAGCCCAGCCAAACACCTCATTAACTTTCTGGGTTACTGTTTGATCAGGCAATACCCTCTTCTGTGGGCACTTTCTGTGCAGCGTGCTGTGTGCATACCAAAATGATAGGTACTTTTCTCTGTAAGGTTCATGCTCTTTATAAGATGTTTTACCACTGCAGGATAATACCAGTGTTTCTAAATGCTTTGATTCCATAAAACTATAGCAGCTTGTAGAGAGAATCCTTGCCCCCACTC
The DNA here is from genome assembly GCF_037176765.1 of Anolis sagrei. Classification (NCBI taxonomy): domain Eukaryota; kingdom Metazoa; phylum Chordata; class Lepidosauria; order Squamata; family Anolidae; genus Anolis; species Anolis sagrei. The sequence goes on along the minus strand of NC_090022.1, from coordinate 90,419,470 downwards.
TTGCTTAAATCAAAATGAAATATATACTGGTGAGATGACATCTCTTCATTGATGCTTAGTGCAAAGTATTACCAGAACGTTTTGTTCTTTTCAGTATGTTTTTCATAAATGTGTTCCCTGTCTTAATAAGAAAAAGGTATCAATTTCTGGCAAAGCCTTTCCCTGTATCTTTTCTTAGAGCAGTATTTATTCTTCAGACATGTCCTATCAGCTGAAATGGGTTACATCCTAGAGCAGCGATTGGGCGCATTTCTTGTTTACAAGTTTGAAAGCAAGCCTGATTAAACTTGGGTGCAGTATACATAGGGCAGGTTGCATGACCACAGTGAAATAGGCAGTTGAGATTCCAGTCTGCTGCCTTAGAAATCATGCCATTTTTGTATAGCACTGAGCGTTTGCTCTGAATGTAATGTTTTCATTTTTGAGCCTTCATTATGTTAAGTAAAATTTCCTGAAATCAGTTTGTACATTACCCATAAACAGGCAACCTTACAAGAAGATTTTGAGAAACTAATCACTAAATTATCCATTTTAACCCTTCACTGAAAAAGAGGAAAAATCTTACTAAGTAGATCTGGACTTTATTACAGTTTTATTTGCAACAAATGCAATCCCGTTTAGTCATATATAAATCCCAATATCTTCATTGTGGCTTACTCCCTAGCAAGGGTTTTTAGTATTGCAGCCTTAAATAAGTTCAACTTCAAATCTTTTTTTAAATATTTAAAAAGAGTTAAAGAAGACTACCCTTTGGGACAAGTAAATCCTTCTCCTTTTTATAGAATTTGCATAAAATACTTTGTGTGTTGGTAGTGTACCCTAAAGGCACCAGATCCCATCTGATCTTGGAAGCTAAGCAAGGTTAACACTAGTGGTTAGTGCTTTGATAGGAGACTACCAATGAATACCAGGTGTGGCAGACTATATTTCAGAGGAAGGAACTGGCAAAACCACTTCTGAATATTCATTGCTTAAGAACCCTTTGAAGATCATGGGGGCCCCATAAATCAATGGATGGCTTGAAGGCACATAAACTAACCTCCATAATGGTTGATATATGTGCCTTCAAATTAAATAAAAAATACCAGGTATTAGTTGGTTACAAGTATTTGGAAGAACCTGCAAATTTGGATTTCAGTGAAAATGGACCTGCATGAGGTCCAAGAGTTAGTCTAGATCAGCCCTGCACAACCCATGGCTTTCCAGGTGTTTGGAACTTCAGCTTCCAGAATTCCCGATCATTGGATCAGCTGGCAGGGCCACAGGTTGTGCAGGCCTGGTCTAGACTTTGAAAGACCATTGTTGATTTGTTCAGACCATCACAGCAAGTGAGAATCTTTCAGGAACATCTGTGTTCGCAATGAATACATCTTGTCTCCTAAGAACTATTAATCACATGACAATTTGGCTATTCTTTTTTCCTTTTTTTTTTTTCTTTTTTTTACAAGAATGAATGTAGCAATTTTAACTTGTATACAAAAAAAAAAAAACCACAATTATTCTCAGGCAATTCTCCAGACTTTCTGCTGAAGCCATCTTTTTACAATGTTTTTCATCATGGGTAGGTTTGAAAGATACTCCACAGTGTTCATAACAAAACTGAAGAAGAGCGGCAATTAATTTTAACTGCTCTCGTGAGCAGAGGTACATTAAAGCATAATGTTGTAAATTATATTGCAGATTTTATGTATATGTATGAAAAATAAAAAATACAGATATGAGACTGATGCATTTCAATTCATAAGTCTGGCTTGCATACTACCGTATATACTTGAGTATAAGCTGAGTTTTTCCAGCCTTTTTTTACACTTAAAAAGCCCCCCTTGGCTTTTTCTTGAGTCAAGGTTATTTATTATTTTACTCTATTGTTACTAGATTTATTATATTACTCTTATTTTTATTACATTTTTTTTATTGGAAGATACGTAAGCACATTTACATAGAAGGTCAGAATAATGGTTTAATCAGAGTTGAACAGTCTTATCTTAAATTACCATTTTATGGAAATATGCAAAAGCATTTAACCTACTGTTACCTCAATGTAATGTTATTGGTATCTATTTTTATTTTGAAATTTACTAGTAGCTGCTGCATCCCCCCCCCCCCCCCCCCCGGATTTATACTTGAGTCAATATGTTTTCCCAGTTTTTTGTGGTAAAATTGGGTGCCTCGGCTTATATTCGAGTCAGCTTATACTCGAATGTTTGTGGTAAGTTGTCTATTTTTTGTGTCTGTTACCTAGAGAAATGGGGTAACCCTCCTTTGACTTCAATTTTAGCTGCATTATATGCAAAAGGGCAGATGTGGGATGGACTAATCTAACTTAGTTTCCTCTTAGATCTTGTTAATGAATACTATGCTGGCTTTCTTAAGAATGTGGTCCATTAACAACTATATAATTATAACATGATTTCACTTGAATTAATATGGCTACACATCCATAGATGTGTAGTTCAAGCTACTAGAAGTTTCTAATTGAGTTTCTAAATACCCTTCTATATTCCCAGTCCCATAATTCTGTAGGATGTGGCCATGAGAATCCAAAAGTGATATGGTAAAGCTTTAATTGTGCAGTGTGAAAGGGCTCATAGATTATAAAATGTTTTAAACATCCCGGTTTTGTTAGCACTAACAATTCTGAGGACACTATTAACGGAACAATACGCTTCCAATTACCTGGGGTGAGAGATCTGAGAATGAACCCCAATTGTCTCCATCTGGCTTGTTCATTTCTTGTCATGTTGATGTTCGAATTTATTTATTTATTTGGGGTTCTTTTACCCCTCCCTTCTCACCCCGAAGGGGACTCAGGGCGGCTTACAAAAGCAAGGCACAATTTGATGCCTGCATCATAAAAACAATCAACACAAAATTACATCAATACACAGTTAACACCAAATATACATTATAACCATAAAATCAATAAAACCAAATACAAACCCAGATTCTCCTCTTACATGGTCAGCGTTCACTACTCATAGATCTCGTTTTACATTCCACTTCATCAATCCTGCTGGTCTTACTCTCCTGGTTGTCTGATTTAATTGCCGGAGTGCCCAAAGGCCTGGTCCCATAGCCAAGTGTACTGCTATAATTACTTAAAAAAATCTCTGGCTGTGCACAATACTCTTAAATTTATTTGCATTGTCTTGCAAATCTCATTTAGTAATGTAAGTTGTTTAATTCATCCTTTTTCAAAATTAAGATTATGGGCTTGTCTACACAGGTAAAAAAATATGTTTCACACTATTTTCCAGTTTGCATTGATTCCACAGTAACCCTCTTATGCCATGTATCACATAGGGTGAGATTGCTATAACCGGCCACACATGTTCAGGTGAACTCACTTTGCTTGGTGTAAGGATCTAGTCAACAATCTCCAATTCATATTATTTTGGCACCATAGGCGTGGCCACTCCACTCCCAGCCATGCACGTGAATGTATGCATTTCTTGTTAAGCAGTGCTTAATTAGTAGTTTGTAGCTGCTGCTTAACTGACTCTACCTTGCCCCTCTCCTTGATCCACCTGACCTTCCAAAAGTGCAAGACCTTCACTCCATTTAACACTTCAACATAAAGACCCTTCTGCTGCCAGATTTTAGATCCCTTTTCCAATGATTCGTTGCATCCCAGTTCTGCTAGATTTTACAGTATATATAAATGACTGATCCCAAAACGAAATGGATTAAAACCAAAGAACTTCACTCAAAGTGAATTGTCCAGAATGTGTGTCTGTCCTACATCACCATCATAGGTGATCACTCGTGGCTGAGTATGATTGCCTTCCAAGTGTAGGGTCTCGGCAGTGAGTCTGTAGGTGACTGTAGAAAACTACAATCACCTACAGTGCAAACATTGATTTCCAGATGGAAATCAATGATCTTAGACATCGTTTCCATTTGCACTCTGGACCAACATAGTTGCTTTGTTCAGAGCAAGTGATAATTTCCCAAGCACATTAGCTCTCACAATATGTATTAGCAAAATGTAGCCTGAAAAATCACATTTTGTGCAGATACATTTTTAACTAAAATGCCAGGTGTGCAATTTTATTCACTCAGGCAAAACAGGTGAAAAGGGTGGTAAGCAAATCTGTCTCGGGGGGGGGGGGGCTGTCAGTATGCACAGTCATGTATACTTATATGCAGGCCTAAAGCCCAAGAGAAACTGGCATTTTAAATGTTGGTTTCTCTCAGGTCTGTAGACAAATGCCCATTCAAAACCCTGCCATTTTGGTGGGATGGCAGGTAGATCTCACTCCCAAACCCCATCCCTTTACCCCTAATACCTACTGTAGAGCCCTGCTTCCATTTGCTGCAGGCCTCTAGTCGAAAGCTCCTGTTGCTTCAAAATGACATGACAGGAGATTTGAAGAGGGGAGTGGGGAGAATCTAAAATGAGGGGAGGGTTGAACTACCATCCCACCTCTCTGGGCTACCAGAACCCAAGGAAGCGGGATGGCCATGGGGAGTCAGTCCCCACAGGCCCCATACCTGGGAAGATGAAGTCCTTCCTGGAAAGTTTACACCTTCCCTTGAATTTTTTTAACCCGGATAAGCTTGAGGTGGCATTTTGATGGCTCAGGCTAATCAGTGTTGATGAATCCTTAGAGCTGAAAGGAAGCCATCATGACAAGTAGAAGTAGCAATTAGTACTTGAGTTCTAACATTTACAGAAAGCGTATCCTGATGCCACTTTTGTCATGGCTCTGTCCAAAAGTATCCTGGGCTCTATTGCAGGTTTTGGAATTCTCTGTTAGATTGCTGTATTTCTGCTCTTCAAGAGAGAGTGCTTGAGTACAGGCCTCCTGAGTCTACATGCCTCCTAAAATATAGCTCCCAGTAGTTATTGAATGACTATATATTTAAAGTACTTACCTCTTCTGCCTTGTTTCCTTTTCTCAGTAATACTGAGCGTGGTATTCCCATTACACAGGACTTTGATGGTACCCGTCATTACTCATGATCCCATTGTCCAGATTCATTAGAGTGCAGGTGGCTGGAGTGCTTGTAGAATTGTGATTGTTATGCTGTACATTAATGTATAAAGCAGTGGTTCTCAACCTGTGGTTCCCCAGATGTTTTGGCCTTCAACTCCCAAAAATCTTAACAGCTGGTAAACTGGCTGGGATTTTTGGGAGTTGTAGGCCAAAACACTTGGGGACCCACAGGTTGAGAACCACTGGTCCAAAGGAACACAATAATAAAAAGATTTACTTTTGGATCAAGCTCCTTTCATTTGTTTGTATGTATGTGCACTTTCCAGGCCCAAATGGTCTGAGCACAAGCATTAACAATAATTGACTTTGCAATCTTCACTGATGCCAGTTAATTCAGCACCAATAACATCTAATTTGGCATTAGGTAATTGATAGGTGGCACAACCAAAATCACTGTGAAGGAAGGACCTGCAAAAATCCAAAATAGCTGCTTTTTCCCAGAATTTATCCGGTTGAAATTCTACCAAGGCAAACCCAAATAAAGTTTCTTCCTGACTAGCTGTAAGTCAAACAAGAGGCAGGTGAAGACTTTTCATCAGAGCTGGACAAAGTGTAGCTGTTCCCCAGAGTTGTCAGACTAAGATTTCCAATATAAATCAGGCATTCTTGTGGGGCAGTAGTCTGTAGGATTTAATGAAGCATAAATGTTTTAAAAAATTAGACACATTCTTAGCTGGCAGTTTTTAATCCAGCAATTGCTGTGGCTGTATTCAGTAATGGTCAGCAGGGGGAGTAATAGATCTCCATTTTACATTTTCATTTCATTCATTTTACATTTTCCACTGTTTTTATTTCTAGCTTAACTTTGTTGCTGCTTGAGTCAGAATTATTATCATTCTTTAGAATCATCGTTGAATTGCTGTTTTTCATTCTGGGATCAGAAGTACATCTCAGTTATTCTTTCAATAATCTGCCATGTCTTATATCAGGAATATGGAACATTTAAACCTTTTAAATATAGCCAATTAAGACCATCAAATGTATTCTAAGCTTTGTAGCATACATCTATACAGGAGAACAAGGTTGGTGTCATAAGTAGAGCAGAGGTGGGCAAAGTATATTGTTGGACCGCAATGCACAGCATCCCTCACTTTTCTGGCCAGGGTTGATAGTGGTGTCACTCCAATATCTGGAGGGTCCTAGATTGGGCATACATGATTTAAGGTCCTGGTAGTTTCAACTTAATGGTGAAAGCTGGAGCCTTCTACAAACTTCGCTGCCTGGATTAGCAGCTATAACTTCAACAGTAGCAATGGCTCAGCATCTTCTGTTGCACATGAGGGCAGCAAGTTGCTTTAGGAGAGGGAGAGTAGCTAGTATGTGACATTGTGTCTTTCCATTTGTAGAAGAGTTTTTGGTCCTGCTGAGAATTCTATTTGTAGGTGCTTGGGCAAACGGAATCTCACAAATTCCCTTTCCCTTCCTTTCCATAAAAGTAAATAAAAATTGGATCCAATCCTTTGACTATGATCTAGACCAGGGGTCCTCAAACTAAGGCCCGGGGTCCGGATATGGCCCTTCGAGGTCATTTACCTGGCCCTCACTCAGGGTCAACCTAAGTTTGAAATGACTTGAAAGCACACAACAACAACAACATTACTATCTCATCAATCAAAAGCAGGTCCACACTTCACATTGAAATACTAACAAGTTTATATTTGTTAAAAATTGTTCTTTTTAATTATTGTATTGTTTTAAAGTGTTTTGCACTACAAATTCATTCTTTTTTTTTCCAAATTATAACCCGGCCCTTCAACAGTTTGAGGGACTGTGACCTGGCTCTCTGTTTAAAAAGTTTGAGGACCCCTGATCTAGATGTAGTGTGAATCATTCACAGGGCTTAACCCAGGTATGGCTAGCATGGGTGTTGTTACTTCAATACGTGTGCTGTAAATAACACTTCCCTGATCTCATCTGATCTTAGAAGCTAAGAAGCGTAATGCCTGGTTAAGTACTTGGATGGTAGACTACAGGAATACTTGGGATCCTCCATTAGGACTACTAAGGTCTGACTCTGTATAAGGCAGTTTTCAGTATCTGTGTTTCTCCGTACCTAAAGAAAAAGTCTGAATTCAACTGTTTGCTATGTACAGAGCGCACATTGGGTCATTAAGATTTAATAGCCAATGACAACTTTCCTGCAAGGCTTAAAGAAATGAAATGCCCACCTGCCTTTCATCCTCTTTAAACTCCTGATAACTCCACCTTTATTATTCCCATTTTAATTATAATTATTATAATATAGCTAAGGGGACATTTGTTACAAAGTAAAAACTTGAGCCTACCTGTAATGCTTCTGATTGTAAGTTAATGCTCATCTGACAGAAAGCTCCAGCATAAATTTAAATCTATGTGTAAAGAATGATTAGGCTGTGTGGAACCACAATCTCTCAAGGTTTTATTTTCCCTTTCAGCTTATTTCCCATCCTTATGGCTGAGGGGGTATGTGCAATGGGTTTTTCATTCCTATTTCAGTGCATATTATTTTGGAATTTCATAGCAGCTAATACCCATTAATAGCAGATCTCAAGCAACCAGAAACTACATTTATCTGATATTTACAAATCCCCATGGGTGATGGTTAACATTGACTCTACTGTACACACACACTCTATTGATTTACTTCGTCAGCCTCAGTTTATGTTTCTAATGTTAAAGGAATCACACAGAAATACTTAGGATTGCAAGGCCAAATCTGGATTGTTTCAATTGCAAAAATTGCTATTTTCTTGATTGATGTTAGTTAGGCTGTTCTTGCAGAGTTCAGAAAGGCAAAAACTCATTGTCCTCAGTAAGTATTAAGGCAACAATCCCATTATCTGCCCATATCTTCCATAAAAAAAGTGTTTCACTAATCTTCAAATGACCAAAAATAAATGCAAAATAACAAGTATATTTGATGGTAAGTAAGAAGATCTGGAATATCAAACATGCCTTCTTTAAAATGTACATTGTTTTCACTGAAATTCAAGGAAGCCATAAACCGCCCAAAATGTTCTTTCTTTTGGGGGTGATTTGGATTTTTTTTGCTGTTGTTTTTTATATTTTCCTTTTTGTTGTTGTTATATTGGAATATTATAATATGCAACTGAGAAAAATGTCTATATGTAGAATAATTGTCTATGCCAAATTCTTGCTGTATTACTGTGTGGCTGTGGAATCACCTTTGGGAAACTGAGAAACTTGCTTCCTCAAGGCACAGGCAAAAATGAATCACATGGGAGAAACATTTTACTGCACAGACAAGGATTTAGGACCCCGGAGATGATATTCTGTACAAGGCCACTTATAAGCAAGATTATGGTTACAGTGTTCCCTCACTGCTGCACGGTTCTCTAACCACGGACTCGCTGTTTTACGGCTTTTCAAAAAAAATGTATTTAAAATACAAGTAGTGAGGGAACACTGTATATAACAGATTTGAGAGCCCCATGTCAGTGGGGAAGCAGGAAGGGAGGGAGAAGGGTGGCTCCAGCAAGGGGAGGGGGGAGGGAGGGAGGAAGGGAGGGGGGGGGGGAAGGAAAGAAAGAGAGGAGGGGGGGAGAGGAGTGGACAGAGTTATACTGTACATATACAATATAGTGTCCCTACATCGCGGTTTTTCACTTGTTGCAGGGGTTCCTGGAACAGAACCCCCATGATAGGTGAAGAAACACTGTATATCTGTATATTTAGATTTCTAAACATCTGTACATTTAACTTCTTGTCAAATTTATGCCTACATGTTGCACAAGAACATATTTCAGGTTGCATTTATGGGCGTTTCTCCTCCTAAGTTATGGTCATGCCTGTCTTTGTTCAATTCCTCCATCTGTTTGGGAAACTCTAAAATCAGCATTGAAGAGAGGCTTGACAACTCCACAATCTCATGAAATATGGCTTGCCACATTGTTCAGAGTGGCAATCCAGCTCTGGAACAGAATCCCTCTCTTCTCAACTTCATGTGCCTACCTAAGATAGGAGACAGTTGTGCTGAAGTCCTCACACAATTCTGTTTGGTACATCTCCTTTGCCTCCTTGGCAAGCATGACTTACTAGATTGCTGCAACTATTAGAATTTGGGGCTTATCTTTGTGGGAGGAAAAATGGGATATAAATGTAGTGCATAAATAAATTCCCTGTGCTATACTGAATAATTTTCAAGTCACCATAGGATTTTTATAGTGTGTTCTTTTTAAACCATCTTCCAGCACTGTTTGTACTGCTGCCAAAAGAAGTACTGCCAGAGGTTCCTTATATTTGTGAAAAGTAGTTACCTAATCAGGTGGAGATCACTCATTTCTGCCAAACGCTAAAGAATACCTCTTATTTCAGAAGACTAAAGCCATAGAGAATAACCGCCCCGTGTTCTACGATGCTTCATTTTGATCTTCTGCCTGACAAGCCTAACGGACACTGGCATGCATTGTTGGCTCAGGGGCAATAAAAACTTCATGAGGTCTGTGAGAAAGTTATTTGAATAATTCTTCTCTGTTTTAAATGTACTTCCATTGTGTTCATCTTCTGATGATTGTGTGGCAGCCGTGCCTTGGCTTGGCGAAACAACTATTACTACTCACTGATCACAAATAGAACAATTAAGTAATCAAATGAATGAGGTGCCCTGAGGTACTTTTAAGGGTGTTTATCAAAAGTAAGACAAATCTCAACTTAAATATTTATCGCTATGCAACTACAAGCTTGGCTTGACAATTTCAAGTAGTTCATGAGAAATCTCTGCATTTTTTTAATATACTGGTGTTGTTCATACTTGCAGAATTCAATGTCACATGGGCTCTGGGTGTGTGGATGGATGTGTAGCAAACACTCAAAACAGATCTACACATCTCTTTTCAAAGTCCACTAAAGATTTAGTGCTTTAGATTTAGGGCTCCATATCCTGTTTCTCTGCAGTTTTGTTCAGTAAAAACCATTGTTCATAACCCAGAGAATTTTGAATTTGTCTAAGTTTCTATAATATCAATTAATTACACTAGTTTTGTAAGATTTTTATTTATTATGAAATCACATTAATATGAAAATTTACTTTGCTAATTAACAAAAGGTAAGCAGTAAGAAACCTGAAAAATGCATTCAAGTTTGTACAGCTTAGTAATCATAACAAAATATAATGTTGACAATGAGTATTTCTAATAATTACCATCAAAAATGCATACCCAGCAGACAACACTGGGTACATGAACTAGTTATTAATAAAAGTTGTCTTTGGTGAGTCACATTCTCTCAGCCTTTAGTCACACTCCCTGCCTCAGAGAAAGGAGCAGACAAACTTTTCTTGTCTCTGCACTGATAACTGACACTGAGCAATAAGATCCTTTTAATTAGTCATTGCTTCGTTACCACCAAATCCAAAGTGTAAGGCCATAAGGCACAGGCTTAATGTGATTGGCCCTCTGCATACCCAAGAAAAGTACCATATTTCACAACACATTTTTTCAAAGTAAGCACCACACTTCTAAATCACTTCTTTCCAGGGAAACACAATGCATTTTAACCCACTTCTTTGCAGTCGTCTGTTGTCCAGCCTTCATGTTGTGGCTGGCAGGGCCATAGCTGGGAGTGGGGGGAGGGGGGAGGTGTCAGGTTAACAAAAAAACGTTTACTTACGAATTGGTTAACTACTTACATTTTATTCATTCATTCATTTATTTATTTATTTATTTACCTTATTTATTCCCTGACTTTCTCTAACCCGAGGGGTACTTAAAATTTATAAGTAAACTAGGGTTTTTTTAACATAACACATGGGGGGGGGGGTGAACCCTTAACCCCCCCCCCCCACCACCACCACCACCACCCACCCACCCAGTTATGGCCCTGGTGCTTAAGTGCTCTCTCTGATGTCACGCAGGACATATCCATCCTACATGAGATGGGAAGGATAGCTTTCCCCAGGTAGATGGTGTGTCGGAGCTGGAAGAACCTCTAGGTCAGTCACATGTTTTACCAGGGCATAGGGTGGCAACCTGTGCTTGACAAGGTTGCACTCCTCTTGAAGACACAGGTCCGCAGCTTGGGGGGGTCCTCCTAGATTCAGCGCTGACACTCGATGCTCAGGTAAAGGTGGTGGCTGGGAAGGCCTTCGTGCAATTAAAACTTGTGTACCAGCTGCAACCGTACCTTGTGAACTCTGATCTGTCTACAGTGGTCCATGACTTAGTTAGCTCTAGACTGGACTATTGCAATGCACTCTACGTGGGGCTACTCTTGAAGACGGCCCGAAAACTTCAATTGGTTCAACATTCTGCAGCCAGACTGCTAACAGGAGTGAACTACAGGGAGCGGTCTACCCCCCTGTTTAAAGAGCTCAATTGTTGCCGTTCATCTTCCGGTCTCAATTCAAGGTGCAGGTTATCACCTATAAAGCCCTAAACAGTTTGGGACTCACCTACTTTCATGACCTTATCTCCCTCCATAAACCTGCATGAACTCTTCGATCCTCTGGGGAGGTCCTCCTCTCACTTCCACCATCATCACCAGTACGACTTGTGGGGACAAGGGAGAGAGCCTTCTCTGCTGTGGCCCCTCAGCTCTGGAACTCACTGCCTAGTGAAATTAGGCAAGCCTCTACCTTGGTAGATTTTAAGAAAGACCTAAAAACATGGCTCTTCCGATGTGCCTTCGGCAAGTGATTTCCCATATGCAGTCTGTTCCAACTACTGCTCTGTAGTAGGCACTTTCCCCCTGCCTTAATGAAGGCCTAACTCTATTGTTCCGGTCTTTTTGTGTTCCTCCCTCAAAAACCCATTCTCCCTCAGAAACACATTCTACCCATCTCATCCAGGGTTTTATCAATTTTATCAATTTTATTCCTAGTACATTTGACCCACCCACTGTGTTCTATTTTTCTATCATGTTATTTTGAAACTATTTATTTTATTTTGTTATTTCATGTATTTATTTTGATGGTATTTTTGCCTCCTGCATTTTATTTTGCTTTAATGTAATTTTGGGCTTGGCCTCATGTTAGCCGCCCCAAGTCCTCTTTGGGGAGATGGTGGCGGGGTATAAATAAAGATTATTGTTGTTATTGTTGTTGGTGGTGTTGTTGTTGTTATTATTATTATTATTATTATTATTATTATTATTATTATTATTGGACAGCTGCCTAGCAGCCCTAAAGCAGTAGAGACTCCCAGTCACCTTGAAGGAGCCTGAGAAATCTCTGTAAGGAAGGATGTATACAGGCTCTGACCTGGTGCCTGGGATGCCAGATTGAACCCACCTCTTGTGTTGGTATAGAAGAGTTTTTGGTCTGTTTACCTTAGAATCATAGAATCATAGAATCATAGAATCAAAGAGTTGGAAGAGACCTCATGGGCCATCCAGTCCAACCCCCTGCCAAGAAGCAGGAATATTGCATTCAAATCACCCCTGACAGATGGCCATCCAGCCTCTGCTTAAAAGCTTCCAAAGAAGGAGCCTCCACCACACTCCGGGGCAGAGAGTTCCACTGCTGAATGGCTCTCACAGTCAGGAAGTTCTTCCTAATGTTCAGATGGAATCTCCTCTCTTGTAGTTTGAAGCCATTGTTCCGCGTCCTAGTCTCCAAGGAAGCAGAAAACAAGCTTGCTCCCTCCTCCCTGTGGCTTCCTCTCACATATTTATACATGGCTATCATATCTCCTCTCAGCCTTCTCTTCTTCAGGCTAAACATGCCCAGTTCCCTAAGCCGCTCCTCATAGGGCTTGTTCTCCAGACCCTTGATCATTTTAGTCGCCCTCCTCTGGACACATTCCAGCTTGTCAATATCTCTCTTGAATTGTGGTGCCCAGAATTGGACACAATATTCCAGATGTGGTCTAACTAAAGCAGAATAGAGGGGTAGCATTACTTCCTTAGATCTAGACACTATGCTCCTATTGATGCAGGCCAAAATCCCATTGGCTTTTTTTGCCGCCACATCACATTGTTGGCTCATGTTTAACTTGTTGTCCACGAGGACTCCAAGATCTTTTTCACACGTACTGCTCTCGAGCCAGGCGTCCCCCATTCTGTATCTTTGCATTTCATTTTTTCTGCCAAAGTGGAGTATCTTGCATTTGTCACTGTTGAACTTCATTTTGTTAGTTTTGGCCCATCTCTCTAATCTGTCAAGATCGTTTTGAATCCTGCTCCTGTCCTCTGGACTATTGGCTATCCCTCCCAATTTGGTGTCGTCTGCAAACTTGATGATCATGCCTTCTAGCCCTTCATCTAAGTCGTTAATAAAGATGTTGAACAGGACCGGGCCCAGGACGGAACCCTGCGGCACTCCACTTGTCACTTCTTTCCAAGATGAGGAGGAAGCATTAGTGTGTTCGTCCACTTAACCAATTACAGATCCACCTCACCGTAGTTTTGCCTAGCCCACATTGGACTAGTTTCCTTGCCAGAAGGTCATGGGGGACCTTGTCGAAGGCCTTGCTGAAATCCAGGTACGCTACATCCATGGCATTCCCCACATCTACCCAGCTTGTAGCTCTATCGAAGAAAGAGATCAGATTAGTCTGGCATGACTTGTTTTTGATAAATCCATGTTGACTATTAGCGATGACTGCATTTGTTTCTAAGTGTTTGCAGACCGCTTTCTTAACAATCTTTTCCAGAATCTTGCCCGGTATCGACGTGAGGCTGACCGGACGGTAGTTGTTTGGGTCATCCTTTTTTCCCTTCTTGAAGATTGGGACCACATTGGCCCTCCTCCAATCTGCTGGAACTTCTCCCGTTCTCCAAGAACTCTCAAAGATGGTTGCCAATGGTTCCAAAATGACTTCCGCTAGTTCCTTCAATACTCTGGGGTGTAGTTGATCTGGCCCTGGGGACTTGAACTCATTAAGAGCGGCCAGGTATTCCTGGACGACTTCTTTCCCAATTTGGGGTTGGATGTCCTCCAATCCCTCATCCACTCCATCTTGCTGAGGTTGAAGACTCTCTTTTTGTGAGAAGACCGAGGCAAAGAAGGCATTAAGTAGTTCTGCCTTTTCCCTATCCCCTGTCAGCATTGCCCCATCTTCTCCGCGAAGAGGTCCTATCGCCTCCTTGTTTTTCCTTTTTCTACTGACATAAGAATAGAAGCCCTTTTTATTGTTTTTAATGTCCCTGGCAAGCCTGAGCTCATTTTGTGCTTTAGCCTTGCGGACTTTTTCCCTACAGGTGTTGGCTATTTGTTTGAATTCTTCTTTGGTGATTTCTCCCTTTTTCCACTTCTTGTGCATGTCTCTTTTGTGTCTTAGCACAGTTAGAAGTTCTTTGGACATCCATTCTGGCTTCTTTGCACTTGTCCTATTTTTTCTCTTTGTTGGCACGGTTTGCAATTGCGTCTTGAGTATTTCACTCTTGAGAAATTCCCATCCATCCGTAACTCCCTTGTCTTTTAGTATCTGTGTCCACGGAATGCTGCTCAGCGTTTCCTTCATTTTTTGGAAATCAGCTCTCCTAAAGTCCAAAATGCGGGTTTGACTTGTCTTAGTTTCGGCCTTCCTTTGTACTTCAAATTGCAGGAGCACATGGTCACTTGCCCCTAAGGATCCTTCCACTTCGACCGCATCGATCAGGTCCTCCGCATTTGTTAGGATGAGATCAAGAGTAGCCAATCCCCTTGTTGCCTCTTCTACCTTCTGGACCATGAAATTGTCTGCCAGGCAAGCGAGGAATTTGTTGGACCTTGTACTCTTGGCCGAGTTTGTTTTCCAGCAAATATCGGGATAGTTGAAATCGCCCATGACTACTACATCTCTTTTCTGTGCCTATTTGGTCAACTGTTGGCAGAAGACTTCATCAAGTTCTTCCTCCTGGCTTGGGGGTCTGTAGTAGACGCCTACAACGACATCTTTTTGAGTCCCAGTTCCCTTGATTCTTATCCAGATGATTTCAAGCTGGTTTCCCAGATTGCTGTCTTGAATCTCTTCTGAAGCATAAGAGTTTTTGACATATAAGGCTACTCCGCCTCCTCTCCCCTTTGTTCGGTTTCTGTGAAAGAGGTTATACCCCTCGATATCTACATTCCAGCGATAGGAGTCATCCCACCAGGTTTCAGTGATCCCTATGATATCATATTTGTGGTGTTGTGCTAAAAGTTGGAGTTCGTCTTGTTTATTTCCCATGCTCTGTGCATTAGTGTAAAGACATGTGAGCCCCTGGGATCTTCCCTTGAGCTGTTTAATTGGGATTATTGTGTTTTTGGTACTTGGTCCTTGTTGTGTTTGTGCAGCCCTCCGTTTAGCCTTCTGGCGATTCCCAGACATTATGGGTAAAGTAGTGTTCGCAAGGCTGTTGTCCCCCTCCCCCGGTGGACCTAGTTTAAAGTGCATCTAATGAGGTTTGCGAGTCTGTGAGCAAAAAGGTGTTTTCCTACTTGTGTGAGATGCACCCCATCCCTTGCCAGTAGGCCATCCTCCTGGAAAAGCAGGCCATGGTCGAGGAAGCCAAAGCGTTCCTCCTGACACCATTTTCTAAGCCAGTCATTGACCTGTACTATTTTTCTGGCTCTTGTGGGTCCGTGTCTTACAACAGGGAGGAGGGATGAAAAGACCACCTGTACATTACATTCTTTTAGCTTTGCTCCTAGAGCTCGAAAATCATTTGTGATCTTTTGAAACGTATGCCTTGCAGTATCATTGGTTCCTACATGAATCAACATGAGGGGAGGACGGTGATAGGGCTTGAGGAGCCTGGTGAGCCTCTGAGTGATATGGTGTATTTTTGCCCCCGGTAGGCAGCATATTTCTCGAGCCATCCCATCCGGTCTGGAAATGACAGCTTCTGTTCCTCTAAGGAGGGAGTCGCCTACTACCAAGACCTGTTTACTTTCAGGAATGACAGGGCCCCTTTTGTGCAATGTAGTGTGTTGGTCTCCAGAAACGTGATCCTGCTGGTGTGAATTGTGTAGGTGAAAAGTGTTGTCCTCCTCCTCGACATCCCCGGTGCATTCGTCAAGGACAATCCATTGAGATTCGTCCAAGAGCCTATGGTTCTCCTGTATGTGTTCCTGTTGCTCCTGGTCTATGGTTGGGGATGGTACACCTGCAGGATTGTGCAAGTGTGAATGTTGTGAAGTGTTGTCCCAGTCAGGGCTATCCCCCGCACACTGATCAAGGATGAGCCACTGATCAGTATCTAAGCCATTCTGGTCTTCCCCAATATGTTGTGTTTCTTGATCAGGTGGTAGTTGTGTGAGAATTTGGAATCTATTGTGTAACTGCAGCTGAGCGGAAGTATTCTGAGGAGGCTTCCGGGTCCTATGTGTCCTTCTAAGGGTGACATTTCTCCAAGCCTGAGGGTTGTCCACATCTGAGGTGCTGTTCTGTTGAGCCTCCCCGTAATGTTGGTGTGATATGGGCTGCGTGTCTAGGCCAGTGTGGTGTGTGGTGTCTAAGAACAGCTCAAGTTCCTGAATGTCCTTAAGGGTGTTAATACGGTCCTCGAGTTGTCGTATCCTGTGTTCCATGCGAGTGATCTGTGTACACTTGGGGCAGATGTAATTGAGTAATTGTAGTGTGAAAAAGCTGAACATGCCACAGCTTGTGCATGAGACGGGAAGTTTTCATGTTTGTTCCATCTGGAGGTTGCTAATGACCTCCTCTTGGTGTGTGTTTGATGTTGTCTGTATGCAGGGGTGAAAGTATAGGTTACTGAGTGTACAAGAGGTTAATTTTTAAACTCAGGAAGCCCCTCCTCTCAAACAAAGAGGTTAATTTTTAAACTCAGGAAGCCCCTCCTCTCAAACAAAGAGGTTAATTTTTAAACTCAGGAAGCCCCTCCTCTCAAACAAAGAAGTTAATTTTTAAACTCAGGAAGCCCCTCCTCTCAAACAAAGAGGTTAATTTTTAAACTCAGGAAGCCCCTCCTCTCAAACAAAGAGGTTAATTTTTAAACTCAGGAAGCCCTCCTCTCAAACAAAGAGGTTAATTTTTAAACTCAGGAAGCCCCTCCTCTCAAACAAAGAGGTTAATTTTTAAACTCAGGAAGCCCCTCCTCTCAAACAAAGAGGTTAATTTTTAAACTCAGGAAGCCCTCCTCTCAAACAAAGAGGTTAATTTTTAGACTCAGGAAGCCCCTCCTCTCAAACAAAGAGGTTAAACAAAGCTTACCCTGAAGCAGAAGGAAACAAAATGGGTTCCTGCTTCCTCAACTTCTGTGGAAAGCCCAGCTGCCCCTTGGGTTCAGACACTGGTTTATATAGGATAACCAGGAAGCCCTGCCTCCTCAAACAAAGCAGTTAATTTTTAAACTCAGGAAGCCCCTCCTCTCAAACAAAGAGCTTAATTTTTAAACTCAGGAAGCCCCTCCTCTCAAACAAAGAGGTTAAACAAAGCTTACCCTGAAGCAGAAGGAAACAAAATGGGTTCCTGCTTCCTCAACTTCTGTGGAAAGCCCAGCTGCCCCTTGGGTTCAGACACTGGTTTATATAGGATAACCAGGAAGCCCCGCCTCCTCAAACAAAGCAGTTAATTTTTAAACTCAGGAAGCCCCTCCTTTCAAACAAAGAGCTTAATTTTTAAACTCAGGAAGCCCCTCCTCTCAAACAAAGAGGTTAATTTTTAAACTCAGGAAGTCCCACCTCTCAAACAAAGAGGTTAATTTTTAAACTCAGGAAGCCCCTCCTCTCAAACAAAGAGGTTAAACAAAGCTTACCCTGAAGCAGAAGGAAACAAAATGGGTTCCTGCTTCCTCAACTCCTTAATATGCCCTATTTGGTGTCATAACTAAAACTCCACTTCTTCTGGTAGATATCTGGTAGGTTTCATTCAGTAGCTTGGCCCTGTTCCACATTAAATGTGGAAATTCAAAATTAATTTTCCTATGGGACTTACACAATCTGAATCTTTCTGAACTGTGACTGAACTAGTTTAGCATTGAGCTAAGGCCAATTTATCTTTTTCCCAGTGGTTGGAAAACCAAAGTCTTGGATTTAGTCCCAAAACATTTGTGGTAGACAGCATGGGATGACCTATTCAGCCCATGGGAGTTCATCAAGAGATGATAATAAGTCAACAAGATCATTGTTTAATTAATTTTTCAATTTTAATTTAAATGCCACTCTTTTCCAGCTGCTGCATTTGTGCATGTTCTTTTGATGTTTCATCTTTTGGCAGTAGATTGCTTCAGCTCATTTTGCTACAAGTGGTCAAAAATAGAAAATATTCACTTCAAAAATATGTTAAAGCAGAATGGGAATTGTAAATAACATGAACAAAGAAATGTGAGACATTTCCAGCTTTTGATGTCCAATGAGTCAATTGCATGGAAACCTCCAGAAAAGAACATAACGTCAGGTTAAACGTGTGGTCCCCTTCGATTCAAGCTTTCCAAGTTTAAATCAAATGCAAGTACACATCAGCCAGATGTTTCTCACATTACTGTGTTTCAGAAGTTTACTGGAAATGATCTCATCATACATGGTTAATGTAGGTGACCAACTCTGTATGTTATTCATATTGGGCCATGATTTAGCTTTAAGCTTGCCAATCCAACTGTTTGAAATGGATAAAAATCACCCTTAGCTTACCACAGGGATAACCGGCAGACCAACTTGGAGGTGACATACTGCTTCTTAATTCATGTTGAAAGCGAGGAAATTAAATCACATGTATAAGGAAATATGGGAAATCATTTGTGGGAAATAAATGGAGTTTGGCTAATCTAGCAAAGCAACAGCATCCCTATTTTACTACAAAGCAGGCACTCATTGAATTAAAAAGGCAATCAGATTCTCTGGAAGTTTGACGGGGGTGGAGAGGATGAGCCAGAGGAAAGCAACAAAAAGAGATGTGTGGGACTGTGGGTTGCGCAACCTTGTGCATATTTGTTTGGAGGGAAGGTCCACTGAGTTCAACAGGACTTATTTCCTAGTAAACATGGTTCAGATTATAGCCAGAGAATACTGGGAGGGATGAAGCAATAGAAATAAATTATCCTGAATCACACAGTTAAACCTTTACTCCTCATTGGTTTTTATGGCTACCATATAATATGGCACTTTAGCTGATGCAACCTCTTTCAAGTTTAGTAGAACTAGAACTCTCTCTTGAAGCTCCTCATGCATCTCAAAACCTAAATTGCAGGCTGCAAACATCTTGTGTGAGCAGTTCTTGAGCAACATGGGAGGCTACGATTTGGAGAAAGGGCAAGAAAAAAGTCCAGCCTCACTAAGGGCGCTTCTGGACAGCACTAAATCACAGTTTTAAACAGGGGCAAAAATTCCGGGACTTCAGAAGAGGTTCACATACAGTCCTGTTGGTCCTGGGATTTCTGCCTCTGTTGTCCATACTTGATGCTTTGTTGTGAGATGTAGAGGCTCCCAACATGGCCGCCGTGGGACTTCCACCAGAAGATTCGGCGTTTTTTTAAACTCAAGATATGGTTATGCAGCGAATCACTGCAAAAGTTCCATTCTTTTTCCTGGCAAGAGAAACTATGCCCTCCAGACATTTTATGAAGTGTCTGCCACACAAACAAAGTTTTCGGGGTAGTTAGCACTGCACAATTTATTTATTTATTTAGTTATTTGTGACATCTCAACCCCAGAGGGGACTCATAGCAGCTTAACAACATAGAAAACTATTTGATCCCATTGAAATAATGTAAAATTAAAATAAATATTTAAATAGGATTATAAATACATCAAAACATTTAAAAACATTTAATATCACCACTGTTAAATCATGTTGTTCATAATCATAATCCAGGCAATTCCAGTAGTCCTTATACATAATTCTATATCTCTCTATTGCACCAGTTCTTCAAAGGCTTGATCAAAGAGCCACGTTTTCATTTTTTTTTTATGGAAGGTCAGGAGGGAGAGGGCTGGTCTAATATCCCTGAGGAGGGAATTCCACAGTCGAGGAGCCACAACTGAGAAGGCCCTGTCGCTCATTCCCGCCAGTCACACCTGAGAAGAAGACGGGATCGAGCGCAGGGCATCCCCAGATGATCTTAAACTTTGAAATGGTTCATAGGGGGAGATCCATTCGGACAGGTAAGCTGGGCCAGAACACACACTTTCAAGCCAGGAACACAACTTTGTCATTATTGACACTTTTTAGAGCCTGGCTACCTGGCCATATGTCCGGACAGATTTGGTTGTGTACTTGTGGCATCAAACAACAGTGTGCTGTTCCTGGATTATACATGGCTGTTCCTGATTGCTCTTCTTGAGAAAAGATGTACAACATTGATTGAGGGGCCACAACTTTGTCCTGGCCAGAGAAAAGTGCCCTCCACACATTTCATGAAGTTTCTGGCACACAAACAAAGTGTTTGCCTTCTACTCAAGTGTCACCTTCTTTTTATGTTCTGACCAACCAGGAACAAACATCTAAAACCTGGGAACAAACCCAGATAAAAATCCAGTGATTTCTGATTGCAGGGACATACAGACATGCAAAGATTCGCATATTCGGCTCAG
The DNA here is from genome assembly GCF_037176765.1 of Anolis sagrei. Taxonomy (NCBI): domain Eukaryota; kingdom Metazoa; phylum Chordata; class Lepidosauria; order Squamata; family Anolidae; genus Anolis; species Anolis sagrei. Next base: position 90,399,082 of record NC_090022.1, on the reverse strand, counting down.
AATCATGATATTTCCGCATCTGGAAATCTCACGTTTTTTGCCTTTTGTAGTGATTGCGTCCATGGTTACAGGGAACAGCATCTGGCCACCCTCCTGTTTGCTGTGGAAGCTCCTGGGATAAAGGTATTGTCTTGATGGACCCTAAAAATAAGGCACTATTAGTACAGTGTGAAATTTAGATGTAGGTCTCATCTACACTGATCACTAATCTGAGGCATTATGGTCTAGATTGACCTTGGACACACTATATTGTGTCCTTAGGCTGCCTGAGACTAGGAAATGTGGGAGTATGGTCAAGACAGCTCGGTTTGTCCCAGTTCGGAACTGGCCCAACTCTCTGATAGCCCCTAAATTGAAGGAAAGTCCAAATCCTGAGTGGTATTCAGGTTTTCCATCATCCTAGCTTAACCTGGAGCAAGGCCATTCTAAGGTAGTCTTGCCCTGGATTTAGATGGATCAACCCTGTGCGGCATTTAGCTGCCATGTAGCTGATCCTATGGCACTCCAACCTAAATGTTCAGTGTAGATGAGCCCAAAGATTCTATATGGTTTGGCTAAATCCTGCTTCTTCTCCTGAAATGTGCATTTAAAATTTCTGTCTTATTGGAGGAAGTTACTCTGTACTTGCTATACTAAAGCTGCATTAAACCACATTTGTATGGAGCACTACTTGGCTCTTATCCCATTTTTACTTGACTGGATCAAGTTCAGACAAAATCCTTGAAAATATGTCACAAAAATAAGTAAGTGTGTGTGTGTGTGTGTGTGTGTGTGCGTGTGTGCGTGTGTGTCAGGAGCGACTTGAGAAACTTCTGGTGTGAGAGAATTGGTCGTCTGCAAGGACGTTGCCCAGGAGATGCCCGGATGTTTTGATATTTTACCATCCTGGTAGGAGGTTTCTCTCATGTCCCCATGTGGGGAGCCGGAGCTGACAAAGGGAGCTCACTCTCCCCGGATTTGAACCTGTGACCTCTCGGTCTTCAGTCCTGCCAGCACAAAGGTATAACCCACTGTGCCACTGGGGGTTCCATACAGAAATATAATGTACAGATTTGATCAATGTGGATTTGATATGAAATGTGTGGGTATGAATGGAATTGTATGGAAAATGAATGAAACCTAATAATTTTGAAAACACCATTCTAAAATATTAAGGCCTGCAATGACTAAACCTGATTGCTGTGATTGTAATTAAAAGTTGCTAATGAGAACTAAAATAGCAAACTATGTTATTAACTGTGACAATGATAAGAGAAGTGTTTATAATGTGAAGATGGAAATCAACACAAGGCTAACACCAATCAACAAGAATCAATATCTATGCCAGGAGGTGAAGACTCAAGATAATTTCAATCAGGACAATTATTTACTACATCAGCAGAAATATTGCTGTAAAAGACTTAATCTAATAATTCTCAAATTGTGACAGAGGAGTTCTTCACCTGCTATGCTCTGGTCCATTGGAAGGACAGAGATTGTGTATTCAAAGAAGCAGATTTGCAAGAGAGCAGTCTGTTCACTTGCCTCTTATTCTCAAGGGAAGAGAAAAGAGTGCATCTTGGAGCCTTAGGTTTTGTGCAGGGAGTCAGGTTCTGCTGTATGGAAAACACAGATCTGATCCTTGGCATTGTTCTTAAGGAAAGAGAAGTTTTGGCATTATGGAAGTTTTGAAACTGTGTGTTGGCAGGCTGCAAAGAAAGCGAGACCTAGTCTAAGCAGGTGCCTCTCCAAGAAAAGGATATGGTAATATTTGGATGCATGAGGATGGATGCATGTATATGTGGTGTGAATGCTGAGTAAAAATGTAACCCCTTTCTTTGTTTGTTAGCCAATGTAACTGTAAATCATTTGTGAAGCCAATGTAGTTGCATAGAATTTCTATATGCTCAATGTCATTCTTTGTGTAAAAGTGTAAAAGTTTTGATGTACCCTCTCATACTGGAAATTGCAATAAAAAGAACCTATGCCTTAAAGTTATTGAATAAAAGTTATTCTTGACATATTTATGCTGGAAGTACCTTTAACTGTCATTGCTCAATGCTATGGAATCACGGAACCTGTAGTTTTAGACTGCCTTTAGCTTTCTATGCCAAACAGTGCTGGTGCCTCACCAAACTACAAATCCTGCAATTCCATAGTTTTGAGGCATTGCAATTAAAGTGGTATCAAACTGTGAATTCCAGACTGTAGATGTACCCTGTGTCTCATATACTTCCCCTCCATGGTCTCTGAGGCCTCTTCTACACTGCCTTATATCCCAGGATCTGATCCCAGATTATTGGCTTATGGAGAAAACACTCAAAAACAGGGGAAATGTATTATCATGAATTGAAAGAGACTTGTAATTGGCTGGGAGTTTTAATGTGCTTTTGAAAATATGAGCATGGTAATCAATAGTCTATGTGAGACCCGGGCGGCTTATTGAGTTTAGATAGTGAGAAAAAGGAGAAAGCAGAGTTCACAGTCTGGCTTCAGTTAGTTTATTAATCAGATTAATTTTAGTCAGAGAGGAGTGGCATGATGTCTGATTGATAGGGGTTAACAGTAGAATAAGCAATGGCAACAAAGTGGCCATGTCAGAGGTTGAACCTTGTAGCCATTTGGTGGAACCCACAATGTACTTGTATGTTTATATTTTGTTTAGTAACTATTTTGTAATAGTTTTCCTTGGAAGAGGGAGTGAACTGAAAGAGACATTGCTCACTTTGTTGTTGTTAATCATTTTTATTTGCAACAGTTTCAAAGTAACAGTAAAAGAGGGCTTGCTCACTTCTTGTTTTGCTTTGATTGTTTTCTCTCTTAAACCCACTCTTCTGTGCCCAAAATGACACAGGAGCAGATGTTTACTTCTAACTGGCATACAGAGGTGGCCCTAGGTAATTTTCAATGGTAAGCAAACAGTATTTTGCCCCCCCCCCCCCACCAATTCCATCATTGGTGGAGTTCAGAATGCTCTTTGATTGTAGGTGAACTATACATCCCAGTAACTACAACTCGCATATGTCAAGGTCTATTTCCCCCCAAGAGTGCCTCAAGAGCGCCCCTGGGCAAAATCAACTATACTGCAAATGCTTACTTTGCGTAATGGGTTGAGCCGCCCCTGCTGGCATATTTGGTGACTGATGATGCTTTGAGATAGAGAATCGATATAAAAAGAGTCACAGAGCCAAACATCATAAAGCATGGTAGCTGCCTGATTATTGACAGTATGGTAGCCAGCAGTAGGATTAAAGGGTTAAGGTCTCCCGCACAGGAACCATGAAGACGCTTGGAAATACTCCTTTGGTGACAGTGAGTGGAATCAAGTAGCAAGTAGAATCTTGGTAGCAGTAGGACAAGTAGTGGTTTCCACAGTATTGTTTACAATTCATTCATATCACATAGTGATGCTAAGTTCAAGGCAGTCTGAGGTTTCTTTGTCATGTTTTGTCTATCTTCATTCACCCTTACATTATTTTTCTAGCAAAAATTAATATTCATACTTATGTTGAATGGACTTCTGCTGTTTTTTCTGTATTCTGCATAGTTAATGTGAGAATAAAGTTGGCCTTCATACTCTTGAAGGAAGTGATCCCAAGCACTGTGTTCTATCTCAAACGGTTGCTGCCAAACAAAAATGTACACAGTATATGAGAGAAGGAGTATTGTGAGGCAGTTACCATGGAATTTGGGTTGTTTAGCAAATTGTATAATGGAAAGTTCTTCATTACTGACCAAAGCCAAGTATAACAACCATCATTTTGCAATTCAGTCTGTATCTTGCTACTTTCTTGATAACTTTGCCATCAAGTTTTTCTGTTCTCAGCTGTAGAATATATTGAAATCCATGTTGCTCCTTATTTATAGCTTGCAGAAAATATTCAGCTTCTCGTGTGTTACAACCACTTCACTTCTCTCCTTACCCTGGTAATGTTTCTCCCTCTGTCTACTATTTCTTCTCTCCTCCCTTTTCTCTCTCAGTCCCTGTTTCTCTTCCCTCCAACATCCTTAAATATTTGAAGAGTTTGGGAGTCCTGCAAGAGAAGCACAAAATATAGTCTCTGGAGAAATCATTATCCGAATCTACCCTCAATGTCATCTTCAGAAGTTAGAGGCGGTTAGGGAAACATGCCATCTACTCTGCAAAGATGGTACTATGGGCTAAAAGTTTTATTTAAGTGCAATTTATTATCACCTTCATCACGTCCCACTTTTCCTAAATGCCAGCAGGTTGAAGTTCAGATGGATTACCTTGGGCTAAGAAATCAAAGGAACTTTAGTAATCACTACAAGGATACATAAAGACACAGTGCAAGCACAGGTAATTTCAAGGCTGGACTTCTGCGATGCTCTTTACATTGGGCTACCCCTGTACCAAGTTTGGCAATTCCAATTAGTTCAAAACACAGCAGCCAGACTAGTTACAGGAACATCCAGGAGTGAGCATATTACACCTGTATTATAGTCACTTCACTGGTTGCCAATTTGTTTCCAGGCAAAGTACAAAGTATTGGTTTTGATCATTAAAACCTTACATGGATTGGATCCAGGTTACTTTCAGGATGGCCTTCTCCCGTACAATCCACCCTAGATACTTAGATCTTCTGGGGCAGCTAGTCCAACCAGCCAAAATTCGACTGGCGATTGTCATCCAGAAGACCATTCCATCAAAAGGATCTTTCCACCCCAAGACTGTGGAACAATCTGCCAGGTAAATGAGCTGTCAGAATTTAAGACCCAACTTAAGACCCATCTCTTCTGGCAGGCCTACCTGTTAAATTTTAGTGTATGAATCTTAATCTGCATTTTAGTTGTGCATATTTGTTATATGTATGTTAATAATGTCTTGTTTTAACCATGTTGACCTCCACCTCGGACCACAAGAAGAGGTGGGTAATAAATGAATGATTATTATTTATGATTTATTGTTGCTGTTATTGTTACTGTTACTTACTCTGGTGTAATAGCTTTCTACTCTGCCACCCATAATGTGTGCTCATCACAAGCTGCTTTGATGTATTATAAAAAATAAAGCAAGATAACAAACTTTTGAACTGTCAAAATGACATTTTAAATAATACTTATGAGGACATTAAAAATAGCAGATAGATATTTCTGACAAAGAACTAGAACCATGCAAGAAATGTCCATGCAGTATACTAAATGCCAATTTCTTTCCATAGATATGGTCAACCTTGTGTCCTTCAGATATTTTAAATCCCTAAAATCTATTACATTTGGGCAGAGCAGGGTTGAAGTCCTAAGCAGGGGCTCTATTGACTTTGGGGTCAATAGAGCCATTGACCCCATGTCATTGGGGTCCTGAATCCATACTGAGTTTTACTCCAAACTTTAAATTGCTATACAAGGCACTGAATCCCATTTACTAATAAGCTTAGCCCTTTAGATTGCTCCTTTAAAGTGAAAATTAAATTCCTGCCATTAATCCCCTGTCCCACTGACATGGAAGTGACCATTTTCTATTGGTTCAAAGTTTTTTGGGAAAATGAAGGCTCTCTATTCCTTTTCTGAAAAGTAGTTGGAATTAGAAAAAAAACATGCTAAATCCAGGCTACCTAAGAATTTATTATAGGCAAAAGGTATCTTGAATTAATTCCAGAGTGTCATCAGCTAAATAAACTTGCTTCTTCAACCATGTCTGTAAAATTGAGCCATCAAATTATGTGTGTCAGAAGCAAATTGGTTCAAAGATCAATGCCTTAGTTACAGGATGTAGATTTCCATTCCCAGACAATAATCACAGATTTCTTATAGCCAAGGGAAAAGGTCGTGGTTCGGATTCTCACAAACTCTGAGGATGCCTGCCATAGACTAAAGTTTAGGGTGGGGGTGGGGAAGTGAACTTGGAGGGCCATAGTTTGCGGACCCCTGCTCTATATCCGTGGATTCTTGGATATAGCGCAGTGGGTTAAACCCTTGTGCTGGCAGGACTGAAGACCTGGTAACACAGAATCCCATTCACTTCCCTTTTATCTTCCTTGATATCCCTTTCTTCGAAAAGCCAGATTAAATATATCATAATAAACAATCAAATATGTTATTTATCTCCTATGGCCACTCTTTCTCACAAACTTTAATTATATCTTTTTTTTTTCATTTAGGTAATGTCAGCAAGCTGAAATTTCCATATATGGATGTTTTCTCTTTCAGAATTTCAACATCCCCCTTTGCTGCTAAAAAAAAAAAGTGGAAAACCAGAAGGACAAGAGGTCAATCCACACTGCTGTTCATTGCTGTTGCTAAAATCAGGCTCAATGCCCTATAAGGTGGAGGGCAATCTGACTGGGGCATCATGGTTCCAAAATGGGAAAGGGGATTATAGGCTGGGACCACTGGCAAGACATGAAATGGAGAAGAGGTGGGGGGACAATATGTTGATCTGCCACTGCCACTGGCTTTTCATCACTTTTCAGTCCTCTAAGAGACATGCCATCTCTCATTCCTGAAATCAAATCAGCTTAGGGAGCTGGGTGCATTTCCTATGTAGAAAAAAAAAGACAAAAAGGTAACATGACAACCATCTTTAGATATCTGAAGTAATGTCATGTAGAAGACAGGGCAAGTTTAGAGACTAGAATCCAAACCATGAAGTACAAATTACAAGAAAAGTTGTTCTACTTAAATTAGAAAGAACTTCCTAATTACAAGGGCAGTTTGAAAACTGAAATGGACAACCTTGGAGGACAAGTCTCCTTTACTGGAGATCTTTTCCTCCAAGGATGAATTGCCATTTTTCAGACATGGTTTTAATTTCGTAGGGAAGAGATCAGATGGTAGTCCCTTCTAATGCTATTATACTTTGAAGAACAAGACACATGCAATGAGATAATAAAGGGTTTATGGTTATTTTAAAGGTTTATTTAACATGAGGTTTCATGGAGAGAAGCCCACTTCACCAGATGCATTGGATTTGATACATCTGATGGAGTTGGTCATAGTCTATGGAAATGTAGGCCAAATAAAACGTGTTCCTCTTTGAAATGTTGGTTTTGCTGTGACAGACAAACATACCTGCCTTTTGGAAATTTCGGTAAGTAACACCAGAGCAGGCATAGTAAAACACCAGTCTGAGGTTACTGAAGTCCAAACAGGGAAATAAGTAAGTAATACCAGAGCAGGCATAGTAAAACACATTCTATACATAATCTCTCTCTCTCTCTCTCTCTCTCTCTCTCTCTCTCTCTCTCTCTCTCTCTCTCTCTCTTGTAAAGAGCTCATTTAATTTCTCTGAAGTCTCTCCTTCAGTTTTCAATACTTCTCTCACACTTCTCCCACTCTATAAAGGAGGGTGCCTTGCCTTTTATACCTTCTTTTACACTCTCATTCAATCCTGCTGGGATTCTCTTTGACTGGTTCATGGCCTTCATGAATGCTGATTACTTCTAGTTGAGCAAAATCTGACCACTTCCCACTGAAAAGGAACTATCAACATTTGGTGTGTAAAAAATGTAAAATGATCTCTTTAAACTGGATGGGCTTTTGTGAACTGTAAAAAGAAGTTGTGAAAAGGTTATGCTCAAGGGATGCAGACGATTACAAATGATCTGTTAGTGGAAAATGTTTCTCTTGCCAAATCATCTGTAAATTTAGTCTGACTCATCTGAAATGAGACTGACAGGATGAGTTACCACTTGTAATAAAAGAGACCAAGACATAAATATTCTTTTTCAAGTAGCCACATTACTCTATACGTAAACCATCCTTCAAAGCCTGCTGAGGGTATTTTCCATGAAAGGCTAACCTAAGCATGATAATACTGGCTACTATTGCTATGTAACATCTGCTCTCAATTTTCATCTGATTTATGTTATGTAATTATAGGTAGATCAAAATCCTGGCCTGTTTGAGGAGGGCTAGTAAAACCAAACCCAAAATCTGCATGTGACATTATGTATGCACTGCACACATTTAAAATAGACTTTTGTTTTTCTTTATTCAACTGGTGAATATATACTGGGAAAAATTCATATTTATGTTTTGCATAAAAAACACAAAAGATGCTAAGCACCAGCATTACTGCTAAGTGATTATTTGGAGCAACCATGTGTTAATTTCCTAACAGAATATTGAACTGCTGTATTGCTACCACAGTTTCTACTGAACTATTTTAAAATATTGATTTTATCCTAGTTTAACTGTTATGGGTTTCTTATTGGAATCCCAATGAATATAGTTTGGGAGAAGCGTCAATATTTTGTTGCTGTTACTGTATGAACTTCCAAAATCCTTTCACAGAATAGAACTAGATAACTATAGACTTCCAGATATTGCTGGACTATACTTTCCATGATCATTGACTGTTATTGACAAGACAGATAAGGGCTCGTGTGTAATGCTGTTCTGGTCTCAGTCATATCTACCTAGTCCAGCAACATCAACAGTCCAGCAACATCAGAGTGTGGCCCTCTTTCTCTCAGTGGGGAACCAAGTGCCTATCCTCAGGGCATCAAAGGCCAAAATTAATGTAATTAAAGCATCATAGATAGGAGTAGCTATAGGTTTGGGGGGCCCAGGAGCATGCCCTTGATAGTTCCACTCATGTAGCATGGACCTCTGTGGGCAGTACATCTGACAGTATTTACAGTGGTGGATTGGCAGTGACAGAGTACTAGGCTCTCCATATTGACTCACTGGTCCCACATAACCTTTAATATTTCACAGATGAGAATTGGGGGTTGTGTGGCCAAGCAACATCAAAATGTGGTAAAGACGGGAAAAATTGCTAACAAAGAAAAGAATACAAGCAAGGAGGTCTGGATTAGTTTGTTTTTGTTTTGGTCTGTAGGGATGGCTTAATTTCCACCCCTGAAGTCCATTTGCAGCAATTGAACTAAGGCAAAGAGAAAGAGGGAAAGTGGAATGAAGAGAGACAATCCAGGACATTTTAAAAGCAGTCAAAAAAGTGGGATGGCAGGGGATTAATTGAGGTTGTCCTTGCCAAATTAGGACACTTGGGAGTTTGGTGCCATCATTTAGCTGAACTGTGGGACATCATCACTACCATATATGTAACAGATTACAATTTGTGCATTGCTCTTCATATTGGAAATATGCAACAAGTGCACCACATAGCTCTGCCGTCTAGCAATTTGGACAGGCAGGAATCTGGCTGCTGGTTTACCTTTCAAAACAGCAAGAGAAAGAACTATGGTAGAAGCAGTAGCCCATCAACATTTTGGGAACAATGTCCTGACCCTTCTTTTACATTCCTTGGGGGCGAAGGGAGGAAGTATGTAGAATTGTTATCATTCATAAACAGTTTATTTAAAGGTCATAGCCCATGCAAACAGGCTTACTGCTTACAACACTGTCCTTTATGGTATCACCAGAGGGTTCCCCTTGTAGCCCTACCAATGCTTGCTTCTTTGACATAACAGTCATCTCTAAGTCTCAAGATTTTGGTGCAGAAATCTTAGGATCTGGGACAATCCTCATGTAGACTTAAATGACAAAATTTCTGGGCAGGGGTTGTGGGGTCCTGCCACACATTCAGTCATGAAGATTGTTTCAGAGAGAATCGTAGTCATTGGATTCGATTATTTGTTTGATCTGCAGCCTCTTACCCATGTTTCTGCTTATTCCAACAGCTTTGCAATACAAACTGGTACCTTTAAAGATTTCCCCATCACCACTTTTTTCTCATCTTGTCTCAGCCCAGAGCACCCCAAGTAATTTTTCTATTTTAGCATGAAGTTTCCAAAATAAGGTTACTGTGATTCTCAAAGGACGGTGTCTGTTTCATAGTCAGGATTTGTGGCTACTGAACCCACTCCTTATTAGTTTCCATGCTTGATATGCAGGCCTCTTCAGACTAGCATGCCTAAGGACCTCATCACATGCAAATTCCTCCCATTTCCACACACTTCTAAAACAGTTCATTGACAAAGCAACACAGATCCCATTGTATGATGCAAGGGAACTTCTGCCTCTTGCCCATGCTGTTCATCTGTGAACTGTCTCTGAAGTGATGGGAAATGGGTGAGGGGGATATGGAAACAGGAGAATGTGCGGGAAAACATGTAGGATGGAATCTGTCAAATTTTCCCGTGTTGAATCACTTCAGTGATGTAGAGTTATGGGTGTTCCTATGGGTGGTGTCCTATCGAGCATTGATGCTTTATTTCTCTCCCAAAAATTTGTTTCATGAGACTGGTATGGCAATTTTTAAAAATTAATTTAATTTTTAGAAATACCCCAACTTCAAGATGTCACAACTTTGTTTTTCCTGTCATTTCTCCTTCATAATAATCTTGGCTTTTTGAAATTGTGCTACTGCTAGCTTTTTAACTTGGTTTTCCTTTTTTAAAAAATCAACTACACTAAGTTCTAGTGCCTAGTGGGTTTCTGACTTTTGAGATTGAGAATAAGGAGATTAGGAGGATAATTTGATGCATTTATTTATTTATTTGATGCATTTATTAACCGCCATTCTCAGCCCTTTAGGGCGACTCATGGCGGTGTACACACATATAAAAGACAGTTTACAAAGAGGCAATTACAACAACATATAAACTACATAACAATTACAAAACTACACTAAAAATCCGCTTCGTCTCATAGTGGAATCATAACCAATCTCATATTCCTTGTTCCATTCCAGTGATCTTTACCACATTGTTATAGCACTTAATTAAATGCCTTCTCGAACAGCCATGTCTTGAGGCTTTTTCGGAAGGACATGAGGGAGGGCGCCTGTCTGATGTCTGCAGGGAGAGTGTTCCACAGCCGGGGGGCCACCACCGAGAAGGCCCTCTCCCTCGTCCCCGCCAGACGTGCCTGTGAGGCAGGCGGGATCGAGAGAAGGGCCTCCCCAGACGATCTCAAGGTCCTCGTGGGCTCGTAGGCCAAGATGCGGTCCGAAAGGTATTTTGGGCCGGAACCGTTTAGGGCTTTGTAGGCCAAGACCAGCACCTTAAATTGGGTCCGGTAGCAAATCGGCAGCCAATGGAGCTGGGACAACAAGGGCGTTGTATGCTCCCTGCCCCCCGCTCCAGTTAGTAACATGGCTGCCGCGCGCTGAACCAGCTGAAGCTTCCGGGCCGTATTCAATGGCAGCCCCACGTAGAGAGCGTTGCAGTAGTCAAGGCGGGATGTGACCAGAGCGTGTACCACCATGGCCAAGTCAGACTTCCCGAGATACGGGCGCAGCTGGCACACGAGCCTGAGCTGTGCAAATGCTCCCCTGGTCACCGCTGACACCTGGGGATCCAGGCTCAACGATGAGTCCAGGGTCACACCCAAGCTGCGAACCTGCGCCTTCAAGGGGAGTGCGACCCCATCCAGCACAGGCTGTAACCCTATACCCCGTTCGGCCTTGCGACTGACCAGGAGTACCTCTGTCTTGTCTGGATTTAATTTCAGTTTGTTCACCCTCATCCAGACCGTTACAGCGGCCAGGCACCGGTTCAGGACCTCAACAGCCTCCTTAGTAGCAGGTGGGAAGGAGTGACAGAGTTGGACATCATCTGCGTACAGATGACACCGCACCCCGAAACTCCGGATGATCTCACCCAGCGGCTTCATGTAGATATTAAACAGCATGGGGGACAGTATGGAACCCTGTGGAACCCCACAAGTCAAAGGTTGTGGTGTAGAACAGGAGTCCCCCAATAACACCTTCTGGGTGCGGCCCTCCAGGAATGACTGGAGCCACTGCAAAGCAATGCCCCCAAGGCCCATTTCCGCAAGGCGCCCCAGAAGGATACCGTGGTCGACGGTATCGAAGGCCGCTGAGAGGTCCAGGAGCACCAACAGGGACACACTCCCCCTGTCTAGCTCCCGGCGCAGATCATCCACTAAGGCGACCAAGACCGTCTCGGTACCATGTCCCGGTCTGAAACCAGACTGTGCCGGATCCAGATAATCCGTGTCTCTCAAGAATACCTGGAGTTGTGAGGCCACCACGCTTTCCATGACTTTGCCCAAGAAGGGGAGATTGGAAACAGGCCGAAGGTTGTCCAATTTAGTGGGGTCCAGTGATGGTTTCTTCAACAGCGGCTTTATAATAGCCTGTTTTAGGCTCGCTGGAATCTTGCCTTCCCGAAGGGAGGCATTCACCACCACTGTTACCCACTCAGCCAATCCCCCTCTGGCCTCCCTTAGAAGCCAGGATGGGCAGGGGTCTAGGATGGACGTGGTGGGCCTCATTCCTCCAAGTATCTTGTCCACATCCTCGGGTTTCACAAACTGAAAAGAATCCATCAAAATAGGACAAGCAGGTGCTCTTGTTACATCCTCGGAGACTGCATTTAATGCGGCGTCCAGCTCAGAACGGATCAAGGCGACTTTGTCTGCAAAGAACCGAGCAAATGCTTCACAGCGCGTGACCGAATTGTCAGGGCTCCCGCCTGAGGTGGCGGGAGTTAAAGGTAGGGAAAGGAAATATGCCCAGAGAAAGAAATGGTATCTGCCTTAAGAATTATGCCTTCTGTCTCCTTGAGAGCAAAGAGGTTGAGAGGAAAAGGAAAGGTGTCCATAGAAAGAAATGGTGTCTGCCTTAAGAACGATGCTTTCTGTCCCCTCCATGGATGGTTGAGGTAATGGCAGTAGGGGCCAATAACATGTGATGTAAATTTTCTGTCTTCTTTAGAGATGGAATCCCAGGCAAAGATTATTCTACACACAAATAAGACAATTCCCCCCACTTTCCCCCATTTTCCCCAACTCTGTCTGATGAACTCCCAATTATTTATTTATTTATGAAATTTATAACTTGCCTTCCCCAGTCCAAGGCAGCTTACAATATAAAAATTAGAAAAAAGTTAAAACCATAAATATTAACAAATGCTTATTAAAAGCCCAATAAAATACATTAAAAACCACCCTGATAATATGTAACAAGTTGAAGGGCCTTCCTAACCTTCGAAGATCACTAGTTTCCTCTGAAGATTTCCTTGAAAAGGAAGGTTTTTAAATTCTTCCTGAATGCCAATAAAGAGCATGCAGATCTAATCTCACTTGTGAGGGCATTCCAAAGAGAGGAAGCCACTCCCAAGAAGGACCCCTTTCTAGTGATCTTCAAATGGAGAGTGTCATGGATGCTTAAAGACACCAGCATTTCCCCATTTGATCTTAATGCTCTCCCTGGTGTGAATAAAGAAACCCTATGCCTCAGATAAACTGGACTGATGCCACAAAATTATTATTTATTTATTTAAAACCTTTATATTCTGCCCTTCTCACCCTACAGGCAAACATTCAATGCTGGGACATAAAACCATAAACATACACAAACATTAAAATCATTTATATTCACTTTAAAATTAGTTGCTTAAAAACCATCTCAGGACACTATTCTATTATTGCCTCATTGCACTGCCCCAAAGGCTTAGTCCCACAGCCAGGTCTTTTAAGGGCTTTAAAGGTCAAAACCAGCACTTTGAATCGGGCCTGGAACCTAATTGGGAACCAGTGCAGCTGTTTCATGAGCGGGACAGTATGTTCTCTTATATCTGCTCCTGTTAACAGCCTAGCTGGCAATCTTTGAACAAACGGAAGTTTCTGAACCATTTTCAAAGGCAGCTCCACTTAAAGCATGTTACAGTAGTCCAGGTGGGATGTAACCAAGGCATGTACCATCGTGGCTAGGTCAGGTTTTTCCAGGAACAGATGTAGTTGGTGCACCAGTTTAAGTTGTGCAAAGACGATTCTGGTAACATGGACTTCCAGGTTTAAAGAGGAATTCAGAATCACACCTAAACTGTGACCTCATCTTTCAGGGGGAGTATAACCCGATCTAACTCAGGCTGTACCCTTATTCCCGGATCCATCCTATGTGAGACCAGCAGTACTTATGACTTATCTGGATTTAGTTTCAATTTCTTTATCCTCATCCAGCCCCTTCCTGTCTCCAGCCATTAGTTCAGACACAGCATGGCTTCCTTGGTATTATCTGGTGAAAAGGAGAAGTAGAGTTGGGCATCATCTGCTACAAAACTCCAAAACTCCAGGTGATCTCTCCTAGTGGCTTCATGTAGATGTTAAATAACATTGGAGAAAGTGATGAGCCCTCCAGGATCCCACAGTCTAATGAACATGGGGTTGAGCAGGACTCCCCTAACACCACTTTCTGGCTGTGATCCGAGAGAAAGGACTGGAGCCATTGCAGAACAGTGCCTCTCAGCCCCATTCCCATCAATCACTCCAGAAGGATACTATGGTTGATTGTATCAAAAGCTGCTGAGAGGTCAAGGACAATCAAATAGGTCACTCTCCCCTTATCTAGTTCTCCACATAGATCATCCACCAAGGCAACCAAAGCAGTCTCTGTTCTGTGTGCCTGAAGCCAAATTGAAATAGATCTAGAAAATCATCTTCATCCAAGAATCCCTGGAGCTGTCTGGCCACCATCCATTCCAGGATTTTGCTGGTATGGCAAATTGGACACTGGTCTATAGTTGGTCTATAGCATGGTCAGATTAAGGGATTGATTTTTCAATATAAGTCTCACCACCACTTTTTTTTTTAGAGCCGTGGGGACCTTGCCTTAGTGGAGCAAGGATTTGATGACCCCCCTTATCCAAGGTATGCACCACCTAGCTTGTTTAACAAGCCAGGAGGGACATGGGTCCAGGATACCAGTGGTGGCCCTGACCTCTACTTGTTGGCATCCTCAAGTAGAACCAATTGAAAGTGCTCCATAAAAAGGGGACCAGACAGTGTTCTGGTTACATTCCCAGGAGCTGTAGCAACCGTGGTGTCCAACTCAGAGTGAATCTGACTAATTTTGGTGGCAAAGTAGGATGCGAAGTCTTCACAGTGAGATGTTGAGTGGACATTTTGTTGCCCCCTCCCGTTTATGTAGAAAAGTTGATTAGACTGGCAAATGAATTTTCTTTTAATATTTCTCTCCTGAAGGCAGCTCCAGGGCAGGTGGCACAGAGCTCTCATTTACAAAATGTGTTCCTACCTCCCAGTATCTGCCACTGAGGTAACAACTCTGTCTAATAGCAGGGCTGACTCTTGCTCTTTGTAACCATCTGGTGTTTTTCTTTATCTCATATAGCCATAAAGTAATTTATTTGATGACTTAATGAACAGGTCATTCTAGAAGGGGCATAAAAACTATGTACATTATTATGTCTGCTATACTGCTTTTCATCTTTTTACTTTTCTTGCCTTCTCATATTGTTTATATTTAGTAATCATTTTCCACTGTCACATCATGCTTTAGTATTTTACAAAGAAACTGTCTCCACCACTTCCTATGATAGGCATATGCACCCAGTCTCACATTTCCCCTTAATGGATCTAGTTTAGAATGAAAATGAAAACCATACCTTCAGAAGCAGGTTTGATAGCTATGGTAGTTCTATTATCAGATTGCAAATAGTTTACATAACTATACATAGTAATAATAACTGCAGCGTTTTTTTTTCCTAGCCAGACACAGAGACATGGTATTTATTAAACTATAAGGCCATAGGTGTTTCTGCTGAAATGCACAAATATTACACACTTACTTACTTAGGCAATCCCTTGTTGTCTGAGTATGATGATCCTCCAAGTGTTATGCCTTGGCGGTAGAAACATAGGTGACTATAGAACCCTATTCTACATGTCCTTCCACAGTGAGGGCATCAGACCTCATGTGGTTATTTCTGAGCACTGTAGAATGAGCCCCACAGGTTGGCAATGTAGTTTTTTTTTTTAAAAAAATAAGGCAACAAACAAAAGGGGTGCATTTCTGAACTTCAAACCACACCAGTATTTTAAGTTGGATAATGAATGATATGTGTGCCAAGTTTGGTTCATGTCCATTAAGGCATGCAGGAACCTATGTGGAACATGCATACTTGCGTGCATACATACATTGACTTTTAAATAGATAGATAGTGGGGCAAAATCGGATTTTGGAACATGGCAAGGAATATGATGGATTTTATCATTCTATGATTTCAGTGAATTGTCACTGAACCCGCAGAAAGAACTAGAAAATAATAATAATAATAATAATAATAATAATAATAATAATAATAACATTATTTATATCCTGCTCTATCAATTGCAGTTTGACTCAGTTTGGATACAGAAATGACAACTGGCAATATGCATTGAAACTCAAGAAGCTATATTCTTTGTGATCATGCTTCTTCGAACTAATCTGGACCAGCCTCTAGAAATTTAAAATATTGTTCCTCAGTCTTTTTTATTAAATTAATATATATCTATGTATGCATCTAATATCATGCCTTTCTCCTAATATAGGACTCTTTAATTTCCAAAAAATTCCAAAATAAGAACCATCCTTCATTTTGCCAGCTAGAAAATAAATAAATTGATAAGAAAACAGTAATGGATTTCCACCCAGGTTACCTATGTCATAGACTTCCTAGAACACCTCTCCATCATCATCTTCATCATCATCTCATTCCAACACCCTGAAAAATCACTAATTCTATTTTTTTACAATAATTTTGATTTCAGCAGTCTGAAATACCATATCATGTCCTAAAATTGAAAGTAAAGACATGAAGTTGTTTCTAGGGAGAGCAAGTTAACTTTATTGTCGTTTTTCTAAATTCTCCCATCTTGGTAATACAACAGATTCCTTTTATCAATGAAAATGGAAATTATACATAAAGAAGCCATAGGACTAACTTAAGGAATTTATATAGCAAAATGTGGAGGATTTAGTCTGAGTATGGTTCAGGAAATGAAGTACCATTTCAATAGCTGAGAGAATATCCAGATAAACACGGACACACGGTTTGAAGTGGTTTTGATAATTAAAAGGGAGAAAGGCAAACCCTTCTGAAGTCATACATCAATTACATGTTATTAACCACCAAAAATTCAAAGATATTTTTTTCAAAGTTGTATAGAGCAAAAATCATGGCCTTTCACAGTAATATGAAAGCCAAAAGAAAATGAATTATTAGGTTCATGAAAACATGGGTGGCCCTTTACTGTAGGTAGATTTTCCTTCTTCCTCTCCACAGAATTCAACAGAGATTGCTTCATTCTGCCAGGGAGATATGTCAGCTGTATTGAAAGAGGTAACAATGCATCCTTTTTTTGAAAAGATCTACATGGGCCCAGAGGGATGCAATAACTACTGTCCCATCCCTATCATCCCCTTTGGGGACAAGGTGCTCAAGCAGTGTTTGGGGAGCTTTGTACATTTTGGGAGGAAGCAGATGATATGAAGATATTGCAACTCACCCACTGCCCCATCACACCCCTCCCCCCATTCTTCCATTCTCACTTTCTCTATATCCTGCTCATCTTTTCACTTATATGACTCAGTTTCCTAAAATCATGTCTTGAGTTTTCAGCTCTCCAAAGCCTCAGACCTTGACAGCAAGGAGGAAGCTGGGGAGAAATGGAAAGTTTTTTGGACTGCAACCTTCTCCTGAACGAACATTAAGTAAAATGTCTAGAATTTAAAATGTAACCATGTTGACACCTTTTCCAAACTGTTTATGAATGCAGCCCAGGGGCAAGTGAGAGGGCCAGATGAAGACCTTGGTAGACACAAGGACAGAACTGACAAGAGAAACAAAACAGAAATTCACCTCTTTCCTCCACTTTGGCTGAGATGACTTAGCCTGGAAGTGTAGTTTTTCTGGAGAAATCCTGATCACACCTTAAGGCCTGGGGACTCTACATGTACCACTTATTCAAGCCAGTTCTATTACAGCTTAGTCATGGTGGCCAAGCATCAGGTCTACTTGTGTGGGATAATCTGATTTCAAATTATCCACAGCAACTGGAAGAAAAACTAAACCAAAGCAATTTGACTAGATGAAACACCAGACTCTCCCTCAGATACTGCAGTGTCTGTAATGCCTTATTCTAAGTGAATATGTTCCACAAAGTGTCTAGCACATTTATCAAGGGGGTGACTTACAGTTCCACTCTTGAGAGAGGAGATCCCTATAGGAGGGGGGGGGGGTGAGCGGGGGTGGAGGGAGAAGCAAGGTGAGGCTGGCGAGCCAGTGTTTAGACCACTAGATATTTTGGCTGAATCATCTTGATTCAGCACAGAAACAACACCTCCATGGGAGAAAAACTAAGTTGTAAAAAGTCTTATGTCTCCACATCTGCTAATTCAGTTGTAAGCACCCAAAATCAGCCAATTGCTTGTCCTTCCTTCTTTCCTTCTCTTCACTTGTTCAGTGATCCTCATTTGGTATGAATATTTGGATTATGTTGCATTATATACCAGATACTAGCCCAATGGTTCGCAGCCAGGTTGCTCACTAGAGCAGCATACAGAGAGCATACAACTCTGCTGTTGCGCCAGCTCCACTGGTTGCCAGGTTGCTACCAAGCACAATTTGAAGTGCTGGCTTTAGCCTAGAAAGCCCTAAATGGTTCACCTGGGGAGGCCCTGCTCTTGGTCCCGCCTTCGTTGTAGGCATACCTGGTGGGGAAGAGAGACGGGGACTTCCTTCTCAGTGGTGGCCCCTCGGCTGTTGGACTCCCCCTCCAGCGAGACTAAATTGGTCCCCTCCCTTCTGGTACTCAGAAAACAACACTTGGCCAAGAAGCAAGAAAATTGCATTCAAAGCACCCCTGACAGATGGCCATCCAGCCTCTGTATAAAAGCCTCTAGTACTTCAAGTCCCGATGGAAGTTTCAGGGGGTAAACTTGGCATGATGGGAGTTGTAGTTCACCCACAACCTTATGCATTCTGTACAATTAAAAAAAATACCTTTTCAAATAACTAGGGCAACGCCAGGTAAATTGTAAAAATCAGACACAACTCACAATAACACAAAGCATTCAATATACCAGTAAAATGGTTAATCATATATTTTTATATGTATTGTCGAAGGTTTTCATGGCCAAAATCACTGGGTTGTTGTAGGTTTTTCGGGTTGTATGGCCATGTTCTAGAGGCATTCTCTCCTGACGTTTCTCCTGCATCTAGTTGCAGGCAAAATTTCAGGAGAGAATGCCTCTAGAACATGGCCATATAGCCTGAAAAAACCCATATATTTTTATACATTGTATGCATGTTATCCATTTATTCTCTATGCATTTTCATGGGATATTTATTTATTCATCCTTAATATTAATTAATAGTAAGAGATATTATTATTATTATTATTATTATTATTATTATTATTGCTTATATTGATCTTTTCACCAAAATGCTTATATATATAGAGAGAGAGAGAGAGAGCGAGAGAGAGAGAGAGAAGGAGATACACACACACACACACACACACACACACACCAGCTGTTGCTGTGGCCAACCTTCCCTCTTTCTCTCCTTTCCCTCCTTCCTTCACTCCCTCTTTCCTTCCTTCTTCCTTCCTTCTCTATCCCTTTCCTTCCTTTCCCCTTTTTCTTTCTCTTCTGCTGTCTCACTTTTCTTTCTTCTCTCTTTCCTTCTTTCCTTCCCTCCCTCTTTCTCAACATCTTCCCCCCTTCCTTCACTCCCTCTTTCCTTCCTTCCCCTTTATTTCCCTTCCCTTTATTTTCTTTCCTTCTCTCCTTCCTTCCTTTTCTAACTTTCTTTCCTTCCCCCTTTTTCTTTCCCTCCCTCTTTCTCTCCTTTCTTCCTTCTCTAACTCCTTCCTTCCTTCCTTCCTTCCTTCCTTCCTTCCTTCCTTCCTTCCTTCCTTCTCTCTTTGCTTCCATGCTTCCTTTCCCTTTCCTTCTTTCTTTCTTCCCCCCTCTTTCTTTTCCTTTCTTTCTTTCTTTCTTTCTTTCTTTCTTTCTTTCTTTCTTTCTTTTCACCCCTTCCCTCCCTCTTTCTTCCCTTTTTTCTGTATTGTCATTTAGCTTTTTGCGGGTTTTTAAGTCCCTTCTGCTGTGTTTTTCAGTGTTTTTATGAGTGAAGGACATACATTCGGTTGTCAGGTGTATTATGTCCAAATTTGGTGTCAATTCCCCCAGTGGTTTTTTGAGTTCTGTTAATTCCACAAACAAACATTACATTTTAATTTATATAGATGGGCAATGAAAGGTCCGTGGGCCAGATGCAGCCCCATGAGTGCTTACCTTCTCCCCCCCTCTTTTTCCCTGTCCTCTCGGCATAACGACACAACAGCCTGCTGCATCATATTGTGGACAGTATTGGTGAGGCAGATACCAGCAGCCACGTGTCTTCCCCTCCTTTTGGCATAAGGACCGACCGAGCTGTTGTGTCCTTGTGTCAAAAGGACGGCCCAGGAATGAGGAGACATGTGGCTGCTGAGTGCCGTCCAGAGGGTTCTCAGCAGCCATGTGACTTCCTCTCTTCTTGGCACGAGGACACGGTGGACCACCATGCCCTCCTGCCAGGAGGAGCACCCTGCAGGACACATGGCTGTGCAGGGCTCCCCTGAGAGCTCACACAGCTGCATGTAAAGCCCTCCCCCCCTCACTGCCAATTTCCCTTGGTCTCCCTCAAGGGCAATTGGCACCAAATGCCCCTCTGGCTTCCCCCCTCAGTGCCAACCCTCGGCCAGCCCCCTTCCCAGCCCGCCTGGCATTCAGCCCACTTTCAAAAAGTTTGCCCGTGCCTGTTACACAATTAATACTGGTTGGATTCATATTCTCATAGATACTTTATTTATTTACTGGCTGTATCTGTTGCCATCAAGTGTGTTTGGTTTCTACAGGCAGTCCCTAAATTACAAACAAGATACGTGCTAAAAGTTTGTGCTTAAGCTGAATTTGATTGTACATTTGTACAGAATATATATATATGGCTTTGGATAGGGAAGGGTTAAAACCCTGTTCAGAAGTTTTCTCCCCACTTTCTGTCTCTGTGATAATTTGATTTTGGAAAATTTGGCTTGTTGTGGGAAAAGGATGGGTGCTAAAGCTTCGGTTGTGACACCTTTTCCCTATGACAGCTCTTTCAGGAGTGAATTTCCCTTCCTAGGGGTCGATTTCTCTCACTTTGTGTTGTCTCACACCCCTTCTTAACTATGAATCACTTGTATGAAAGATATTTGTAACTCGGGGACTCTCTGTGTTTATATAAACTTGCATTGTTTGTACATATTCTGTTTCTACATAGTTACATTGCAGAACAGAGCTAGCTCTTCCAAATAATGGGCTGTGTTTCATATTAGATCAGCCTGAAGACAACATTATCTGTATTTAACCGTCTACTAACAACTTGAGAAAACTTCAAGTTTTGCCTCTCCATGAGTCTTGCCCTACAGCCAGTGAGTCACAAGTTGTTTTGCTTGATCGGAAGTAATGCTCACCAAGATATCTCTAGGAAACTTGCAAGAAGGTTTTGCTTATTTATTCTCATGAGCAGACAAGCCGGGAAAACGGAAAGGGACAAGGGTTAAGTAATCCACAGTCTTTTCTATATTCATTCAGATCATCATCCAATCTTTCTATCTTCCCATCCTCCTTCCTATCATCCTCCCTCCCTCCCTCCCTCCCTCCCTCCCTCCCTCCCTTCCTTCCTTCCTTCTTTTCTTCCTCATATGCCATATTTAGACAAAGGAAACTGACTTCAATATGATTAGTATTGCAGCATAGCTTTGGGAGTCAAGCAAGAATCATTTTGCCCAGTTTGATGGATGTGTTTTCTACAGGAAAACGAAAAGCTCCTGCCAAATCATTTGGGGGTTGGTAGTAAAAAAGCAGGATGGGATCCCTCATTCCCTCTTGGGAAACAGTAGCTGTTATTGCCAAAGAGGGAGCAACTTATCATTAGGACATGTTCCTGTATGGCAGACTCCCGGCATTAAACATCTGGAAATTATTTATGGTGTACAGGATGGGGGAGGGTAGTGTCTCATTAAGTCTTTGCTACCTGTGACAATGCTAATTTATTTCATTTGCCCCCTTTGGATTCATCAGTTAAAATTCTAGAAGTTGGTGCCAACAAGAATAAAGTAACACAAAGAATATCATTTCAGCACATGTATTACATATCTAAGTACTAGAAAAAGTACATTCTTGTGGTTAATCACCAAACCAGAAGAAAAGGAAACAGGTTTAAGGAACTGCAAAAGGTGGAAAAATGTCTCTCCAATGATTTATCCCAGAGAACGGAATGTGAAGAGCTCATAAATAGAGGAACTGACGTGGCTGCTGCTCTATTCGGAAAACAGAGAAAGCTTTGAAGACAAAAACATAAAGGGGGGTGGAGAGGAACCCCATACAGATGCAAAGTGTGCTTTGTTGATACTGGCATGAGAATCATTGATAAATAAAAGACAGAGACCATAGTTCAAATAAAGTAAGGGATGATCAAGTTCCAAAGAAAATCAATGGAATTAAATTTTACACCTAAGTGTAAAATGTTTTCATTTGTTTTGGTGGAATATAAAGTATTTCATATTTTCTAGACATAGAATCCAAAGATGGAAGAAGTTACGTGCTGTTTTGGGTACTCCCAGGAAGAAATCTTCTTATGCTTCCAATCTGTTTTGTTTGTATCTGTTCTTTTGTTCCTTAACAGTTTTAGGTGTGTGTGGAAAGAAAAAAAACCCAGAAAAAACAGTGGGAAAATTTTATAGACTTATAACTTGACTAGGGAAGGCAGTGAAATCCATCATGGATTCCATGGTATCAAATTTCCCTTAGTAGAATCCAGTAGATTCTTTGTTATGGTAGATGGACTAGGCCATGCATTTTTTATTGAACAATTAAAACGGTAGTGAATAGTGAGATCCAAGTCACTGTGGGTTAAGCCTGATGAGAAAGAGAAACTGTTGGGGTTCAGCCTGGGTCTGAACCTGAACCTGAACCTGATTCTCTGATTGTATTTCCTGATGCTACTCAAAATGTATTTCCTGATGCTAATGAAAATGTATTTCCTGATGCTAATGAAAATGTTGATTCTGAGGTCAGTGTAGAAGAAACTCCTGCAGGCTTGGAAGGCTTGGAAAGTGAAAGTACACATTCTCATGAGAATGTTTCAGAACCAAGCGGTGATAGCTCTCCAGAGAAGCTAACACCTGGGATCCATAATGAGGATAGAAGAGGACAGATTTGGAAAAACAGGAGTAAATCGCAGAGTCTGTGAAGGTCAACCAGATTAAAAGAAAAAGAAACAAGGGCTTCAAACCTGGAGGCATGTCACGAAACAGTTTCCTCGGCTTTAAGTGCCTCTCGCTGGGTTGACTCTTTAGATCAGGCATCATTTTATACTGAGGCATTACCTTGGCAGATCTCCCGTTTCCCGTGGCCTTCATCCCAAGAGGCTTCTAGTGCTCCAAGTACGGTTAGTGGATTGCTAACAGGTTCCAGGATTTTACAGTATTGCTTGTGGTTTTTGATCTAGTTCATGGATATTTCTGATTGCTGATTTTTACTGTGGCTTTTTGACTTTGCATTTTGCTCTATTTTGTAACCATTTTTCATCAATAAAAAGGGATTGTTTTTCCTACAGTCAAGTGTGGTGGATTGTTATCTTAGGGTCTCGTTTCCTGCTCTGGGTTGCAACAGAAACAAATATTCCAGAATAAATCTCACCAAATTGACTGAAGCTACCGAGGTATTTATTTAAGTTCAGCTGAAAGTGAAACAAGCTTGCGGCAATCCACCCCCAAAATAAGCTGAGATACATAACACAGTAAAACATGCACTTTTATACACCTTTCAGATTAAAAATTCCCATTGCCCGCAGCTGGATCTGGCTTGCCATGATTGGCTAAGCCTGGATGACGTCAATGAGGTTCCTGGTGGAGGTGGGAGTTTGGCACGCCCCAGTCAATGGGAGAGCACCGCCTGATATCCAATGGTTGCACAGGGGCTGGCAAGTCTTAGAACAATGAATGAAATGATGACTGATGGTAGGATTAAATATCCCTCGTGTATAGGCACAAAGACATTGTTGGGTCTCCCAAAACCTTTATTGACCTTTTTTGTTTCATGTTCCTTATTAATCCCAATGGCCCAGCCACCAGACTTCCTCACAGATTCTGACAGAAAGTATTGTTCATATAAGTGTCTAATGGCTGTGAATAACAAAGGGAAAAATAGCCTTTCCAAAGATGATGGCATGGTTATCCCTTGACTGGAACCCTTATGGTGGGATGGAAAATGTCATGTATTGTCCACACAAAGGAAGGATGGACCATCTGGCTCCTGTTATCCTCTGTGTTACCTGGCTGTATGGGTTCCATTGAGGTAGCTGATGAAATCCAATCAAATGCAAATGAAGCCTGGCAAGATGTTGACAAATCTTTTGCCAATAAAGCTGGCTGATGATCAAATTTATTGGCAAAATAAATTAATGCCCAAGAACCAACTTTATTGCCTGGTTTCTGTGTCAGATGAACTAGTGTATAAATGATTTCCTGAAATAAATATTAATTCCTTGTAACCAATATCAAAATGAAATCAAGATGAGACAAACATTATTAATGAGGAAAAAAGCACAAGCAAGAAGATGCCGTTGCACTTTGCCTCTATCTGAGCCTACAGGGAAGGCTAAGTTTCTATCATTTCCTCTCTTTCCTGATGAGATAACTGTGGGTAAATCTAGAAGGAACATATAATGGAGCTTGAAGCTGGCTCGGGAGTGGGGTGTCCACAAAACACCTCCCCTGCTACCCAAATAAATGCTGCAGTGCACATCAAGCTAGAAACCACAATCTCCAGAATGTACAGAATAAGACACATAATGCGCTGCAGCCTACCAGAGTATATCCTCAACACCAGAACCATCAAATGCAGAGCTGTTGACAGGTTACTGCTAGTGCTGACATACTTTAAAAAACTCTGAAACACTGCTGGCTGGAAAGTGTTCTCCTTGGAAGGAAATCACATCATTCCCAGGCGGAGTCTCACTTTTTGCTCCTTTGTTATCATTTCCTGTGCCCTACCATGTTCAGCTCTGATCCTGAATGGACATGGCAATGCACATCAGTGATGTCAGCAAACTGGTTAAGAAAAAAATATTCCTGTGTTCGGTTCTGATTCCCAATCAGCAGATACTGTGACCACCGTCCCAGTCTGAAATTGGTTCCTGTGGTGTTTGCTGCACAGCGAAACCAGTTCATTTCAATACATCTCCAAACTGCACTGTAGTGTCAGTGTAAAATCATCCTGAGTCAAACGAGATTTTGCTATTTGAACTCATTTGGCAGTGATTGAGAAAAAAATGAAGGTAAAGAGGTTAGGGTGAGAGGACGAAACAAAACTTTGGACATATTAAAAGCAACTGAAAATGTGAGAGGATGAAGAATCAACCAAAGCTGTACAGTTGGAGGCAGGCCCGTAGCCAGGATTTCAATCGGGGGGGGGGGGGGGGGCTGAGTTTGTTTCCGGGGGGGGGGGGCTGAGTCTGAGTGAAAGAGGGTCTACCCTAGCAAACCTTTTGTATCGTTACCCCAATACCCCCATGCGTATGGGATATATTGAGTATGGTGATCAGATCATGATATGAATAAACATAAATAATGTTTAAATAATGCACCAGTAAGGCCTTTTCACGAACCACCATGAGAATTTCGGGGGGGGGGGGGGGCTTGAGGGGCTTTAGCCTGGTTGGAGGGTAAGAATCTGTGAGCTCCCAGTTTTACTAAGTGATGGAGTAGATTGGAAATGTGTTTTAATGTACCAGAAAATAACTTTTCTTTTCAGTGGGAAAAAACAAGAAGACTATCATCTTCCATCTTCATTTCTGCGTGCATCAGGAAGTGTTCAGGTCAGCCTGGCTTTGTCCATATAAACACCAATCAATTGCACTACATACAAGAATTTTTACTGGTCAGACAGCATTTTAAATACCATAACCTAGCATCTCTTTATTTAAACATATCCAGACATAAATCATACCAGGGAAACACCTGGCTATTTCTCTGGACTATATCTGACAAGACTCTTTGTAAACTGAATGCCCGTTTCGCACATCTTGAGACTGTTTATGTTTCTTTTGGTCTCGAACCTGCCAAAGTCAATGTGCGGTAGTCAGAAATACATGCAATATTCACAAGCCAGAATTGTGCTCCATACAAGAAGGAAACTTAATCTAGAAATATAAATCAGTAGTAGACCAATGGCATCATCTCTTTTTTGCAACATCAAGATTTGTGTACTGTAAACATATTTTCTCCTTCAGGTACAAATGTAAGTCAAAGAGTTTGGGGCCACCTAAAGTTTACCATTTGTCTGACCACTAGGATTGCCTTGAGTAGCCCAGTTATTCATCATTCATCTTATTACATATCCCAAGATAGATTCTCTCACAGGCATTGTGTGTCTCTAGCCCAACACAGGTGGACCCTCCCTATATCCATCCAATCTTTAAATTGATTTTGCATGTGTCCAGATTGAAACTCAACATCTCTTGAGAAACGGAGTACATGTAGTATCCCAAAACATGTTCTTAAGTGCTCTTTTGATGGTGTGCTGAGTTGCTCTTGAGACCCTTTCAATGCAGACAAAACCACTGAAGGGATCAAAACGTGCCAAAGACGCTTCCGCCTTTTCCTTACCTTTCCCTCTGTCTAGGAACACACAGCAAAAAAGGAAGTAGCCAAGGATGACTTCAACTCTCCATATTGCTTGAAGAGATTAAAACCATATGACTTTCAAACCCCATGGTCCCTTGCCTCATTTCTAGAGCAAAAAAACCCAATCAAAAAAGCTGATTCTCCCTTTTTTTAAAAAAAATACATTTTGTTTATTTTACAATTTAACAGACAAAAAAGACCCTAATTAGAAGGTCTCAGACGTATAATAAACCATAGAAGCCAACATTTCTACTTGCTAGCTTAGCACTCAAGGACATTACCCTCCTTCCCCCTCCCCACACACAGTTTTCAGTATTAGAGGCTCAGATGAGTAAATGTAATAAACATCACATCTGTCTGTTTTGATCATGTTACAAAATATAGACAAATCCTCCTGGAATTCTACATAGATTACATCATGCTATTCAAGTACCATAGCTAATATCTGATTCTTTTTAAAAAGAGAGACTAGATCCACATTTTCTCAACCTTAGGTTATGTACATTTTTCCGAATGGCATAAAAGTACAATATGACCCATAGTCCTCAGTGGAAGGAAACCTAATGTTTCATTTGAAGTATGCATTTTTCAGGGGCATGGAGCTGAAAAGCTTGCTGCCAGGTTTCCAGAAGTGCACCATGGTGGGGGGACATAACATGTTAGCAGTACAATTATAAGACTCTGTTCCCTTAGCCTGCTGCCCTCTAGTTGACTCCAACATCTCTGGAGGATTTCAGGTTGGGAAAAGCTGCTGCCCATACCCAATCAAAAATATCTTTCACTGTGGTGAATAGAGCTTTCTTTCAAGTAAGCATGCATAGGATACAGCCTCGTGCAAGAAAAGCTCTCTAAGAACCCATCTACACAGCACCTAAAATGTGGAAGTTATTGGGTTAAAAGGAGAGATCGCTACGTGAGCTAGCCGTAAATCCATGCTGATTCACTGCAATGGACAAAAAAAAACATGTTAAAAAGATCCACTTATATCCCTATTCTGGCTGGAAAATGTGCATATTCGCATTACTATATAACCCTGTATTCATGAAAAGCAAGTGATTTCCTTCCTCCCCCCTGTGGAAACTAATACAGTACATGTCTCCTTTTTAAAAGCCCATAACAGCTGATTGGACTGTGAAATGGTCACACAAGTGGTTTAAAGGAAGCACAAATGGAGCACAATTAGAACTCCCTGATACTCTTTATTTTACACTTTATTATATTAAACATAGCTTGAACAAACAATTGTGGGAAGAGAGAAATCCAGTGTAAATTTATATTAATATTAAGATATTTGCAAGTGTGCATACACATTCCAGTGCATCAGTCCAGTTCCCATGTCAGTCCACAATGTAGACCAGAACTAGCTTTTTTGATGCCAGTTTCAGCCCACATTATGTATTTGTGTGGAACTGCCCTTTGTTTTTTAGAACCCACACAGCCAAAGAAAGTAATGGCCACCACTTCCATGGAAATCCTTCGAGACTATCATAACTCAAAAGAGACAACATCTTGGCAAAAGTAGATTTGTGACTCTGACTTCATTTTCCCCCTTCTCCTTTAAGGTTTTTAACAATTTGCTTGAGGAAAAATCCAGTAGAGCTTCTTCATATATTTTATGCATTTTGGTTGACCTAATAAAGGCATCACTATTTTGTTGGTTTTGGATAATTTTATGTTTTACCAGCATTGTAACTCTTATCTTGTAGTATTCCAGGTCAACTGAGAGCAGCTTCAGGAGAATTGGGCAGTAAAATCAAACACAGCCTACAGTGGTGGATCTACTGGCATCCCTTCTTTTTACAAGAAGCTTGGGGAAAAGCAAACTGTTACAGCTACTCCTAGCTTTTCTGTTCTTCCTCATTAATAATGTTTGCCATTTTGACCACACTCTGATGCTACTTGGGTCTACATGCCCATGTTTTCAGTTGTGAAATGTTGGAGGGTTTGGCCTCATATCTAGAGGGCCACATGTTTCTCATCTCATCTTTGGCCTGGAGGCATCACAATAATGGAAAGCGTGTTGCAAGAAAACTCTGCAAACAGTATAACATTTGTGCAATTAGTAATTACTGGCTGGAACTAAGAAACTTTGTTTGATTATTGAAGTCTTGTTATATCTATTTGTTATACAAAACATAGTATGGTTTATTCAAATTCAGCCTATTAATTGAGCTGTGACAGGAAAAGGTCTAATTCTCTTTTTATCTTCCCAGCTCTTTTATCAAGGAATTTTACCAATCTCTTTCTATTTCTCTTTCTATAAACAGCATCTTTTCCCAATTATCT
Organism: Anolis sagrei; assembly: GCF_037176765.1. Classification (NCBI taxonomy): domain Eukaryota; kingdom Metazoa; phylum Chordata; class Lepidosauria; order Squamata; family Anolidae; genus Anolis; species Anolis sagrei. Next base: position 90,370,423 of record NC_090022.1, on the reverse strand, counting down.
GCTTAACTGTAATCTACAAAATCATTCTTACTAAAATAAACCATATGTTTTCCAAATACAAAGATGGGACCTAGAGAAAGTGTGTCTTTGTGAGGAACTGGGTTTTTCTTTCTTGCTTGCTATGTATATAGAGCTAAAGTCTACTCACAGTGTAAGGCCCAAGGTGGGATGGCTGGCTGCCATTTTCCACTCTCTGTACCTGGACCAAGTTTAGAGAGTCTCACATCATGAAGTAATAGACAAAGGAAACAACTCTATATTAAACATCTTGGTGTCCATAGAATTTATGCCCCAAAGTTTAACCAGTTAAAACATACCCTCCAACTGGCCTGATTTGGCAGGGACAGTGGGGTGAGCTCACCTGAGGCGGGATGCGTGGCTGATTATGATGGATCTTACCATGATATATGGTGTGGCATCAACAGGGTAGCTGCAGTGTAGACAAGCCCCCAGATGTGAGGAATGTCACATACCAACACTCTCTCGGAGCAGAAAAAAATGAATTTGAATTTGAAAATATATCCTTGCAAAATGACAAAACCATTTTACATACCCTGTCTATTAGCAATGGTTCCCACACAACTACCACCACAAACTGCTAGCACACAAATGATAGACATCCATTTCAAATTGGCATCAGTACAAACAAAGCAGAAACATCTTCTCTGTTGGGCCAGTCTACTCCAGATATGGCTTCTTTCCAGCAGTGACATAGACTCTTCTGTAGTTCAGGCTAGATATGAGTATCAGTGACAGCTACGCCAATATTGTACATATTGACTTTCTTTCCTCCGGATCTTCAATTTTGTTTGCTGAACATTAAAAGTGTGTTTAAGATGATGAAAGGAAAGAGAACTCAGACTTGGCTACATATACTTCACTATGCTGATGGTCTTAAATTGAGAAATGAAAAAAAAAAATCTTAAATTGAGAAATGAAACAAGGGAGAAACATTTCAAAGGAGGGGTTAGAGTACTGTAATAGCACTTCAGTTGCTTGTCCTAACTTTCTCTTAATAGAGTTGGATCAAAACTAAGAAAATGAACTCCAACAGGGATAAATGTAACATATTATACTTAGGCAGAAGAAATGAAATGCACCGATATGGGATGGGTGACACCTGGCTTGAAAACTGTATATATGAAAAGGATCTAAGAGTTTTAGTAGACCACAAGCTGAACACAAGTCAACATTGTGGTGCAGCAGCTAAAAAGGTCAATGCGATTCCAGGCTGTATCAATAAGAGTACAGTGTCGAGATAAAGTTCTATGTTGGTCCAACCTTAGAATCATAGAATCATAGAATCAAAGAGTTGGAAGAGACCTCATGGGCCATCCAGTCCAACCTTCATTAATATCTGAACTCAGCTTGCAGTCATTGAAGCAATCTGAGAATAAAGTGTGAAAGTGGGAGAAGGAGAGACACATGGAGGCATTGTAAAAGCAGCAGACAGAGTGGGATGAGGGGGGATGATTTGGGTCTGTTCTTAATAAATTATGACAGTTGGAAATTATGCACCCTTATAATGTCCGGAAACATGTTCTAGTTAATTTTATCTGATTATCCAGATTCTTTATTGGGTTAAAATCATAGGAACAGAGGAGGAAGGATTGTGACTTTTCTTTTTCTTGACACGTACAGCATGTTCTTTCTACCTGACCTGGCAAGAAGCATCTAAGCCTGTCCCATCAGATCAGTCTGTTCATCAGATTTAGGTATGGTATTAAACATCTGTATAATTTAGTCATTGTTCTGTCACTTAGTGTTCATGCATATGTATGTGTGTGCACTATCCTTTCTGAGCTATGGCCACACACAGTGGAAGTTTCTTGTTAAGCAAACTGGCCCTCTGTGAATCATTATGCAGTACGACCAGCAACAGCTGTTCTCTCTCTCTCTCTCTCTCTGCTCTCCCACTTTCTCTCTCCCTCCACAATGAAAAAAAAAGCTTGAAAAGTCTGGCAGAATGATGTTACATCAACCATATAGATCCTTTTTTTAGAAACAAGGACCTACCTGATAGTCTAACAGCAAAGGTACAAAGGCCAAAATGCTACATATCCATGATGCTGGTATAGGAGAATCTGAAGACTTTGAAGCCTTTCCCACCCATAAAGCTAATAATTCAATGGAACAGTCAAACGGATGTTTAATGGAACAATCAGTCACACTTGTTTACCTTCTGCACCAGCCCTGTGCAGGTCCCAAACTGGAACCAAAGGAGTTCTTGGCCATCACTAGCCATGGACACAGAACACAGATGCTGCATTATAATGGTGCTCATGCTTTTGATTTCTTTTCTGAGTGACACCCATTGCTTCTGGGCTTTCACAGGTCTTCCTTAAACAGTAATTCGAAGTTGACTGAAGCAACAGTCCTCACAGCTGAACTTTCCCATTTCTTATTTTGTTATCATGTCTTTGCTTGTTCTCCATACACTTTAAAATAGGTGTTGGCAAAGTGGCTCATGGAATAAAGAAAACCCTGCAAGATCATTTTTGTGGTGTTCACAGCATCCTTGATTTTATTTTAAAAATTGGTTCAAAATGTCCCAAATGCACCCTACGGCATTTCCACCACATTTGGGATGTTCAAGGAGCAAAAAGTTTGATTCATTGGTTATTTCTTACCAAATGGAAATTGTCAATTTAAATTTTCTAATTCAAGCCAGACTTTATTTATTTATTTATTTGCTATATTTGTTTACCACCTTTCTTAGCCCATGGGCGACTCAAGGCGGTTTACAGAGGCAAGATTCAATGCCCAATTATATATATTCAATTATATTAGAAGAAAATGTCATGTAAATTTGTGTCTATACCTTGAACTCTTCTTATCCAAGACTCTTTGTTGTCTAAACAGAAGTTGAGAGTTGTATACTGAATAGGAATATTAAGGATATTCTCACCATTCATTTCCCGAGATTTTGGAAATCTGTTCAGGAAGAATAAATTGGGGTGATAATTTTGTGCCATTTTACTCCAGTATTTGTACACCTTCACATTTAAAGGAAATTATTCTATGCAAAAATAAATGTGCAATATGTGTGCAAAACACGTGTTATTTTGCAAGTAAAAGACATAAAACATTGTTTCTCAAATAGCATATGTGTGCCACCTGAAGCATTGTTTTTGTGCAGTAAACAGCACTTTCATGCAAATAGTGCAAGGGTTTTGCACAAAACTGTTCATAACATTAGGTTTGTAATAATCCAGTGCAACTTGTATTAAGAATATTTATCATGCAAACTTCACAGTGCATGTAGATGGAAAGAATGGGGAAAAGAAAGATCATAATGATGAGAATGATGGTGATGAAAATAATAGCTTTTATATAGACATTGGATGGCCATCTGTCAGGAGTATTTTGATTGTGCTTTTCCTGCATGGCAGAAGGTTGGACTAGATGGCCCATGTAGTCTCTTCTGATTTTATGATTCTATGATCAACCTTGAATAGATGTCCCTGTAAACTAGGGATGAGCAAAGTGCAGCCCGTGGGTCCCATGCAGCTATTTTTGTGGCCCTCGGTATCTCCCTCAGGGGTCAAAAATTGCTCCCCAAATGTCTTCTATGCATTTTAATGATGTTCTGTCCTCTTTCAGACTATTGTAACTCCAGGGAAAAAAGCCCCCCCCCCTTTTTTTTATAAAACCAGAAGCAAGTCTAGTGTGATTTCCTACCACTTTCTGATTTGAAAAAATGTTTGGATTGGTGAACCAGCGCAATTGTACTAATGAGAAAAGGTGTGATCTTGAAGGTATTGAACTCAGTTTTACTCACATTAATACTACTCTTGCAGCACAGAGAACTGGCTTGATAAAGTCTGCAGTGTACATATCATTATTAATATTTTTTTAAATTGCCGACACAGGTTGAATAAAATCACAATCCATCACCATTTTTAAATACTGGAACACATAATGAATACATATCACATGTTGTTTTGATAGTGATCTTATCAATCCCATCTTAACCCTTATGTCAAACGAATTTACACCCCTCACCTCCTCCCCCCACCCTCACCCTCAGGGAACATTGCTTATCATTATTGAGATATTAATTTAATTGAACAATCATGAAAAGAGAATGGTCCAGCTCTTTATATCTTTCTTTTCCTTCAACTTTTTCTATTAGACTTTCCCATTTCTGAACCCAGATCTTCTTAAATCGGCATGTTGTGTATTTGGCTCTTCTTTCATAGATATAACCCTGAAGCATATCATCTGCTAAATAATCGTACCATTTTTAATTTCCCACTTTCTATGGTCTTTCCACCCCAAGGCCACAGTTGCTCGGGTGGCTACTATCAGGTATTTTATAACCCCCCCCCCCCCAAACTTTGATATTTTCATTTTTGTCTAATTTCTGTGTGAAAAATTCTTTTTTGTTCAAAGCCGATTGAAATCCTATTTCCTTCTTTACCTTATTATAGAAATCTTGTCCTCTGTCACATTCCCACCATATGTAGGAATAGGAACCAATTTTCCCACATCCGTGTCAACATAGGTTTGTGCTAGTTTTTTGTTATGTGGGCTATTTTAATTGGGGTTCTATACCATTTAGTCAGTATTTTCCTTTGTGTTTCTCTAATTTTTTTTACACTTAATATTTTTGATTGAATCAATCCAGGGTTCAATGTCAGAAACATTCAGGTTCTGCAGTGTACATATCAATGATGTTGAATGACAATGTTATGGAATTAAGTGCATCCCTCGTATGCACACCTATCCATGCCTGCATGACCAATGGCAAGAGCTCCACTTTTTATCTTTGGTCTGAATGCAGACATTTATGCATCTGACAAAAAGGCTCAGCTGTTTATTTGCGGGAGATAACACCTTCTTAACACATTTTGACCCACTATGTCCCTCCAAGTGTTACTTGTTCCATCATACAGGATTCAGTCATGGTTATTATTCTGAAGTCCCCACAGCTGGTCAAAAATACATTGCTTTCTTGAGTTAGAATAGCTATATATCCATTGCCATCAGCCTTATATAAATCAAAGTATGTGATATTTTCAAGACCAACCCAGCTAGTCCGGCATTCTTCAAACATATTTCCAGCTCCCTGGCAATACTGTATTTTTATGCATCACAAATCAGACATTGGAAATGGTTTCCTTCTGCTAGGGCAGTGTTTCTCAACCTGAGGGTTGGGACCCCTGGAGGGGTCGCGAGGGGGTGTCAGAGGGGTTGCCAAAGACCATCAGAAAACACAATATTTTCTGTTGGTCATGGGGTTTCTGTGTGGGAAGTTTGGCCCAGTTCTGTCACTGGTGGGGTTCAGAATGCTCTGTGATTATAGGTGAACTATACATCCCAGTAACTACAACTCACAAGTGGCAATGTCTATCTTCCCCAAAGCCCACCATTGTTCACATTTAGGCATATTGAGTATCCATGCCAAGTTTGGTTCAGATCCATCAATGTTTAAGTCCACAGTGCTTTACCTGGATGTAGGTGAACTACAGCTCCCAAACTCAAGGTCCCACCAAAGTGTTTTCTGTTGGTCATGGGAGTTCTGTGTGCCAAGTTTGGTTCAATTCCATCATTGGTGGAGTTCAGAAGGCTCTTTGATTGTAGGTCAACTATTAATCCCAGCAACTACAACTCCCCAATGACAAAATCACTGCCCCCCCCCAAAAAAACCCCACTGGTATTCCAATTTGGGCATATTGGATATTTGTGCCAAATTTGGTCCAGTGAATGAAAATACATCAGATATTTACATTACAGTTGATATCAGTAGCAAAATGACAGTTATGAAGTAGCAATGAAAATGATTTTATGGTTGGGGGGGGGGGGTCACCACAACAGGAGGAACTCTATTAAGGGGTCGTGGCAAAAGGAAGGTTGAGAACCGCTGTGCTAGGGTAACCCTTCTCAGGGATATAGGAGAAGAAAGGGCCTAGATACTTGTGCCAGCTCATACCAGGAAGAGATGTCTGGTGATTCAATAAACATTGCTAGTAACTGCCTAACTGTCCTACGCACTTCACACAAGAACAACTTTTCATGGTGCTCCCCCATAAGAAAGTTTACATCATTGAGTCATTTTCAAATTTTGCTTACAGAAGGGGAAAAAGCATGAAGAGCTTTCCAAATAATAAAGCTTTATCATTGCTAAAGGCTTCTTCTGTTTGGCTCAACGATACCTCTGGGAGAAATTTGCTTCCTGACTTGTACTGAAACAGCTGCCATTTCTTGGCTGTTGTTTGGTTTGAAAATGTGCATAAAAGCATGTTTGTGTGCAGATTGTCAATATTTCCAACCTATTTGGAGGAGTGAGACAATGGACAAGGTATTCCCCTATGACCATGCAGAAAACCCATTTTGATGAGAGTGTTTTTAGATTCTTTCAAAAAACTACAGTATTAATGGACTGAAAAAACTGTCCTATGTTTCAGGCAGGACACTGGCTTGTGATCTTGCAAATTAGAGATTTGTATTGTTGGATCCAATCCAGCACAAACATTCTTGAATCTTTCTCAGTAGTTTTAGTAGGGCTCGCACAGAAAACCCCAGGCTTATGTTCCCTGCTAACATTTAACCTATTTCTTTAACCATATGTAGCCTAACCACTCAGGAGGCAAAGGGCTATTCAGAATATGTAACATCCTTTTTATTTGTTGCTTTCTATTTAATGTTCATTCTATTGGTATTTTGATTGTGTGTTTAACTTTTCTGTGATGTGATTTTTAAATCTAGGTCTATTTTAACTTTTTTTAATAAGCCCTGTGTCCCAGAGTGGTAAAAATACAGGATAATAGTAATAATAAAGAATTGGATTCAGAATTCATGTGAGCTAACCTCCTGCTATGAGACATTCCCACTGGAAGAAAGATTTTTGCTGACTTTCACCTGCCCACTGCATCTTCCTAAAAACAATTCTGAATGATTAGATAATCCTTCCAAATAGTTGTGTAGATGGTGCTGAGGCCTGCCAAAGGGAAAGGGGAATACCTAAAGTGAAGAGAACTGCCTCCTTCCTCTTGTAATAGCCTCCTTCTGTGAGTGAAAGAAACTGTTCTTTTTGTCCAATGGTATTTTAGATCTAAAGCTCAGAATGGTCTTGACTGACTGAAAATGCATCAGAAATGTCAGCTGATATGGCAGTGGCTTCTCAAGGACTTATTTGAAGCCACACTGCCATATACTCCCGTTCAAATCAGGTAATCTGGATTTTATATAGCAGTGTAGAAGGGACCTAAGATAAACCTATCCCAGGATTTTCTTGGCAAGATTTCCTCAGAAGAGCTTTGCCATTACCTTCCCCTGAGGATTAGAGAGTGTGATTTGCCTAAGGTCACCCAATGGTTTCATGTTCAAGCTATCAATTACATCATAAAAACACAATGACATTTAAACATTTATTTATTTATTTATTTATTTGCTTCATTTGCACCATTAAGTCCTCCTCCCAATGTCTAAAAGTATGGATGTGCTGTAAAACTAGGATAAGAGACATTGTAAAACATGGATTCAAGCCCAAAGAAATGCAGTACAAACAGATCATCATGCATGGCATATGTCAGAATAAGAGCACCTTTATGTTGTAGTGATCAGACTGGTTCACCTACATATTTGATAATGTTATGCCTTAATTTCCCAAGAATTGTGCTTGTAATCCCCCCTCCCCCATGATATCCCTCTTTAAACGTAAGCATTACAAATTGTATATTTATTGTTATGAAACCATCAATTTTGCATTTCAGTTCTTTAAGACCTTTTGAGTGGTCATCTTCTAGACCTATTCTCCTTATTCCTCCCCCCACAATTTGTTGATAAGCTAACTCTAGATGCCCTTTCTTATCACATCTGTTTTTCTCCTTTCTCCTTGAAAATGTCAGTTCAGGCACGAGTTTCTGTTTTACATCTTCTTTGGTGAAGACAGTTGCAAAAATTGCATTCAGCTTCTCCACAGTCTCTCTGTTCTTCTTTGTACACCCTTTGCTCCTTTGTCATCTGACAGTCCAGTATTCTATGACTGGTTTGTTCTTTGTGGTGTATATAAAGACACGTCGATTGTTGACCTTACAGCTTTAAGTGAAATAATCTTTCCATAATTTAGTAACTTGCTTCTCCTTTTATTTGCCTTATAGTCAATTTAAATTGATCATGGAAACATGGGAGAATATATAAGCAGTTTAAACTAAATCAGACTACTGATCTCTCTAAATTCAGTAATATAGAGGTTGACTGCTAATGGCTTTATAGCAGTGGTTCTCAACCTGTGGGTACCCAGATGTTTTGGCCTTCAACTCCCAGAAATCCTAACAGCTGGTAAAGTGGCTGGGATTTCTGGGAGTTGTAGCCCAAAACACCTGGGGACTCACAGGTTGAGAACCAGTGGTTTAGGGGATTTCAGACAGGATTCTTTCCTGGCCCATCTTGGAGATGCCAGGGACTGAATCTGTCAATTTCCACATGCAAAACATGTTTTACCACAAGCCACAGAGATGGAAAAGGATCTGCAAAAGAGATATAAAGTGAGCTAGAACACTGGTGGGTAGACTTCGGGCAGGCATGTAGCCAGGGGGGGGGGCTTGAGGGGCTTCAGCCCCCCCCCCCCCCGAAATTCTCATGGTGGTTCGCGAAAAGGCCTTACTGGTGCATTATTTAAACTGTTATGTTTATTCATATCATGATCTTATCACCATACTCAATATATCCCTTATGCATGGGGGTATTGGGGTAATGATACAAAAGGTTTGCTAGGGTAGACCCTCTTTCACTCAGACTCAGCCCCCCCCCCCCCCCGAAATTCTCATGGTGGTTCGCGAAAAGGCCTTACTGGTGCATTATTTAAACTGTTATGTTTATTCATATCATGATCTTATCACCATACTCAATATATCCCTTATGCATGGGGGTATTGGGGTAATGATACAAAAGGTTTGCTAGGCTAGACCCTCTTTCACTCAGACTCAGTCCCCCCCCCGAAACTCAGCCCCCCCCCAAAATCCCCCTGAAAATTTTTTTGCCCCCCCCCCCCCCCCCCGAAATGAAATCCTGGCTTCGGGCCTGGCTTCAGGGACCTACTTTGGCTTTGGTGGGGTCCTGGGAATTGCCAGTCTGCACCTGAGACAAATGAGCTTAATAATAATAATAACAACAACAACAACTTTATTTTTATACCCTGCCAACCATCTCCCCTAGGCGACTCGGGATGGCTTACAAGGGACAAGCCCAAACATTACAATTAGAACACAAAAATCAAACATTACAATTAAAACATCAGATAAAAGCAATACAACACAATTATAAACCACATAAGAGCAATATGGCTGAGAAAAAGAACATAGGTGAGGTACAATTCAATGAGTGCAATACACTTTATAGGAGCGCAAGAGAAGTGCAACAGACTAATAGATTGGGTGGGAAGTGCTTAAGATTCAAGAATTCTGAACCCAGGAATTTGTTTTGAGTATGAGACTGGAAGAGAGCATGCAGATCTCTCACATATTCCTGGCTTTCACCCTCACTCTTACCCTCCCTCCCATTTTTTACAGCATATGTGGAGTGAAGGATTCAACCAGTCAATGGTTTTATTTATACCCACTCCCTTCCCTAGAATCATAGAATAATAGAGTTGGAAGAGAACACATGAACTATCTAGTCTAACCACCTGCCATGCAATGAATTATTGTTATTGCTATTTTTAAGTAATCTGGATTTAGAAATCCTCACCAGTCTACTTCAAACACTCAAAGACCTGTTGCTAGATCACAGTCTATGTTCTGATCACGTCTACACTAGAATATCAGACGGGTGGAAATTTATCACAAAGGCCAAGATTCACATCCCTTTTCATTGTGCCAGTTGTGCACTTTCCCTGCCAATAAAATATTAATCTGATTTACAAAGAATTAAGGTGTGGTTGTGGAGAGGAAGTAATAGAGAAATAGGGAAAGGCTGCAGATATGCAAATTAGGCTTCATTGGGTACTAGGATAGATTTAGGTGAGAATGATTTTCTCAGACCACTAGGTGAAACTTCTCACTTTGGCTTTTAAAACACATTTGAAACACTTTTTGAGCTTGGTTATATTACATGTGTTTCTGTCTCTGGTGTCCACTGACCATGAGGCTGGAAAATCTTAATACAGCAGGTACTTATCACATGACATGTCTCTCTCATTGCTGCTTTATATCTACATACAACTCTGCACATTTGCTGGGGATAGGAACACAGGAAACCCCCCTCCCCCACCAAAAAATGAAACACAGCAAATAAAGCAATGTTTCTTTATTTGTAATCTTGAGAACACCTCTTTAGGAAAAGTCTAGGTCTTCCAGCATGACTCCATGGTCAATTTCTGCTGGAAACTGACCATAGAATTACATTGGAGGATTAAGACCCCTTCCACACAGCTGAATAAAATCCCACATTATCTGCTTTGAAATGGGATATATGGTAGTATAGACTCAGATAACCCAGTGGGTTATTCTTCCTTGATATTCTGGGTTATATGGCTGTGTGGAAGGACCTCTAGAGAGGTGATCGCAGGCATGTAGCTGGGGGGGGGGGGCTTGGGGGGCTTGAGCCCCAAATTCTCATGGTGGTCCGCGAAAAGGCCTTACTGGTATATTATTTAAACTGTTATGTTTATTCATATCATGATCTGATCACCATACTCAATATATCTCATATGCATGGGGGTATTGGGGTAACGATACAAAAGGTTTGCTAGGGTAGACCCTCTTTCACTCAGACTCAGCCCCCCCCCCCCCCCCCGAAACAAAATCCTGGCTACAGGTCTGGGTGATCGCTTTAGAAATTTCCTAGACAAGGTTGACCATAACGTTGGACTAGAGGACCAAGAGATTCTAGAGAGAACATTCTAAATCAAATCTATGAATGCACAAAAATCAAAAACACAAATGTGATTTAATATTGTTTAAACCTTTTAAATGATTCTATTGTTTATTATGTTTTTGAAGATGTATTTTAATTACATTTTTATTATTTTCCAATTGAAATGGTTGAAACTGGTTTTACTGTAAGCTACTTATAATAACAAAAATTATTTTTTTCCCCATTGTCTGTATTGAGGAAGGTCTGCCAGTTCAGTCAGTTACTACACAGGGAAGGGATAGAGCCTCTAGGAGTAAAATGCCTTCAGCTGCTCCTAGCTGACATCGCTTGGGATTTTGTGTTTTTTAAAAACTATAACTCTGAAGCAAGATGTTGTCTAAGTGATATTGTAAATTGGAGTCCATGTTCTGAGCTTGTACTACAAAGTAAAGCATATCCTCCGGCACTGATCCAAGCTCATCCCACTACTCTTCTCCATCACCAGTAGGGTGATGCATCGGTTTCTTATGCCATTATCCATCTTGCTCTTCTTCTTGATCCAGAAGCAAAGTCATGATCTAGTTTTCTGGCTAGTTCATTTAACAACAAAACTTTGAGAAAGTAAGTCAGAAATTCCAGCATCTTAGTACTGTTGGTCATTCAAAGGAGTGTGTGCATGTTTCACTCAACTGTCTTCCTTTTTTCATCTCAGAATAAATATTTGTGGCTCCAGAAAACCTTTGACAACACCTTCTCACTTACTTAGTTTCCAACAGACCCCTCAACCTCTGAGGATGCCTGCCACAGATGCAGGCAAAACGTCGGGAGGGAATGCTGCTGGAACGTGGCCATACAGCCCGGAAAATTCACAGCAACCCAGCGATTCCGGCCATGAAAGCCTTCGACAACACAAATAACAAGACCTCCACTTTGGAGAGCGTGCAAAGAAGGAAGGGCACTTTTAAAAACCTTTTTGCTCACATCTTCAACTCTCTTTTCCTCCCAACTCCCAAAATGAGCGAATCAGTCTGAGGCTCCAACCCCAAGCCCAGCCTGGTGTTCCTCCTCTCTCAGAGGGGATCTCTCGGAGTCGCGACCTCCAGCCCCCCCCCCCCCACGCCAAATGCGGGGGGAGAGTGGCCCCGCCCCCGCCCCGTGGCCCGGCCCCCTCCCCTATGTAAGGCAAGCTCCCACAGCGGAGAGCGGCTCTCTCCTCCGATCCCCGCGTGCGCTGTCCCGCGGGGTGCTCTTCCTCCGAAGTTCGCCGGCCCTTGGCTGCCTGCTTTCCCGCGGCGGCGATGCCCTCCCTGCTGTCCTGGCTGGCCTTGGCTCTGTGGCTGTCCGTGTCGTGGGCTGCCCGGGCCCCTTACCAGCAGATCCTGCATCACAGCCGCATCCGGGGAAGGCATCAAGGGTAAGGCGCTGGGCAGAGGAAGGGGAAGGCGGGCAGAGGCAAGGGTCTCCCCACCTGAGAAGCCGCGATTCCGTGAGGGGCCAGGACGTTCCTTTGCGTGCAAGGACATCCCACAAACCCTGCTTTGAACTGGGTTATCTGTCTCCACACTGCCATAGATTCCAGTTCAAAGCAGAGATTGTGGGATTGTATTCAGCTATGTGGAAGGGGCCCCAAAATACCAAAGCAGATAATCCACATTATCTGTTTTGAACTGGATTATATGAGTCTAGAGCCCCAGGGAGCGTAGTGGGTTAAATCACTGAGCTGCTGAGCTTGTCACAGGTTTGAATCTGGGGAGTGGCGTGAGCTTCTGCTGTCAGCCCCAGCTTCTGCCAACCTAGCAGTTCAAAAACATGCAAATGTGAGTAGATCAATAGGTACCACTCCAGCGGGAAGGTCACATGACCTTGGAGGTGTCTACGGACAACGCTGACTCTTCAGCTTAGAAATGGAGTTGAGCACCAACCCCCAGAGTCGGAAACGACTGGACTTAATGTCAGGGGAATACCTTTACCTTTACCTATATGAGTCTACGCTGTCATATAATCCAGTTCAAAGCAAGTAATCTGGATTTTATATGTCAGTGCAGAAGGGGCCTCAAACTCGGTGGGAAAAGGGAGAAGAGAAAACCTTGTCTTTCCCAAAAGGCTGAAGCAAAAGCAAACTGTTGCAGCCTTTCCTAGTTCGTCTGCTTTTTTGACAGCAGTACCTGTGAAAAAGATCTTGGAGTCTTTGTGGACAACAAGTTAAACATGAGCCAACAATGTGATGCTGCAACTAAGAAAGCTAAAACAGCCAATGGGTCTTTGGCCTGCATCAATAGGAGTCTAGTGTCTAGATCTCGGGAAGTAATGCTACCTCTCTATTCTGCCTTGGTTAGACCACACCTGGAATATTGTGTCCAATTCTGGGCACCACAATTCAAGAGAGATATTGACAAGCTGGAATGTGTCCAGAGGAGGGCGACTAAAATTATCAAAGGTTTGGAGAAGAAGCCCTATGAAGAGCTGGGCATGTTTAGCCTGCAGAAGAGAAGTCTGAGAGGAGACATGATAGCCATGTATAAATATGTGAGGGGAAGTCACAGGGAGGAGGGAACAAGCTTGTTTTCTGCTGCCCTGGATACGGAACAATGGCGTCAAACTACAGGAAAGGAGATTCCACCTGAACATCAGGAAGAACTTCCTAATTGTGAGAACTGTTCAGCAGTGGAACTCTCTGCCCCGGAGTGTGGTGGAGGGTCCTTCTCTGGAGGTTTTTAAAAAGAGGCTGGATGGCCATCTGTCAGGGGTGCTTTGAATATGATTTTCCTGCTTCTTAGCAGGAGATAGAACTGGATGGCCCATGAGGTCTCTTCCAACTCTTCCATCTCATTAAAAACCTTTGCTGTCCTGAGAATGCTGCAATGTTGCCTGGTTACAGGTGTTCTGGTTTTCATCTGTCAAATGCTGGAGGGTATGCAATCTGATTTAGGCTAAAGTTTTCCCTGGTAGATTTATACGTTCACAGTGTTTCCTTACTTTTCCTGGTGGCCTGTCCCATTCCATTTTTCCTGGGAATCCAGCTCACAGTTCAAAAATACTTAAGGTAATAATACTGTGCACTATCACGAATTTCAAAAACATCACTGTCAAAGGCTTCTAATAATACATATTGTCTGCCATGTGAATTGGAAGTAGAATGGAAAGAAATGTTAGACATATCTTGTTTTGAGTTCTGGAATAGGATTTTGGAAGGCCAGAGTTCAATTCCCTACTCAGCCATGAAAACCCATTCTGTGACTTCGGGCAAGCCACACACTGTCAGCAGCCTCATAGAATCCTAGAGTTGGAAGAGACCTCATGGGCCATCCAGTCCAACCCCCTGCCAAGAAGCAAGAAAATCTCATTCAAAGCACCCTCAACAGATGACCATCTAGCCCATGTTTAAAAGCCCCCAAAGAAGGAACCGCCACCACACTCCAGGGTAGAGAGTTCCACTGCTGAACAGCTCTCAAGGGAAGCCAGTGGCAAACCCCTCTGAATAAATCCTACCAACAAAACCTATTGACCAAATCATGAGGTCAGAATCAATAGATAGGCAAATAGTAACAAGTAAGACTATATTGAGAAAGCTAAATTTGTATAAATCGTGCAGTGCAGAGCTGTTTAATCAAGGTATGTATTCTGATATTCTGATGATCATTTGGCATTCACATCTAATTAATGATATTTCAAAATCTTGCCTATCTCAGATATCTCATTCCAGAGGACATTGTTTTCTGTCCCAGAATAGCAACCATAGTTTATTAGCTGATTTTCAAATGCTCAGAAAAGGACTACCAGTGGGTCACCAAGTCACACCATGACCAGCCGTACAGATAAACAAACATTGTTTCGACAGGATCAGTGCTGACCAAGAAATTATAGTACAGCAGGCCATGGTAAACCTCTTCTGAATGAATTTGTCAAGAAAACCCTAAAATATGATAGGCCTGTATCCGTTTTGCATTGAAGACATGTAACAGCAGCCCCTTCTACACTGCCATATAATTCAAATTATTAAATCAGATAATCCACATTATCTACTTTTAACTGGATTTTATGAGGCCTCATCCACACTGCCATATAAAATCCAGATGATCTGTTTTGAACTGCATTATAGGCAGTATAGACTCAAGTAATCCAGTCCAAAGCAGATAATGTTGATTATCAGTTTTGATCATCTGGATTATGTGGCAGAGTAGACATAGCCCGATTCTATACTGATTCTATATAATCCAGTTCAAAGCTGGATTTGATATGGCAGTGTAGATGGGGCCTTTGAACTAGATTATAAGAGTCTACACTGTCATATAATCCAGTTCAAAGCAGACAACCTGCATTTTATATGACAGTGTAGAAGGGGCTTTGGGATCACAGAAAAAAGTCACAAGGGCCATCTAGTCAAACCTTGTGCCATTCAGGAATGCTAAAGCGCTCCTGAACATGTCTGTCCAATCTCAGGCCCCATCTGTGCTGCTATATAAAATTGAAATTATCTGCTTTGAACTGGATCATTGGCAGTGTAGACTCAAATACTCTGGTTCAAAGCAGATAATGTGGATTATCTGATTTGTTAATATGGATTATATGGCAATGTAGATTCAACCTCTGTTTTAAAATCTTTGGGCACTCCTATACAGTTCTATATCCCAGAATATCAAGGCAGAAAATTCCACAATACCTGCTTTGAGCTGGATTATCTGGGTCCACACTCAGATAATGTGGGATTTCCTGCCTTGATATTCTGGGATATATGGCTGTGTGGAAGGGCCCTCCATAAATGGAGATCCCACTCTAAGGCAAATGAATGCTTCTTACATTCAAGAAGTTCTTCCTAGTGTTTGGATGCAATCTCTTATTGCAAATTGAATCTGTTGGTTTCTCTTCTAGTCTCTGAAACAACAGAAAGAAAGCAAACTGGCTTCTTTTACATGGCATTCCCTCAAGATTTTTAAAGATAGCTACCATGTTTCCTCTGAGGCCCCTTCTACACTGCCATATTATCTGGATTATCAAAGAAGATAATTCACATTACCTGCTTTGAACTAAATTATATGAGCCTACACTGCCAAATAATCCAGTTCAAAGCAGATAATCTAGATTTTATACGGCAGTGTAGAAGGGACCTATGTCCTCTCTTCTCCAAGTTCAACATGTCCTAGTTCCTAGATTATTTCTTCTGAAGTTGCTAGTGCTCACTCTGCCTAGTAGCACAACCAGACTGCTATATGAATAAGCACCTGGTTGCAATCTGGACATTCTGTCATAAACATGTGTACATGTCACGTGATAATATAAACTCTTTGTGTAGCCCAGTTTAGAAACATCTGTGGATTGCCAGTGAATTAAATGAGCCAAATAGCATTGAGTTGAACTTCTTACACATGCTAAAACTAAACAAAAGTGAATCAAAGCAAGCTGATACATGTAGGAGATGAAAGGAATGGACTATGAAGGAAGCAAATTGAATTACTCATTTGACTGACAAATTGTAAAGCAGCATAGTAAAATCCATCCCAGATTTAGTAACTGCTAGGTCAAAGATATCAACATATTTCTAGGATGCATGGTTCACTTGTTGATATGTAACCATGAGTGGGAGGAGGAGATGCCGGGGGAAGACATAACAATAGGGGGGAAGTAGAGATGGGTTCCTAGCATCTGCTGTTTCTGTGCATTAGCAGTTTTGAGAAGGCTGCTAAAGTAGGCCCTCCACAATAATGGGGATTAGGGGTAAAAGGTGCCAGAGAAGGTAGAAAAAAACACAAATTAACAATAAAATATGTTGTCGAAGGCGTTCATGGCCAGAATCACTAGATTGCTATGAGTTTTCTGAGCTGTATAGCCATGTTCCAGAAGCAGAAACATCAGGGAGAGAATGCTTCTGGAACATGGCCGTACAGCCCAGAAAACTCACAGCAATCCAATAATCACCTCACTACCTCTGAGGATGCTTGCCATAGATGCAGGCGAAACGTCAGGAGAGAATGCCTCTAGAACATGGCCATATAGGCCAAAAAAACCTACAACAACCCAGTGATTCTGGCCATGAAAACCTTCAACAATCCAATAATATTTTTTAAACCCAAAGAACATCTCTCCAGGAATCTCTATGCCCTCCAGCATGACTCTTTGATCAACTTCTGTTAGAAGTTGAAGGTCTAGAGAGACCATAATAATCAAAACTGCAGACGATCAGATCCACAAAAGTTAAACCCTTAAATGTAAAGGGCAAGCTATATATCAGGTAATAGGAATGATGTGTCATATGCCACTGTTTCTCTTCCACATGTTTCCTGTGTAGCATAAATTTCTCCTGCATCCTAAATCCTCCCTTCTGTGCCCATATACCTTAGGGCTGTTTCTCAACCTGGGGGTCATGAGGGGGGTTTCGGAAGGGTCGCCAAAGACTATCAGAAAACACATCTTTCTGGTGGTCTTAGGAACCCCTTTGGCAGAGAAGGCTGCAGATATCTCCATTTACCCTTCTCTTCCATTTTGAAAACTGACAGCAAACCCACCCCCAAAAGCCCTCCTCCTGTGATTGGCGGGCCTCTCAGCCAAGAGGAAGGGCTCCAAGCCCAGGGGCGGGGGTGGGTGGGGGGGAGAGAACAGGCATGCTCTCCCCTAAATCACTGTCGATTCCTTCCAAATCCCTCCTGTATTTTCTGTTGGTCATGGGGGTTCTGTGTGGGAAGTTTGGCCCAAATCTATCATTGGTGGAGTTCAGAATGATCTTTGTAGGTGAGATATAAATCCCAACAACTACAATTCCCAAATGACAAAATCCCCCCAACTCCACCAGTATTCAAAATTGGACTTATCAGATATTTAAGCCAAATTTGACCCAGTGAATGAAAATATGTCCTGCATAGCAGATATTTACATGGCGATTCATAACAGTAGCAAAATTGCAGTTATGAAGTAGCAATGAACATAATGTTATGGGTGGGGGTCACCACAATCTTAAGGGTCGCAGCATTAGGAAGATTGAGAACCACTGCTGTAGACAGACAGCTGGGCAATGAGACGGATCCCCCATGCTGATCTTCCATACAGAAAACCTTAGAAGAATAAATGGAAAGCAAGACCTCCTTGTGTTCATTGTACTGTCAGTATAAATGCAGTGTGGGTGGGAAAGCATGGGCGAAGAATTTGGCACAACAAGGCATATTGTAAGGCCACCAGAGCAAAGTTTGGGAAGACCACCTTTTCGAATAAAACTCCTTGAATCATATAGCAATAAAAAAGGGATGTTTTAAAAAAATTCCTCCACAGTATAATGGGCCTCTGGAGTTTGGTTCCAGGACCCTCTGTGGATACCGAAATTCATGGATGCTCAGGTTTCATTATATACAGTGGTATATTAAAATGCCGCTACTTATTTAAAATGGCAGGAATCAAGATTTGCTTCATGGATTTTTTAAAAAAAAAATCAGTCTGGATGGTTGAATCCACCCCCGCTCTCCTGGTGTGCTGTTTCTAGGCACTGAGAGAGCTGCTCCGAGAGTGTACTGGAGGTTTATTTTACTTCTAAAAAGGGTCTGGAGGCTTTGGGGGAGAGGGAGAAGGCTTCCAGATGTTCTCGCGGGCCAGTCCTGCAAGAGCCTCTGGACACCCACCCCAGGAAGTGTGCACAGGCCCCCAGGAAGATCCACATTTTTAAAACACGAATTCTTCTGGGATAAAGGCCTGTCTGGATCCGTTCAGAGTCCACACTGCCATATATTCCAGTTCAAAGCAAATAATGTGGGATTTTCTGCCTTGATAATCTGGGATATAGGGCTGTATGGAAGGGCCCTTAGTGTGTGTGTGTGTGTGTGTGTGGGTCCTTTTAGCTCAATATATGAGTAATTTTTGCATTCAGCTCTTCTGCAAGGGTTATGCTGCTGGAATAATAATACTAATCACTAAAACATTCTATGATTGATAAAAGATGCAGTGCTTACATTAAGATTTTTTTTAGATGAGAGATCATTGAACATCAAGGTATGGAGAGGGAATTCAAAATATCTCTCATCATTTCTTTTCCCTGCAGTCCCAATGTGTGTGCTGTGCTGAAGGTGATTGGAACAAACAGTAAATACTTGCCAAACTGCAAACTTTGGTACCAAAGGAAAATCTGTGGCAAATCGACGTAAGTATTTCTGGCAGGGTTCAAAGACTATTCTGTGAAGTTGATATTTCATGACTTTAAGGTGATTTATGGGAGGTCTGTGATTCTTTTTATTTGCAAGGTCAAAACAGAGCTTGGAAAAATGCTTTTCTTAAAAACAACATCTACACTGACATATAAAATCCAGGTTATCTACTTTGAACTGTATTATGTGGCAGTGTAGACTCATATAATCCAGCTCAAAGCAGATAACCTGGGACCAAAATCTACTTACCAGCATGCTGGTTTGGAGAATCTAGGAGTTTATCTTCTCAAGAAGTAAATTTTATTAGCACTGGCCCAAACACTGCATCACCAATGATTTTGGTGACACTTCCATGTCTTTTGCAACTTCTCTCTTTCTTAGGGTTTCCAAGTTGGCTACAAGGTGGGGCTCCTATAAGTTTAAGACCAAACACATTGAGGACAAAGGTATCTGTGATGCTGGGCAAAGATACCTTTCTTCCCTTAAAGTCTCAAACTTTTACCTGCAGCCGATACATTCTAAACACAGCTTCGTAGGGAGTGGAGAGAGGGAACACAGGAGCACCAGGCTCTTTTCTTGTCCATAGTATCTTGGCACAAACACTCTGCTCTCCAACTGAATAGGCAAGAACTGTGGCCAATAGGCCTGGGTAACAACGGAAAAATTTGTTTCTAAAATCGATTTGTATTTGGGGTTTTTTTTTGTTTCGATATTTAAAATAATTACAAAATTTTCCTTTTAAAAAGTTAGATATTTACGAAATTTCATAAATGGTAAAAAATTAACGAATCGATTTCCAAAACAATAACGAATCGATTCGTTAATGGCGGACGCGACCGCGAAATACGCTAAAAAACCTCCAAAACCTTCTGAAGCTTCCCTCTCCCTCTGTTGTTGACTGTTGGTGTGATATTATAATTTTTTTTCACTAATTAAACCATAAAACTGGCCCAGACATGCAGAAATAATAACGAAACGACCTCAAAACAATAACAAAACAAATACAATATCGAAATACGAAGCATTTACAAAACGTTTTTGAAAATTCGTTTTTTTAAATAATTGCTCCAGAATGGTTCGTTATCGTTTTGTAATTGAAAAAATTAACGAATTATTAACGAATTACGAATTAACGAAACGAAACCGCTCAGCCCTAGTGGCCAATAGTTTGAGGTTGGAAGGTAAGGTTAGACTGCAACAGATGTTACAGTATCTTGTCTTGCTTCTCAATCTGTTTGGACGTCAAATGGCAAGAGCCATGTCCTATACAGCCTGGCAATGGTACTCTTTCTCTCTCTCTCTTTAATAGAGATAAGCAGTTTGGCTTCTTTAAAAAGAGGATTTGCTGGGGGTTCAGTGTGTATGGTTTGAGCCAAGCGGCCAAAATGGGATTTGTTGTTGACCTGGAAAACTGGTTGTGGTTTTGGCTTGCAATCCTGTTTTGATGGGTAGAGATACAAACAGGGTTCAGAAAAATGAAACCACATCACAAAAATCAGAGGACTATGATTTCCTTCTGCTTTTTCCTATTTTCCCTGGGAAAGGGCCATGGCTCAATAGTAAAGCAAGATGTCCCAGGTTCAGTCTCCAGCATTGCCAGATAAGACTGGGAATACCCTTTGTAGATCTACACTGCCATATAATCCAGTATCTGATCCCAGGTTATCTGCTTTGAGCTGGATTATATGAGTCTACACTGCCACATAATACAGTTCAAAGTAGATAACCTGGATTTTATATGTCAGTGTAGATGAGGCCTTTGTTTGCTATGGGTATTTGAGAGAGGAAGACCAGAAATGAAAGCTACCTAACCTTGCTTTGATGTTGCATCTGGACTGTGTGTGTGTGTGTGTGTGTTGGGGGTGTGTGTGGCTCTTGCATTTGGTTTTTATTTTTTGGAAGGGGGAGAGGTTCTTACATTTGTTTGCAGCTTACCTGGTAGTTCCAGATGCTTCAATACAAACAGTACAATCCTTGAATTCTGGTATCCTGAGTTTCATTTAGCCACATATGACAAAATATGTTCTCTCTAGCAATTTTCTTCATCCTCCCACATACTCTATGGTATTCTTCCTTTCAATAGGGTTTGCTGTTATCAACAGGTTCATATAGCCATATGAAGTCAGATAGTGTATCCCCCATGGATACTGGGATTCATTCTATACTCCAAATGTCTTTAGTTTTTGATGCATGTTAAAAATCATACTTATCTAAGTAAGTCTCCTTTGATTAGGCTAACCTTACATTTATTTCCATGATTTTAAAAATAATTTCCTTGATGTTTTTTGTTTTGTGGTGTTTTATTGCATTGGATGTATACACCTCCAACTTCTTTGCAAATAAATATTTTCAAATAAATGCAAAACTATTTGCCTTCCTTTCCCTGCCCCAGTCCTTCCAGACACAGACAGAATTGCAAATCAATTTAAAGCCTGTCCCTGCAGATGTTAGCATTCAATCCGCGTTGCTGCCTATAGCTTCCTATAAAAGTGGACTTGACACATACTCTTGCAAAGGGCAGCCTGCTCCTCATTAGACATGGGGACTGGGCTGGCAGTCTGCCAGTCTTGAGCAGAAGTCTGCTAGTCTTCTAAGGAAGGTGTAACCTCCGCAAGGTCACGCCAGCTCCAGAAAATTGAAATTGGGGGACTGGATGAGACAAATGCGTGAAAGATTCATGAAAGACTCCAGACAGCTAATTTCCCTTGAGTGACTTCAATGTTTGTCAGCAATCGGGGTGAATAAAAGTTTCTGTGTAAGCCGAGACAAATGCAGAAGTTAAGGGGAACGTCTGATAAACAGAAGTAGCTGAATGTGTCTGCAGTGAGCATATGTTTCCTTCAAGCTTGTGCTGGAGGCATTCCCTCACGTTCATGATTTCAGCATTTTTTTTAACTCACTGAAAAGACTTGAATTAAAAGCACACAAATACTCTTTCTTGGGATGAAGGCAGAAGCTGTATGGCTCCTCTCTTCCCAGGGCTAGGACAAAATTGGTACACAAACTGCAAGTCGTTGAAGAGTTTTCAGGATGGAACAATTAATGTAGCTAATGGTTCTATCAGAAGTTGCTGTTTCCCCACATTAGATAGCTTAAGAAGACTGAGCAAGTACAGCAGTGTGCCTGCTGCTGAAAATTGCTTCTGCATGATAGAAGTGCACTCCAAAAAGAGATACAGACAATCCCACAATCAAAATGGATAACAGGATCAAAGCACATTGCTGCTATGGACATCCTCATCCACAAATGGATTCTTATAGATGGCGAATATGGCATTGTGGGAATGCTTGTTCATGAAGCTATGGATTTTAAGATGTGTGTGTAGACAAAGCAGTTGCTCCAACCACTATCAGCTGTGGACATGGCTATCATTGTCTCCAGCATTCAGTTGCCTTTTCCCATAAGGCAATAGTCACAATTAAAAGGTTCCCCATCCCTGCACTAGAACAGTGCTTCTGAGGCTACCTGATGTGGGGACTGGCAATTATAATTTCCCAGAGTGCCAGGGCTATATGGCACTCACAATTGCTTCATTCTTTCATGGAAAGACTGTCTTAGGGACCATTTCTTTGAGTTGCACTGCTCTGAAACATCACAAAGTCTATCCAGGAACTTAATGGTAAAAAAAAAAAAAAAAAAAAAAAAACAGAACTCAGGGAAAAAAGTAAAGGAAAATTATCACCTCCTGCACTAGGAGCCCCCAGTGGCACAATGGGTTAAACCCTTGTGTTGGCAGGACTGAAGACCGTCAGGTCGCAGGTTCGAATCTGGGGAGAGCTCAGATGATCTCCCTCTGTTAGCTCCAGCTCCCCGTGCGGGGACATGAGAGAAGCCTCCCACAAAGATGGTAAAACATCAAAACATCCAGGTGTCCCCTGGGCAACATCCTTGCAAATGGCCAATTCTCTCACACCTGAAGTGACTTGCAATTTCTCAAGTTGCTCCTGACATGAAAAAAATAAAATAAAACTTCTTGCACCCACTTTACAAGCTATCATTAGTTGTTAAAGACTTTTCTTCTTTGTAAGTGCATCTACACTGTAGAATTAATGCAGTTTGACAACTGTCATGGCTCAGTGCTATGGAATCCTGGTTGTTGTAGTTTGGTGAGATGCCAACTCTGCTTTTGTAGACTCAGCCTGCTGCATAAGACACAGAAGTAAACTGAGTCTATGAAGGCTTATGCTACAAATATCTTTCTCTCAATCTCAGAGATGCTACAAGATCAGATGTTTAGTGATAGAGACCAATAAACTATTCCTTTGTATACAATAAGTTACATATCTATCCCCATGCTGACTCTGCATATGTGCTACACAAGGTAACACTTAACAAATAAAAAAGAGTTACGATTTGTCCTGAACTCTTTCTGTGTAGATAGCTCCCGTCAAGCCAACATTCTTATCTGGGTTTATAGCCATGTCCCACCCCCTGCCCCCGCACTCACCTAGGTTTTCAATTGGCTGGTTTTACTGAGGCCATGGAGACTAATAATTTCACCCCTTTTCACAAGTGGCTCAAACTTTATAGAGGAACTGTTTGTCTGTCGCCACATTGCAATGTGGGCATTTGTTGTAAATCCTAACTATTTATGGGTTGTAGCATATGGTGGGTTGGAAATATATTTTTGAATACAAGGTGTCTGAAAATTATCTTTACTATTTCAATTGTATATAGAATTGAAGTTGTAAAAATTATTTTCGGACCTTCTATAAGTAAGTTTCTTTGGACTGACACATTGAGCAGCTATTCTCGTCATGTGATAGTTGAAAAAGCAATGGGTTTAGTTAGCCCTGTCATGTCCTTTGTGATATGCTGTCATCAGTGGGCTATTTATCTATACAAGTTTAATTTATAAAGTATTTATGAAGCCAAAGTATTGAACCTACATATCTGAATCAACCATTGTAGATGCCTAGATTATTTACTCAAGTATCCACTGCTTAGTTTTCTTGAAAAACAATTGTTTGTATTTATAAATAAATAATTTACCTGCTTAATTTTGCCATATTCTTCTTCTACTAATCAGAGTAGAATAATATTCTTCGTTCAGTGTGTGATCGTATGGTTATTCAGAAGTCTACATATGGCAGAATGAAATGAGAACGCTTTTGCAATTTCAGCTGTGTCTTCCCAAATTGTGCACATACAGTCTCTGCACAAGCAATGACCTTGCATGTATACAACTTGTTGTGGGAAATGCTGTGAAAACTGTGGAAGACATGCTAACTTTGTTTCCTACATATTTAGTGTCTTATGTTCAGTTACACAAGCGGGGCCCATGAATTGCCTGCAAAAGCAAGCAAAGATACCCTTTAGACATACCAATCTATCCTCATTCCGAGTTCAGTATGGAAAGCCCTATTTGCACATCTGCCTGTAAAAGCATCTAGATTTGTGGACAATAAGGCCTTTTTAGTAGTGGCTTCCTATTTGTGAAACTCTTCCAGTTTATGTCCACCAGACATGATTATTAGAAGTGTCCAGACAGTCCCTAAAGACTTATCTGTGTAATGTATTGGGTAGCATTGATTACTTCTACAGTGTTCCCTCGCTATGTCACAGATCGCTTTGCTGTTTTGCAGGTTTTTTTTAATGAATTTAAAATATACAAGTAGTGAGGGAACACTATATACCCATTGTTTCTCCAGCATAGATGCTGCCTCCTCCTCTTCCTCCTCCTTCCCTGAGGAGGCCTTGCTCATCCCATATTTCCCTACAGCGCCTCAGAGAAGAGGAGGAGCAGGAGGAGCAGGAGGAGGAGACCTTCCTGTCAGGCTCTCACATGTTGCCCCAGGCCCGGGCTTCCATGTCCGGGTCGAGCAGGCTTCCCTGCTGCTGCTGCTACTGCCATAGTGGTGCTGGGCCTGAGCAAGGAGCAGGGCAAGGCAGCCATGGCCCTGTCTTGTCGACCCCTCTGCTGCCACTGCCCCACCTCTGGAGGAGCCTGGCCTGGAAGAGGAAGGCTGTGAGTGGAGAGAGCACACGGGGGTCAGGGCGGGGGGGGGGGGGGGGGACGACGACCAGCGTGCAGGGAAAAGAAGGTGGGAGAGGCGTCAAGCTTCAGATTGTGTGAGTGTGTGTAGCGTCCCTATTTCATGGATTTTCACTTATTGCGAGTGGTCCTGGAACGTAACGCCTGCAATAAATGAGGGAACACTGTATACTACATAGTCTTAGCACTTTCATTTCATTAATTGCCATAGATCCAATTTAGGGATTCGTGGAATTTGTAGTTTGTCAGAGACATTCCATTAAACTACAGTATTAGATTTATTTGCAGAGAATTTTAAGTATCTTACAAAACTGCAGATCTCAACATAACAGCACCATAACAAAGTGTAATGTGGATATCTCAGTAGTATAATGTTGACACACACATTGAAGACATTTTCCTGAAAGTGTGAGGAGCTAATAAGTTGTGGGGTCATGGATCCTTAAATCAGTCATATTTATTTATTTATTTCATACACTTGTACCCCGCCTTTCTCACCTCTGAGGGGGAACTCAGTGTGGCCTCACAGCAAGCACTATTCGGTGCCATCACAATCACATTCAACAAACTCATTAAAACAACATTAAATAAATAGTTGTTAGAAATACACCAGTCATATCCCCAGAGGCCCTGTGTCTCCTGTGTCTCCAACTTTTGAGAAGGATTGAAGAGTTCTTTCTAATTCCGTTTTGTTGAACATGATTAGTAACCATGATAAGACAGGGCATCCAACCTGGAGATTTCTGTAGTCAGCTGAACTACCAAGCCTTCATATTTTTATTCTCAATAGTAAATACCTAATTGACTTCTGTGGCTTATGTTAGTTTTTCATCCAGAGTATTAGTCCCTTTGAACTGGGGTGTTGGAGGAAAGTGCTGAGAGTGCCTTGGACAGCGAGAAGATCCAACCAGTCCATACTTCAAGAAATAAAGCCCGACTCCTCATTGGAGGGCAGAATAGTAGAAGCCAAGATGAAGTACTTAGGCCACATCATGAGAAGAAAGGAAAGCTTAGAGAAGACAATTATGCTGGGGAAAATGGAAGGAAAAAGGAAGAGGGACTGACCAAGGGCAAGATGGATGGATGGTATTCTTGAAGTGACTGGATTGACCTTGAAGGAGCTAGGGGTGGTGATGACTGACAGGGAGCTCTGGTATGGGCTGGTCCATGAAGTCACAAAGAGTTGGAAATGACTGAACGAATGAACAACAACAACAAATTAGTCCTCCATGAATTCAGATGAATGCCTGAGCAGGATTAGGATATATTGTACAATCTAGTTTTAATAGTCAGTGTTGGCCGTTTGTCATTGCATTTGTTTTTACCATTGCTTGATTGTGGGATCAATTGTTCATTTCATTTTGTGGTTAAACTTTGTTGCTTAACCATCAAAAGCAGCCATTGAAAACTTCACATCAAGAATGCAAACCAAGCCTTTGTACCTAGGAAAAAGAAAGTGTTGGGGAGATTGTTGTTGTAAGTATAAACTCTAGTGACTCACCAGAGGACGTCTTTGTTCATGGCAGAAAGGAGGGGTGGGGGTGTCTTCTGCCTCCATTCAGACACTTAATGCAATCACTGTTTCAGACATGAAGAATGTTTCTGTCTGCACTAACCAGGTGGAGGGTGTGCCTCTCAACTTGTACATATTTTCCTTCAGCACAGATTTGCCAAACACCTTTGTGATGAGTTGTGGGGCTAAAAGGACATTTTGTGATAATTCAGCAATATAGCAATGCTGAAACTGTACTGTAAGCTGCCCATCTTGCACAAACTTGTTTGAACTTTGATGAAATATGTTGAGATGAAAATGCCATGAAGTAGCTAAACTGTTTTCAGTATACGTTAAGTTGAATGGAAAATTCACTGTGCTCGCCAAATATTTCTAATCTTTTCCAAATAGAAGCATAGGACAAGCAGTTACCCCACTGATACAGGGTCAGGCTAGGGTGCACACCCCAGATATGTTGGTTAGAGTATAGTGTGTACTCATGTATAGGTCTATCACATGTCTAAGTTGGTTTTGACATGACTTGTGGATAAGTCAAAGGTCATTCTGTGGAGTGGGAAAATGCCCCCCTCCCCAAACCACCACTGTGGGCCAAACACACCTGGATATTCCCTCACCATTTCTTTTGCCCAGGCATTCAAAAGGCCTTTCACCATTTTACTTTACTAAGAGAGAGGGATGTTTATCTCTTTTTTGGATGAAAATTAAGGTATATTATTAATTTTATTTTAAAAAAGGCACCAGCCTTCTCTGTGTGGAGTAAGCAGAGTGGTGAAAGGTGAAAGCTAAGTCTATCCTGGAGGAATCTTAAAGAAGCAAAGATATGATAAAATGATTAATTTCAGGAAAAGGATAAGAGAATCGCCAGTGGCATTATCATTTTTCCAGGCAGGCATTCAAAAAGCCCAGGCATGGTGCCACAACAGAGAGACTGCAGAAGTTGGCACTTTTTGAAACATTCTCTCGAGACAGGATTAGCTCTTGATTTTTGCTACTGTACTCAGAGTAAAGTTTTTGATCAGTGTTACAGTACAGAGTTGACATTGACCTGTATGTAAGTTCTTGGACTTATACATGAGTATATGCAATAGTTAAACACATGGGGCTAAATGCAATAGTCATTTTCATTGGTAAGTCCATTGATTTCAGTGGACTTACTCTAGTTTTTAGAGACCTAAAAACTGTACTTTGAAAGCACCACATCCCCTCTTGGAAGCTAAGCAGGGTCAGCCATGGTTTGCATTTTGAAGGGAAGGCCTCCAATGAATCCCAGGTCAAAGCCTCCTTTGATAGTTTCTTTTCTATGAAATCCCTGTGAAAATAATGGGGTCACCATAAATCAACAGGTGACCTAAAGGCGTATATACGCAGGTGTGTGCACATGCACGCACACAGACACAACCTGATAGTAATACTAGATTTAGTCTATAAATTTAGGATACTGAATGCCAGAATAACATCCATAAACTTCCAGCCCCTTTTCAGGCATGCCTGAACAGGAATGTCTCATAGCACCTGTAATGTGCCAGCAGGCACATGCAAATCTTAGATCTCTGGTACAGATACTCAACTACACCCTATATGAACTGAGAAAATAATAATAACAACAACAACAGTAATAGTTACCCACCCCTTCATGGCTCTAGGTGCGGTACAATATACTTAAAATAGAGATAACATATAATACTATTAAAATGCATAGAAATACATAGACCAAAGATTGATACCAATACTAATAAAATGTAATATTAAAATTTGCTGTTTAAGATTGATCGATTTGGATATGTCTTCAATTTTGTCTTGAATTCTAACAGCTCATTTAGCTGCCAGATCTTTTCCAACAGCTGATGATATAGATCTTCTGGGTGATGATTACCAGTCAGATTCTGGCTGGTTGGAGTAACGTCTCCCAGAGAACTTAGGTGGATGGGGTGGATTATGTGGGAGAAGGTGATCCTGCAGCTAACCTGGACACAAACCACTTTTACCTTGCCTGGAAATGAATTGGCAATCAGTGGGGTGACTATAGTATAGGTGTAATATGTTCATTCCCAGAAGTTTTAATAATCCTCTTGCTGCCGTGTTTTGAACTAGATTTTTTGAAGATGGTACAGAAGTCCAACCTTGAGGTTACCAGCATCACCATCTTTAGCTCCTCTGAATTTAGGAAGGGGTACAGCTGGTAAAGTTGGTGATAAGCACTCTTGATTGTTGCATCTACCTGGACTGACATTCGAAGAGACTGATTCAGGAGCACTGCCAAGCTGCTGACAGTCTTTCAGGGAGACGGTGATCAGGTACAGAACTAGTTAACACTCCTTCAACCCTAGGTTGTGACCCTTAATGTCTTGTCTGAATTCAGTTTCAATTTGCTTTTCTTCATCTAGCCTTCACTAGGCATTCATTCAGAGGAGACACAGTATCCTTAGATAAAGCTGTTTTTGAAGTCATGGAGAAATAAATTTAGGTGTCATCAATATTGTGATGTTCAGTGCCTCCAGATGACCTCTTCCAATGGTTTCATGTAACTGTTGAAAAGTATTGGGGATAGAATGGCACTTTGTGGGATGCCACAAAACAGCATCTTTTTTAGGAGCAGCTATACTCAAGAACCACCATCTGGAACCTGCCTGAGAGATATGACCAAAACCACCACAACACAGTGCCTCTGATTCCCAGCCCCTTTAGGTATTCCAGAAAGATACCATGGTCAATGGAACTGAAAGCAACTGAGAGGTCTAGAATCAATAAGAGGGACACAGTCCCTCTGTTGGTGTTGAGATGGAGATCATCCACTCAAGCAACCATAGCAGCCTTAATTCTGTATCCTGCTCTGGAGCCAGTTTGAAACGAATCAAGGAAATCTGTGTCATCAAAGACTGCCTTGAGTTCAAAAACACCTTCTTTCTCAATCACCTTTCCTCCCCCCAAAAATTAGACACTTTAATTACTAATCACAAGGGATCGAGAAAGGACTTTAGCAGTGGTCTAGCTACTGCTTAACTGGGAGATACATTAATAATGAGCTGTATTTAAGATTAAATTGCAACTTTTCTCTGAGTGACCACCCAAGAAGGTTATCTTCGTGTTGTTGAAGGCTTTCATGGCCAGAATCACTGGATCACTGTAAGTTTCTTGGGCTTTATGACCATGTTCCAGAAGCACTCTCTCCTGATGTTATGCCTGCATCTATGGCAGGCATCCCCAGAGGATGTGAGACCTCCCTCATTTCCAAGTAGAGAAGATATTTGGACTAGAAGCTAAAACACTTAATTTTGCTTCTGTGCAATTGAAACTGCAATGGAGATAACAGACTGGTTTAGAAGGCTGAGGACAGGCTGTGACCCAAACACCACTTTGCCATCCCATAGAGTGGGGTGTCCTAGGGCTCAAGATTGACAGTCCATTTCCCAACATTATGCTTACCTCACTCTTTCTTTATGGAAGATCAACTCTGTATGGTGCTTGGTTTTGGCTACATAACAAACCCCAGCTTCTCCAACATAAGTAAATCTCTGGCTATGAACCATAAATATTGGAATCCATTCATTTGATCTATGAAGTAATGGAACATTTCATTGGCTTTGATCCTAAAGATTATCTTTCTTTTCTTTCTTTTTGAAAGAAGTATCTTCTTTCCACTGTAAAATGAAAGACTCATTTCAGCACTTTTGTGGTTAATACATCTTGTCTACTGTGGAGTCCCAGTTGAGTCTAGTGGTTATGCATACTGGTACATGCATAACCTCAGGTAATTAGAAACATTTGCCTGTCTGACATTACCTTCCTTATGTTTCCCTCTGGATGTCTCATTGCTGACTGTGTCTTTTTATTGTTTTATTATTTTATCCCACTCCCATCCTCCCCTTCTTGTACATGCAATTTATACAGCAAACTACAGAAGTTACATTCAAAATATCAATCTCAGTCTTAATTTTTCCACTCCACATCTTAGCATGTTCTCTAAATAATTTCTAACTGGTTCCAACATCCTCTTAGTTATTGTAACCTTTTCAATTTTATCTATATTATTCCATTTACAATTTGTTATTTCCACATTTAACATATTAACTATGTACTTATACCAATTAGTCAGTGTCCATTTTGATTTATCTTTCCAACCCCTCACTAAAACAATTTGTGCACACGCTATTAATTTGTCAACCAATTTTTCTTTTTGTTAGTTGTTTGAAAGATCTGCAAAAGAGAGTGGTTAGCTTGTCTATTTTCTTTCTTTCTTTATATATGGCACTAGGGATGTCTGCCTAGGTTGTATCGCTAGAATATTAAGTTAGATATGTGGGCCATTAATAAAAAATTGCTGCTGAACCATAAGGTGCCGTTGAGTAAACTATTGCATAGACTATTTTGTGGATTGCCCTATCTCCAACCCTTCCTAGTCTTATGAGTCATAGTAGCCAAACCAGCTTGAAATAAATTTTAGGAGTCATTACGTTCTTGTTGGTTGCATTTGTTAAGTCCAAGTAATGGGTGTTAGTTTACCATAATATATTGGGCATTTTGCTATATTAAATGAAAGCTCTTATTGCAGCAGATGCATGGTAGCGATTTATTCCCTGGGAAAGTGCTATATTCAAGTACATGATTGGCAAGTATGTAGCATTGCTACTAGAGAATATGCACCTAACCCTGTTCTGCTCACAGGGCATTTGCTTGGTTATTCCATGTTGTAAAATAATGTCTGGTAGATCTGGTATAGAACATCTGGTCCAGAAGTAGGTTTGTATGAGTATAATTGTTAGCATATGTTTGGATAAATTGTGGATAAATTGACTTACAAGCAGTGACAGCAAATGTGACATCATCATATTTTATTAACTCTATAGTAAAAGAAGAGCTCTGTTTGGTGAGTTGTGTAACTTTCTAAAATTGGATATCTCAGGGGAAATGAGTAAATTGTTTCCCCTGATATCTGTTATACAGTACTTGCTTTCTGTTAGATTTCACCCCTTGACTGGAAATTACCTATGCCTGTTAGAATTTTCTCCCACAGAAACACAAAGTATCCCACAGAATACCCTTGTTTGTAGATTATTATAAATGAGATACCATTAGCTAATTGCCATATTTGGAACTATATTATTTTATTTTTATGTATTTATTTTTGGATTTTTACAAATGATATTGACATGCTATTGTAAACTATTTAGTGATTTCTGTAAATGAAAAACATGGCCGAACTATTTCTAATAATTCAAATATAAGCCTCAACAGCAGCACTAAATTGGATTTGGAGCACAGAGAGATAGTCAACCACTTCCAGCCTGAAGATTACCTCATGCAAGGATGTTTCACTGTTTTCTCTCTGCACGTGGAGTGTTTGGCCATATGAAGAACTTTCAATTTTATTTTATTTTATTCAATAAATAAATTAAGAGATAATGTGTCCATAGCACTTTACTGAAGCAAATAGGACCAATGTGTGGTCAATCAGTCCAGTCTGACCTCCATTTGGGGGCCCAAAAATATGTTCATGGGTATTAATCTTAGCCCAATGGTAACCGTACAAGCTCCCAAGGAATTTGCATGGTGCTGCTGTTTTAGAAAGGTCACTAAGGCATGCATAATGGAGACCTGGTTGGATGGAGCTGGGGGAGTTAATCTCACCCAGCTTTGTCCTCCAGGCTACTCCGTGCAGCACCAGCCAAGATCCAGATCTTGGGGGGGGGGGGGGGAGGCAGGGTAGCAGTAGTCCATAAAGATTCCATCCCCCTGACCCATCCCGCAGTCAACCTTATTCAAATGTGTACACCTGAGGTTAGGGGACCGGGACAGAATAGGAATTCTTTTAGTGTACTGACCACCTCGTTGCAATACAGTCTCCCTACCTGAGCTAGCAGGGATGGTCTTGGGCCTGGCGTTGGACTCCCACTGGCTCATAGTGCTGGGGGACTTCAACGTCCATGTAGAGACTACCCTTTCAGGAGCGGCTCAGGACTTCATGGCCACCATGGCAACCATGGGGCTGTCCCAATTAGTATCTAGCCCTACCCACTGTGCTGGATACACATTAGATTTGGTTTTCTGCCGGGGATGGAAGATGGTGGTGTGGAGGAGCTGTTCATTGCTCCGTTACCATGGACTGACTATCACCTGATCAGGTTTAGACTTACTGCACCCCCTAACCTCTCTGGGGTGGAGGACCCATTAAGATTTTCCACCCCAGGAGACTTATGGATCCGGATGGACTCCTTGTGGCTCTTGGGGGATTTTCCACCACCTCGGTAGGTGATTCTGTTGATGCTCTGGTCTCTCTCTGGAATAGGGAGTTGACTGGGGCAATAGACACGATTGCTCTGGAGTGTTCCCTCTTGAGTAGCCAAGCTAAACCTTCTCCTCGGTTCAACGATGTGTTGGCAGTGATGAAGCGAACAAAGAGGAAACTAGAAGGCATGTGATGAAAAAAGGCTAGCGAGTCAAACTGAGCACGGCCATGCCTTTATCTAAGGGCATACACCATGGCAATAAAAGCTGCAAAGAACTCTTTGTGGCCAATATTGCATCCACAAGTAACCATCTGGTTGAGCTGTTCCGAGCAGTCAGAGGGTTGTTGAACCCCACCTCTCAAGACGGGTGCACTGACGATTTGGCAGCCCACTCACTTCTTTGCTCACTTCTTTGCGGACAAAGTCACGTTGATCTGCTCTGGCTTTGACATCATGTTAATGGCAATCTCTGAGGATGTAAGACGAGCACCTGCTTGTCTGGTTTTGATAGATTCATTTCAATTGGTGCAGCTCAAGGATGTGGACAAGATTCTTGGAGAGGCAAGAGCAACTACATGCATCCAAGACCTCTGCCCATCCTGGCTAGTAAAGGAAATTAGAGGGGTTTTGACAGAGAGGGTGAAGGTGGTGGTTAATACCTCCCTTTAAAAGAAGCTGTTATAAAACCACGGTTGAAAAAACCATCACTGGACCCCACTCAATTTGTGAACTATCGGCCGGTTTCTAATCTCCCCTATTTGGGCAAAGTCCTGGAACATGTGGTAGCCTTGCAACTCCAGGGATTCTAGATCCAGCGCAGTCTGGCTTTAGGCCGGGACATGGTACTGAGACAGCCTTGGTCACCTTAATGCATGATCTACGCCAGGAGCTAGACAGGGGGAGTGTGTCCCTGTTGGTTCTGCTGGACCTCTCATTGGCCTTCAATAACATCGATCACTGTAACCTTCTGGGCCTTGGAGGTACTGCTTTGCAGTGGCTCCAGTCCTTCCTGGAGGATTGCTCCCAGAAGGTGTTGTTAAGGGACTCCTGCTCAGCCCCATGGCTATTTTACTGTGGGGTCCTGCAGGGTTCAGTACTGTCTCCTATGTTGCATGAAGCTGTTGGGGGAGATCATCCGGAGTTTTGGGGTGCGGTGTCATCTGTACACAGATGATGTCCAACTCTGTCACTCCTTCCCACCTACTACTAAGGAGGCTGTTCAAGTCCTGAACTGGTGCTTAGCAGCTGTAATGGACTGGATGAGAGCGAACAAATTGAGACTAAATCCAAACAAGTCAGAGGTCCTCCTGGTCAGTCGCAAGGCCGAACAGGTCATAGGGTTACAGCCTGTGCTCGATGGGATTACACTCCCCCTGAAGGTGCAGGTTCGCAGCTTGGGAATGATCCTGGACTCATCGCTGAGCTTGGAACCCCAGGTTTCAGCAGTAGCCAGGGGAGCTTTTGCACAGTTAAAACTTATACACCAGCTGCACCTGTACCTTGGGAAGTCTGACTTGGCCACAGTAGTCCATGCTCTGGTTACGTTCTGAATAGACTACTGTAATGCCCTCTACGTGGGGTTGCCTCTGAAGACTGCACGGAACTAGTCCAATGCTCAGCAGCCAGGCTGCTCACGGGAGCGGGGTACAGGGGAGCGCACAACTCCCTTGTTACACCAGCTCCACTGGCTGCCAATTAGCTTCCGAGCAAAATTCGAAGTCCTGGTTTTAATCTATAAAACCCTACATGCTTCTGGCCCAGTTTACCTGTCCGAACATATCCTCCCCTATAAGCCATCAAGGACTTTAAGATTGTCCAGAGAGGCCCTGTCTCAGTCCCACCACCTTCGCAGTCGCGATTGGTGGGGACGAGAGATAGGGCCTTCTCTGTGGTGGCCTCCCGGCTATGGAACTCTCTCTCCCAATGAGATTAAGTCTGCCCCCTCCCTCCTGTCCTTCAGGAAGCAGCTGAAATCCTGGCTTTGGAATCAGGCATTCACAGATTAATGGATTGATTTGGTAAAGACTAAGAGTTATTGGACCACAATGTTTGGATTGAGTTGATCAAGTTGATGTTTTCAACTTGATGAATTGTTTTTTATATGTATTTTAGAAGTTATTTATTATGTATGTTGTTTTTATAATGTTATTTATTGTGTAGCATTGAATATTTGAAGTTTTTAGCCATTCTGAGTCCCTCCTCGGATATAAAAGTTCTAAATAAATAAATAATAAATACTTCTATACTGCTCTATATTCCAGGATCTGATCCCAGATTATGTTTTTATTCTAGATTATATGGCACTGTAGACTTAAATTGGATCTGCACTGCCATATAATCCAGATTATCATAGCAGATAATTTGGAGATTATATGGCAGTGTAGATGGGGACCTCATATAATCCTGTTCAAAGGGGATTATCTGGGATCAAATCCTGGGATAAAAGGTAGTGTAGATCCAGCCTACCTTTGCTAGGTGAAAGAGGGAACAGGGCTCCTGTTGTGGAGCTGAGAGTTTTCAGCAAGTGTTACTTGCAAACCAACCATGCCGGCATCGAATTGTGACTTTGTAAGCCGCCCTGAGTCCCACTCTGGGGTGAGAAGGGTGGGGTAGAAGTAACCGAAATAAATAAACAAACCAACACATGCTGAAGTTCCTTTCCGACACAACCTTAAAAGTACAGGAACATTGTCCCTCACTTCACCTGGTAACCACAATGGTCTCTGCTCTCTCTTTATTTTGCTCTCAGCTAAACTTCTTTATGTGATCTTCTGTTCAGTTTTATGATCACACTAGCTGTCCCCTGCCACGCGTTGCTGTGGCCCAGTCTGTTGATCTGGAAAATAAAGTAATGAGAAAGTGTTGGTTTCTAATCTATTTCATGTCTTTCTGCTTGTGGGTAAGCAGTATTTCCTGCTGTTTCCTTGTCAGTGTTGATGTGGAGAGAGTCTGGTTTGCCTACTCTGGAACAGGCAAGATATAACTGTCGTTCTTCAGGGGTCTCTTTCAAATCTATAATACTATCTCTGTGTGTAAATTATATCTATTTATATCTATGGCTGGATGGCTCTTTGTCAGGAGGGTTTTGATTATGTTTTCTTGCCCTGGTGAAGGGAGTTGGATTGGATTTTCTGTTGGTCATGGGGGTTGTGGGTGGGAAGTTTGCCCCGATTCTGTCGTTCATGGGGTTCAGAATGCTCCGTGATTGTAGGTGAACTGTGAATCCCAGTGACTACAACCCCCAAATGGCAAGGGCTATTTCCCCCAAACTCCATCTGCATTCATATTTGAGCGCTTGTGCCAAGTTCAGTGCAGATCCATCATTGTTTGAGTCCACAGTGCTCTTTGGATGTAGGTGGACTACAACTCCCAAACTCAAGGTCAATGCCCACCAAACCCTTCCAGTATTTTCTGTTGGTCAAGGGAGTTCTGTGTGCCAAGTTTGGGTTCAATTCCATTGTTGATTGAGTTCAGAATGCTCCTTGATTGTAGGTGAACTATAAATCCCAGCAACGACAACTCCCAAATGACAAAATCATAATTTTTGAGTGATGGCCGTACTCCTTGTGTTGTGAGACGTTTTCTTGCCAAATTTGGTGTGATTTCGTTCATTGGTTCTTTTGTTTTTAAGGTACTCATTATGCACAGAGCGTGTGTGTGTGTGTGTGTGTTTGTGTGTATATATATATATATATATATATATATATACATACACCTGAGGCTCTTCATCAGAGATATGCCATACAGGAACCTTTAGTTCCCATCCCGCCTTGTTGCTTCCTTTTACGTCAGTCAATAGCTGCCGCGTGGCACTATGGGACGCGAGTGCTTTTCCTCCTCAATGTTCGGCATAACTAATGGAGAATAGGTGGGGAAGAAACTACAGGGACCAGCATGCACCGCGTCAAGATGGTGGCCCGCGACGCCCTTTGGGAAGTGTAGTCCCGGGCGCTGCTGTGTTGGAGAAGAAGGGTCTCTTTTTCGCCAAGATGGTGGCTCCGCCTTCGAAAGGCCCAGGGACCGGGAAGGGGCCTGGGAGCGGCTCCTTAGGCTCCTGCCTGTCCCAGCTGCAGAAGGGCGCCGAGCCGGGCCTGGGCGAGGCTTTGCTGGCTCTCCGGACGCAGCACATCAAGGAGGCCGGAGGCATTGCCCGCTTCCGGGAGCGTGGGGGGCTGGCGCCGCTGCTGAGGGTCCTGGCCGGCGCCCCCAGGCCCCGCCGCACCCTCGACCTGGCCCTCAGCATCCTGGGCAACTGCTGCACCGAAGGAGGGAGCCGGGCCCGCGTGTGCCAGCTGGGAGGCATCCCGCCCCTCGGAGAGAGAGGAGAGAGGCTGCCTTGAGGCCTAGTCTGTAAGGCCTGAGGAGGAGGAGGGGTGGGGGAATCCACGCTCAGGCCCCTAGAGCAGGCCTGGGCAAACTTGGGCCTCCAGGTGTTTAGGACTTGAGCTCCCACAATTCCTAACATATTAGGAATGTGTGTGTGTGTGTGTGTGCGGCGGCGGGGGGGGGGGGGTGAGGGGGCGCGCGCGCGTGTGTGCGAGCGCGTGTGCGAGCGCCGGGGAGCTTGCACCAGTGCGCATGCTCAGTTGTTTTACCGTTTTGTGTGGTTGTTGTTGTGTGGTTTGGATTTCTGAGTGGATTAGTTTGTACCTAGTGGGTTGTCCTTGGGGCCTGGCAATTTTGGTAGAGTTGTGTGGAGGGGTTTTAGAGTTTTGTTTCCTCGTTGGACGCCAGGAGGAAATTTATATATATAGATGAAGGACAGAAATTCTTTGTCTTTTTGATTCAGCTTTTAGAGTTTCATAAGTTTAGATATTTAAAAACTGTCTTTCTGCTTTTGCTTCTCAATAGCACATCCTTTGGTTGATGAAGAGCTTTCCTTGACTTTGGGAAAGGAATCTGAGATACAGTTTATCAAATCAAAACATGTGGAATGTATTACTCCAAACCTCATGAATTTGATTTGGCAGGTTGTTCATGTTAATTTTAAATTCCCTCAGAAATGAACTGCAAGTTAACTTTGGCTTCTAAATGTCACTGGAAGAAGGGAAGCAATATGACCAACAAAAGCAGAGACTTTACTCATACCTTCTAATGTCTGTTGTCCTGACTTCAAATCTAAGTATGCTCAGAAAGATTTTTTGCTTACATTACATGCCTTAGAAAGTGGGATACATTGGCTAGTAGACATTAGTGAACACAAGATAAATGCCCTTGGTATGAACTTATGAGACATAAATACCTCTAGTCATAAGCACAGAATGCAGTTCTGCCAACTAGACTATACTAGTGGTTTGTGCAACTTCTTGACTGTAAATTGTGAAAAAAATATGTCAAATGCCCCGTTAGGAACCAATCTCAGGACTTTCATTGCTGGAGGAAAAATGTAAAAGCCGATGAGAGCAAAATCTGTTTACAGCTTCTCCCATTGTTGGAAAGTTTCAACATTAGCTGTTTTAAAAATATTTCAAGCATGGAGAGTGCATGCAGGTCTTCATGGATCATAATCACATCCATCTGCCTTTTGCTACTTGCATAAAAAGAAGAAAAGGCATACAGTTGTAGTGTAAGGCAATGTGTACATTTTCCCAACTTGCTTAATGGATGGGGGAAAATCATATTTGACAAGTTGTTGTCAAATAGCACCAGTTGCTTTGCTTAATGGGGTAATTTGAAACATACCACATTCCATTTGTGGCACCTTGAACTTCTATCATGAGGGGTTGTCAGAAGGGTCTCCAAAGACCACCAGAAAATGCAGTATTTTCTGTTGATTGAGTGTGTTCTGTGTGGGAGGTTTAGCCCAATTCTATCCTTGGTGGGGTTCAGAGTGCTCTTTGATTATAGGTGAACTATAAATCCCAGTAACTACAGCTCCCAAATGTCAAGGTCCCCCCCCCCCCCCCACACACACACACACTCCATCTGTGTTCACATTTGGTCATATGGAGTATTCCTGCCAAGTTTGGTCCAGATCCATCATTGTTTGAGTCCACAGTGCTGTCTGGATGTAGGTGAACTACAACTCCAAAACTCAAGGTCAATGCCCACCAAACCCTTCCAGTATTTTCTGTTGATTGTGGGAGTTCTGTGTGCCAAGTTTGGTTCAATTCCATCACCTGTAGGGTAATTGTAGGTGAATTATAAATCCCAGCAGTTACAACTCCCAAATCACAATATCCATTTTTTTGAGTGAAGGACATACATTGGGTTTTGGTGTCCATTCGCCTAGTGGTTTTTGAGTTCTGTTAATCCCACAAACAAACATTACATTTTTGTTTATATAGATTTGAAAGAAAAGTAGAAATCTTGCTTCTGTCTACTTAACTTTGCTTTGTGTTTCTTCTTGTTCTTTGTTCATCTGTCTTTTAATAACAAAACTGCAATGCTCAATGTGCTAATTGTGCTTCTCTCCAGCATCCCTATATACCCTCCAACTCAAAAATGGACAACTCCTGGGGAAGCAATTGGATCTGGTGATGGGGCTCTGCCCCTGGGGAGGATTCTTGCCAGTGGCATGTTTCTGGCTCAGCCCTTCTCATCCTGAGGATGTGAGCCACACCTTCCGCATGCTGAAATGGGGGTGGACCTGAGACCTCAAAGAGCTGTGGGCCTGGGTTCGCCCATGCCTGGCTAAACTTTCCTAACTAGGGAAGAGAATAGAGGAGGTGTCGGTGGAGGCTCAAGAGTGACAGAGTATCACTATTCCTATTCTTGGGCATGTTATGAACATTTTTACTGGGGTGTATTATGCTCTGCAAAATATGATTCTTTTTCTGAATCTTTGTTTGGAAATATAGTCTGGGAGAAATTGCCTGACCAATATGAAACAGCTAGCAAAAGTAGTGTCAGGGAAAAATAGAAGATACAGCTTTAAGCTCTATTTTATCTATATTAAAATGAGATCCTGGTGGGATTCCAAAGGTTGTTACATCACAACTTAATGAGTAGTACATCAGTCTGAGAGGAGAAGCAGGAACTTAGGCCAGGAAGAGAATCAGGGTTGATAAGACTGTAGTCTTTATGCTTTTGAAACTGTCCTCTTTTCTCAAAAACAAAACAACACACATACAAACACATGCACACAGTATGGAACCCAATTTCAATGTGATCCAGGAAACTGGCACAGAAGAGAACTAGTCTGAGCTAAGACAATGTGTAGTCTACAATAAATCCTCCTCAAAGCCCATACTAATCTGAGCTTGAATTAGGAATGTCTAGAATGAATAAAGAGCTGGTTCAAGTTTATATCTAGGTAATGTTGACATGTTTAAGTGGAGAGAAGCATCTTCTTTATTCTTCCAAGCTGCTGTTGCTCCTGCTCTGCAGGAGTTTGAAAGAGACTTCTAATGCTACTATCACTATTCCATACTATTTGAAAAGTTTCCTCTTCTTTTTCTTATGAACAAATGTGTAACTTCAGCTCTGCTGCATTGTCATGGACCAAATTTAAGGGCACAATTTGCTGGAAGATCTGCCAGTTAATTGCACTCACATTATGTCACAGTGCTTGCAGCCAAAATAATTGTTGATGTTAAGTATGCAGTGTGTGGAAAGCCAATCAGAAGTCATAAAAGGTGCTTTGAAACATTTGTTCCATGCCTGTGATGCTCATGTCTGACAAGACTTTTCATAACCCTAGCCTTATTTGTTTTGAGAAAGATTTATTTGCTTAGATGAAAGCAATGGCTTTGTATAGCTGCCCTGAGTTCCTCTTTGGAGGTCGAGAATAGGACAGGATATAAATGTTCTAAAACAATTAATTAATTAATTAATTAATTAATAACCTTCGTAAGTGTTAGTTGTCTATGTAAAATATCTGTGATGCATACATCGGAAAAAGTACTTCTTTTGTACTTAACATTTTTTCCTTGAACTTCTTATAAGCAAATCTGCAGTACAGCTCAATTCTGTAGCTTCTCTCACCCGGTCAGACTCATTCACTGGAGAGTTTAGACTACCATACCGAGTTTTGTATACATAAGGTTTCTGGCTTGTTAGTTGCAGTTCATTAACTTCCCATCTCTCTATAAATAAGCCTTTGAGAGTCATATCTTGAGAATTCTTCATGCTAAATGTTGGGTGGACTTGCCTTTAATCATCTCTTCATGTTTAATTCCAGTTTTGAACTAAAATGTTGGCTAGACTGTGAGAAAGAATATTCAATTTTTGTATGAGTTTCTATGTCTATCTGTCTATCATGTGTGTGTGTGTGTGTGTTTTGTGGCCCAGAAGTACAATTAGGGAATACAAGTGAGCATTTGTGTTTCTTAATGAGAAAGTAGAGTAACGCAGACTGAAAAGTATACTGCTGCGGGTGTTGAGATCTCCAGGAGTCAAAGAAAGCAATTTGCTTTAGGCAAACGTTTTCCCACGTGGAATATATAATGTCTAGACAATCAGTCTGCGTTTTCCTGTGTAATTTTTCTTGGAAACTGTGACATGAAATTTATTTGCTTCCCTAGCTGACGTGCAGGTATTTGTTTCACATACTAACTCCTAATTACCTTGAAGGATTTTGTTTCATCCCAGAGTGTTTCCCTTGCTGATTTACTGGTCCAAATCATGACATGCCACATAGTTTGGGTAGCCTCTCCCAACCCCTCCACATACACGGACACACACATTTCTTTGTATCACTGCTGCCCAATTTTGACAACAGTTGCTTACAAGACAATTTTTATAATTTTGATGCAGAAATGATAGCTTTGTTGTATTCCAAAAACCAGAAAGCTAGAATTAAAACAAACATGAGGAAAGTTTGAGCTTGGTTTTTTTTTATTAAAAAGAAAGCATAATTCATTTGCTTGCACTTTATTTTTTATACACACACACACATACACACATGTGAGCACATATAAAATGGAAGTTTCTTTTTAAAATAGTGATCTGTATTTGCAGTATTAATTGGTCCCCTGCTTGAATGACTTAACAGTATTCAGAGGCAGAGAAAGGACAAACCATCAGCTGTTAAATGTATAGAACAGTTCATTAGTATTATGCAATTGACTAAAGCCTTAGAACAGAGCTACTAAGTGGCTTAGCTGGTTGCATTATCTCATAAAGGTGTATTTGCTGTTTTACTGATCAAACTGCTCATTACAGAGCTGAGATGTCCCCTGGGTGCATTTAAATAGGTAGGAAGTATAAAGCCATCTATTGCAATGTTGTAGGCTGAAAGCTTTATGACTGTGTGATCCAAGGAAACGAAAAAGAGTTGCTCAAGGAGAGAAGCATTATTCCAGTACTGGTGACTTCTGAGAGAAAACATCAAGTTGGTTTTGTTAAGATAATAAACAAAATGGAATTAGCGTGTTATTCAAACAGTGATTAAATGTGGTGTACAAGCCCAGCAATTCCCAAAATAGCTTAGTCTACTAACAAAACACAGTGCTAGACACAAAAGACTGTTACCAAACATTCCCATTTTTTATCAAGAGATTCCTTGTAATACTGCTAAACAAAGTTCTAGAGAACTATTGGGGTTTTTTTAGAAAAATACTTGAAGCCCCAAAGTCCACAGCTTCAAATCAGTTTAAGAACATCAGAAGTAATATAAGTCCCACTGTATTCAGGAAGATTACTCCATGGTAAGGTAAGGTATGGTAAGAGTGCATTTGAATATTGAATTCTACAATATCTCCATTTAATACAAACTATAATTATTCCACTCTATCTCCTTGAGGGAATTCAGAGCGGATTACAGGTACATATATGGCAAACATTCAGTGCCATTATACAATTGACAAAGAGACAGTACACAAACAAAGGCAAGGGTTTCTTCTTTTCATCTTCAGTATCTATCTGTGCTCGACTTGGGTAAGGGGATGAGTTGTTTCTTTTACCATGCCGAGGGGCCTGTTGTCCATGGATGCCTTTCCTGGTTGGATTTTTGCTGGCATGTTATTTTTCAGGGCAGCTTTTATCCTCCCCCCCACCCCCCGCCAAAGTAATCTCTATTTATCTACTTACATTGTAGTTTTTGAATGGCTAGGTGAGCAGAAGCTGGGCTGACAGCGGGAGCTCACCCTGATCCGGGCTTGAACTGCCAATCTTCCAGTCGGCAGGATCTTTTATAGCAGGCAGTTTAACCCGCTGTGCTAGCCTGGCCCATAAATGACTAGACATAATTATGTACAGTATTTGTATACCGCTTTTCTCACCCCTAAGGGGACTCAAAGTGGTTTGATTGCCATGTTTAGTTCAGTTCATATTTTTAGTTGTATTGTGCTGACATCTTCCTATCCTTATCTTGGCTACCAGTGTGGGCAAGATACAGACTTAATTCCTCCTGTGATTGCATGGTACCATTATAGCCCATGTGTTTATGTATCTCTAACAGAAGGGATTTTGTTGTCCTGCATGGCTTTTCTTCTTCTGAACAACTTCACAAACAAATTCTTAAGGGTAATAAACAAATATGCCCTGATAAATTAGCATTGATGAATTTGCATCTTTTAGTCTGGGTAGAATTAGTTGTTTAGTTCTACCACTGGCTGTGAGGGGAATGCTGCACTCCATCAGCCAAAGGGATGGAATGCTTCTCAGCTGTTACCATCTGCTGCATCATTTACCACCAATGAAGCTTATCTTGTAGCAGTAACATTTGTCTATGTTCAGCACCAAACAAAGTCTTGGGTAGGCCTGAAAATACAGACAGTTCTGGCATAAAGCAGCTGTATTTCTGAAAGTTGTGTGATGGTCCTTATGACTTTACAGTATTTATGTATTGTGTGATGTAATAAAACCCTCTAAATAGTTTACATTAAAAATTCAGATCTAGTCTGATCTAAAAATAAATGTAACATAGTTGTAATGCCCTTTAAAAACATAAAACAGTACTTCAATACTAACAATAATATAAAAAAGGAATTATTGTCGTCATCATCTGAAGAAAGGTCTGCCACTTGGAGTCTTTGGAGGGAAAGTGTGTCAAAGGGTGGGTACCATCATTGAACTGTCAGACCTTGGCCATGCAACCCAGCAGTATTCAGTTGGATATAGAACAAGCCAGTAAGGCTTCTCTTTAAGATAACAGGGCATGTGTTGGTCTTACAGTTCTTAGACCTTTATGATTCAACAACAAAATGCTCAGCAACGCTACCAGGCAAACAATGCAGGTTTTTCAATGTTAAATATACAGTTTGACCCTGATATCCACAGGGGATACATTCCCAGGCATCACTTGGATATGTGAAACTATAGAGAATAGTGAACCTTGTTATTTTCAATTGGACAAGCAAAGGCAATACCAATTTTATTTTTGAAAAAAGAAGCTCCAGAAAATAATGAGGAAAAAATGAATTTCCTCAGACTTTTTCTGGTTTTCTTCTGGGCTTTCATATCTCTCATTGGGTTTACACAATTTATTGTGTATATAGTATATTATTGTTATTTTATTTGTAAAGTGCCATTAACATTGATGGT
The DNA here is from genome assembly GCF_037176765.1 of Anolis sagrei. NCBI lineage: Eukaryota > Metazoa > Chordata > Lepidosauria > Squamata > Anolidae > Anolis > Anolis sagrei. Next base: position 90,326,344 of record NC_090022.1, on the reverse strand, counting down.
ACTATATAAATAAACAACAATTAAAAAGCACAACAACATTTTGTAGTTTCCTGCTACATGTATTCTTGTGCAATGCGAACTAGCACTGCAGTCTCTGAATATGGCAGTGGTTCTCAGCCTGGGGTCCCCAGATGTTTTTGGTCTACAACTCCCAGAAATCCCAACCAGTTTTCCAGCTATTAGGATTTCTGGGAGTTGAAGGCCAAAAACATCTGGGGACCCCAGGTTGAGAACCACTGTGCTATAGGCATTCTTTATACAATAGAGCAAGTGACTGGGTTGATTCTTTCCACATCTGTAACTTCATTGCGATTATGGCAGGCTTTGTTTAAAGTTGAATGTTTCAGTTTCTTTGTTCAGACCAAGGATCAATATACACTAGTGACTATACTACTGATTTTTTTCTGTTCATAAAAGGTGGTGCTTTCCTATTATTTTGGAGAGGAAATAATGTGCAAATTGGAAATCCATGCTTTAACTTACTACAGAGAGTCCCTGAATTCCAAACATCTGATTTACAAATGACCCTTAGTTAAGAACGGGGGTGGAACAACAGGAAATGAAATAAATAAACCCCCAGGAAGGGAACTTCACTACTGAAAAAGTTATCATGGGGGAAAGGTGTTGCCACTTAATCTTTCTCACCAATCCCTGTTTCACACAACAAACCAAATTTTTCAAAATCCAAGAAAGTGAAACGAAATCTTCTGAACAGGGGCAAAACAAATGCCATGAGGGGTGGGGGGTTAACTTTTCCCTATGCTACCCAGAGCTAAAAAATGTATCTATTTGGCTGGAGTTACACTTAAAAATGTACCTGTTCTGACTTACATACAAATTCAACTTAAGAGTAAACCTACAGAACCTACCTTGGTCGTAACTTGGGGACTGTCTGTATATGTTATTACTGTGATTGGGGAGGCCTCTTTTCAAATCCTGCCATGGCAATGATTGTATGTAAGCAAGTACTTCCTTCACAAATGAGAACTTCTTCTTGCAAGTTATATCCTTAAATACATTTGCACATAAGAAACGTGCCTTGTGGGAACCTTGTGGGATACTAGGCAAGCATGCAGGTCACATCTTAAGTGAAAATATCCAAAGTCTATGGCTGAAATCTGTAGTTGAACCCAGTTGAAATAGACCCACTGAATCAATGGAACTTACCTAAATTTTACCAAATTCCCATTAATTCAGTGATGCTCAGTTAGTTCAGTCACAATTTCAGTTTAGGCCTGTGTATGAATTCCAGTTAAATGCAGTGAATTGTAGTATCTTGACTCCATCATACATGGAGATGGGGTCTACTTTGTTAATTGCAGCAATAATATGTTTCATGCTTATGTCTATGTTTGATGTTTTTTTATAGTTTTAATGGTTTTTATCTACAATTATAGGTTATTGATTTAGATACGTGATATTTTTATATATATGTGAGGCATTGAATTTGCCATTTATTATGTTGTAAACCGCTTTGAGTCCCCCCAGGGGTGAGAAAAGCGGTATAGAAATGTAGTTAATAAATAATAAATAATTGTGAAGTATCACGTAGGTCCCTTCTACACTGCTATTCAATCTAGATTATCAATGCAGACAATCCTATTATCTGCTTTGAACTCATTATATGAGTCCACACTGCCATATAATCCAGTTCAAAGCACATAATCTGGATTTTATATGGCAACATAGAAGGTGCATTAGACAGGTGAATTACATGCTTGGATGTTACCCCATCCTCCAAGTTTCCTTCATATGAAAAGCTTGCATGTCAGTAAAAGGGTCTCTGATTCCAGACTTCATTGAAGGCATTTTATAGCTACTTCAAGCTATAGTCTTATATGTATTTCTGAACATTTTATTCAGTTGCCTAATTCAGCCTTCTCTAGCCTAGTTGTGTTAGTTCCATGGCCAATAGTTAGGAGTAATAGCTGCCAGAATTTCTCGAGAACTTCCAGGTTGGGGACACACGGTATCATTGGAATTGACTAAATTTGGCATTCCCCATATCAGTTGAAATAGATATCAATTGAATACCAGTTAGTTTTTTCATCTAATGTACTGTGTTTCTTTCTCACTGCAGAGTGATTGCCTATGAATGCTGTCCAGGATATGAAGAAGTTCCTGGAGAGAAAGGCTGCCCAGCTGGTAAATAAAGCACAAAGTAAAATCCTGCATAAAGTTGGAATAGTTTATATATGGGGTGTCTGTTTAGAGATTCAGCCAACAAACCTCTTAGGTAGCTTTCACTGAAGAGGGGGAAAGGTCTTCCTCACTTATAGACCTTAGACACTTTGATATGAAAAGTGGCAGTCACACTTGATTTTAAAGATAATGTTTGGGAAGTACAAAATACATTTAGTAACTTGAAACACAAGTATGTCCTCATATATACAAAGAGTAGTTGTTTTTTTTTTATTCACATTGCATCCTGCTAACATCTCAAAAGTATCATAGAGCAAAACACCTCCTACTTCTGGTCATTGTGAGGGGTGTCCGTATGTCTCAGAGCATGCAACTTTTTTGGTACCTCTTCCCACAAGCAAGCTGTCAAATAGTTTGGCCATATGTTAAAGTAGTCTTATCACAAAGAGCCATAATTTATTTTCTGTCTTTGCTTATTTGAGTCATGGATAAATATATTTCTAGGTTCAAAGGTAACATTATTTTAAACACTATTCACCAGTGAAGAAAGCTACTAGGCTGGACTGGGCTTGCTCATGTATATCCAGAAAGCACTTGGTAGATCAATTACAGTGAAGTCCTCTTGTTTCTAAAAGAATGCTTCTGGTTATCCAGCAATGCAGTTGTTCACTTTGTTCTCTGAAAATATATTTAATGCAATCTTCACAGTTTTTCTCCCTTTTCTAAATTCCTGTTTTGTTTTCAGTTCTATCTGGGACAAATTCCTCTCCTCCATACTCCTCTTTTCTTTAAGGACTATTCCTAAGTCCCACATGACATGAATAAACCTTTAATAAATTGGCTGTTCATAAATAAGCTTAGCTTTGCCTTCCCTGCATGTGCAGTATTGTTCTATTCCTGTAATTGGTCTCCCATGTAATTATTCTATTTTTGTTTGGCTTGCTTTTTATCATATATGTCACAGATGCTGAGGGCAATCTGGATGCTAATGCGTGGAATAATATGGTGTCCTGTTCCTTATTTCCAAAACCAATGGTGATAATTTGCTTTCTGAGGACAGTTTCTCTCAGTCCTCAGAAAGTTACTCACTTAGCAACTGACAGAAAATAATTGCTAGGGTGGACAGGCTGGCACAGATGGAAGATGGTGGATACTGAAAGGGCTCCTCAGTTCTGTTGTTTTTCCATTTCATCACATCTTTTTCATGCTTAGACTCTGAATTTTAATTGAATTCTAGATACTGAACATATGACTTACATATACATATTCAGAACCTATGAATGGTACCTAAAGCATCATTTGAGGTTTGCTATGAAGGTTGGTGTTTTAAAACTTGGAATTAATTCTTTTGTTTTGGACTCAGATTTAATTATGGTCATGGATAAATCACAGAAACCAATGAGATTTACTTAAGGATGACTAGTTCCATTGACTCTATACATGAGTACAAATCTGGATCTATGCAAACCTGGACCCAACAGCTTGATCCAGCATTCATCATCCTCATCCGGAATAGTAGTGTTGTTACCATGGTGCTGCTCTTACCTTGTCAAAGTGAACTAAATGTAACATTGTTGTTGTTTTTAACAGCATTGCCACTTTCAAACCTTTATGAGACCCTTGGAATTGTTGGAGCCACTACCACTCAACTCTATTCTGCCAGCTCTAACCTGAGTGCTGAAATCACAAGCCCCGGGAGCTACACAATCTTTGCCCCAACCAATGAGGCCTGGGCATCATTGCCTGCTGTAAGAACAAACAATGATTCATTTCTCCTAACATAAATGGGCTGGGGAGGAGATAATGAAAAATAGGAGTACTTAGCTACACAGTGGGAAGTGCATAATAAGGTGCAACTAAATCTTTTTTTTTTTTGCAAAACATTGAATGGCACCATTGTAAGTTAAAATAAGAGCATCTGAACACTTCTTGCTATGACAAAATGCATAGTGGAACACTATTGTCACAGGATCTATGCAAATGGATCTGTCCCTTTCATTAATACAGTTACTTGCTCGGGAAGGCACAATCCCTATTATCCAGGACAGGGGAAAATATCTTTTGTCCCTCGGATGTTTTAAACTACAGCTTCCATAATTTCCTGTTGTTGCTCATGCTAGCTGGATTTTCTGGGAGTTGAGGTACAAACATTGAAATGTTGAAGATTTTTCACTCCTGACCTAGGACATTGGGTTATAATCTGTTTGTATCAATGTGCATCCCATATTTTTTATGGACTGGATGCATACTGTATTGAGACAGGATGCATGCTCTCCTGATCACACCTGATTATTATGATTCCTATGATTTGAAAATACTGCACTTTGACTCATCACACCACAGAAGGCTGACTCCTCCCAATCCATTCAAAACACCCCTGTAGCTTCTATTGGTCTGTTTCCAGGCATGGTTCAAATGCTGGTTATGACCTTTAAAGCTTTGTACGATCCAGACTATCTGACCACACATATGTGCACACACACATATGCGTAATTTCCATATGCCTACTTGAATAGAAAGGTATCCCCCAACAATAAAAAGACAGCCATCTTAGGCATCCTAGGGAGGAAGTTTCAAAGTCTAAATGTAGCTGCAGTGAAGTCTCTCTTAACTGTTGCCTTCAAATGTGCCTAAGAAGGTATTGAGCTTGAGAGCATAACCTCCCTTGAAGATCTTGAGAGTACAGTCAAGCCCAGATTGGAAGATACAGTTCTTCAGATAGTCTGGGCCATACAATCTTTAAAGGTCATAACCAGCATTTGAACTGAGCCTAGAAATAGACCAGTAGCCGGTGAAGCTGTTGCAACAAAGGAGTTGTATATTCACTGTAGCCTCAATTCCCACTAAAGAGGGATATCTAGGTAGAGGCTGATTTCTCTCTTCCTTTCATGCTGTGGCTGGCAGAATCAACTGCATTTGAACTGGGAAAATGAACTGAGTAGAACTGAGTAACGAATTAGATTTCTTCTTCTTAGGAAATGTTAGATTCGTTGGTGAGTAATGTAAATATTGAGCTGCTGAATGCTCTTCGCTACCACATGGTGAATAAGCGAGTCTTAACTGATGAGTTGAAGCATGGAACATCTCTCCCTTCGATGTACCAGAATATCGATATCCAGATCCACCATTATCCAAATGGAGTGAGTATCTGGAACATGTGGTCCATTCAGTGTTGGACTGCAACTCTGTCAATGTCTGGATGAATATAGCACTGTGGTATGTGAAGAAACAGCACTGAATAATTTGATCACCCAACTTTTGTAACATTTAGTATACTTGTATTTCGTATTAAGTTGTTTTTTAGTACAAAAGGTGATCTGCTTATCAGTGATATTCTTTACAAAAACAAATCCATCAAGCACTTTGTTTATTTATGTATTAAAACTGGTGATGAGGCTCTCTGTGCTGGCACAGCAGTGCCAAGAGATTTGAATTCCTTTTCTTGCACTGCTAGTTTGCATGAATCTATTTAAGCCATGCATTTTGCAATAAGGTAGCTTCCCTCAGGTTGCAATCATAGGGTCAACAACTTGTCAATCATCATTAGAATCTTTAGACCTGCCCCTTTTCCCAGGGTTTTGGAGGGAAAGGAGGACTTCAGTCTCACTGTTGGAAGCCTAACAGAAGGACGTGTGGGATTCTCTTTCCCACCTGCACAAAAGCTTCTCTTCTCACAGCTCTGCTGGGGGAAAAAGGAAAGGTTCCACAGCTTTTGCTGGGGGTTAAAGAAATAGTTCCACAGCTCTGCTGGGAACTAAATAGTTCCTACAGCCTTCGTGGAGAAACTAAAGGGCACCTTTCAGCTTGGCAGATCTACAGGAACCTTGCTTGGTAAGGGACCACTTGGGCTATCCGTAAAGCAGCTTGGAGCTGGGAGTAGGGGCCTCATGCCAGCAAGGTAAAGAGAGATTGCCCAGGGAGGGGTCAAAGGATTTCCCTAAGGAAGAAAGAAACAGTTTACCACGAGTTGCCTGCCCCTTGTTGGCAGATTGAGGAACTACCGGTTTTCCAAGGTTATAAAGTGTTTAATTAATTTGTTTGAAGATTTAAGCCCAAATAAAGAACTTTGTTGAATGTATCTTGAGCCTCAATAGAACTTTGTGTTGGGAAATCTAAAGGGCCCTTCAGCTGAGGCACCTTGGCGTCCCATTGGGCATACAGAGAGCTGTCCTGTACACAGACATTAATTCAGGCCCAGCGTGTGACAGCACACTCTCAAGTCAGTGGAACTCTTTGAAATGAAGTCTTAAGGACTCAACCTATATCTGTACACTGAGGCCTCTAATAAACTGTAGTTCTTCAAACAAACAAGCACCATATTGTTATGTCAACATTTTTCATGCCTACAATCCATGTTGCTGATTTTTGTTTTCTCCAGATTGTAACAGTGAACTGTGCTAGGTTATTGAAGGCTGACCATCATGCCACCAATGGTGTTGTCCATCTCATTGACAAAGTCATTTCTACAACAACAAATAATATCCTGCAGATAGTTGAGGTTGAAGAAGATCTAGAAACCCTTTTGGTAAGTCCATATTTTCTGATGTCAGCTTAAGTTGGGATCAGTTTCCTGGAGATCTACTTAATTTGTCGTATCACAGAGGTCTTTCCAATTTGCTAATTTGTTTTGCATTTCTTTCAAGACTGCTGTGACAGCGGCTGGTCTGAACAGCCTTTTAGAAAAAGAAGGCCAGTATACATTGTTAGCTCCAACCAATGAAGCCTTTGAGAAGATCCCACAAGAAACTTTAAACAGGATCCTGAGAGACCCAGAAGCTTTAAAAGGTAAACTCTCATCACCAGGGCTCAAGGTGGAGGACAGTGTCTGAATCCTTTCAAAGGCTAGGCTGGGGTGGGCTGAAGCCCTCTTCTGTAAATGGGTTCACTGAGCAGTTGCTTGTTATGAGTGTTTATAACCATCTTTCCATCACGTCATAGCCCTTGCATATTTTCTCTTTTTCCCTGTATATCACTTTTGTGCTCTAAACAATATTTCATTTATTAGTTTGTTATTGCCATCATAGTAGTCACCTTGTTAATTGCAATATTCACAATAACCTGCCTACTAGCCGCCACCCCCCCCCCCCCCCTTTAAAAACAGTTCTGGGAACCCTGGCCATGATATGCTGTGTAGTATCTGGGTATTATGAACAGATTGGTTCTGTCCTTTTGCCCCATCTACCACAGGACTGTGACTTCCAATAACTTCTTTGAAGTTGGGTTTAGTTTTCAGACTCTGAAAGAGATGGTAAAAAGTTGTAGAAATTTGGCCCTCTCAGCACTACAAACCTATATCTGCTTCATGCCACTTTACTTACTAATGATACAAACCTAAGGAATAATGGAGGGTTTTTTTTTTGTAGTACAATAAAAACTCTGTATCCATAGGAAATATGTTCCCAGCTGGAACCACAGTTACATGAAACTGCAGATATAACTGAACACCATTAAATTACCCCACTTCCAGACTTAGCATATCATAGAGTTGTGTTGGAAGATCTAGAAAATGCCTAGAGAGGCTATTTTTCCTGGGTGCTTGTAAACAAAACTGTGGATATGGGTTCTGTGCTTAGGGGAGGGGGTCTTACTGTACTTTGAATTTTTGGTTAGGCATTAATCTAGTTCTATTACAGCATTATTTTTCTTGCTTATATCACTTTTCAAAGTAGAATACTCATACTACAGATTTCAATAATTAAAGTGATGCCTCTTTTCTTGGGGTACCTTCTAAGTACCTCACCAAACTACAAATCTCATGATGGATTGTGATAATTAAAGTACTGTAAAACTGTGCATATCCCTTCCATTAGAGATAAGAAAGGCAGCCACGTTAGTTTCTCTCTCTCTAAATTCTCTCCTTAAGGTTCTTTAAGGGCAGAAGACAGCAAAATGGAAGAGAGGCCCTGGTCCCCATTATGGTATGCTTGATTGCAAAAGTGCAGTGGGCATGACCTTTCCTGCAAATTTACTTGAAGGGAGACTTTTTGCTTGGTGGCAAGAACACAGAGCCATGAAAGATGCTGCACCAGCACTAAGTCATTAGTCAGAAAGCAAAAACGGATGCATCGAGAGCCATTGAATGAGCAATAGCAAGCAAGCTGGTCAGCAATTTTCATGAGGAACTAAATGAGCAAGTTGATCAGCACTTCATATGCAATACTAAAAAGTCACCAGCCTGGTCATCTTTTGGACTTAAATTTAGAGAGTTCTCCAGCCTGTACTGGCTGTAGTTTGAAAAGTAATTTTCTAAACTCTGTTCTGATGTCTACAACTTCAACAAAGGCAATAAGGTTTTTAAAATATACATTTGCTTTTAGATTGTAAAAAAGTTACAATTATTGTGGATGTCCAAGTTTTCAGATGAGAGGCAGTGTTCCATTCTGGCAAGTGCCTGCAATAAGCTTAGAAAAGTAATCTCGTTTTTCTGAAAAAGATGTGCTTGCTTTCACAAATGAGTATTCCAGCCATAGTTTCTGATGAAGTGCAATTTGTGTGTGTGTGTAAATCTGTGTTTTGGAATCAATAAGGAAGACTTTGCACATACCTAAAGAGTACTAGATTTTCTCATTACCTAATGACATTGTAAGGAAAGGATCAGAAGATCAGTAGTGACTTGACCCTCTAATGTCCAGCTGTCTACACTTCATGGGCTCATGCAAGCCATGAACATCTTCTGTGTCAATGTGTTCCTGTGCGAAGTAGTAACTACCAAGCTGCTTGAAAATGGCTTCCTGTGTTTTATTTCCATGTAGACCTGTTGAGCAATCACATCTTGAAATCAGCCATGTGTGCTGAAGCTATTATTGCCGGTTTATCTATGGAAACATTAGAAGGCAACATGTTGGAAATTGGCTGTAATGGGGATGAACTGACCCTCAATGGGAGACCTATCATTGCTAACAAGGATGTCATGGCTACCAATGGAGTGATACACTTTGTCAATGAATTGCTCATCCCAGACTCAGGTATAATTTTCCTTCTGTTATTCTCTCAAAATGAGGCATGTCATATGCACTTGCCAATACCTTAATCACCCTGAATTGAGTCGTTTTCTTCAAATGTATGGAAAATGGGGAATAGGATAGGTAGAGCCCACAAACCTCTATCTTTGGGAAGGGAGATTTGGAATTCCTTGTATTCAGTCTTGGGGATCTCAGGGTGCTGCACACTGCATTCATGTCAAGAGACAATAGCACAGTTTGAATTCCTGCATTTACCTGAATGCATGTAGACGGTGAATGTGCGAAGTGCTTAAATTCAGAATTTGGTCATTTTTGGGTGACAGTTTTGCTGCATCTTCTGGTTTCAGAAGCATTGAGAATTAATCTGTTAAACAATAAATAACAATTATGCAGTAATCCGATTCTCTTTCTTTCCTTTCATTTTGTAAACTGAAGTTAAAAATTTGTTGGAGTTGGGCAGGGAGTCTGATGTTTCAACGTCTATTGAACTTTTTCAACGAGCTGGTCTTGGTTCTCATCTCACTGGAAATGAGCGACTGACCCTCTTGGTGCCCACTAACTCATACTACAAAGGTAAGAACTGGATCTCTTCTATAAAGTCATCTAAAGTATGAATTATTGTATTATAAACTATTCAAAATAAACCCCTTAAAAGGATAAAAAGCAACATAACTGTACCTTATTGCTACTTTTATAGCAGAGTGTCTAAATTGATGTGTCTTTTTCTTTTTTTGCCCTTTTGGGGGTAATTGCAAGTCACTAGTACTTATTTGGGAGGAGAGGAGAGCTATGGCCTCTAAAGGAAATGGCATGTACTGCACAAAAATCTCTTGAAATAAGTTTAAGGCAATGTCTCCAGCAGGCTGGGACGGTGTAACTAGGGAGAGCATTGTCTTGGAAATGTAAAGTCTTTTACTGTCATTTTTGGTTCTGGAAAGTATCAGAGTGATGGATTAGGACAAATACCAACATGAATCATAATTTTCCATCACTGTTTATACAAGCTTCTCCTCAGAGGTGGCTGACACTGAATTTGCTCCATACAAACACTGTTTCCACAGTAAAAGGAAAGCAATTGCTAGCACTTCTATACTTTCCAACAGGATTCTGGAGTGCAACCAACTGGCAATCTTACTGAACTGATGTCCATTTACGAACCTTGATTTTGTTTCATTTTATATGTTCTGCAGGTCGGACTCCTTCTGCAGATCGGAACTTACTCCGGGATCACATCATTAAACAGCAGCTTTCCTCAAAGTACCTTTTCCATGGACAGAAGCTGGAAACTCTGAGTGGCAAAGAGCTGAGAGTATTTGTATACCGCAATGTATGTTTCCATTTAATGATAACTTCCAGTTTCTTTGATGATTTCATTAGTTCAAATATCATTCCTGCTGAGTTTGAAATCCTTGCAAAAGGGGTTTCCTTTTTCCCTTGTGCAGCCCTTTCCCCCTTAAAGATCTACATGCAAATTGGGAAATATCTTTAAAATGAGCACCCGATCTAGCAGTGTGTGCAAATAAATAAATAAATAAATAAGCAGCGTGTGCAAATAAATAAATAAATAAATAAATGAGCAGTGTATGCAAATAAATGGGACAGTAGACTGAATTTGTTGTCATGTAAACAATTATTTTTTAATTGGGACTTTAAAAAAATGCAATTATTCTTGTAGAATCTCTGTATTGAAAATGCCTGCATTGCTGCCCATGACAAGCGAGGGAGATTTGGTACCTTGTTTGCTGTTGACAAGATGGTGACTCCCCCAATTGGAACTGTGATGGACGTACTCAAGGCAGATGATCGTTTCAGGTCTTGTTTTTACTTCTTACTGTTAGCAAGGAAACAGTAGAGTGGGGTGGATAGTGAAATAATTTGACTTTAGAAAGAGTATTACTGGTGCCTCATTTTTTTTACCTGTGGCTGACATCTTTATAGTTATGATGTCCTGAGTTAGACTTAAGACATAGTAATTGTTTTGTATGCTCATTTATAATTGCGTCATTATTGCCTCCACTACAGATGCCCATGAAGCCCACCTTAAAAGACAGTCTCTTGTCTGGCTTTTAAGGAATATCTCTGTTGCTGCTGAGCAGGGTCCTGCAGAAAGATATAACCAGCCCCTCATTGCAATATCACTTGCTGTTAGAACAGAGCTATTTACAACTTTCTGCAGCAGCCTATTGAGTAACAATCTCAGTTGCTTTGGACAGCTGATGAGCTTTTAAGTTTTAAGTTGAGTTTCAGAATCAGAGATTGGGAGATGACATCATGTTTGATGGAGGCTATCAGCCAATATTTTGGAACCAGTAATCTAATTCTAAGCATTTCTTTTTGATGTGTAAAAGGGATATAGGAAGCTGCTTAATACTGTGTGGGATTACTTATCCATCTCACTCAATGCTCTTATACTGAGTGGCAAGTGTTCTCTAATTTTCAGTCAGAATATTGAAGCTGGGAACGTTTGCATACAAAATATGTGGTCTGCCATGGCTAGGGCTCTTAACATCATTATCTTTGGCTTGTCATTAGCACATTGAACCAGTACTATAAGATAATAGAGTATTAGATACATCTGATTATGGATGCTAAGCAGGGTCAGCTCAGGTTAGTACTTGGATAGGAGATATTCAATAAATGGCAAGTGCTCTAGGCTCTATTCTAGAGGGAAAAAATCAGGCAACATAATCTCTGAGTATTCATTGCCTAAGAAAACTCTATGAAATGAGTCTGTATAAAATACCAAGCACATTCATCAATGTTGATCACATTTTGCAGATTGAAGCGATTAAGTTTAGAGGCCACAGTTTATTGTAAACAATGAGGAGTGAGACTGCTTCCTGAGTCTTCAGTTAATTCAACTGAACCTTATACAGGTGGGACAGTCAAACTGCTGGAACCTTTTTGTTCATTCTTAACAATAGGTGAACTGCAAATGCAAAAGTTGGTCTCAATCAGCATATAACAGCAGACAGACAGATTCTCTTGGGGAATTCTCAACTTGGTGTTCCCTAGATCAACACTAATTTGCAGCTATTGAGCACCAAGGGAAAGGACTGCCCAAATAAAACTGTGTCATGTGGTGAAATAAATGGAGAATTTGCTCAGGAGTTTCTTTGGGATGCATGTGATGCTTTAGACTGGAACCGTTGTATTTTTGCTGTGACATTTTTAACTGTTTTCAGAAAATGCACAATACTTAGTGTATTTTTGCTCTGCATATGACTATTTTTAGTACCCTTGTAGCAGCCATCCAGTCTGCAGGTCTTACAGAGATGCTGAATAGACCACGGTCCTTCACAGTATTTGCACCAACCAATGAAGCTTTCCGAGCCATGTCACAAAGGGAGCTGAACAAACTCATGGGTAAATTTCCATATATCCACTTTACTGTAATATAATACTATATTTTAGGTATTCCTTGAATAAGTAAGCCTCCAACAGCTAATTTAATCTCAGGAAAACATAGGGAGTTCTCTATTGGTTATTAAAGAGATGTCCAAGTTTCCATTGTGAGTTAATACTTTTCATTGAGGAAAGGAAGTACATAACCATTTTATCAATTCGGGGTTGGGGGGGGGGGGGGGGAGACTGTCAACAAGTATTCTTTATTATTGTTTGCTACAATTTAATGTAGTTCCAGATCTACCATCACTACTATTACTCAGAAAGTAGCATGTTGACATTTTCTCCTTGTTCTGTGCCAAACAGTGTTGTAGCAAAAGACAGCTAGATGCATCACTACTAATAGACAGAAAGTAGCATGTTCTAGCAAAGGGGAGGCAAAACAAATCAGCTTGTTGGATGTTGCTCAACTGCTTTGTTGTAGGTTTGGGAGGGTGCATGGACCTGCAGATGGTGAAATTGCTCATACATCTATAGATAACAATCTGTAATATCTTCCCATTCCACTTCCCATGACTATCTGTACACGCATGGCTGATTGAGAAATAATTCCAAATTTCAGTGGGTTTCTATAATATTTGCTAGCTAAATGATATTATCAAAGATTCAATGCAGTCATCACCTCTTCTTGATGAAAGATGTAAATAAGAAGGAGAGATGTTCTCTCTTGACAGTTTCTGGGTTCATTGTGACCCTATGGTATGCTTCTACTAAGTCATTCATTTTGGTATGGTTTGATTACTGAAATCCAGGTACGCTACATCCACGGCATTCCCCGCATCTACCCAGCTTGCAGCTCTATTGAAGAAAGAGATCAGATTAGTCTGGCATGACTTGTTTTTGATAAATCAATAGTCAACATGGATTTATCAAAAACAAGTCATGCCAGACTAATCTGATCTCTTTCTTCGATAGAGCTACAAGCTGGGTAGATCCAGGGAATGCCGTGGATGTAGCGTACCTGGATTTCAGTAAGGCCTTCGACAAGGTCCCCCATGACCTTCTGGCAAGGAAACTAGTCCAATGTGGGCTAGGCAAAACTACGGTGAGGTGGATCTGTAATTGGTTAAGTGGATGAACACAGAGAGTGCTCACTAATGCTTCCTCTTCATCTTGGAAAGAAGTGACGAGCGGAGTGCCGCAGGGTTCCGTCCTGGGCCCGGTCCTGTTCAACATCTTTATTAATGACTTAGATGAAGGGCTAGAAGGCATGATCATCAAGTTTGCAGACGACACCAAATTGGGAGGGATAGCCAATAGTCCAGAGGACAGGAGCAGAATTCAAAACGATCTTGACAGATTAGAGAGATGGGCCAAAACTAACAAAATGAAATTCAACAGTGACAAATGCAAGATACTCCACTTTGGCAGAAAAAATGAAATGCAAAGATACAGAATGGGGGACGCCTGGCTCGAGAGCAGTACGTGTGAAAAAGATCTTGGAGTCCTCGTGGACAACAAGTTAAACATGAGCCAACAATGTGATGTGGCGGCAAAAAAAGCCAATGGGATTTTGGCCTGCATCAATAGGAGCATAGTGTCTAGATCTAAGGAAGTAATGCTACCCCTCTATTCTGCTTTGGTTAGACCACATCTGGAATATTGTGTCCAATTCTGGGCACCACAATTCAAGAGAGATATTGACAAGCTGGAATGTGTCCAGAGGAGGGCGACTAAAATGATCAAGGGTCTGGAGAACAAGCCCTATGAGGAGCGGCTTAGGGAACTGGGCATGTTTAGCCTGAGGAAGAGAAGGCTGAGAGGAGATATGATAGCCATGTATAAGTATGTGAGAGGAAGCCACAGGGAGGAGGGAGCAAGCTTGTTTTCTGCTTCCTTGGAGACTAGGACACGGAACAATGGCTTCAAACTACAAGAAAGGAGATTCCATCTTATTTATTTATTTATTTATTTATTTGATGCACTTATTAACCGCCATTCTCAGCCCATAAGGGCGACTCATGGCGGTGTACAGTACACATAAAAGACAATTACAAAAAAGCCAGTTTCAACAACATATAAACTAACAACAATTACAGACTACACTAAAAATCCGCTTCGTCTCATAGTGGAATCATAACCAGTCTCATATTCCTTGTTCCATTCCAGTTCTCTTTACCGTAATGTTTAGCACTTAATTAAATGCCCTCTCGAACAGCCATGTCTTAAGGCTTTTTCGAAAGGACATGAGGGAGGGCGCCTGTCTGATGTGTGCAGGGAGAGTGTTCCACAGCCGGGGGGCCACCACCGAGAAGGCCCTCTCCCTCGTCCCCGCCAGCCGTGCCTGTGAGGCAGGCGGGATCGAGAGAAGGGCCTCCCCAGACGATCTCAAGGTCCTCGTGGGCTCGTAGGCCAAGATGCGGTCCAAAAGGTATTTTGGGCCGGAACCGTTTAGGGCTTTGTAGGCCAAGACCAGCACCTTGAATTGGGTCCGGTAGCAAATCGGCAGCCAGTGGAGCTGGGACAACAAGGGCGTTGTGTGCTCCCTGCCACCCGCTCCAGTTAGTAACATGGCTGCCGCGCGCTGAACCAGCTGAAGCTTCCGGGCCGTCTTCAAGGGCAGCCCCACGTAGAGAGCGTTGCAGTAGTCCAGGCGGGATGTGACAAGAGCGTGTACCACCGTGGCCAAGTCAGACTTCCCGAGATACGGGCGCAGCTGGACATTAGGAAGAACTTCCTGACTGTGAGAGCCGTTCAGCAGTGGAACTCTCTGCCCCGGAGTGTGGTGGAGGCTCCTTCTTTGGAAGCTTTTAAGCAGAGGCTGGATGGCCATCTGTCAGGGGTGATTTGAATGCAATATTCCTGCTTCTTGGCAGGGGGTTGGACTGGATGGCCCACGAGGTCTCTTCCAACTCTTTGATTCTATGATTCTATGATTCTATGATGTAGGGAGAGAACTTATTCTCTATAGATACAGGGGTCATATTATATTATATGTTCAAAACATTATTTCTTTCTTTTGTTTTTCTTTCTTTTGCTAAATTTGATGTGAACATTGTATTTTTTCTAACTTAAATATTTCTGTATGCAATACATGGTTTCTTTCCTTTAACGCTAATGTCTAAAATGATTATCAAGAATTTTAGCATGATCATCAGTGTATGTCAATTAATTTTCTCTGTGCTGATGGGGGGAAATGCTGGAGATATATTCCCTCCACTAGGAGAAGCACTGGACAGTGCCTTAGGTTATCAGTTGCTTCAGAACATGAGTAGGATGGTGTTGTGTTGTATGATTGTTTGTCATAGATAACTGGTTCATTGCTGAATGCTGGATCATACAGATTTTGGTCTGATTCAACACAGTTCTTCTATTACCATAGGGATGATTCAGTTCATAAAGCATTGACTACAGGCTATGTAAGGAAAGCCTGTTTACATGTTTAGTCATCTTTTTTTAAATATTGAGACATGGGCTGAAAAATAGTTATGGCTAGGAACAAATACAAGCCATTCTAGGACAATATTTTTTCACTCTTGAAGCCCAACCAATTTGTGACGTAACACAGCATCAGCTTATGAGAGTTGGTTAGCCTTTTAAGTGTGTAGAGCAGCACTCTGTCTATTCCTTCTATTGCTTATTGTCCAAATATTTCATAAACTGATTTGTCGCTACTGTAAGCAGCTGTGAAGCTGAGACATCCCAGATGTATATAGCCAAAATGTTCTCTGGCTTTGTAAGCAAAATATTTAGCTTACTGTTCTGAAAGCAATGAATCAGAGTTAGT
The DNA here is from genome assembly GCF_037176765.1 of Anolis sagrei. Taxonomy (NCBI): domain Eukaryota; kingdom Metazoa; phylum Chordata; class Lepidosauria; order Squamata; family Anolidae; genus Anolis; species Anolis sagrei. Next base: position 90,310,108 of record NC_090022.1, on the reverse strand, counting down.
GGGAACATTATAGCAAAGTGTGTTGTGTAAGACATGAGGGAGGAAGCAACAGTAGTTGTGGTTTCTTGTTTGATCACTTTTTTTTCAAGTATCTTCAGCTTGGAGTACTTCTCACTTCAGAAAACTAATGCTATGTTGGCCACTGAGAAGTACCCCAAAATCATAGTTCATGTTAATAATAAACAGCATGCCAGCTTTTGGTAGAATATAGGACAAAAACTGGGTATATTTTCCTTCTGTGTGAAAACTGACTTTTGTTTCTGAATTTAAAACTGGTGGAATAAAATAGCATGAGAAATGGTGGGTTCTCCTTTGTCAGAAGGGTTTAAAAAGAGAACCACTTGAGCAGTAGATTCCTGCACTGCCAGAAAGTTGGATTAGATTCCTCTTGATACCCCTATGATATTATGGTTGTCACATTAGATGATATTCATCGTAATTTCTTATAATTAGATCAAACTTTGCTCCTAAATCTCATTAGCTTCGGTTTAGGTTTGCACCTAAGGAAAAATGAAGCGCAAATCCAATGTTAGAGACAAATGCATAGAGATATATATCTATATTTATTATTTATTTTGGTTATTTGTACCCTGCCCTTCTCACCCCGGAGGGGACTCAGGGCGGCTTACAAAGGCACAATTCGATGCATAAATCACTTTCTCCCGACTTATCCCTCTGCATAGTCTTTCACAAAATACATGTAGAAAAGCAATGCACAGGTTTGTGAATTTGAAAGCAAGTTCCTAGCCTGTTTACTATTGGCTGTAAGAGGCAGTGGTGTTTCACCTGAGGCATGATTGTGTGGGCAAGGGGAAATTGCTTACCATTATTTTCATAGAGCTGTGAGGTCAAAGCATCTTGCTGCTCAAGACTTAATGGGCTAATCCTGAGACCAGATGGTGGGTCTTTCTGATGTTGTGAAGTGAGGCAGGCAAGGGTTAGGGGGCAATTTGCAAATGGTTATGGGCCACCTGGTTTTGGGAAAGGGCATGAGAACAATCATGCCAGAGTTTCTGTGGAGCCAAATAAACCAAGTAATGCAGCAACCCAGAGCAATTGGATGGAGTAGGGCAGGTGTGGTTCAGTTTTCAAGGATTGCTGTCATTCCAGTTAGGCCTTGTACCCCATGCAGTTCACATGACCTGCAGGGAGCTTTTTTGCAGTCCCTACACCTGTTGAGGCAGAAGGAAGGCTCATTGCTTGCCCTCACCTCTTGGGAAAACTCCTTCTTTCTGGGGCTTGCAGAGCTGCTGCCAGGTGCAATGCTGGCACCCCAGTCTCTCCTTCACTTCAAATGGCATAATATGCCCAAGAGTACCCATCCACCATCTCACTCCCCAGTCTCCTCCCCATGCTTACTGTTTTTGATGCATCGATAATTGCTCAAAACAACTCAAATGTAAACATTGGCATTTAGTCAGAGATCCTGGCTGCCTGTTAAGAATGGATGGTTTTTAAGACATCTTATGCCCCAAGTCATATGTTCTTTTGCTTCCTGATGCTTTTTCCTTCACTATCATGTGTTTCCTAAAATAGTAACTTTGCAGCCATTCTTCTTTGGGCCCTTCCACACATCCCTGTATCCCAGAATATCAAGGCAGAAACTCCCACATTATCAGAGTGTGGACGCAGATAACCCAGTTCAAAGCAGATATTGTGGGATTTTCTGTTTTGATATTCTGGGATATAGGGCTGTGTGGAAGAGCCCTTGTCAGGTCCCCTTTTGAATCACTTGCCAAAGATCAATGTTATATGTTAGCTATTACAATTCAGTGTCCCAGTATGCTGGCAATTCCCCCCCCCCCCTTTTTTTCAGTTATGCAAAAAATAGTAGAAGGTTAAGTGGGAGCCTGGAGTAGTAGAAAAATATTTTTAGAAAATGGTGTGATGTCAAATAAGCATTATAGAAGTGAAAACAGCATGGTGGAAATTCTTTGCTTATGTTAAGAAAGATTCCAAACTCCTAGATACATATCCTGCACCATTCTTCCAAAAACTGTGTGTGACCCGAATCACACATGTTTGTACTTGAAAACTAAACCATAGGAAGCTGGAAGATTCTGTGCCATTTGGGGTTATCTCTCCTGCTGCTTGTACAAAATGCTTCATCCCTATAGTCTTTAAACAGTTTATTAGCTGAAAGCAATACCCTCATGCACAAAGGAGAATTTGGATATGGGCATTGTAAAGAAACCCTTTCTAGGACCAGCTGCATGCTTTTGGCAGAAGGAGAAGTACTTTGTGGTGTTTTTCTCCCCATCTGCTTATCTTACTTTATAAGATCCAAGGGTGAATATTTATTTTTTTCCCTTGAATACCATGAAACACATGGGTTGTTGAATGTTAACCATTATTCATTGTTGGTCTCTTTCCCCCAGGTAATGCAAAAGAACTTGCCAACATTCTGAAATACCACATTGGGGAGGAAATACTGGTCAGCGGGGCAGTTGGGGCTGCTGTAAGAATCAAGTCTCTGCAGGGTGATAAACTAGAAGTCAGCTCTGTAAGTTTGCTCCTCACTCCTTCCCTTCATTATTTTTAAAAGAAACCTCTTGTTTCCCTTTTGCTTTCAAGCTCAATCATTTTTGTTCTAATGTACTTTTAAGAACAGTTTTCCCATTTATATCATTCCCCTACTAAAAGGAAGACCCACAAGGGCCTAGCAGATTGAATGTTACCACATGGAACCTAAGGAAGTCTTAAACTTTAAGTACTAGTGTTTGGGAAAATCTGTTTCTCTCCCAGATGGCTGATTTGAATTCTTTCTCCACCAATTTATGAAATGTGGACAATTTATTTATTGCTGAACCTCTTGTTTCCGTACTTCTGTACTCTTCTGCTCTGATTCGTTTCCTAAGAAATCACACAAAGGTGACTTGATTCCAAAGTTTAAATATCTGAAAGATTCCTACAGAGAAGGGTGCAGGTTTCTTCTTTGCTTCCCCAGAGTATAGGACCAGATTAAGGCTTCATTACACTGACCATGGAATGCAGTTTGAAGCGAGCTAGCCTCAAACGGTGGCTGGACAATGCATGCCACAAAAGCACTTTAAGGATTTTCAGCTGATATAAGCGAAGTTGGGAAAATTAGAGTTCTATCAAGAGCAATAGAAGAGATCTAGCAAGAAATGTCTAACATAAAGTGTTTTTTCCCCCCTGACAAACTTAATTTGATACCTTTTCTCCATGGTGAGCCAAACTCCTGCAAAACAAAAAGAACACTATATAATATAAATGGGGTAAAGTTGGGTCTTATATGGGGCTTATCAGCCAGGGAGAACAGAGACAACACCTTCATTATAATCTCAAATAAAGATCACATTTTCTAATGACCCATGTTATCCCATCACATGTTCAAGGTATGGCAGACTCCGTTTAGTGCTCTTAACAGGCATAGCAGGAGCTTATTTCCCCTTTTGAAGTTTTGATTGATAACCTACAAACTTTATATAAAGTTTGGAACTAATCATAACCTTACTCCTAGCATATACTTTAGATTTTTTTTCTTTTTTGTTCCCTTAGAAAAATGATGATATATATATCAACAAGGAGCCTGTTGCTGAAGCTGATATTATGGCCACTAATGGTGTGATTTATGCAGTGAACACTGTTTTACAGCCACCAGGTAGGTCAAACTGGGTTAAGGCCCAAAAGAGGTCTTATGTTTTCCCCCAGGTCTGCTTCTATTTCCTCAATAGTTAAGAATGTATTATTATTATGCAACACCATTAAAATGCCTGTTGGAAAAAGGAAGTCCATTTCCTGTGCAGCAGGAAACAAGAGAGTGATTTTCATTTTCCAAAGCAATGTTATAGCTCCAGTCTCCAAAGTCCTTGTTCATTTCAGAAGGGCATGCATGGAACATTAAAGCACTTTGCTGTTTGATTGAAGGGGAACTTTAAGACTAAAATATAGATGGCATATAGGTATTATGTACATAGCAGCACTGGAACCAGAGAGGTCTCCCTGCTCTGAAGGAGGAGGTCAAGTTGGCCCTGTATCTTCTGAGTTTTAGATAGGCAGCAAAAATTACAAATCTTTGTCATGGCTTTCAATACTGTTCTAGCTCTAATGGGTTTTTACAGTATTGTTCTGGCTCATCTTAAGGAATGCTTCCCATCTGTTCTCATTCTGTTGTTTTACATTATACATTGGTTTGCGGGGCTTGGTTGACCAAAATTCAATTTATAAGTACTCCTAACTTTTAACTGGTAGTTAAAAAGAAAAATGATTTCCACTGTGCTGTGAATCATTTCCTTTGACAAGAATAGCCTTTCACTCCTGCAGAAATAAGTGGAGCTATTTGAAGGTTGGCTTTTGATGAAGTCAAATTGGCCTTGTGTATAAAATGGACTCTATACTATAAACCACATTTATAGAATCTAACAGGATCTCAAACTGTGTAATGAGAAGCACACAGTTCATACATGAAGCAGCCACTCGGGGTCTGTTTTTCCTCCAGTGTTAACATATACCCCACAAACTCTTTCTTATCAATTGATTGAATTTATGTTCCACCTTCTTCCTGGGACAAGAGCAGACCATGTGAATTCTGCCATTCTAGGCACCAGGTCCCATCTGCTCTTGGAAGCTAAGCAGGGCCAGCCCTGGGTGTAGCTGGATGGGAGGCTATCAATGAATCCCTGGTGCTGTAGGCCACATTTCGGAACTAGCAACACCATTTCTGGGTATTCCTTGGCTAACAAAACCTTATTAAATTCATAGAGTCACCACAAGTCAACAGATGACATATCACTTGAGCTGTAGCAATTAGTCAAGTGGTGTCAAATATTTTGAGGGCCAAATGCTCCTTTGCTTCAAATGGCTGGGAGGTATATTTATTTTGCAACAGTTTTGATGAGAGACAAGGCTGATAATAGGACCAGGGATTAGTTTTTCTTATGATTTTCATGAGGGTGACCAGATATTCAAACCTATGTTTTTCCAGCCCTCTTTCATCAGCTAAAAATTTTCTAGATAGACAAGAGGGTAAGTAGATGACAATAACCTTGGCAAAAAAGGTCTTTGCAGTCAGAGGCTTTGTCAACTGAGATATGCCTGTATATGTATTTGGAGTAGTATGTGAAACATTCCAGATTTCTCTACACCTATAAGGATTGATTTGATCTGCATAGTCTTCCATTTTCAAATTGTGCTCTATTTCCCATTTTTAGGAAGTTCACAACTCCACAAAATTCCAGGAGAAAAAACACTGAAAGTATAATTTTTAAAAAACCAGTAAATGCAAATTGGTCTGCTAATCAGTGGAAGGAGAAAAATATTTGCAAGGATGTCTCAGTATTGTTTGTATTCTCTCTCTCTCTCTAGCTTCTAAAGCTAATGAAAGGGGTGATGAGCCTGCTGACCCTGCACTGGAAATCTTCAGGCATGCTCCTGCATTTTCCTTTGTAAGTATAATATCATGCAACATAAAGGGATATGTGCTGCAGGAGGGGTTGAGGGATTAAAGGAAAGCCTCTGGGGGTGGGGTGGTGGTGAAGACTTATCTTACATGATGGGGGAGATCATCTAAAATGCACACATGTGCTCCTGCAAACAACTGTATTTCACATTCTTTCGCTTTTTCTTTTTGACAGAGTCTAGCAAATGGAAATCGTCTATGTAAGTGAATTCTATATATTACACATCTTGGCCTAGATTCTCCCATCTACAGCTCGAATGTATTTTTTTAATCAAAAAGCTTGACTGGACTATTTTATATAAGGACAAATTTTATTATTTCATTGTACATAATTGGACTTAGAATCATAGAAGCATAGAATTGGAAGAGGCCATAAGGTTCGGGCAGGAAACTTGAGCATCCATGGATTTTGGTATCCACGAGGGTCCTGCAATCAAACTCTAGCAGAAACCCAAGAGCCCAAATTTAATGTCCAAAGCTCTCCACTGGAGATGGGAAAAGTGACTGTGGCAGGGCCCAGAGTGGCCTGTCCAGCTGCCTGTCCTCAAAACACTCTGAGACTGAAGAACTCTAAGATGTCATTTCCCTCTGCTCTGATCTCCAATGCCTCAGAAATGCTTCAGGCGGGGTGGTGTCAGCCTGCAAAGGTAGTTGTGGGAGAGCATTACCCCTTGTAGTTATGGAACTCCAATACCATATTTTTTAGTCATGGTGCATAATCTCAGGTACGATTATTGTTTTATCCTGTTTGAAACAAATTTCGTTGTGCACCTTTCTGAAATTCTTGAATATAGGGCAGGGTACAAACACTTTAAAACATAAAATAGCCAAAATTATGCCGTGAATGAAAGCATTGGAATCTGGTTTAAAAGCTATTAAACCTCCCAGCCATTTGAAGCAAAGAATTTCCCTGCTGTGTAGCACCCTTCTTGCTCACTTGTTCTTTTAAACTAAGGACTCTTTCCTTCTGAACGCTTCTCAGCTTTCCAAGTGCAGTGATAACTAGGGTTGTTTATTCCACCTCTCATCCCCTCTTTAAACCAGGGTAACATATTCCCTTTCTTCTGGTCCAACACAGCATGGGTTTCATTACCAGGTGGGAAGTGGTGGCTTGTGGACTGAGCAGGAAGTTGGGGATGACCTGCCTGGGTTCTCTGAGAGTGTGATTCTTGGTACACAAGACATGCAAGGCTGAAAACGATTGACCATTTGATGCTATTACAGTGGCAACAGTACGGATGCAGCTAGGAATGTTGTTGAATTGCAGCTACTGGCTGTGCTGTCTATGATTAATGCAAAGTGAAAGCTCACAACATCTAGACACAAGGCACATTCCGCAAATCTGTTGTATGTTTTTTCTATATAGATTGTATATATGTAAAGACCCCAAAGAGTGATGTATTTGTGATGGCAAATGCTGCAAATGAAAGCTCTGAGTCCCCTCCAGGGTGAGAAGGGTGGGGTATAAATATAGTAAATAAATAATGACCTATGACCATAAGTGGACCACTGAATATTCAAAATTCTCCTCCTATTCCTCTGGAATAATTAGAAATAAAATGAGGCACAATGTGGCAATGAGGGAAATTTGCAAAGACTATGCTATTGACCCCTGCATTTTTTTTTTAAAAAGCCAGGATATGGTTAATTTGTACTTTGTTGTCACATCAAACTTGGCAAACACTTCTCAAGTCAGATGAAGAAAGCAGATTTTGGGTTCTTACTCATAATTCCATTGCCTTGGCATGACTGTCTGAGCCAACATTCAAATGGTTTCAGTGCGTCAAGTCTGTTGATGCAAATGGAACACACTGTCCAGATTTAAAAATATTTATTTTTCATAATTTATGGAGGTAGCCATTGTTTTCAGCTTAGCATTTCATTCGCTTACTTCCCCATCTGCTTCGTTGTGGATAATTCATCCACTTTTATTTGTAGTTTTCCATGCCCTTCAGTACCCGTCATTAGTTGAACAGCATCAGAAGAAAGCAAAATCAGATTTTCAGTACATTTTAATAATCAAAATAATAAACACATGATATTGCTGTGATAGATCATTGTGAAGTGACTTTATTTATCTGTTTAAGTTTTTGCTGATCACTTCAGCCTGTCAAGGCCTCTGAAGCAATGCACAGTAGATAAAAAACATTATTTCACAACAAACCAAAACAATATTTTAAAAGCATGTTGTAAAAGACACAAGTAGCAAAATCTTACCTTTTTTTAGGGTCCAAAAGCCATAAGAAATTGTGCACTTTTGTTTTCGCTGGAAGCTTAAAGAGCACAAAAGGCAATCTGATTTCCTTTAGGAGGCAATTCCCACAACCACGATGGTACTACAAGAAAACACTGCCTTATGTACCCACCAACCTTGTCCTAAGAGCCATGCAACAGGACTTCTTTTAAGTATCTTAGAATTTGTACAGGCTGATAAAGGAGGAAATAGGCTGTCAGTTATTCTGCCAATTTCTGTGCCAATGCTAACACCTTGAATTGAAATTGGAAGGAAAATGACAGCCAATGCAGTTTTGTACTAAAGCAATACCAGATGGCAGTGTGGCTTTCACATTCTGCACCAACTATAGATTCCAAACAGCTATACTAATTGTGTACTTTCATGATCTTTTCATATATATATATATATATGTGTGAAAAAGATCTTGGAGTCCTCGTGGACAACAAGTTAAACATGAGCCAACAATGTGATGTGGCAGCAAAAAAAGCCAATGGGATTTTGGCCTGCATCAATAGAAGCATAGTGTCTAGATCTAAGGAAGTAATGCTACCCCTCTATTCTGCTTTGGTTAGACCACATCTGGAATATTGTGTCCAATTCTGGGCACCACAATTCAAGAGAGATGTTGACAAGCTGGAAAGTGTCCAGAGGAGGGCGACTAAAATGATCAAGGGTCTGGAGAACAAGCCCTATGAGGAGCGGCTTAGGGAACTGGGCATGTTTAGCCTGAAGAAGAGAAGGCTGAGAGGAGATATGATAGCCATGTATAAATATGTGAGAGGAAGCCACAGGGAGGAGGGAGCAAGCTTGTTTTCTGCTTCCTTGGAGACTAGGACACGGAACAATGGCTTCAAACTACAAGAGAGGAGATTCCATCTGAACATTAGGAAGAACTTCCTGACTGTGAGAGCCGTTCAGCAGTGGAACTCTCTGCCCCGGAGTGTGGTGGAGGCTCCTTCTTTGGAAGCTTTTAAGCAGAGGCTGGATGGCCATTTGTCAGGGGTGATTTGAATGCAATATTCCTGCTTCTTGGCAGGGGGTTGGACTGGATGGCCCATGAGGTCTCTTCCAACTCTATGATTCTATGATTCTATATATTTACATTAGGGGTGGCGCTCATAAAGCTTTCTAAGTGTTGTTGAATGACAACTTCTTGCACTCCTTACCTTTGGCTCTGTTGAATAGAGTTGGTTGTATACTTGAGTAACAATAGTGGGGTGCTCAGTTCCCACCCCTGGGCAACTTTATGTCAAGCCTTAAGAAGAAGCCCTAGCTTACATGTGGCAGAATTCTGAGGTGTCAGGATGACTCATGGCACTTTGGACTTTAAGTGGTAGGTGGCACTTTCAAACATTTAAATGCATTTTAAAACTGCTCTTTTCGGTTTGGAGTTCCATTATATCAAACAAAATAAAACATCAATTAAACCACTGAAAAACAACAAGCTAAATCACTTTTAAAATGTCCAGCTCAGTCAGTGCAAACATTGTTTTTTAAATGAGAAATATTTTATAATGTGATTCCTCCACAAATAATGTGAAGTTGATATGTTTTGTTGAAACCATCTTATAGGGCTTATTCTGCACTGATAGGGAACTATTTATTTATTTATTTATTTATTTATTTATTTATTTATAGTATTTATATTCTGCCCTTCTCACTCGCAGGAGACTCAGGGCAGATTACAATGTACGTATACATGGCAAACATTCAGTGCCATAGACACACAACATGTATAGACAGACACAGAGGCAATTTAACATTCAAGCTTTTTCTTGAGGGTATTTTGGCCACCAGGGGAGCTGTTCCTTCACCGACCATTTGTGACACTGATGAAGTACTTCCTCATTCTTTGCATGCTTCCTGGAGATTTTTATGGCCTCGTAAATTAGTTCAATTTCCTACTTGGCAGATGCAACTGTCTTTGGGGCTGCAAAGGTCAACAGCAAGCTACACAAATTGGTCAGACACTCACTCCGACCCAGGCTGGCTTTGAATCATGACCTTTTGGTCAGGAGTGATCTTAATGCAGCTGATTTCCAGCCAGCTGTGCCACAGCATGTTCTCCCTTATGGCCTCATATAATAAATAATATTAAAACATTATTTATACCCCACCACCATCACCCCAAGGGACTCGGGGCAGCTAACATGAGGCCAAGTCCAACAATTACAAGGCAAAAAGAATACAACATACAATCATACAATAATACATCAAATAAAATACAATAAAATATATCAAAAGAAAATAATACAAAATAAACACAGAGTATAACATGAATAACAAAAAAAAAACATTGAGCTGAGTGGGTGGGGCCAAGTACAATGGATAGGATTTTAAACCATGGGTGAGATGGATGAGTAGGGTAATGTACTGTATCTGGTGGGAGGTTTCAGTTCATATGTCTATGGAAACAGGTTGTCTTGTTACCCTCACTGCCAAAATGCCAACACTTAATATTCCTTGATGTCAGGTATGGCTTCTACAAACTGTGCCCACATCACAGTTCTGTAGACTTCAATCTGTGCTCATGACATCCTCTACACTTCATTTAATGGAGCTCTGTAAATCCAGTGGAATTGACCATGTGTGAACTGATGTACAATTATAGCCTATGTTCAAAACCAACACTGTAGGCCTATTCTGAATCTCGCTTCAAGCAATTTATTTTTAGTTGAGAACTCAGGTTGACAATGGAACAGCTTAGACAGGACAAATGATTACTGAGTCTTAATGAGAATTACCTCAGTGTATCTTTTTGAGGCACTGCAGTTGGTGAGGATGATTAACATGCTTGTATTCATTGTCTCTGTTTCCTCTTCTTCTTCCAGCTCCTACATATTCACAATTGTTAAAAAGACTGAAGGAGCAACAAGAAAGGCGACAGCAGCAACAGCAGCAGCAGTGAAATGGCCACAATTCTGCTTTGAAAACACAACCAAGGATTCAGCTAGCTTTGGCTACTGGGTTGCTGGCGGGAAGGACTCCGTTTTAAAACAAAACCAAAAACTGTTGTCATAATGTGTTACACAAAGGCTATCTTTTTCCCAAATGAGAATGAAGGAGAGAAAATAAAAGCCATTCACATACATATATATCTAAACTCTTGTTTAATAAACTTAATGTTCCCAACTTTAGTTGATAATTTGGGGAGCCTCAAATAGGTCACATGTCCAGATGGACGAGAACAATGACCACCACCAAACATCACATTTAAATCTATATCTCACCGGATAATGCTTAAAAGATTTTAAGGATTTTTTTTGTGCTGTCAGGAATTGAACACTGTGGTATGGTAGGTCCTTCTAGCCCAACGCCATCTCCTCTGGCAGGCAGGGGATCTCCATGTTTTCTGGGTTAGGTTTTTCTCATCTGTTCTGGCAGATCTGTCTTCCTGACCATTGTGCCTTGGACTTCCCACACATTATGTCTCTGGGATGTCCCTATACGTGATGATTTTCTAAGTTTTTTTGCCACAGTGTCTTATGATAAATTTGAGACTTTGGTTGCAGAAACAGAATTAAGTGAGCATCCTATTTGGTTTTCCCTTTTCTGCTCAATGTTGCTCCTAAGAATCCCTGTGTGTTAGGTTGACAAGGTGATTGTGGCAGCTGTAGTTCAAAAATAGGTTCCCACTCTCAAGCTATGTTTTGTACACAATCAAGAAAGTGCAGTCATTCAGTTCAGATGGAACCTGCCCTTTTGCACACTCCCACTTTGAAAACCAATTTTGGAGGAACCCTAAATCATCCTTGAGAGCCAGCAGGCTCATAGGTCCATTTTCAGTGGTGCTAGCACTATAGGAGCTTCCTATTTCAGAGAAATTTGCTGTGAAATATTTTTTTGAGGAGAGCTAAAATGCCCACCTGGGATTCACTTCCATATAATGAGCCTGTACTTGTACCTTGGTGCTGAAGACTATATATTTTTGTATCACATAATGAAGACATGTCATTTCAGAAAGGATCATTTGGCCCTCCAGATGTTTGGGACTTCAGCTCCCATCAGCTCCAGCCAGCATGGTCAGTGGAGAGAGATTGTGGAAGTTGTAGTCCCATAACACCCGAGGGTCAAGAGGTTCCACAGCTATACTTCAGACTAACCACCCAGCTTTACAGACCTTTCACAATTTCTTGCTTGACGTTTGTAACCCATCACCATTATCTTTTCCTGTTGTGGTTCAGGGGAGTAGAATTGGCAACAAACTGAATAGCAATGCCAATTTTTATTGTTTTTCCCTCGCATTGGACATGCTTGTACAGACACATGTTGAAGAAAATTTGTGTATTTAAAGAGTTTAACTCGTGCCTTCAATTAAACTGCAGCTTCTTAAGTTGCAATTCAAAGAGCTCCACGATCAGAATTATAGATAACCCTAAATTTAGAAACACTAAATTTCAAAGGGGCTTCACAACATCATATGGGTAATAGCTGCCAGAAGCTGCCTGAGTATCAGGGAATTATCACACATATTGAATTGTGGCCCAGGATCAGGAAAAGTTACTTTTGCCAGATTATGGCTCACACAATATTCCATGACTGCCAGCAATGCTGTTGGAAGATTCTGGAAACTGCAATAAAACAACGTAACTGACCTATTGTGGCCTATGATCTTAAAAGTCCTTACTGGCAGTCTCTGAACTCTACAATTTGTATATGTCAGAAAGAACATGTGTTTTTTATTTTCTTCCTGCCTGTGCTTAGAAAACCTTCTGTGCACTTCTGTGTTTTAACTTTTTTTAAAGCCTCATTGTTGATATTAGGAAATTTGCATGGTATAAGCAAAGGTTTGATCAGTGCTGTCAATTAGCTTTTGTTTACACATATGGTTCTAACTTTAGTCTGAAAATACACCCCCTTTGTAATGTGGTCACAGTTTCTCTCCCTCATCAAAACCTGCAAATAAACCATTCATTTGTAATAAAACTTGGCCTTTATTTTAAACATGTAAGTGTGCTTGGTAAATATTAAAAATATTTAATCACGTAGACAGTTTTATCATGGTGCTGTAATACTTGGATTATCCCAGAGAGACCTGTAGTAACACTGCTCTTTCCCATAATGTGGAAAATAATGTTTTGGAAACATAACTCCAAGAATTCCTTGGTGACTGGCCATGCTGACTATGCAGTTTGGAGAGTTACAGATTATAATATATAACTTATCCAAGATTTGTTCCACCAAGATGCCACTGAATGAACCCTCATAGCAGAACAACCTTTCACCTTTATTGGTCAAGAGTATTAATGCAGTCTGACTTCACTTTGTTTGCTAAGGCTCAAGGCTATGGAATCCTGGGAGTTGTAGTTTGGTGAGGTACCAGCAATTCCCATGAATCATAGCATTCAACCATGGCAGTTAATGTGATGTCAAACTGCATTGTTTCCACAGTGGAGATGCTGGAACAACTCATTGTTTCAGCAAAATTGGAAGCCAAAAGTACTGTTATATGTATTGTTGAAGGCTTTCATTTCTGGAATCACTGGGTTGTTGTAAGTATTTTGGGCTGTATGGCCATGTTCCAGAAGTATTCTCTCGACATTTCACCTGCATCTATGGCAGGCACCCTCAGAGGTGAGGTCTCCCAGCCTCTGAGGATGCCTGCCATAGATGCAGGTGAAACTTCAGGAGATAATGCTTCTGGAACATGGCCATACAGCTCAAAACACTTACAACAACCCAATACTGGTATAGCTCTCACATCAGACCCAATAGCTAGAAGTGAAATTTTAATCTTTGACCTGAGTTCACCAAAATTCACAAATTTCTTCCTATTTTGAGAAGGAAATAACTTGAAACTTTTTTAAAAGTCTAGGTAACTAGACCTCATCGACTGATCTTTTAGGCCGAGAGATGTCCAGAATGTAACATTGTTTCAGAAATTGTTTGGCTTGTCAGAAGAGATTGAATTTCTGACAATATAATTTTGCACAATGTTTTAGACTATTCTTTCATGTGCAGTGTATTGTTTTGTGTGTTTACTATTTAGTGACAAAGGAATACATATAACTAGAGTTCCATGTGTCATTGGGTTGTAACTCTTATCAGACCCTGTTAGCATATAATTATTGAGTGATGATGAGAGTTGTAGTCTAGCAACATTTTGTCCATACAGAATCAAATACATAAAATGAATTGCAAGCCACTTTCCACAGCCTACCCTGCTGTGTACATCTTGCCAGCAATCCAATATATTTTTCTATCCATGTTCATTGTTCAAACTAGCCCCTGAAAAAGCTATCCTTTTCCATTCCCAGTTTGCTATGGCATGCTGTTAGAGTTGCTCTTACTGTTCATGACAGACTCATGCCACTTGTGAAATATGAGAATCTGGCATATATAATAGGCAAGCACAAAAATCAAGTTGTAAATATTTTCTAGACTATACAACTTTCAAATGGCAAAGAGTCGGGGACGTTTCTCTGGATCGTCCTCTATAGGAGAAAAAAATCCTACTTTTTTGGTTTATTAAAATTTAAAGTACAAATGAAATGACAGATTTCCCCCATCTATAATATGTACAGCCAAATGACATTATCTTTAGCTATGCACAAAGAGTGTTCTTTCATTGTCTTTCAGAAGTAAATTTAAAAAACACAAGAATTCTCATGAAGTACCACAATTTAATCTAGCTTTTAATATAATTGACATAAAATTACAGGGTAAATGTAGCTTTGTGTGTGTGTGTGGGGGGGGGGGAGGTTGGGGGGATTGTAAGATGTCATTGTGTTACACCTTCAAATATTTCAGAGATGACCAACCAACAGCCCAGTGCGTTCAAAATGGCAAAGGTTTTTTTTTTTTTTTTTTTTTTTGTGAGAACACAAGCTAGAAGAAGGTGAGGCAGGTTGCTTTTGCCCACTAGGAAGAGTAAGACTGCACCTCTGATGGGGACCCTAAGGCAACATTATCTGAGACTGAAAATGTGTGAGGTGCCCAAGATCACACATTTATTTATTTATTATTTATTTATTTATTTATTTATTTATTTTATTTAAAAGTTTTGTATACCGACCTTCTCACCTCTCTTGAGGGACTCAGACCGGTTTCCAACCATAATATCACATACAATCAATAAAACATCATAATACATATTACAGTAAAACATTAAAACAGCAATTACAATCATTAGGAGGGATCTGAAACCATGTTCTCCAGAGGTGCACTCCACTACACAATTTATGCCTGCATAAGACATTGCAGAAACTGGAATTTCTTGATGATTTTGCATAATAGTGAAATGTCCCCATCATACAACACTGAGCTGCTGGATCTACAAAAAACATAAAGCATTCTATAGTTAGACACACAACACTGATGCCATCCTGCAAGACATCCAGTGGAGTCCTGGGCAGTACTAGAGAATGCTTTGTTGCTATGCATCCAGCTATGTGGTTCCCAACCTTTGGTCTTTCACGTGTTTGGGACACCAACTTCCAGAAGCCTCAGGCAGCTTGGCCAATTGTCAGAAATTCTGAGAGCTGAAGTCTGAAACAAAGCTTTGGAACCACTGAGCTATAGGAACATAGCTGGCTGCTTTCTTGGTGCGCCTCTGCTCTCCATTGGCTAGTAAATTGGCATGGGCTGGGCACAGCAGCTAAAACTGAGTTTTGAGGAGGTTGTGGGGGAGGGGTGTTTGGTCAGTGTGAAATTTTATGATAATTATCCTAATTCAGGGATCTCAGCCCTGATCTTTGTAATTACTTCTAAATTCAAGATGTGTGTAGGTTTTCCACACCTGTTACATGAGTTCTGTATTGTAATTTTTCATATGTTCCCTGCTCATGCAGAAACAGGGGTTCTGTTTCTGCATGAGCAGAAACAAGACATGTTTCTGCAAGACATGGAACTATTAAGTAGAAAACTGTAATAAGCAATGGATATGAGAGAAAATCCTTCCACAAATTAAAGTTGGAACTTTATGCTTCTGTGGGGGGAAACCAAACACATCGAACCTTCATCAGAGTTTGTAATCTCTCAAAATGAAATTACCACAGTTTTTGTCCCATCCTGTGGGTGTGGAACCCATTCAGAGAGTTCATATCATTGTATCAAAAATGCAATGCATAGTAGAATTCAGATCACAGCTGTTCAAGAGGCAAAAGAGGAAATGAAAGCAGAACTTCTGAAAAGGGAACAAATATTTGGATATTGAAAATAAGCTTTAATCATTTTTCTTCTGCCAGCTTTGAAACTAACTTAAGCAATCATTACTGTTAAATACCAGTTTCCTCTTTTCCTTATTTCAGTCAATCATCCAAATACTATTCACAGCAACAGTACTGTGTTGCTTATAAATAATAAAGTAGCCTGTCAGCTTTTCAATCTCCCCATACTTCTGACTCAACTCCCTCTATTACAAAGTCATGTGCCATTCATAAAAAGGTCCAAAGTTAAAAATCTCATTTTTAAAAATCTCATTTTTAATTATTGCTTATGAGTATTTTTTATTCTTTTTTTTTCTTTTTTTGCCTAAGTACTCTAAATTGGTATTTCCAAACTCCGTCTTTCAAGTGTTTTGGACTCAGCTCCTAGAAGCCCCAAACTACTTGGCCAAGTCAAGAAATCTGGAAGATAAAGTCCAAAGCATCCAGAGTACCAAAGTTTAGGAACCACTGTCCTAAAGCTACTAGATACTCTCTGATCTTGGAAAATAAGTAGGGTCAGCTCTGGTTACTACTTGATGGCAACCACCAACAAATACCAGGTGCCTATGTGCTATATTTGAGAGTAAGGGACAGACAAAATCACTTTTGAGTATTCTTTTACTAAGAAAACCCTATGAAAATACATGGGGTCACCACAAGTCAACAAGTAACCTGAAAGCATAGACACAGACACATGTGTATATTTCAAATATTTTCAAGCCATCAATTACTGAATTTGTGGATATTTTTGCACTGGAAGAACAATTAGGTAGCATTTTGTTTCTGTCCAAAAATTGTAATCATTACCCCCAAACCATTCCATAGTTGCCAAAAAGGACTATAGCTAATCACATTCATACCACTCATTTGAAGCTTTCAGGGGAAAAACTGGAGGAAGGCTCTCAGTGATGAAAGCATTGACCAACAGGGACTTGGGTTGGGGGTTTGTTCACATGAAAACAGATTCTACCATTTTTCCTTATGAGAGAGGATTCAAGGGATTTATTGAGACTCATTCCCTGCCAAGTGCAGCACTATCTCAGGCTCCATGCCTGTGGAATATTGTGTTCTTGGCATGGTTACCCTTGACTACAGGCCATCAGCAAGCTGAGCTGGGATCTTTATGCTCTTCATAAATGTTATGAGCCTCAATCTTTGCTAAAGGAAACTTCAATCTGCAATTATCCTCAAATGCAGCTCAGAATTCTTTTTCCCTTGTGTCATTTTTCATAGGAAGAAAAGAAACTGAATTCATTCAGAGACATCTAGCCCTGTTCATGCAATGCAAACATGTTTAAAAGCAGAGCTTTGATGGAGCTAATTAAAATAAGGAGTTACTTGCAGTTAATATCTTTAAACACTATCATGACAAAAGATAATACTGCTCCTTTTGAAGTGTACCTGTATCTGTTTTGGTCACTATACAGTTGGAATGTGATCTTATTATTATAGTTAGCATGCTTTCTGTCAAATCTTCCAGTATGAATCTATGGTCAACTCCTGTCAATACTGCACTAGAATACCTAGAGATTCCTAGAGAAGTGTTCTCATACATTTTAAAAATCAACCTTTGTGGGGTTCCTGCATCAATAATGGCAGCAAATATGAAGGGCCCACTGTGTAGTGATGTGTTTTATTTGGAAGGGCTGTCTTTGAAAAGCTGTCAGAAACTTCAAGTTATGTTATTGGGATTGACTACATATGGAACACTGCTCTCGAGCTGCACTGGCTGCTCAGTTGTTTTCAAGCAC
Organism: Anolis sagrei; assembly: GCF_037176765.1. NCBI lineage: Eukaryota > Metazoa > Chordata > Lepidosauria > Squamata > Anolidae > Anolis > Anolis sagrei. The sequence goes on along the minus strand of NC_090022.1, from coordinate 90,292,552 downwards.
AAGTGCTGGTGATGACCTATAAAGCCTTATAAGTTGAATCCAGGTGATCTGAAGAACAATATCTTCTTTTATGAACCCATTAGAGTGCTAAGCTCTCCTAGAAAACCTTCTCTGACCCACCAGCTGTTGTATATCACTTGAAGATATGAGAAGCCATGCAGCTGATTAACAGTCCCAATGCTGAAAGCTAACTATTACTCAGAAACCAAGGAACCCAAATGTTCAGAAGGGCATGCAAAAATAGTCTGGTTTCAGGAATAGGATTGTCTCAGAACTGACTTGAAGGTCTCCCATGAAGTGGGAAATGAATGTTGCTTTCAGTCTCCACAGTATTTGCTGTTGCTTTATTTAGGAAAGTTTCTTGTTCAGTGTAACATCAATTGAGGCCCCTTCCACACAGCTGAATAAAATTCCACATCTGTTTGGAACTGGAATATATGGCAGTGTGGACTCAGATAACCCAATTCAAAGCAGATATTGTGGGATTTTTTGCAACCCAGGCTGTGTGGAACGACCCTGGGTTGCTGGTATGTAGAGCCTCTTCCCAAATACTTGGGTCCTACTTGTATTTCCGAGGGAGACACAGGAACACCTTATCAGGCCCATATGGTGGAAACAATTTTATTTCCTATATTTATACCCCACCCTTCTCCCCCTGAAGGGAGACCCAAGATGCCTTTAGGGTCCCTCTACACATGTCTAAAAACCTGGAAGCACCCTTTAAAAATACTGAAATATTTATCTAATTTTGTGATCAATTTTAGTATTATGCCACCACACTGAAACATTTGATGCGAGCGTTCTGTGATGAGATTCCCGTAGTTTTCAGATTCTGGAGGCTACCAGAGAATGAGATTAGCAAAGTTAAAGACTGGATAGTGGGAAAGGCCTGGGAAATATTATGAGAAAGCTGCCATTTTAAAGAACAGAGTTCCTTAGTAAAAAAAATTAAAAAGCTAGAAAAAATTGTTCTTGAAAACATCACTGAATAAATGGGCTCTTTTTGCTACAAGTGATCACCTTTCTGCAACTTTTCAGTTGCTGTTTCAAGAGAGATTCCAAACATAGTGATTCAGTTGTAAAATGTGCATTTTCTCAGCCATGTGGAAGAAGCAGGGTATTGTTCCCTTGGTTGACAAAGCCTGTTGGGAGTTGATGTGACCAAAGGATTGATGTTTGGGTGGTCATTTGGAGAAAGCAGTGCCACAAACTCTACCAGATGCACTATTGACATATATGTGCATCTCATTAAGCTCTTTCTCAACATGTTGCTGCTTAAATGTGCAACAGTGGGAGCATTCATTTCTAGAAAAAGGCCACCCAGGGTAAAACAGTCGGCCAAGAAAAAGGCAGACTGTGACACAGGCTCAAATACACCCCCCCCCCTTCATCATTCAAATAGGCAAAGTGAAAGGCAAAGGTGAAACCACCCACAGGCTAAGGTTGAAAAGCATTTGTTTCCCCAAATAAATATTATTGCATTATGGTTAAAAATAAGCAATAAAAAGTTTGTAGTTTGCATTATGATTGTCCATTAAATAAAGCCAAAGGAGGGGGGGGGGGGGGGGAGAAGATTGAGAAGATCTTGTAGTTTACCAGCTCATCGAAACAACAAAAAATGGCAGTATTGAGCCAAAGGCACTAATACCTTTGTTTTCTTGCTTTCTAGAAACAACAAATCCCAATCCTTACACTGGAAGACCAAGTGATGAAGATAAAAATAAATGAATTTTGATTGTTTATTATTGCTTGCATTCTGAGGCAGCCTGACAACCAAAGCTTCCTATGCATTCAGTGAACAGGATGACTCAGGAAAGTAACCTTGAAGGAAACTACAGCATATAAAGCCAAAATACAAACTGGTAGAAAAATCAATGAGTGCAGTAGTCTGATAGCATTACAACAGATCTTCAAATGCCTGGGCAAATTATTAGGTATTTATCCAGCTTTTAAATATTTATAATGTAGATGTGAGGAGAACTATCTTGGTGAATGGATTCCACAGGTGGTGTTCCACCACTAAATAGCTTTCCTTTTGATAGTCCTCCATTTTGCTTCATGGGAACAGGAGTGCACAAGAGCTTTGGATGACATTGTTCTGTGTCTAAAAGTCATTTCCAACTTTTAGGGATCTTAAAGCAAACCCATCATAGGGTTTTCTTGGACAGATTCTCTCTTTCATTTCCCTCCTTTAGGGGTGAGAGAGCAAATCAGTTTAACTATAATCACAAGTTGGAGGTCATATATAATCTATGGTGCTTAGTTTAATTTCATTTTATGTGTGAGGTGTGTACTGCCTATTACTGCAAAACTGAAAAAGATTATCCCCATCCAACTAGAACTGGATCTATACCGCCATATCATGCAGTTTGAAACTACATTATATGGTCAGTGTAGATCCATATGTGGTCTCAAAGGAAACTACAGGATATAAAACCAAAATACATTTATGGAAGTGCAGATCCAACCTAGGGACCTAATCACATTAGGAAATACTGTTTCTGAAACAAGGAGAAAGATCACCGGTAATAAGGAAATTGGCAATTGCCGCTTTACCTCATTCTATATAAATCTGTCAATTTCTATGACGTTAGATTACCCAGATTGCCGTATTTTAAGCCATAAGGTAGCGATCAAGCAAATGCATTTACTGCACAGATACAAGCATATTTTCAAATCTCATGAGAGCAGTTTGGCTCCACTACCACACAAATTTAGAAGAAAAAAATAAAGGTCACCGAGTCTTTTGAACAGATTGGGAGAAGCCAGGCTTCCATGGTGTGATGGGACAAAACACAGCATTTTCTGAAAGCAAGAAAAGTGTGATGGGGTCAGTATGCATCCCATCTGCATTCAGTATGCATTCAATCAGAAAAAAATGATGGGGTGCATATATTATTTCCTAATGTCTTTGTAATAAATGCCAGCAGCAGACTCACCCAGGCAGTTGTTCCACTTGCATTCTCTAGCCCAGTCCTTCTAGTCTATTGCAAAGAGTCATCTCACTCTGTTGTGGTGTGAGAGTCCCAGAATGAAGGAGGAGATACAAATATTAATTATTCTATTTGTGAGATGTGTCACAAATAGAATATCATTCACATTCCACAGCATAAAATGCACTGCTACCAGCAGCTGGGTACTGCCTGAGCACCTTTTCGCCCCACTCCAGCAAAGGCTATGACAATGCACAAGTTGCCAGATGGCTATGAATATGAATCTCAACAGTATGTGTCAAAAGGATATAAAAAAAACTAAAAGAAAATAAAAGGAAAGAAGGCAAGTAAGAAGACAAGAAAGCACAATTTGGAGTGGGAAATTGTGTGTTGGGGAAATTGTGTTTGCTTGCATAGAGCTCTGCCAAGTATACCTCCTCTCTAATCTATTCTTCAGATTATCTTGAAGAGGTAAGAATATATGAAGAACGCCTGCATAGTTTTCCTGTATCTCTGGCAAGTTGAGATTTTTGCTTGACCACATGTGGGAGAAGTGCTATATCTTGCAAAAGCAGGCCAGTCATGTCCCCACTCTCAGCCTGTGCAATTCCTTGAATGATGGACGGGAATTTGAGGAGACATTAAGGCTGTTGCTGCGAAGAGAGCAAGGGAAGTGCTTTTCCAGATTCAACACCCGGACCCCTCCAAACCTCTACTTGTCCCACATTATATATAGTCCGTTGAACTTGGGAAGGATGTGAAATTATACACAGGCAACTGACAGCCCACTGAAAGCTGAATTTGAAAGAGAGGAAACAAATACAGAAAACCAACATCAGAGGTACTGGCTTAGCTGAACTGCTTCTCTTTATTATAGTTGGATGGGGTGAAAATGTCAGTTACAGTATTTATATGAGGTGCTATATTCCCTTGGCAGCCACTGAGTGAACTGATGATGAACTGGTTGCTTTGCCTCAGATTTCCTTACACTAATAAGAGTGTCTTAGCATTGTGTTGGATTTTCCTTTCATTTTAATGATATTTTCCAAAATTTGTGAGATGTTTCCAATCTGATCAACTCAGCAACATGGCCCTCCTCAGCAACAGTTGGTTTGGATTTCTCCACACACCCACCAGAGAGAGACTGGTTTCTTCTCTAACCATTTTCAGGAAATGGAATATATGTTGTTGGTGCATGGTCTGGATCACATGAGATTTCTCCCCAGGCTTAAACCGCTTTCTCCCTTTCTGAGTTCTCTACCACGTATGGTATAATGTGATAGCTGTTCTATCTGGAGCCAGGCTGGGATTTCCCAGAGTGGAAATTAATTATCAGTCTTAGAAAGAGGTATTGTTGCCTGCAGTAAAATAGAGCCACACTGAGGCCCCTTCTACACTGCCACATAATCCAGTTCAAAGCAGATAATCTGGATTTTATATGGCAGTGTAGATTGGGCCTGAACTATGTGTGGTGGTATGACGTGGTGCAAATACTGTGCTATAAATTGATGACCAGGGATTTAACTAAAGAGGTGTAATAGCAATATATTATTTTTGAGAGAGTTTTTTTTTCTGAAATGAGAAACCAGTCTTCAGAAGGTGAAACTGCACAGAGATAGGGAGGGGTTGGTTTGGAGCCAAATGGAATTTGGAGAAGCTAGGAGAGAGACAAAGGGCTTATCCAGAAAGGAACAGAAATTTTTGGAATTATAAAGACTTTCCAGTTCTTTTGTTATGTTTTGAACCAGATATCCATGGTTTTGTATCCAACTCTTTCTTGAAATATCCTGGGTTTCCCTCCCTTCCCCTGTCTTGTGCCCTCCCCCCTCCATTGACCATGTGCCACATCTAGATTCAGGCAACATGTCAGATATTAACTTCCTCCAAATTCCACTAAATTATTATTCAAGTGCTATAGTCATAATGTTAAAGTGCTTTAGCAATATCACACTGTTTAAGCCTTAGGATCATTGTCTTTTATTGCTAGCATTCCTGCTTTCCTCTCTTGATCTCTGTGGAATCTGGATCCTGGAAGCAATCACTGTGTTTCTTGGCAGTGGTTATCTTAGCTAGTTATGGTACAATCACAAACAGACAACGATGGAGAGAAGTGCATTTAATTTCAGGAAATATTAATTTAAACTGAATGGGAAGTGGGAATAAAAAGCTGAGGTTTTCCAAGGAATACTTTTTGATAGGGAAAACATCATGCAGACTTTCAAAACTGTGACTTTCATATATATAGGGGGTTTTTTGTTCAAAGAATCTCAAAGACCCCCCCCCCCCCTTGTCAATATATACTTAAAATACTTTCCCTTCATATCTTCTCTCTGCCCTAACAGACAACTGGACAGTCACAGCTACGCTTGGGGAGCCTATTTGTACCCCAGTATCTAAGACAGATGTGCCTCTGCTGCTGGTTAAACCACATGGAACAACAATGTGAAAAAGATGACCCCCCTTGTCCTCTTTTCAATGAATCACATCAGCAAACCACCTAAGAATAAGAGCTGGGAAAGGTACTGTTTTAAGATTACAAATCCCAGGATCCTCCATCCAGCAGTGTAGTTCAAAAAAGTAACTTTTCATAATGACACAAGGATTTTGAGGTGTTTGAAATGTAGAGTGGTTGACTGTGAAGATCTCCTGACTAGCTTGAGATGCTTAGTTGGGTTGCATGCAAGACTGAATGATAAATCTAGTTCAATTATGGACTATTGAGATCCATCATCCTCTGCTCTTCTGGTTCTTTTTCCTTGAAGCAGTTAATCTTCCTCTTATAGCTTAGGCTAAATTTCCAAGCTGCTTTGCAGGGCAGGGGCCAACAAATGGGAGACAACTTAATTTGTTCCATCCAACTGTTGAATATTATGACTTTTAAGAGTTTTAGTAAGTAGAAATCTAGGAAGCTAGAATCAAAAAGTTAAGGGCCACTTTAACTTTGGGCCACTCTAGGACACTCTTGTTTGGGAGCTAAATAAGTCTTGAGAAATATGTATGCAATATCTATTTTTGAAAACCTCCAACAAAGGGGAGTCTACCATCTTCTGAAATATTTAATTGTCATATATTTCCTTCTCTCATTAAGTTCTTCCTAATATTTAAGTATAATCTTTTCTTTTACAAATTGAGTGGCCCCCAAACACTCTCATCTTCTGCATGACATCTCTTTAGAAACTTAATGACTGTTGTATGACCTTTCACTCATCTATTTTCTATACTAAGTTATGCAAACCCCTCAACAGTTCCTCATAAAGCATAGTTTTTACAATCGTAGCTACCCTTCTCTAGTCACCCTCCTCTAGTCATTCTAGCTTATCAAGATCCTGTGGTTCCCAGAATTGGGCCTGAATAAAGCAAATAACTGACATGTCACACTGTTGATGCATGTTTAGCATTAATCTTTACTTGATTGATGTACCTGAACATTATACAAAAGAACACTGTGCTTTGCAAAATACTCTCAAATCAAGCTGGGAGAAGGGGGTAGTCAAGGTTGCATTAAATTCACTCACATAGCAACTTTTTACAGGCACAGAGGAATTTAAATGGCCTGTACTGCTTTCTATGTTACTGTGATTCACCTCCAAGGTCTATCAACCCTGTGAAAGTGAGGCAACTGCGATCTCTTTTTGATCTGACCCCTGAAATCCATTTCTCCAAAACATTACAACAGAAGACAACTACTGACTACTGAGATGCACTTTCTAAAACTGAGAGCTGTATTCTATTTTCTTCAGCAGGAAGTCACTGATTTATGGCATTGTTACTGAAATATATATTATACAGAACACTCTTAGCTCCCTGGGGGGAAAATATGAGTTTACAGTTGGATCCAGACATTTTCCAAAGCAGAATACATATGAATATATTGCTACTAGGAAAAGCAATTTTAGGGGCATTAAAAAGGCAAGTTCTTGGGGTGGGGGGTGGGACATAGAATTATGTTAAAACAACACAGAAAAACATACATAATACAAAATGAAAATGGTTTAGCAATAAAATGGAACCACCAGTTGGTGGTTTTTACACTTGGGAAAATGAGAAAGAGGTTCAGGTTATCTCTCAAGGTGGCTTCATGGAAAAAATATGGAAGACATTGCTGCCATTGGATCCTATATTGGGAGAAAGGTATGATGCTACTTGAATTATTAATTTAATAGCAGCTTTTCCCCCCTGTTTTATTCTGATCCCACAGCACAACTCTCTCTTTTTGTGAACCAGTAATCAATAAGATAGTTTAAAAGGATGTCTTATGGAATGCTCGTTTGTGATTATTTCTCTTTTCTGAAGCTTGTAAAAGTCACTTTTTCAACTAGAACTCCCAGAACCCATAACTGCAGTGATTTAGCTATGATTGCAGTTGGAGCGTCCATGCCTGGCAAGTGTATGTTAAACCAGATAAGCCAGGACAGAGAGACCAACTCACCAGGTGGAAGAGGTGAGTTGGTTAATTATGATTTGGCCAAAAAGGATGCAAGTACAGCAATTTCCTTCAAAACGTACAAGCATAAACATACAGAGAAAGCACAAGGCCTGCCAGGATCCATGCCCTGAATGTCTGAGAGTTCTACTGATGTCAGTGCTTCCAGGCAAGGATGCCCTTTGGTGGGGAAATGATGGCTGTGGATTGGTCAGGTGAGGTACCAACCAGCTGGTGCAATGCCCCCCTGGGAGGAGGTGTAATCCAGAGAGACATTGCCAAAGAAATGATAAAGAGCTTTTGATAAGCTCAACTATACAGTTCCATGTTGAATAAAGATATGGTTTCAGGAAATAAAGGTGCAGAACTCCTGGAACAAAGGTGATGATCCTGGGCCATCAGAAGCTTAGTTGTCCTGCACATGCTTGTAAATCTCAGTTTCCGCAGGCAGCAATCTCTCCATTTTTAGTGAAGCATAAAACTATATAAACAGTTTGGGGCTTAATTGGGCTGGCATGGGAAATGGCCTCTCTCTGCATGTACATGAACAATGGATCCGATGATTACCTGGCTTGGGAAATGGCTAGAGGAGTTTGCCCAACTTTTCCCTTTTCTCAGTGGATTATATTTGCAAGGTCATGGAGAGTTGACTGTTTCTGGGCTACATCTTGATATATTTCAATGAGCAGTTTATACATTTTATATAAGAAATAGATACAGTACATAGTTGAAAGATACAAGTTACACAGAAAGTCGTGAAAAGTAGATACAATTTATTGAAGGGTTAGAAATGATAGAGTCTTATGGGGGGGGGGGGCTGGGAAGTTGCTGTTGGTCCTCTCCTAGTCTCCTGATGCCTTGAACTCATGAAAGTCCTGGGGGAAATGGTCAAAAAAGGGGGGAAATCATATATGCAATTCTGAGCGCTTGGTGAACTAGAAATCCTCAACATAATCAGCTTGGCTACTGCTGGCTAGGAGAATTAAAAAGATGTAGTTCCCAAGCCCTATTTTTTTCCTGATGAATGGCACCCTGTAGCCAGTCTGTCCAAGGGGGTGATCACATCAAAAGTCTGTGAATTTTTTAGTGAGTAGTTTCAGTGAGAAGTAATGCTTTACTTAATTTTTTAAATCTTTTTTTTGTAGCTGACTGTCCCCACAAAGGTTAGGCCTATCAGTTACTCTCCCTAATTTACTACAGACCCAAACACACTGCTCTCCACTCTCCACTGCTTTCAGAGGCACTTTTAGCAATGTACAAAATGGCTGAAATCCGACTAGTAATTTGCTTCAGAGATTTAGTAAAAATTTGAAGGGGTCCCATTCAAATGCATCTCTAAAGCTTTGTAATTAAGCTTTGTTCCATTTGCGGCAATGGGGGAAATTGTGATGCTTGGTTCTCTATCATTTTTATGGCTATCAGGATAAAACTTGGCACACTTGTAGGCCTTCCCTCCCTGCCTCCTCCCACCAACCATCCTTTCCCCTCTACTTCCGAATCAACAAATCTTTACAAATCTCTCCAAAAGTTTCAAAAGCTTTTGTTTCAATTTGTAAATGCTTCAGAGGTTAGTAATTTGGTGGTTTATATTTTTGAATTGTCTGAATCTCCAAATTACAAAACGGAACTCTAAAGCTTTGCACCCCTACCTGAAAGCATGCATTGGTCAGTAGGGGAAAAAACCCTAAACATTAGGAAGAAGGTCCTGAGAGTACAAGCTGTCCAATATTGGAATAAATTCTCAAGGAAGGTGATTGACCTTCTTTGGAATTTTTAAACAAAGGGTAGATCCTTACCTTTCAAAGAGACTTTAGCAATGCAGTTTTGCACTGAGGGGAGGGTTGGATTTAATAGTGTCCAGAGTCACTTCCAGTGCTTTGATTTTCATTTATTGCAAAAGCACAATTCTCATACTTTCATTAAGACAGGCCCAGTAAGGCCAATCTTAGCTCTCTGTCTGTATTGTGTGCCCTTTCATATCTTTTACCGAGCAAGAGGAACAGATTATTTAACTTTTTAAAAAAATCAAAAATTGAATGATTGATGCTCTAGATGGCCCCACAAAGTTTTATTACTGTTATAGAATGGAAAGCTTATTCACATCCCCTGTTACCTAACTGGCTGGAATTCATTTGAATTACAGTTGATTATAAACAAAGAATAACAGATCATCGGAGTTACCACATGGTGATTTATTAATGGAAAGTAATGAATAAAGATGGGGTCTATTCATTGTGCAAGAACATAAGAAATATTTATAGCAGCTCCTGGCAGATCCCACCTCTGCATCATACCTGCTGCTCGTGACATGTTTGGCACATCATTGCATCTTCTCTAAAGAATCATTGCACATTAGATGTAGGAAATTTATAGCCCATAAAAACAACATAAAGGAACTCACAACACTTTGATAGGTTGTGTTAAAGTTCAAGCTAAATACTTTTTAGTCATTGCAGAATCATGAACACAAAAAGTTAACTGAAATTTGCATAGTGGTAGATGGCAATACAATTTCCTTGGGTAAAGCTTTAGTTATAGGGAAGGCCCTGGATAAGCCTTCAATGTGCTATCTTCTCTAGAGTGTAGAAGTACAAACATCTAACCAACTGTAAGCAATGCATTGGGTCCCTCACCTTATTTTTGTACTATTTCAGTGTCAGAATATCCAGATTTGTCCTGATCACATTAGATAGGGTGACTCACTCCAGATCCAAATCAAACCCATCCACTCGGTTGCTGTTAATATTTTGAACTGTGTGGCCATGTTCCAGCAGCATTCTCTCTTAACGTTTCTCCTGCATCTGTGGCTGGCATCTGCAGAGTTTCTGTTGAGAGTGAGGCAAGTGGAGTACGTGTGTGTGTGTGTGTGTGTGTGTATGTGTGTGTATGAATGAAATGTGGGAGGAAAGAACCCTTGTCTGTTTAAAGCAGTGTGAACCCCACCTCCTCCACGGTGAACAGAACCACTCTACAGGCTAATGGGTATTCTATGACAGACATCAGAAGAGCTGCAAGAACAAGCCACAGGAGTAAAGGCAAAGATTCACCTAGAGAAAAAGTGTTCTTGCCATACATCAGGGGAAGCACTGACTGCATAGGGATGCTGATGAAGAAACAAAACCTACAAACCATCTACATACACACTAAGAAAATTCAACAAATGCTACATTCAGCAAGGAACAAGAGGAATCCTCTAACCACTGCAGGAGTTTACCATATACCGTAGAGCTGTGCACAAGTCTACATAAGGACCACCAAAGTCAGTGCCAGACATGAATCCAAGAACATCAAAGGCACTGTAGACCAATTCAACCAGAGAAGTCAGCTATAGCAGAGCACATGATAAACCAACCTGGACAGAGAATATTATTTGAGAACATAGAATTTTGGACCACTCTGAGAACCATCACACCGGACTACACAAAGAAGCCATGGAAATCCACAAGCACAGGGGCAATTTTAACAGAAAGGATGAAACCATGAAAATTAACAAAACCTGGTTACCAGTATTTAAAAACACCAGAATTAAGACAGTAAATAATGGACACCACTTAGAAACAGGAGAACTCCAAACAACAAGTAATCAAGGGCCAGTTAACACCTCCCTAACAAAGGATGCCTCCAGGAAACAAAGACAAGGCTACCTCTATGCAGATACCTTCACTCATTGACTTTGTAAATTTCATGGCAACTCAAATGCTAATTCAAGCTTACTAATTGCAACATTCACATTTGCTTGAAACAAACAAGGGTTCTTTCTCCCACCATGGACATTCCACAGGTATATATACCCTTCACTTGCCTCACTGCCAACAGAACCTCCGAAGATGCCGACCACAGACACAGGCAAAACATTAGGAGAGAATGTTGCTAGAACATGGCCACACAGTCCGAAAAATTCACAGCAACTCAGTGATTCTGGCCATGAAAGCCTTTGACAATACAAACCCATCCAATCTGGATCTAATCTAGATAGACCAATGAGTCGCTCAGGCCAGAATAATGTTGTACCATTAATGGTCATGTAGAAGAGGCAATTTCAGCAGGCATTTCTTGTCATTAATTCATTAGGCCACGTCGATATACATGTTTCACTGCATACTTATTCTCATCTCAATTGTTATATTTTAGTTAAAATATATACCAAAATAAACTAAAAGTTAACAAAATATGAATCAATTACTTTCTAGCCCACTTTATACCTTTGATAAAGTAGGGTGCAGTCTAATGTTATGCGTTTTCTTTAATCTTTCTTTCTTTCTTTCTTTCTTTCTTTCTCTTGGTCATATCCACAGGAAGAAAAACAGGGACTCAAAGGAAAATAAGAAACAATGCCAAAGAAAAACAAATGTTTCCAAGAAAAATGTGCTGAGTTAATAGAACCCAAAAGTCAGTCTGTCAAATACATTTATCTATTCCTCTTGCCAGTCATCAAGTTAAAAATATTGACCTATTTGAGACAAGAGGAAGTTTTTATAACAAATGGCCAACCTAGCAGGATTCAAGAGTGGTTCAGAACTGGTTTTTTTTTTTTTAAGCTCAGGTTTCTTTTCTGTACCTTGTTGAGGGCTATTAAGACCTATGAGGCCATCTTTGGAAAGGTTTGATCAGAGTGCCTGCTGGGTTGGTTTCCCCAATACTAATGTTGGAAAGTGGTCCCTTGTCAAGTGGCCCCTGGTCAAGTGGTCCCTGGCCAAAATGGTCCCTGGTCAAAAAAAGGTTGGAAACCATTGCTCTACAAGATCAATCCAGCTAAGTCTACAAACTATCCATAAGGAGTAAAGATAAGGTTACAGTATGACCAGGGCTTGAATGATCAAAGTGTTGACACTACATATGTAGTTTTCAGATAGCTGAGGATAGCATCTGTCATTGCCCTCACCACAATTAGCTGGAGGTGGAAGATAGTCTATTTAACAACACTGTATTATTTTGAACTAACCTTGCTGTAAAGCAGAGTATTTGAGGGGCTGATTAGTTTGAAATGGATAATTTAGAGATAATAGCTTTCTTTAAAAATCTGTTCCTGTTGGAGATAGCTTTGTCTCAGTGTGTTTGCATGTCTGCATTCTTTTGATTTTATTATAGTATTTATTTTACTTTTTAAAAAAATGGGAATTAAAATGTAATTTGGTTAGTGTGAAATAAATGGAGCAATGGCTACAGGTTAACTTTACAAAAGGGTTTCACTTTTAGCCTCTAGCCTAACATTTAAAAAATTCAGGTCCCAAGTAGACTTGCAATTTCTTAAATAATTTCATTCCATTTACTGGAAATCAAAGATTTCATTCCACTCTGGGTATTCCCTTCCAGCACATTCCCATCTGCAAAGTAACTTAAATGTGGTTGCTATTCCTTGAATCAATTTCCTCACCAAATGATGTTTTATATTAAGCCAAAGAGGTTTTTTAAAAAATAACCTCAATTGAGTGCTGCAGTTGTAAAATCAACTAAGGCTTAAACCAGAAACTATCAATTCAATGACAGTTCCTCCTTTTGGAAACGGTTCCCATTACTTAGATACAGGAATTCAAACTGTTGTTCTTTCAGTGGTTCTGCATGATATTTGGTTCCTTCGTAGAACCAAACGCATGGCAGTAATGCATAGGAGAGGATATTTGCTTTCTTTTATAGCTGAATGAAAGGAGGGCATACTCTCCAACACTGAACAGACAAAAACTGGGATGCACATGCCCAACCAATATCAGAATGTGTTTAAGTTGGCACACATTATTAAAGAAGAACACATGGCCATTTGCTTTTGCCTGCTTTCTTGACTTTTTCCAGTAATTGTTCCAAGTCTTTGCTATTTTCTGATAGTAGCATATCATTTGAAGATCTTTAATGGTTGATGTTCATTCTCCCAGTTTTCATGTCTCCTTGCTCAGAGTCTTATCTTGCTTTAATATATGTTAGGGATATAAAGTAAACAGGCAGGCTGAGAAAATGCAACCTTGCCTAACCCCTTTGCCAATTGGAAACCATTAGGACAACCAAATGTTGTTATATACCCATTTCTTTAAGAGTGAGCCATCCTTTGTCAGATGCATAGTGTAAAGCACTTATTGACAGACATTTATACTCATGTCTGGGCACATATATCTATTCCTTTTTTCTATCCCTTTGTTTACTATCTCATTTCAAGGCTTCAATTTCTAAATGCTATAAAGCACAGTGCCACATTTGATAACTGCTGGAAGGGCTTGAACTTTCTCTGTGATGAGAAAAGCACCCTGACACCAAGGAAACCTGTTTTGTTTCCAAAGGAATTATTGCTTCAGCTTTAAAGCCATCATGAAATCTGGCATTCATTTGAAATGAAGGCATCTGGAATGTAGTTTATAGAACAGAAATAACACTGACTCTAAGTGACTGATAAGAAAGCTTTTAGCTTACTATAAAAAAAAAACCCCGACAGGAAACGAAAAAGGAGTGCAGTGGTAGAGGCCTAGGATTTACACCTGTGGTACAGTGTCAGTAGTAAATGTTATGAGAAAGGTACTAGTCCATTGATACTTCATTAGGGGTAAGGTCAGTAATACATCAATCAGAACAGATGTGGCATTTGTTTAGAATTTAAATGCTCTGAGGAAATAGGCCAGAAATACTTTTGATTAATCGCTATATAACTTCCCATGCCAGTTGAATTAGAGCCTTTTATTCCACTTGGACATGTTGAATCCCCCCTCCCCAGAGTTCCCCTGGAATTTGCTTTCTGAAGGTGAGGGACATTGAGTTAGATCAAAAGTGAGTGTTTCTCCAGATTTTCACACTGTAAGAAAGGACAGTAAGAAGGCTCAGAGCCTCACTTTCAAGTCCTATTGTGCTGTGCATAAACACTGTTTAATGCCAGAGAGTATCCAATGTGCACTGTGACAGAGGGAGCTTTTTACATTCCTCTTGTGGAGCCATTTGAACAAAATGTGATCATATCCTCACATGTGAAAAACACAGCCAGTGGAATAACATATCTTGTCCTGCTGGAGAGTATTTACAACAGCACATCTAACACACGTCCTATTTGAATGCCCTGAATAGGAAAAAAAAAAAAACCACAAAGAGTCCTGTAGCATCGGAAAAGCTAGCAGGTTGGCTTTGGAAAAGGAATCTATAGGCCACAAAAACTTCTGCCACCATAAACTTGGGTCCATAAAGGCTCCAACTTCCGAGCATTCATGATGCCAAAGAGTCATTTGTTACTTATGGTGACTCCTTTAGAAACTGAGTAGGAGTAGAATCTATGTGTGAAGGATCACATATGTGTGTATGTATATGTGACAAAAGTGAGGTCCTCAGGCTGTGGTCTCCTCAAGTGGTCACTTGTATGTAACTTGTATGTGTGAAATCAAGACACATACAAGTTTGAAGTCAAGACAGATTGAGAGTCTGCTCATACATAAAGGTGTTCTACCCAATTTAGAATGTCTGAACAGGAGGGTTTATCTATTAAGAGTACAAAGAGAGGAAAACCCATCCACTCCAAGTTTGACCATGTTTGTGACTACCATTTCCCATGTTATTGATTTCAAAAATGTCTCATTGTGAAGACTGAGGAAAGCAATTTTTTTTATTCCAGCTATAATTATTTATTAATTTATTTGTTTGACATGTTGTATTTTATTTCATAATCATCGCCTTTTATACCTTTTTTAAAAAAGAAAGAAAGAAAAGAAATGTGTGACTATTACGTGATTAAAAAATTGCCTCTGATTCTCTGGTTTCTGTTTATTTAAAAATATTAACTACCTTACCTCTGAGACAGGAAGAGAAAGAGGGATGATACAGCCTCAAACAAACAGCTCCATTTCTGTTTCTTTGCTCTTCTATCAAAGAAGAGCAAAAAGAAAAAAAGAAAAAAGAAAAAAAAGGAATGTATTGTCGAAGGCTTTCATGGCTAGGTTCTTGTGGGGTTTTTCGGGCTATATGGCCATGTTCTAGAGGCATTTTCTCCTGACATTTCGCCTGCATCTATGGCAAGCATCCTCAGAGGTAGTGAGGTCTGTTGGAATTAGGAAAATGGGTTTATATATAACTGTGGAATGACTGGGGCGAAATGCAGGTGAAATGTCAGGAGAAAATGCCTCTAGAACATGGCCATATAGCCCAAAAAAACCCACAAGAACCTAAAAAAAAGGAAGATCTCCCTCCCTTCTTGCTTTCTCTGAAGGCAAGGCAGTTTACAAAATCTAAAGCAGAGCTCTTTAGAGAAAGGAGAAAGGAACAGAGCTCCAGAGACTTCACTTTCATAATTTTTAAACTGCCCTTCCTTTAAGGAGGGGAGGGAGGGAAGATCAATCCCAAACAGCTCTGCAGTTGTAATGTGAGGAGCACAAAAATACCAATTTTGCTATCCCAAAATTTGGGGTGTGACTATTATGCGGTGACAACAATTATGCGATGAAATACAGTACATTCTGCCTTTCACCTGACACGGGACATGGCACAATATTTTTGACAATAGGTATCAGGCCTGTAGCGAGGGGGGGGGGATTTAGGGGTTCAACCCCCCCCCCCAAAATGTTTCAGATTTTTTAAAAACCTGGTATACTCATGAATTTTAACTGGTTAACCAAATCCCCATGCTAAGTCTATGAGATGCAAAAAATTAAGAGTCCCTCCAGAACTGCAAGCACTATCTCAGGCAAATATTGACAATTTATTCACACTGTCATTACTTGCAGCAATAACCGATGTAGTGAAGCAACCAAGTTGGGTGTGTGTGTGTTGAATGCTCTCATCAGGGAGGCCAGACTTGGTGGAGGTGGTTGACAGGGGCAGAGCTGCAGGTTATGGAAGGCTGCTCTGCCCCCTGCTGTGCTCTTTGCTTCAGCGTGAGCTAGGAGGCAGGTTTCAACCCCCCCCCCGGTGAAATTTTCAACCCCCCCCCCCAAATTTCAACCCCTCCCGAATTTTTTTTCTGGCTACGGCCCTGGGTATCCCAGTTCTGAATTGCTTCTGAACTCTACTATTCTGGAAGAGAAGCTGCAGAAAGGAGAAAAAGTTAGCAGAACCAAGGGAAAGTACTTTTAAAAGCTTTTTGGCAATAAAACCCAGGCAGCTGATAGCAAGATCACACTGGATCAAGTCAGGCATACTTCACTGTGCCATCGGATCTAGACCTTTTTCAACTATTACTGGTTGAAAATATGTTGGCCACTTTGATCCATTTGTGTCTGGTTTTTCTTAGCCTCAAGTTGAATAAAGGAGTTCAGAGCAACTATAAACTTTTTGGAAAGAAATTAGTAAGTTGACTCAAAATATTCTTTCTGTATAATAAATCTTTACAGCACACATCAAAAACCTGATATAAGTTAAACAATGTTCAGGTCTGGTGATGTCAATGGGAGGCAGAATGCAGTAAACTTTGGGCATTTTGTCTCAAGATGGTTGTCATTTTGATTCTGGTGCCCATGTCTAGAGCTGATGCAAATGTGTGTACAATTATCCTTCCATTTGCTGGGGATAGGGACATAAGATCCCTTCAAAAATGAAAAAAATATCACATAGGAAAAATGCTTTTTTTTTTTTAACCTGAGAGAACATGTCTTTGGTAATCTCTAGGACTCTATGGAAAACATTCCCCAGAAAAATTGCACAGGAGAACAGAGACTTTGTATAAGAGGTATTCTCTCTAGAAATATCTCTAGGTCTTCCAGAATGACTTTATGTCCAGCTTA
Organism: Anolis sagrei; assembly: GCF_037176765.1. Classification (NCBI taxonomy): domain Eukaryota; kingdom Metazoa; phylum Chordata; class Lepidosauria; order Squamata; family Anolidae; genus Anolis; species Anolis sagrei. The sequence continues at coordinate 90,275,519 of NC_090022.1, read as the reverse complement.
TGGTATAATGTGGCCATAGAGTTTACATTGGATTTGATATTGCAAACCCTTACCAAATCCAAAGAAGTCAAACCCGCAAATGTGGGGGCCTGACTAAATGTAATCTGACAGTGTCTTATTGCAAAAAAATTCTTTTCTTTTCTTTTCTTTACTCTGAATATGTAATCATTCTAATTTCAAGCAGGCTGTAAAAATGTCCCTATTATCTTTGGTGAAACAAAGTATAGTATCAACTGTGGATATAAATTCCCCATCAAATATTGTTTTATCCTCAAAAAAGAGTAAAAAACAAATATATTCAACATGACCACAAATTGCAGAATATTTTATTTATCGTGTCAGGAGCAGACCGAACAGTTGAGTTGCATTTTTAAACAAACAAACAGACAGACAAAATACAAAGTTTGCAAGCTTGGTAGTTGATTAAATGTCCTTTGACCAGTAGCTTGCCACTTGGAGTGCCTCTGGTGTTGCCGCAAGAAGGTCCTCCATTGTGCATGTGGCAGGGCTCAGGTTGCATTGCAGCAAGTGGTCTGTAGTTTGCTCTTCTCCACACTCACATGTCATGGATTCCACTTTGTAGCCCCATTTCTTAAGGTTGGCCCTGCATCTCGTGGTGCCAGAACGCAGTCTATTCAGCGCCTTCCAAGTTACTCAGTTTTCTGTGTGCCCAGGGGAGAGTCCCAAAGTGGCAGGCTCAAACCCAGAACCTCAATCAATGGTATCAGCCATTGATTGAGGTTCTGGGTTTGAGCCTGCCACTTTGGGACTCTCGCTTGCTCAGATGTTCCAGCGAGTGTCTCTGTAGATCTTAGAAAATGTAGACTGTAGAAATATTAACAGCCAGTATACCAGCGGTTCTCAACCTGTGGGTCCCCAGGTGTTTTGGCCTTCAACTCTCAGAAATCCCAGCCAGTTTACCAGCTGTTAGGATTTCTGGGGGTTGAAGGCTGAAAACATCTGGAGACCCCAGGCTGAGAACCACTGCACTATATAGTACAATCCTCCAACTGTAACAATTCCTTTTCCCACAGAACAGTTTCAACAAGTCAAAGCAAGAGATCCCTCTAGTGGTCAAAAGTTTGAATTACCAAAGAGAACAGCTGCTTTTTGACAGAGAGATGTGGAGGAGTCTTTAAAACAAGAATTTGGAAATGCTATTTTTCTTGGACAATACGTCCCATAATTCTACAGCTACCATGACCTTGGCCTTGGCAGTTCTGTGAACTACAATCCAAAGCAAACAAAATGTAACTTTTTCAAACTCTGCTTGAAATGCAAAAGTATGATAGCTAAAGCTTTCCCCAAAACAGGTATAAAGAGCTTGGATAAATTACTTGTAAAAGTAGAAACTACTAATCATTAGTAGGCCTGGGTAACAACGGAAAAATTTGTTTCTAAAATCGATTTGTATTTGGGGTTTTTTTTTGTTTCGATATTTAAAATAATTACAAAATTTTCCTTTTAAAAAGTTCGATATTTACGAAATTTAGTAAATGGTAAAAAAATAACGAATCGATTTCCGAAACAATAACGAATCGATTCGTTAATGGCGGACGCGACCGCAAAATACGCTAAAAAACCTCCAAAACCTTCTGAAGCTTCCCTCTCCCTCTGTTGTTGATTGTTGGTGTGATATTATAATTTTTTTTCACTAATTAAACCATAAAACTGGCCAAGACATGCGGAAATAATAACGAAACGACCTCAAAACAATAACGAAACGAATACAATATCGAAATACGAAGCATTTACAAAACGTTTTTGAAAATTCATTTTTTTAAATAATTGCTCCAGAATGGTTCGTTATTGTTTTGTAATTGAAAAAAATAACGAATTATTAACGAATTACGAATTAACGAAACGAAACCACCCAGCCCTAATCATTCCAAGATCCCAAAAGTAGTTACAAATATCCGAATAGTACAAATCACTGGTACATATAAAAAGTTACACATACTGTAGCTGTAGAAATAATTAAACCTCTGTTATTGTTACACTACAAAATGGGAAAGTTGCCCCATGTTACAGTGCAATTGGGCTGTAACCTTGCTATGTTGAGTCATACCAAGAAGGAAAAAAAAGAGGAGCAGACATCAAATACAAGCAACTCATTATTTCCAACTATAATAATAATAATAATAATAATAATAATAATAATAATAATAAAATAAACTTTATTTCTACCCCGCCACCATCTCTCCAATGGGGACTCAGAGTGGCTTACATGGGGCCAAGCCCGGACAACATAGTACAGCAATAAAATCAAAGCATATACATCAGACAACAACAACATTATCTAAATGACATTAAAATAATACTAAAATAATAATAGTAATAATAAAATAAAATAAAATAATTTTTTTAGCAGCAATGGAAACAAAAAGTGAACAAACATCTGGAAAGACATGATTTAGAAGAGTTAAATGTGATCCCCACTTTATCAGGTACAGCTTCAATAGTTTGTGGCAAGGAACCAATCACTGGTTAGCCTTCCTATAGGCTCGTGCCTATCCAAGCTTGCTAGCTGAGATCTGAACATGACTGGTGAAGTTTCACAAGTACAGTTATACCTTGAGTTAAGAGTTTAATTTGTTCAGTGACTGAGCTCCTAATTCAAATCACTCTCTTCTCAAAGCAAATTTCCCACTGAAAGCAGACAAGAGCACGTGGCACTGAGGCTATTCTCTTGAAGCTCTAAACTCTTGTGTTAGTGCTCCCTCTGTGACTCACACTCCCTCTGGTGCTAGCACTCCCTCTGGCACTAGCACTCCCTCTAACACTAGCTCATAGTTAAAACAAAACAGCTCTATGTCAAAGTGAAACCTGGGCCAAGCAATGACTATTAAAACGCTCTTAAGTTGGGATGCTCTTAAGTCAAGGTATGTGATGTGGATAAAATTCTAGTCCACCATCCAAGTTGGCCAAAGACATACTAAGTAAGTCCCTAGTCCCAGTGTCCTTTAGGGGAACCTCCTACTGCAGTGCCAGCCATTGTGATTCATGACAGCCATTCCAACAAAGTCAACACCATGATGACCAGTAAGTATGTATTAGAAACAGCCAGACTCAGGCAAATTACTGAGGAGGGAAGATAGCTATGAATTGTTTTGGTATCTGGACTATGATTCCCATCACTATAGCTAAAGCCCAGCACATCCAAAGGGCGCTTCCTACAATGGCGACAACCTCACTAAATGAAGGAAATAAGACATTTTAAAAATATTGTTATGATTCTGTATGGTTACTAGTAATGTATGCAATATCTTAGGAACATTTGCACTGACATTAATTGCATATTGCAATTGGCTCTACAGGATCTTTTGGGTAATGTATGTACACTGTAGAATTAATGCAGTTTGGCATCACTTTAACTGCCATTCATCTATGAAATCATAGGAGTTGCGGTTTTACATGGTCTTTAGCTTTTTCTACCAAAGCGTGCTAGTGCTTCACCAAACTTTCATAGCATTGAGCCAGCCTCAGTTACCTTAATTCCATTAGCAAATGGCGTAAATCTAATTATTACTCCCAAGAAGCAGAGACCCACTGTAGTTGGTTCTAGCAATTGTTTGGGTCTAGCAATTTGCTCAGTTTCTTATAGACTCTAGCAAGATTGTATATGCCTCAGATAAGCTAATTTGGTCTTTACTATGGTAAGCCTCATACACAAGTGTAAATTTACACTTGGTTCATTTATAGATCTACCTTCCAGCATTTTGCAAATGGTTAACATGGCTATCAATGACAGGTGTGGTTGGTCTTGCATATAAAAAAGTGGCTTTATATCCATGAAAACACATACAAAGATAAATCTAGCTAGTCTTAGGACCTCATCACATTGAGGTCCAAGTTGCAGATGATAGCGGGGGGATTCACCAGACAGCATGGCAATCTGGTGGGTAGTGGGGGGAAACATCACCCCGCATCGCCCTTATCACCCCTTTACCCATCCCACAGGGGGAAGCATTGCCACCTGGCTTCCCCCTGTGCTCACCCAGTTCTTTCCTATGAGAACATGGGATGCAGTGTCCTGGGATGCTTGCAGGATGCTAGAAGCACAAAACCCTGCTGGAAATAGCCCTACATCATGTGATGGACTCTGTCAGGCTCCATCTACTCAGCATCCTGGAAGAGTCCCAGGATGCTAAAATTCTCTAATGAGTTAAGATCCTTAAAGGTGTTGCCAAATCTACTTTTTCCTTTCTCCTCTTCTCTTTTTTGAGCTGGCAGATATTAATAAAGAAGAGCACATGGACTATAAAAAGTTGCAGCATTTTGCTTTTGTCTCAGTTTTTAGAGGAAAACAAGATCCTTCTTTGTCTTTTCCTTTCCTCTCTGCAGGGATAATTGAGGGCAAACTCCTGTTGCAGTTTGAACTCCGTTTGCAGCAATTGAAATAAACTAAGAATGAAGGTGAGGAGTGGGATATGTTGGGATCCATACTGCTCAGGCATCATAATTAAAAATATTGTCCACATTTACAATCCTCGTTTAAATTAGACATAATTAGTAATTATATAACTAATTTATAGATGTATAGAAACTCACTATAGATGTATGGAAACTCACTTCTACATTGCATTTGAAAGCAAGTGTGGAGCAGTAGTTTGAATGACTAGGGACAATCAGGTTCAAATCCCCACTGTGTCACAGTTTATTGAGTGGCTTGGGCCAGCCACTCTCTCAGCCTAGCCTATCTCATGGGATTTCTTGTTGTGTGCCTACAAGTAGCTTCTGGTTTATGGTGACTGTAAGGCAACCTATGATGAGATTTTCTTGCCAAGATTTGTTAAGAAAGTGTTGGGAAAATACTTTGCCCAAAGTCACCCAGTGGGTTTCAGTGGCCAAGTGGGCATTCAAATCCTAGTCTCTAGAATTAAAGTTCAGTGCTTAAATCACTATACCACACTGGCTCTCAGAGGGTAATGGTGAGAAAAAAGGATGATTGTGAGACTATAGGGATTAGCTACCTTTAGCTCTTTAGATAATAAATATGAGTATAGCCAGTCAATAAAAGTGATGCACTCTCACACACTTTCTCTTACATTTTAAGCAATTTTTACTGGAAGCCCACACAAGATAAATTTTGCACTATTGCCTTATCTGTCAACAATCCAGAATTGGACATTGTGTGCGTGTCCATCCCAGAGCAATGGCAATATTCATAGGGCTTCCTTGCAAGTACATGGAGTGTGGCCAATCGTTTAAATAAGATAATGGAATCCAAGATAAGAAAACAGACTTAGTACCTCATCGGACGGTTGGTGGCAGTGGTCTGCTTCACCGCTAGGCGTGGGGAATCTGATGTCCCACGCCTCGCATCACCTGCATCACCTACCTCATTGGGAGGGCAATCACATGGGGGGGGGGGGAAGAGATTGTGGCATGTGTGGTGTGCATGGCTTCCCCCCATAGATTAGGCAACACGGGAAGCCTCCTGTGTTGATAGGGTGGCGGCAGCATGCTGGTTCCACCGCTCTGCACCCACGGAGCCGCCACAATGTAGTTTGATGGGAGCCGGCTGGCTCCACGTGTGACTGGTGCTACATCAGCTGAATCTAGCTCCATACGAGTCAGAACTACAAGCCAATGTGTGTAATAGTGTAATAGTGTCTTTAAATAACAGTGATAAGAAAAGCAAGTCAACTGAAAGATATGGAAAGGATTATATCTTTATACTTGAAGAAAGCAAACAAAATACCATTTGCACTTTACAGAACTCAACATGAATGATCACTTCAGCTCCCTGCCTTTGTTTACACTTTCTTCTAAAGCCTCCACCCTTAGTATAACATCTTGGCAACTTTAACGGGGGAAGCCAGCCCCAGGCTGTTGGGTGGGTATAGGATACTCTGAGGCAATGAAAACGTTGGGCTGTCCAAACGTTTGTAGTTGTCCAAAGTCAGCTATTGTTTAGTGTGTTATAAATAGTCTTATGCTAGCAATAACAGCCCCAATGGATTTTGAAGGAAGAAAAACCCAGTTGTTAGTCTCTCAAGATCAAGGGGGGAAAGAACAGATATGGTATTTAAATGACAAGGATGGGGGTCCTGATGCTAAAATGCTACATGTTCTTTTTGTAGCACAAGCAACTGGGTATCCAAGGAGACAGTGGAGTTCCTATCAATGTTACCAGGTACATCCCCAGAAAACATGAATGAACTCCTATGTGCTCCGAGTACACATGCCTATCAGTGATCTTCTCACCTTGTTGCATTTTAGACAAATGAGACTTCAAAAACTATCACAGAAAACACTCTACAAGGAGGACACAATAATCAATATATTCACAAAAGCGGCACAGAAGAGTGAGAAACATTAAAAAGTACATGCAAAATGGATCACATTTGCTTTAGGGTGGGGAAGATATTAACTCAAAGTATGAAAACTTACAAGGTCTTGGAATTAAGTGATTTGAAGCTGTTGCTATTGCCTTGAGGTACAGGGCGATGAGAAAAACAGGTTCAAAGGTAAAGGTAGCACAATACTTCCTAACCTCGGCATACACCAAAGAAAGTAGGGGAGGGGTCTGTTTTGAGGAGCTGTGATATGCTTTGAGTCCCCCTCGGAGTGAGAAAAGTGGTATACAAATACTGTAAATAAATAAATAAATAAGTGCTCTCCAAAAGACAGATTTCAGAGATGGAGAAAGTTACCATACCTTTCCTTGACCCTGTTAGATTTGCGAGAAGCTCTCCAAGCTGGTAGAGTTTAAAGTCAAGGAGGAAAGTTAACCATGGTTCTCTATGCTGAAATGGGGGGGGGGGGGGGAATGAATGCACAAGAACACTTCCATTATGTTTTGTTACAAACCTCTCTTGTCTTAATTCACAACTTTTGTCCACATTAAGTTGCCTTTACTTCCCTACTGAAATGAGTTTATTTGTTGTTGTTTTTTAAAACACCAGTTAAGTGCTGTTTGCATACTATGTACTTCTAAACCCAAGAGAAGTGGAATTAAGCTCGGAAGTTTTCATTGCCTCATTTCAATGCTGTGTGAGAATTGGGGCTGAGCTGGGCATTTAATGACCATTCTGCCTGATCATGTGTTTCAGCAACGTAAAAGAACTGTATTTGGGATCCAGACTTGTAATTACAATGAAAATGCTTTAAAAGGCCTAACTGCATCAATTAGAGCATTAGCTGTTATTATAACCACAGCATGCAGTTTAGCTTATAGTGGGCCTCTTGCAGTCATGCCAACTCGCAAGAGAGATAATTACAAGACATCCCTACCTTTTAAACTTCCTGATGAGATAGTTTCTATTTGGAATGAAGACCTGCCAAGAGGCCTGCTGAAATTTCCTGAGGAAGTAGTTAAAGAGCACTGTAAAAATGGCACCAATTTAGAATGCAAAAGAACTTCTTCCTTTTATTTCCAGAAACATGTGACATCAAAGAAAAATTTAACAGCCTGATATCCACCACCATCTTTATGCTCTACCAACACAATCCTCATTGAAGCAAATAGGGTGAGTTACTTCCATAATTAGAGGCATGTGTTCACTTTCTATATCCTTGTGTCAAACTTTAAATTGAGGAGAGAGGGAGAGAGAGAGAGAGAACCTTGGCAGGATATATTTAAGCTGCACACCTTTATAGAGAATGGAGTCCCAAGGAATCGCAAGACTCATTGGTCAAAATTGTTAGTTCTGCCTAGTGTAGACCCACTGAAGTAATGACATTTGCATAAGGGCTGTTGTTGGTATTGTTGTGTGTGCTCAAGTATTTTCTAACCTTCGGCAATCCTATCACAGATTTTTCCTGACAAGATGGGCTGAGAAGAGGTTGGCCATTACATTCCTCTGAGAATGAGCGGATTAACTTGACAAGGTCATTCTGTTTGCAAGGATTTGAACCCCAGTTTCCAGAATCCAAGATCTACATTCAAACCACTACAACATGCTGGATCTCTAAGAGCTGACTTACCATTGAGTAGTTTTCAATAGGTCTTTTCTAACTGGGACTAACTGAGGGCCTCATCCTGGGGGGGGGGGGGGAAGCAGAGGGAACCGTCTTGTTTTGTTCTCTACCACTAATGTTCAATGCCTTTCCATATTCAGGAATGGTAGCAATTCCAGGTCCTTTCCTTGGCTTCTCTCTGTCTTCTGGAAAGAAGCTGGGGAACATGCAGTCTTTGCTCTGTTTCCCTGTATTGCTGCAGCAGAGTCCCACAGGCAACCACTGAAGTGGCCTTATGTCATGTGATGGAGTTTTTCAACAGTGCAGAAAAACAGAATGAAAACTGCATGGGATGAAGTCCTAATAACATTTGTTTTGTTTTCACTGCACAGCAGGTTAATATAACCACCATTCTAGATGACATTTACAGTTAACAGACTGATAAAAAGTCTCCAAGCTACCATCAAACAGGCCTTCAAATATTCTTCAGTTTGCTGTACAAGATTAGTTTCCCCACTGAACTCAGTAGCAGCCTCATCATACTAGGTCCACTTTAAATCTGGTTGCTGCCTCCTGTAGAGTGAGACCCAGAACCTCTTTTGCCTGAGCAGTTTAAAGCCCTCCCTAAACTATAATCCCCAGAATTCTGTAGGAGGCAGAAATTGGATTTAAAGTGAATTCATGCTCTAGTGGGATGAGGTCCATAGACATACTTTTCAGCTGACTTGTAAAGGAATGTGATATTTTCCACATATCTTCTGATGCTTCATAGACCTTACCTCCTCAAAAAGAAGAAGCTATCTCTACACATTTTTCTTGTCCTACTCATTTTTCCATACAATTCCTTCATTCAATAGGTCTGTTGACACCAACAACTAAGTGTAATGATTGGGGAGGGCAGAATAGGAACATTGCCTTCCCCCAAAAAAGAAATCTGACCCCCAAAATTTTTTGTTCAGCATTGTAGAAAGCAAGACACTGAAAAATGCTGACACCTGGGATTCTTCTCTTTATCATGAACATTTCTAAATGGTCAACTCAAGTTACTGCAATGCCAGAAATTTGAGACCAAGTAACATTCCATTTGAGTAGTAATATGCTCATTGTGTAATCCCTGTAGCTATACCCCTGAATATTAATATTATACTTTGGCATGGTTTGGTGGTATTTACTATGTAAATAGCCAGCTACAAAGTTCCTGTGGAAACCTTTATGCCAGAAGTCTATCCAGCTTTTCTTAGATTCTTAGTAGCTTCTGGTTTTGTGTTGCCCTTTCTCAATTTGTAAAGCATACCTTATTAAAGGCATGAACTAGAATTATCTAGATAATCCACCTGATATTCTCCATCTCTTAGTTTCAGTTATATAGCAGGATGTTTGGAAGCGCAGGTGCTCATCACAAAGCTTCCCAGACTCCCAAGGAGAGTGTATAAATCTTGACAACCATGTTAATCCATCTTTCTCATTCTGTATTGTGTGGTTAGGCTGCTGGACTTGGGCTGGAGATACTTGGCTACAAAGGCAGCTGGTGGTTTCCATGTCAGTGAAGTGGCAGACCTGCCATAGATTTTATTCAGAACTTTAAAGGAGCCATTCAAGGTACTAAATTGTTCCAAATAATATCTGAGGTGACATCACCACCCCAATGATTTAGAAAATACCACCTATTCACCTGCCAGAACTCACATTGCTACACTTCCATTAAGTTAATTTGGTGTTTCTGTAAAGCTAATAGGTCTTAACTGCTCATTCCTGAGCAAGCCACCCTAAAAGACTTTGCCTTCAGAGATGACTCACAACAATAGATACTTGCTGCGGAAATCCACCTCCCCTAAGGATTATAGCTAAACTCAGAATGAAAAGGGGAGATCATGCTGGCAGACAAAAATAGTGTTCACCTGGATAGATCTCATGGGTAAATTTGTTAAGTCTACTGCATCTATGTGAAGGCACACCTGGGACCAATCAGTTAATTCCTGGAAATTGTTCTCAGTGATTACCTTGAATTTGAACTGAGGCATTGTAAAAGTAGGACAGAAATAGGCACCTGTAGTTAGAAAGCTGGGCTGGAGAACAATCATCTTCTATGAAGACTTCAACCTATAATGACCCATGAAGCAATTAGATGATACATGTAAATACAAGAGGAATGTTGTCTTAGACTGCAGTTCTAAATATCTGTAGGCTGTAATCCTGTAGTACTGGGAATGTTTCCCTGGGGCTATAGGTTGAATTAGAAGTTCCACTCTGTGGCTGATGATAGATAATCTAACTAGCAGGCCTGACCATCTTCTTCCAAGCCTCACATTGGCTTCCTTCCAAGGTCAAAATGCCAACCCTGTAAATGAGGAAGGAATTGGGGCATGTTGGGGACAGGATGTGGGATTGGATGGCAAGAGAATAAAATATATAGATTAGGGTTCATGGCCATCTCAGTATCCAACTGAGAGAAACCTAGAAGGGCCTGGAGTTTATATAACTCCCTTCCTTCCTGTTGCTGCCAAGATGAGGTTCACTGATTGGCTTATTAAAAAGGGAAAGATGTATTTAAACATCCAATTGGAAACAAATGCCATCAAATAGAGTCCATCAGCATGTGCCATGCCAGCAAGACTCAGGAGGGCTGTGGATGGAATGATACCTCCAAGATTGAAGCACTAATTTACTGGGCCTCTTGACCTTATGATTGCTCCATCACCATCATTTTCATTTATTAATATTCTTTCCCAATATTGGGATTCAAGGCAACTTACAGGATGTTAAAAAATAAATTAAGAATGTATTAAAATACTAGTGCATAAATGGATATATATGCATCCATATACATGTATAGAAGAAAGGGAAGAGTTATTTTTAAAGTAATTAAATAATCTATAGAAATAAAACTATTAACCATTGTTAAATGATGGAATATTTAAAGAAAACAAGAAAAAATACCACAATTAAAAATGTTAGTTCTGAACACTTGTTTTAATAGGAAACTTTTCACTTGGCAGGTGAAAATGAGCAAGGAGGAAGACATCCTCAAGTTTCAACGGTGAGGAGCCACCACTCAGTTGGCCACCTTCTTTATTTCCACCAAAATGCCTGGGAAGATAGAATAGATTTTACTGATGTCAGTTAAATTTACTTCTTAGTAATCATCATGGTGGAGGCCTTCCCTGTAAATAAAATCTCTAGGACATCTGTTTCAAATTCCTCTTCTAGAGAAAGAGAGCCGACTTCTTAATTCTGCACTTGCTATATTCATATCCTCTTTGGTATTTTGCCCTATGTATTTAATTGTTGGCCTTGTAAGGGGTTTGGGAATGTTGTTCTGACAAATCAAATTAATGCTGGCATTCAATGTTTTTCTTTAAAGAATCATTAGATACGACTCAATGAGGGGTAGGGAAAATTGAATGACTTTGCTGAAGAAATTAAGACATAGTTCAAACTCCTTTGTTACGTTGTATGGTGCCTAGTTTAGAAATTGCAAAGGTAATTGGCCTAACAATTCTCTTTCCACTGCCTGATTATAACTGAGTCTTTGCAAAGCTTCATTAGGAGGCTGGATGTCAGGTGCCTTCTTTCATTTATCTCATATGCTCTGGAAATTCATTCAAAGAAAAATTGGTAGAGTGCTTTGAGTTTTTAAAAAATGAAACACCAAAGGCTTATACTTATAAATGTGTGGCATTTGACTGGAATAGGTTTGAACTAGGACTCTGGAGTCTAGGATTAAAACATCCATACGGCCGCTGACACCCACTAGGTGACTTCTGCCTCAGAGGAAGGTAAGGACAAATGCCCTCTGAACAAATTTTGCCCTGAAAACACTGTTATGGGGTTGCCTTAGCTGTGTTATAGGTTGGAAATGACCTGAAGGCGCATAATAGCAACAATGACAAGAGTGACACTAAAAATATTCTGGTCCAGATATAGGTGATTTCTATAGATTGGGTATGGGCTAGCAAGAGATAAGCACCATATTTTTTGTGGTGGTTTTGAAGAAGATGGAATTCTACTGAGAAGCCAGAGAAGACTAAGACAAAAGGGAAGGGGAATTGGGGGAGTTTAAAAGAAAGCTGAAATTCTCTGCCAGTCAAAAAAGCAGCACAACAGGGGTTTTAGATTGGCAATTGAGGGGATGAAAGTGGAGGAAAGGTTCAAGAGGAGCAGTTTATGACCTGAAGAGAAAAAGAGAAGGCCTTGAAGAGAAAAATACCAGCTGAAAACAGAGCGCTCAGTAGGAAGTGGGAGAGAGGGAAGAATGCATGCTGCTGAGGAATCCTTGTGCCTGCTGAAAAGAAAGAACAAAAGAAACTTTGCGCATGTTCAAAAAGTTCTGACTATAAAAGGGCCGAATTGCAGCTCAGACTTGTGGCACATTTCTGTTGCTCACCCTATGGCTTTGCTCTGCAAATTAAACCTATGGCATTTTAATCTCCTCACCTCGAGCATCTGACTGAAACAGAGATACTAAGGATTTGGGGGCCACCAAGAGTCAACAGTTTGAGTATGCTTTCCATGTTTTTCAGCCAGGTTTGGGGTGGTGGTGTGTGTGTTTTTTAATTAAATGTTGAGATCCAAAAGGGAGCTATGAAATGAAACCCCAGTGCACAGCCTGCAGTTTCCCCAATGCTTACAAACCATTGTCAGAATGTGTGTGTTTGGCATAACTATCTGCAAAACATACTTGGTAATGAAGCTCTCTTGGAAAATTGATGGGATATAAAGGCAAAGTGGTATAAGAAGAGGAAATTAAGGGACTGGGCACTTTTCAATACTAAACTTTTGAAATAACAGAAGTATTTAATTCATTCCAATTCATATTTGACGGAAACCCAGTTTAGTTATATATAGATTTTTAAAAAACTATATATGAACAATTTAAATTTACCACAATCTTAATGAAAACCCCAAATGGGCTTAAGCAATTTGATACATGTACAGACTTATGTGAGTACTAGCTGTACCCGCCACGCATTGCTGTGGCCAACCTTCCCTCCCTCTTTCTCTCCTTCTTTCTTTGGGGAGAGATGTAGTGTATGCACACACACACATACACATATGGGTGTGGATAATATGGTAATGTCTATGTTGAAAGGAAGTTGTGGACAATACCTACATAGATGTTAATTTTACTATATTTCCTCAAATCTCCCCTCAAATACACACAGTCATGCGGGAAATAAGTGGCTCTGCTGGAGTGCATGTCTTGAGGGGTTATTGTGGGGATGGTCTTGCATACGCATTCATTCCACTATATTTTCATAACTCCACACACCCATACGCACTCACTGTTGCTCTGCCAACATGTGTATGTTGCCAAGTTATAAAATATAGATAGACAGAATGATTTTCAATTCATATAGCAGTTCAAAAACATGCAAATGTGAATAGAGCCAGAGGTACCACTCTGGCAGGAAGGTAAGGGCGCTCCATGCAGTCATGCCAGTGGCCACATGACTTTGGAGGTGTCTACAGACAATGCTGGCTCTTCAGCTAAAAAATGGAGATGAGCACCAGAGTCCCAGAGTCGGGCATGACTGGATTTAATGTCAGGGGAAAACCTTTAGCTTTATACATGCACACACACAGGGTGGATATGCTATTGTGTGTTTTGTTTTGTGAACAAATGGTGGGACTATAGATATCGGATGCTACCTTCCCAACTGTCCTCCCTCCCCGACAGGGGCAGACCCCCCTCATTGGTCGGGCTCTGCCCCCCCCCCCCAGCTCCTGGCTTCCTCCTGCTTTGCTTGGCTTCGCCCTTCCCACCAAGTTGCAACGGAAATGACTGTGACCGGCTCTGAGCCTGAGGTCCCCTGCTGCTTCTGCCTCCTCCTCCTCCTCTTCCTCTATGTGGGTCCCTTCAGTCTCCCTCCTGCCTCAGAAGCTGGGTGGGGGCTGGAAGCCTTGGAAGCGCCCATCTTCGCAATGGCAACGGGAAGAGCCAAGAGGAGGGGAGAGAGGAGGTTGCCTCTCCCTCTCTGCCCCGGGCTGTGCAAGGTGCACCCTCCCCTCTTTCCCATGCTTCTTTTCTCTCTTTTCTCCATCGCCACATCAGGCAAGGAGGAAAGTGAAGAGGAAGGGGTCATGGCAGCCATGGATATTGCCTGGCAAGTTCAAGGGGAAGGAGCAAGGGAGAGAAGGAAAGAGGCAGCAGGAGGAGGAATGAGAAGGAGAGGAAGCTGCTGGAAGGAAGGAGGAGGGCTTGCAAGGATTGCGGGGAGATTCCTCCCACCACCCCCTCTCTCTCTCACACACACAACCGTCAGGGCGAAATGCCTCTTTTGCGCCTGCTTGCCCCACCTTTAAAAGAAAAAGTAAAGGGCAAGGGGGTGGCGAAGTTGTGTGTATGTGTGTGGCCATGTGTGCGGGATAGGCTCCCGAGTAGGCTGCCTTGGGGGAGGGAGGGAGGGAGCTCGGTGCCACTCGCTGTGCCAGTTCTGTTTGTATGGCCGTGTGCGCGCACGCGCCTGGCTCTCAATGCTGTAAGGGCCGCTCTTCCCTTGTGTGGATTTTTGGGGTTTCTGCTGTTTCTTTGGGGGTTTTTTTAGTGGAGGACATAAATTGGACTGTTAGGTGTCTTGTGTCCAAATTTGGTGTCAATTCCCCCAGTGGTTTTTGAGTTCTGATGGTATCACAAACGAACATTACATTATGCAAGGAATAAAAAATATGAAAACCAGGACCCCCAAAAGGGGTGTGTGTGTGCAACTATTTTGCCATGAAATACAGTATATGTCAATACATGATTGACATCTGCATGTTGTATGCTCACTTGTTGAGAATGTTATGAGCTCCTTCATCCACTGAACAATGAGTAGAACGGTGTCCTCTCAGTGCTACAGTATAAATCTTGTAGCCATTGAGAGGACATAGAGAACTCATCTGTTACTTTATCTTATATATAACTTCCCAGGCTGCCACTTCTCATACAAGTTTTATTCACCTCAACTCATGAGTTCACTTCTGTCATGGTTCTCATTTCTGTTTCCTGTTTAGCTTCTCACCGTGATTAAACTATAGTGTTTTCCCACCATGACTGTTGTGTAAATAACTTTGTCTTCAAACTGCCTATTTAAATCCACGGGAAAAATTAGTGGGTAACCTTCAAGGATAAATACATGGAACTACAATTCAAAACTTGGAGGATATGATGAATGGTTTAAGAGTATTTATGTTGTCACTGTTGTTGTATATCTTCAAGTATTTTCTAACTATTGTTGATCTGAAAGAGACACTGACATGGAGTTTTCTTGCCAAGATTTGTTCAGAGGAGATTTTGTCGCAGCCTTCCTCCAAGGCTGAGAGAGTGGGAATTGCCCAAGGTCACCAAGGCCAAACAAGGATTCAAACTCTGGTCCCACAGTATCCTAGTCCAAGACTCAAATCACTACATCACAATGGCATACCCATATATTCCCCAATTTCCTTTTCTTTTGGAATAAGAATTTTTTTTTATTTTAAAAAACCCAAATATTTATAGGTTTTCATTTGCAGTCAACATTTTACTGCCAACACCACAAATTATGTCATTTTCTCAGCATGAGACAAGCAATCTGAAATGGCAAGTATAATTAAATACAATTATTTCCACTGCTTTTCACAAACACATACTGACAATTGGGCTGGGTTTATTTACTTTTGAAACTTTCTAAGTGCTAAGCTTGTGTTTCCTTAAAACAGGTACTGTCCTAAAGTTCAATACTTTTTATTAGGAATTCCTTTCTGAACTCAAAATTCTTTCAACCTGGATGGTTTTCAGTGATTCACTCTCTGCAATGCTAGTTAGTAGGGCTGGGCAACCACGGAAAAATTTGTTTCTAAACTCGATTCGTTTTTAGGGGGTTTTTGCATTTCGTTTTTTAAAAGAATTCCGAAATTTTTCTTTAAAAAAGTTCGATATTTACAAAATTTCAGAAATTACGAAACAATTTCGAAACAATAACGAATCGATTTGTTAATGGCGGACGCGATTGCGCAATATACTAAAAAAAACCTCCAAATGGGACAGGGGGAACTTCTGAAGCTTCCCTCTCCCTCTGTTGTTGACTGTTGGTGTGATAATTTATTTTTTATCACTGATAAAACAAACAACAACCATAAAACTTGCACCAGACATACGGAAATAATAACGAAACAATTTCAAAACGATTTCGAAACAATTACGAAATAAATTTTAAAAATTCGTTTCGATTTTTAGTTGCTCCTGAATGGTTCAATATCGCTTCGTTATCAAAAAAATAACGAATTAATAACGAATTACGAAATTAACGAACGAAACCGCCCAGCCCTACTAGTTAGACATTTGGGGACTGAAGTATAATTTTGCTGCAGGGCAGAATGGAACAAAATGCCTGCATTTTGTTTCATTTTCTGATCAAAACACAGCAATCACGGTGACAGGGGGGGCAGTAGTGAAATCTATCTTCATAAGCATGTAAAGCCACTTGGCTACCTCCCAAGCAGCTCAGGAGGTGGCAGGACAGGTTTACTCCTGCCAGTGATAAACGTTTGCTGCTACTTTCCCACTGTGGCACCAATAGTCCAGCATCTTCCTCTGCTGCCATACTGCCCCCTTCTTTTTTGCTGGTGTAGTTACACTGGGAAATGAATTTGTCTTTGTTCCAGCAAATCATTGAGGAGCCTTGTAGTGTCTTTAGGAGGGAAAATGTATTTTTGCCTCAACTTCATTCCCTTAGATGCATAAATGCTTATGCTTTCCCTTTGTTCCATTTGCCATGAAAAATTCCCCTCCTTGTGTTTACACTTGCAGAAGGAAAGCACACAGAGAGATTATTTAAGTTGCAGTTTTAATATCTGCCAGTCTGAATTCATGAATTTCCTATCACCTCCCTCTCTCCCTCTTTCATTAAGGGAAATGCTTGAGCAAAGTGTTATGAAGTACTGTGGTACACATGTTTTTGAGATGAAACAATTTGATGCCAGAACACGTCATTAAAGAGAAGGGTAAAAAGCCAAGAAGTGGCCAGCAGTTAAGCAGAGCAGGTGATGACTGAGTTTGGGCAACTAGTTTAATAAGCCATATACAAGAGAGACTTGCTGATCAGAGGAGTGCACAGGTATGGAATTTGGCAGTCGTACTGAAATGCACATCATAATTAAGTGTGTTGGCACACAACTCAAACTGAGCATGTTATATCTGATCCTGGAAGAACTACTCCTCAGCTCTTGTGCCCCGCCCAATATAGGCTTTAATGAACACAAACATCAGAAATGTTCTTTAAGTATTTAGTGTTCCTGAAAAGAATGCTAAATACTGTTTGATTTGCTCCAGGTTTTCTAAACACATAAAAATCAAAACTTGTCACATACCATCAATATCTGAATCGAGCCCCTGGTGGCGCAATAGGTTAAACCTCGGTGCTGGCAGGACTGAAGACCGACAGGTTGGAGGTTCAAATCCAGGGAGAGTGTGGATGAGCTCCCCCTGTCAGCTCTAGCTCCCCATACGAGGACATGAGAGAAACCTCCCACAAGGATGGTAAAACATCAGAACATCTGGGTGTGCTGTGGGCAACATCCTTGCAGATGGCCAATTCTCAGAACTTGCAGTTTCTCAAGTTGCTCCTGACACACACACACAAAAATCTGAAATATTTATACCAAGTCTGCATGATGCCTTTGCAGAATGCAACTGCCATTGTCTAATTATTGGCTGATCTAGATATAGGGTTGATGAGAGGTGCAGTCCAAAACACTTGGACCTCCAGATGTTACATCACCTCTGATTTATAACATTTTTAACTCTACTTTTTATGTCCATCTAAAACCCATGCTAGATCCACTCAGATGCTTGCTGCATCTATGGCAAGTATCCTCAGAGGTAGCGAGGATGCTTGCCTCGCTACCTCTGAGGATGCTTGCCATAGATGCAGGCGAAACGTTAAGGAGAAAATGCCTCTAGAATAAGGCCATATAGCTCGGAAAACCTACAACAACCCAGTGATTCCGGCCATGAAAGCCTTCGACAATACATTTGTGGAAGTGTGTAGAAGTTGTAATGTTTATAGGTATCTCTTGAATGTTGTTTTATATAATTGGAAATGTGTGTGTGTGTGTTTTAAAAAACAGCTTTTTCCCATTTCCTAAAACTAACTAAAATAATCCTTTTTGGGGTTTTTAAACTTTCAAATGGCATACATCACTAGTTTGTAGTACAAAACTGACTAACCCCCTGCTTGTTTCATCAGCACATCAACACCCACAATATTGCATAAGGCAGTACCACACTAAAATAGCCTTAAACCTTATGTTTAAGGCTATGTCTGAAAAGAAGTGATGTCACCCCTTCAAGCTATAGCCATAATGTACATTTGCTACTATAAAAAATGCTCATTTACTAATACTTTTTTGTAACTAGTAATTTCCAAACTGATTTTCACCGCAGAATTAGTACAGGACTAACTTTTGACTCCATTTTGGTCAATTTATAACTGCTTACTGGGGACAATGGCAGTAAGTGCATTCTTTTTTTTTTCTTTACCCAGGTTGTCGGATAACTGCTGGCAGTGATTCTGGAAAAGCCAACGTTGGAAGCAGGCCTGACAGCAATGAGGTTGCCATACCATCAATGTGTAGTTGTGTGCATATGTAAACATGTTGGGAAAGCATAATTCAAGATGCCCATGTAATTTTTTCATGCTACATGCTCATGCCAAAACAAACAGGAGAGTGCTGTGGATGCAGGATGGTACGGAAGGAGAAAATATTATTTTCTAGTTTCAAAAGGCCATCACAATCTTGTTTTTTGTTTGTTTGTTTGTTTTTTAAAAGAAATTAAGCACCCTTAAAAATGGCTTGCTTTATAAAAGATCTAATCCAGCAGACCTTTTTCTAGATTTTCTGTTGCAGCTTTAATGAACCAAAACACAACAGCTTGTCAGGAGGACAATGTTTGATGCCATTTGATAGAACAGTTTATTAAATCTACGAAGTGCAGGTAACATTTAAGGAATGCTAGTTGGCTCATTGCATGCACACATGCATAAACATTAACAAACAAAAAACAAAAGCACATGTTTGTCTCGAAAGGCAAACAGCCAAAACCCCACCCACATTCCAAGCTGGGACTGCCAAAGAAGTGTTTCCATAATTATAGTGTATATCTCTTCTGGATATTAAACTGGCATTTCAGATTTCATCACATGGTTCTGACGGTTATATTTTTCCCAGGCGACTCAAAAATAGTGATATCTATCTTCAAGATTTCTTTCTATTGGAAATTCTTGTGGCCACCAATTGGACCAAATTGATGACTTTGCCTCCCTAAATATTATCCTACTTTTACCATTTTTCATTTAGATTGAAAAAAAGAATATTTTTTTCTGTCATGTTAGAGTACAGTAATCTTATATCAGTCCGGGAGCACACAAGGGCGATTCTACACTGCCAAATGTAGAGTTGCATTAGTCTGCATGCTTCCACACAGTACATGTAGACTGATTAGATTTAACCCAGGCTTAACTACTTAATGCAGCTGCATCCCAATTAAAAAACACACACACACAAAGTGGAAGGTCTGAATTCTGCATCATGACTCAGTTCTTCCCCACTTTTTGGGCAGTGGGGACAGCCGTGGGAGGCAGCCTGGGGGGAACAGGATGGGGCTCACTCCTCTCCAGCACTTTTCTCAGTCACATGGGGGGGGGGGGGAGCAAACCAGAAGTAGAGAGACTTTTTTTGACTTGAGGGTTGGGGTGGTGTGGGGTTGGTATCCTGACCCATTAGCATGTTTGGGATGTGAGGCTGCTGTCTCAGGTTGACAGCACCCTTGTGTAGTCATAATAAGAAGTCAATTTAAGATGTCCAAAGCGATCAGCTCAGAAGAAAGGTGAAATATAGGATGATACTGGTATCCATAGCACTGGTATCTGTGATCTAATTTATTCACTTTTAACTAAATCTGTCCTGTACAGGCATTTTCTAAGCCCTCCAGCATAACTCTATAGATTTCTTGGGTTTGTTATATTATCCACAGTGTCGCATATCCATACAACATCCAGGAATGTATCCCCCTATCTTGAAACAGACTGTTCGACAGTTAGCTTTACACAGAAAACATAATAAAGTTATGGTTACTGAATGTTTTAATTCCATTCCCATTCAGTGTTGCTGCTCAGAACTAATGGGATTCACATACATGTTGACTTATCACCCAGCAGCTGATCGAGTTGCTCCATAACAACGACTGGATTTCCATATCTGAATATAAATAAATCAACACATGTTAAATTATACACATATTATATTTTATGATTAATTTACATATGATATAAATTATAATCTAAATAAAATAAATATATTTAATATACATTTACAAATCATGAGATAGAATAGGCATAACATGACCAGAGGAACGAGCAAGTGGTATAACATCTAAAGTACTATTAATCCAAGATCTCACAAAACTAGCTGTATGGCTAAATGTAGAACCTTTCCTACCTTTCTCTCTCTTGCTATATATTATGTTGAGTCCTCTTTCAACACAGCTGCTGTGTTAATCAGTTGCAGCAAAACTGTCACAAAGAATTCTGTCGCTCCCTAAAGACAAAATAAATTTGATATTGACTACACTTCTGTGGATTGTAGTCCTACTAAAAAAAACCACATTATATATCCTGATTTGTCTCATCCAGTCACCTATGGTAAGAATCCAATTCATTTCCATAAAATGAACCAATTGATAACAGAATCACCATATTCCTTGCTCATGCCATCTAGTTCTTTGCTGGAAAAATTCAAGCTTAGGTTAATGCATTTACAGGTATGCCCTAAAATAAAGCTTAAGGAGACCAGTTGTGTTTGTTTATAATAATGTTTCAATGCACCTTCAATTTTATCTGATCTTTCAGGCCAAAATTCAGATGTATGGGATAGAGTAGGACTTAGCCCAGCAAAAGATATTTGCCACATCTGTATTACTTTATGGGGTATCTCAGAGCTAATCTACAGGATAGAGAGCAGAAGTTAGTTTTGCTTTGTAAAATTACAAGTAAGCAATCAGAGAGGTCCCTTGCGCAAATGGGAATCAACATACAGTACACGGATCTTCATCACTTTCAATTTTTGTTTTCCTAAAATTCCCTTCAAAGCAAATGGGGATGGGGTGATTTAATTGGCGGCAATGGAGTAGGCTTGCTATATTCCAGATTCTCAAGTTTGGGCAGCTGATTCTAAGCATGCATATTATTAATTTATATTCAGATTTCTTAGTATTAGAGTTCAGCACATTAATTATTGTAATGCTTTTCTACCATTGTGTTTCAGCCTTGGTAACTACTCATCTGGAGTAACTGTGTTGAGCTGGGAAAATACAAGTTCAACTTCGTGTTTGGTCATGGAATTTATCACATGAGTTTAGGCAAATGCTATTTCTTACAAATCTACCTTATTGAGTTGTTTGAGGAGTAGAGGAGGACCAAATTAAGAGACTATGTATATTCCTGTTGTGGTAAATGACAGCAAACTAAAGATATGGCAACCCCATAATGGAGGCATGAGTAAAGGCCATTCCTTTGATAATGGAATGTGACCTCCTAAGGTCAGACTGCACATAATATATAGATCAGGGCTGTTGTGCCTTATATAGATCTGATATCAAAGTTTAACACAGGAATGCATACTAATAAAAGCAAAATTGTAGTAGGTTTAAGATGTCATGGAATCTGTCAGTTGTCAATAGCAGCTGTCTAGAAGCATGCTACTTTTTGAATAATATCTGCTAATAAATAGTTGTTGTAGCTATGCAGGACCATGCAGCTGCTCAGAACAGATGAAGGATTTTTAACTTTTGTTACTGTGTGCCTTCAAGTCATTTTCAGCCAGTGGCAACCATAAGGTGAATCAATTAGAGCTTTTTCATGGCAAGATTTGTTCAGAAGAGGGTTGGCATTGCCTTCCTTGATCCTATGAAAGTGTGCCATGCTCAAGGTCATCCAGTGGCTTTCATAGCTGATCAAGGATTAAAACCCTGGTCTCCTGAGTAGAAGTCCATTGCTCAAACCAATACATCATGCTGGCTCCATGCACGGAGCACTAAGATACTCAATAGAGACCTAATACTTTTGGGTTCCTTCTGGGCTCTGCCAACATATGAGGTAAAGCAGATGGCTACTGGGGAAAAACCTGCATTGTAAATTTTGGAATTTCTGCTCAAGGAGATTTATCTGGTGACTGTTCTGATTTCAATGGGGGCAATCTTTTTAAAATATTCACAAGGCTGTTTAAATGCATTAAAACTTCATGATGTGATTGTTTTTGTACTATATCAAAACTTTGGTACAACTTTGGTGTGATTTAGCTTATGTATTAATGTTTTAATTGAATGCTATTATTATTTTATTGCATTCTGAAAATTTGCAAGCAACTGTGGGAATATTAGTGTATGGTATACTAGAATATAATTCCCTCCAAATAAGACACCTGTTCAGCATGAATAGGGATGGCCAGGAATTTGACAGCCTGTTGCAACAGTGCACATATATTGTTTCTCATTTCATCTTTGGGCAGGTCCGTTCTTCCAAGACCAGAGAACCTTACTAACACCGGCAGGGCAGATAGACCACACCTTACCTTTCTTTAATTGTGCATGATTGTTTTCATGATAGGATAATATAGCTTCACATAACAGTCCATCAACTTGTATGCAGAACATATCATGCCACACTCAGGGCTTGACAAATCCAAGGCTGGAGTTATAATTGCTGGAAGAAACATTAACAAACTTAGATTTGCAGATGATACCACTTTGATGGCCAAAAGCAAGGAGGAGCCGAGGAGCCTTCTAACCAAGGTGAAAGGGAAAAGTGCAAAAGTTGGGTTGCAGTTAAACATAAAAAACCCAAGATTATGGCAACCAGTCTGGTTGATAATTGCCAAATATAGGGAGGAAATGTGGAGGCAGCGACAGACTTTGTATTTCTAGGCGCAAAGATTACTGCCAACGCAGACTGCAGCCAGGAAATCAGAAGATGCTTACTTCTTGGGAGGAGAGCAATGACCAAGCTTAATAAAATAGTGAAGAGTAGAGACATCACACGGGCAACGAAGATCTGCATAGTTAAAGCAATGGTATTCCCCGTAGTAACCTATGGATGTGAGAGCTGGACCATAAGGAAGGCTGAGCAAAGGAAGATAGACGCTTTTGAACTGTGATGCTGGAGGGAAATTCTGAGAGTACCTTGGACCACAAGAAGATCAAACCAGTCCATACTCCAGGAAATAAAGCTCAACCGCTCACTGGAGGGAAGGATATTAGAGGCAAAGATGAAGTATTTTGGCCACATAATGAGAAGACAGGAAAGCTTGGAGAAGACGATGCTGGGGAAAATGGAAGGAAAAAGGAAAAGGGGCCGACCAAGGGCAAGATGGATGGATGGTATCCTTGAAGTGACTGGCTTGACTTTGAAGGAACTGGGGGTGGCCACAGCCAACAGGGAGCTCTGGCATGGGCTGGTCCGTGAGGTCACAAAGAGTCGGAAGCGAGTGAATAATAAACAACAACAACATGATAAACAACATGATCACATAATTACAGACTTCTTGATCTTTCCAACATGCTTATTGCACTCCAGATGAGGGCCCATCTAAACTGACCGTTTAGGTCTATGTGAGTGTGGATCAGCATCTGGACAGCTATGAAACGCAGACAGGTTGATCTAGTTTAACCCTGGGGAAAGCCATTAAACCCTGGTTAAAAACACACACAAGGGAAAACCTAAATCCTGGTAGCTTTTCCTGCATTTCAGCAGTTCAGAGACCTGCTTTAGCCTTCTCTGCCAAATAGTGTTCATACCTCACTAAACTACAACTCCCATGATTACATCACATTGAACCAGGGCAGCTAAAGTGATGTCAAACTGCATTGGATGCACTCCAAACATCCTTTTCTCCACTCCAAATCCCAGAATTCCACAATATAGAGCTATAGCAGTTAAACTAGGATCATAGCACTATAACCGTGTAGTGGGAAAAGGTCATTGACGGTATTTCTGGGTGCCACAGACACCTAGGTCCCTGGTGCTGTAACTGTGACAGGTACTGTAACTTCAGCTAAAAAGGGTAATGAAAACTGATATTATATTACTTAAATGGGCAAGCAATTAAAAACACATATTAGTTGCCTAACATGTTTAAAAGAAGCAGATTTGTAGAGGTCTAATTTAATTAAAGAGGTATTTGGGATTTTTCAACCATGGTAACTCAAGTGTATTTCACTGTAATTACAGGTTACATTACTATTCATTTCATGACAGCATGAGAGTGGGAAGAAAAATTCTCTACAACCTCTAAGTTATGCTATGAATTAAGAATATAAGACAATGTAACACGTACATAGAAGAATCACCATTCTTTGACCTCTTCATGTTTATTATTTTATATTTGTTGTTGTGTGCCTTCATGTTTTCTTTCCAGTTTATGACAACCATAAGGCAAATTATCAAAGGATTTTCTTGGCAAGATTTGTTTAAAGAAGCTTCGCTATTGCCTTGCTCTAAGACCGAAAGAGTGTGCCTTGCCCCATGTCACAAAGGCCTCATCATACAGGCAGGGGCGGCTCAACCCATTACGCAAAGTAAGCATTTGCAGTATAGTTGATTTTGCCCAGGGGCGCTCTTGAGGCACTCTTGGAGGAAAATAGACCTTGACATATGCGAGTTGTAGTTACTGAGATTTATAGTTCACCTACAATCAAAGAGCATTCTGAACTCCACCAATGATGGAATTGAACCAAATATGGCACACAGAACTCCCATGACGAATAGAAAATATATATCCTTGATTGGTTGGGGGGGGGGGGGGGCTCCACAATACTGTTTGCTTACTGTTGAAAATTACCTAGGGCCACCTCTGCATACAGGCCAGGTGAAGTGTCGTTGTTTGATGTCCAGTGTGGGCTCCATCCCCAAGACAGGATGAAAGCATCCTAGGATGCTAAATTCACTCCGTCTGATAAGGTCGCAAGTGAGTTTCCACAGATGAGTAGGGATTCAATCTCTAGTGCTCAAACCATTACATAATGCTGCCTCTCATGTGAATATATGTCCATGGATATTTCTGAGGAATACCATTGTGATGGGTCCCTTCCTTCCCTCACTTTGGTTTTCTTCCAGCCATGAGTTGTAATCCAATCTTTCAAACACTTTATTTTTCAGCTTAGGTTGTTCTGTTGCAAACAGCCCTTAAACGAATAGATGCCCCCAATTATTTATTCTTATGGATGGATGGAATGAAAAGTAAATATATGGAGATTATTATATGCAACATTCACATATAGGAAAAACAGCAGTCGGAAAGCCTAGAAGTATTTTGAAAAGGGGACTACAAAATGTGTATGTAACACAACTGCAATTTGTTGGGTGTGTATGTAGGTATAGAATCCTACAGTTGGAAGAGGGGAGGGGAGCAATGCTCTCATTTGCCTTCTCTTTAAATACACCTTTGCCAAAAGTAGCAATGATATATTATGTAAATTATTCTACAACAGGTTATAGAATAACCACAAAAAGAAATCTCTTATGTACAAACTCATACAATAAAGAAAAACTATTAGCTATACAGACACAAGTGAACACTGACTGGTGCAATTCAATCCACTTAGAAAGCTCCACAGATAGGATTTAATTCTCCAATCCACATGGCTGGCTCCAATCAACAAAGGGACTGCGTTCCAATGTTAAGCTATTGTCCTGCTATAATTGTGATTTGACTGCCTTGTGTTATAAGCTCCTTTGTGCTTCCACAGAAAGTCTTAAGCAAAAGATTTCCTGGTAATATCTGTATAGCTAATATGTCACCCAGGGAGAGGTGATGGTAGAGATGATTCTATTTCCAGATGTTGCACCCCATAGCACTGTCTTTCTCTTTTTTTGAAGACACTATTTTGGCAGTTCTCTTGGCAGTCATACTGAATTGTTCTCGTGTCTGAAAAATGCATTGGACAATATATAGCAATATTCATCCAAATTGTTTATGTGTTCCTACTTTTAGACAGTCAAACCAGTCACCTTAAGAACATACATATAAGAGAAATCAGATTTTGAGTAATGCTAGGGTTTTTAGAAGTACAGTAAGAGCTTCCTGTAACCTGTAACCAGTTTCACTTATGCACATCCAGGGGAAAATGGTCTCAATGGGAATTTGCTAGGTCCTCCAGGCAATTCTATGATATGTTTCTACCATAGACTCATGCTGAAGGATCTAGAAAATTACTACAGATTATATATCTATAGGATTGGCATAGGGAAGCCAGTGGATGAATGTTGAAGAACTACAGAATTTAGTTATTTGGTTGCAGTAGTATGTCTACAATAAACAACATGATAAACCTTGAGTGAGAGCTCATTCTAACTGACCCTACTGTAGCTGTGTGGAAAGGTGAGAACAGGAAAGGTGAACAGCAGCTGCCATTGGAATTCCTTATGGGGCATATATGAGCAACAACAAAACAGACCAAAAAAAGGAGAAAGGATATAAGCCTTTCAGTAACAGCAGCATATTTTTTAAAAGCGAAGATCTATGGCTGCATCTACTGTTGAATGATTACAGCTTGACACAATTCTAACTGACATGGGCCTATGCTATGGAAGTGCTCTAAAGTCCTGGCCTTCTTCAGTTTTACTTCTGGACTGCTCTTATATTTTGGAAATGTTATCTTTTTCAAAAATTCAAATTCTGCTGTCATTTCTCTCAATGTATTTTTGAATTTTGCCTTTCTCATATGTGATGAGTTGATAATGGTTGTTGTTTTGCTTCTCAAAATAGGACATGGAGACTGGTAAAAAAAAATCTGCTGAAAATTGCCCTTGTCATTATTAAATCAACAGTCAAATGTGTAGTTGTTTTCTGGAAATTGCTGAAGCAACTATGCTCTGATTGAACCCAAAGATTTTCTATTTTCTCCTGTTGCTTTTGTCTTTAATCACCTGGCCAGCTTCTCCCTCTTATTGCTAGCTGAGGATACACAGAGTATGACCCTGAGGCCATATAAGGCCCCCAACATGTTTTTCAAAGTTCTTAAAGCCCTCCATACGCCCTGAACAGCCCTTTTTCTAGTAAAACAAGTAACAGCTGTGTTGTCTCTCTTAAACTTGTGGCAGGAACCTCTGGCATGGCTTAGAATTTTTTAAAAGTGTTCATCAACATCAGAAATAGATTTCCAACAATTTCTGCTTTGTCCTTGTTTTCTTTCTTCATGCAGGTGACTCTGAGAAGTTTCAAAGGAAAAAAAATGGCCCGTAGATCTGCCAAAGTTATTCACCTCTGTTCTGGGCAATGAACAAAGTAATAGATAGGGCTTGCATCAGGCCCGTAGCCAGGATTTCGTTTCGGGGGGGGGGGGGGGCTGAATTTTTTTCAAGGGGGGTTGGGGGGGCTGAGTTTCAGGGGGGGGGGTGAGTCTGAGTGAAAGAGGGTCTAGCCTAGCAAACCTTTTGTATCATTACCCCAATACCCCCATGCATATGGGATATATTGAGTATGGTGATCAGATTATGATATGAATAAACATAACAGTTTAAATAATGCACCAGTAAGGCCTTTTCGCGAACCTCCCCCCCCCCCCCCCCGGGGCTACATGCCTGGCTTGCATGCTTTTAAACCGTTGCCATGACCTCTCCATCACTTGGCAGGATGTGATGTGAAACATACACACTAGCAATCCAGGATTTTAATGTGATATGCTCACAGACTGCCTCCAAACAAAAGACAGAGGCTATGACAATGATTTCTAACATAAGTCTAATTTGTAAAAGAATACTTGCTTCCTCCTGAATTGTGCATTTTTAACTATTTTGAAGTTTTTTTAAAATTACCTTCCCAAAGGGTGCAAAATTGCCCATCATTGATTGCACCCATGTTATGGGAGGTGGGTGTTAAATCTACCCAAGCCAATTTCCTTATTGCTGGGGCAATGGGATGATGCCAATGGCAACAATATAAAATTATCCAGTTCCCCTCTAGTTCAACCTATTTACCTAACAAAGTTTGTCTTTCACCTAAGAACACAATCAGTTTGGAGTAACAGCTGGATTTCATATTCCACAAAACAAGAGAGCAACCATATCCGTCATTCCAGTGGCCCTGTGTAAGTGGAAGGAGATTTCTTTAGCATGTCACTACAGATCCAGTAGGTGACTGCATTTGTGACAATCCCATATGCCAATGATGAAACAGAGGTTAGATGGCTTGCAACTAAATTAGTTTGCTTTCTCGTGGGCTCCCTCTCTTCACTTGCTTCCCAATAAACAGCCACAGTAACGCCTCTGGTGTTGCTAGCAGGCTGGGGCAGAAGAGTGCAGAACATTACACCCTTTTGGCTTGGCTACCATCTTAATGTTTCTCTGGCCACGAACTCTTCATGACCAGTCTCAAATGAGTCTTTTCTCCCACCAGGTGTTGCAACATCTTGTCTGATAAAAGGAACAGGTAATCTAGAAAGCCCTGACAGTCAGACTAACTAAGAGGGATGAGTGTTCTCTGTGACTCCCATTTTCCCTTTCACAGTGGGGTTTCCATCAGAGATAAGTGCCTGTGGCTAAACAATTAAGACTTGCAAATGAAGCTTACCCACACTGGTGTAGTTATGCAGGAGAACACACCCTTAAAACATTTGAAATCTATTTTTAAAAGTGTTCCTATTAAAAGCCCTTTCTTCAGTGCTTGCCAATTTACCACAAGGCAATTTTTAAATTCTGTGTCAACAGTAGGATGATTACTTCAGCCTTCTTTGCCCCTTATCCATTCTTCCATAATTTGCAGTTTCACTGGTTTTGTGTGGCAGTACCTGTAGTTTTAGATCCGGTCATGAAGCAAGGCTGGAGAACCAAAGGAAAGAACCCAAACATGTTGCTGGAGCTGAAGTGGTCATAGCTGTATTGGTTTTGGCTGTTAAGAGTCTTGGGGTAGAATGGAGGAAGAAATCCAGGCATTGCATGGTCTGTACGACAACTGATTGGATTTCCCTCCAGCTTGCCAGCTGGGGAACTCAGGAGTGGCTTAAATTGGGATTCTAAATGTAGAAATGAATTCAGTTTGGCATTACTTTAACAGTAATGGCTGAATGTTATGGAATCATGGGAACTGCTGAATCACCAGCACTCATTGACAGAGAAGGCTAAAGACCTTGTGAAATAACTATTTTCATAACTCCATAGAATTGAGCCATGACAGTTCAAGTGGTGCCAAAAATTTATGAATTCTACAGTGTAAATGCACCCTGAGTGTCTCCCCTTCCACTGGGGAATGTAGCAGAACCAATAGCTAGCTGTCTTAGATTTTTATTTCAAGATCCCTTAGAGGTATCTCCAGAGTATTGGAGAAATATATGTAGCTGTTACACCCACCCCCATCCCCATGCTTTCAACCCAGTGCCCAAACCAATTGCAACAAAACTACATTGTAACTGTCATATAATACAATGGAAATGTAATATACACAGGTGGCCTTGGTATCTGCTGGGATTTGATTCCAGAAGTTCCCATAGAACTCAAAATCCATGGATGCCCAAGCCCCATTATATGCAATGGTGTAATAAAATACTGTTTTTGGATTTTTTTTAAAAAAAATGAAACATTTTCAAACCATGGATGACTAAATCTGTGGGTGCAGAATCTTTGGATACAGAGGGTTGATTGTGGTATAATGTTGTTGTTCATTCGTTCAGTCGTCTCCGACTCTTCGTGACCTCATGGACCAGCCTACGCCAGAGCTCCCTGTCGGCCGTTACCACCCCCAGCTCCCTCAAGGTCAGTCCAGTCACTTCAAGGATGCCATCCATCCATCTTGCCCTTGGTCGGCCCCTCTTCCTTTTGCCTTCCACTTTCCCCAGCATAATTGTCTTCTCTAGGCTTTCCTGTCTCCTCATGATGTGGCCAAAGTACTTCAGCTTTGTCTCTAGTATCTTTCCCTCCAGTGAGCAGTCGGGCTTTATTTCCTGGAGGATGGACTGGTTGGATCTTCTCGCAGTCCAAGGCACTCTCAGAACTTTCCTCCAACACCACAGCTCAAAAGCATCGATCTTCCTTCGCTCAGCCTTCCCTAAGGTCCAGCTCTCACATCCGTAGGTGACTACAGGGAATACCATGGCTTTGACTAGGCGGATCTTTGTTGCAAGTCTGATGTCTCTACTCTTCACTATTTTATCGAGACTGGACATTGCTCTCCTCCCAAGAAGTAAGCGTCTTCTGATTTCCTGGCTACAGTCTGCATCTGCAGTAATCTTTGCACCTAGAAATACAAAGTCTGTCACGGCCTCCACGGTTTCTCCCTCTATTTTCCAGTTGTCAATCATTCTTGTTGCCATAATCTTGGTTTTTTTGACGTTTAGCTGCAACCCGGCTTTTGCGCTTTCTTCTTTCACCTTGATTAGAAGGCTCCTCAGCTCCTCCTCGCTTTCGGCCATCAGAGTGGTGTCATCTGCATATCTGAGGTTGTTAATGTTTCTTCCAGCAATTTTCACCCCAGCTTTGCATTCATCCAGCCCCGCACATCGCATGATGTGTTCTGCATACAAGTTAAAAAGGTTGGGTGAGAGGATGCAGCCTTGCCGTACGCCTTTCCCAATCTTGAACCAGTCTGTTGTTCCGTGGTCAGTTCTGACTGTTGCTACTTGGTCCTTGTACAGATTCCTCAGGAGAGAGACAAGGTGGCTTGGTATGCCCATCCCACCAAGAACTTGCCACAATTTATGATGATCCACACAGTCAAAGGCTTTAGAATAGTCAATGAAGCAGAAGTAGATGTTTTTCTGAAACTCCCTGCATTTCTCCATTATCCAGCGGATATTGGCAATCTGGTCTCTCGTTCCTCTACCTTTTCTAAACCCAGCTTGAACATCTGGCAACTCTCGCTCCATGTATTGCTGGAGTCTTCCTTGCAGGATCTTGAGCATTACCTTACTGGCATGAGAAATAAGGGCAACTGTACGGAAGTTTGAGCAGTCTTTCGCATTTCCCTTTTTTGGTATGGGGATATAAGTTGATTTTTTCCAGTCTGATGGCCATTCTTGTGTTTTCCATATTTGCTGGCAAATGGCATGCATCACCTTGACAGCATCATTTTTTAAGATTTTAAACAGTTCAGCTGGGATCCCATCATCTCCTGCTGCCTTGTTGTTAGCAATGCTTCTTAAGGCCCATTCAACCTCACTCCTCAGGATGTCTGGTTCTAATTCATTCACCACACCGTCAAAGCTATCCTCGATATTGTTATCCTTCCTATACAGATCTTCTGTATAGTCTCGCCACCTTCTCTTGATCTCTTCAGCTTCTGTTAGGTCCCTGCCATCTTTGTTTCTTATCATACCAATTTTTGCCTGAAATTTACCTCCAATGTTTCTAATTTTCTGGAAGAGGTCTCTTGTCCTTCCTATTCTGTTGTCTTCTTCCACTTCCATGCATTGCTTATTTAAAAATAGTTCCTTATCTCTTCTGGCTAACCTCTGGAATTGCGCATTTAACTGGGCATATCTCCCCTTACTATCACTGTTTCCTTTTGCTTTCCTCCTTTCTTGGGCTACTTCCAGTGTCTCAGCAGACAACCATTTTGCCTTCTTGGTTTTCTTTTTCTTTGGGACGTACTTTGTTGCCGCCTCCTGAACAATGTCGCGGACTTCTGTCCATAGTTCTTCTGGGACTCTGTTTACTAAATCTAGTCCTTCAAATCTGTTCTTCACTTCCACTGTATATTCGCTAGGAATGTTAGTGAGATCATATCTAACTGGTCTGTGTATTTTCCCTGATCTCTTTAGTTTTATTCTAAATTGGGCAATAAGAAGTTCGTGATCTGAGCTACAGTCAGCCCCAGGTCTTGTTTTCACCGACTGGATGGATGTCCGCCACCTTTGGCTGCAAAGGATGTAGTCAATCTGATTTCGGTGTTGACCATCTGGTGAGGTCCATGTATAAAGCCGTCTTTTAGGTTGTTGGAAGAGAGTATTCGTTATGCACAGCGAGTTTTCCTGGCAGAATTCTATCAGCCTGCGTCCCGCTTCATTTTGTTCTCCCAGACCATGCTTGCCTGTGATCCCTGTTGTCATTTGACTTCCCACCTTGGCATTCCAGTCTCCTGTAATGAAAATAATGTCTCTTTTTGGTGTATTATCCAGTAGGTCCTGCAGATCCTCATAGAACTGATCTACTTCTGCTTCTTTAGCAGCTGTGGTTGGGGCGTATATTTGGATCACTGTGATGTTGAAAGGCTTTCCTTGCACTCGAATTGAGATCATTCTGTCATTTTTTGGGTTGTATCCAAGCACCGCTTTAGCGAATTTCTTATTAATTATGAAGGCTACTCCATTTCTTCGATGTTCCTCTTGTCCACAGTAGTAGATCTGGTGGTCATCTGATGTGAAGTGGCCCATTCCAGTCCATTTCAGTTCGCTGACCCCCAGAATGTCTATCTTTAGTCTTGACATCTCACCAATAACAACATCCAATTTGCCCTGGCTCATAGATCTTACATTCCAGGTTCCTATGGTGTGTTGATCTTTAGAGCATCGGATTCGTCGTTCGCCTCCAGTACCGTCGGCCGCTGGTATAATAGCACACTATATAATAAAGTGACACTGACAGGTCACAACAAAAAGACAGAACTACTCAATACCCATTTATTCCCATTTTTCTTATAAGCTGAGCTCTTACTTCAGCAGTAAGGGATCCAGACCACAAATCAAAATTGGCAAGGAGATAGTCAGTAACAACTTACTTAATCTGAATGAGTTCAAAACTGCAATGCCAGTTTAACTACATTCAAAAATACTGAACATGTTGACTTTTTCTCAGCATTTGCCATCCATTTTGAGAAATTTTGGAGAACTTGTGAGGAGCCAGAGCACTGGAGAAGAGCAAATATTGTTCTTTTCAAAAAGTGCAAAAAAGTTCCAGCAAACTATAACTAGTCAGTCTGACCTCCGTACCAGGAAAACTATTAGAATAGATTATTAAGAAGTTTATTTGCAAGTATATAATCCTCAAGTATGAGGTCATTCAAGTGTTTCTAAAAAAATATTTTTCTTTGTCTTTCTTTCTATGAGCTTCATAACCCTTCGTTTTTCTTGACCTATCATGTGGAAATGCCTCCTGAAGATCTAATTCACTGATTGTTTTGTGTTCAGAGTTTTCTTCATGGAATATTTGAAAATTGGCTTCACTATGTGGATATATTCAAAACATGAGTTGTAAAACTCTTTGATATATAATAGCATTTCTCAAAGTAAATATATTTATAAAATGTAGGGTTTTTTTTTAAGACTGGACTATTATTTTCCTCTTAACATGGCATATAAAATAACACTCAAAGTGAGCCAGAGTGGTGCAGTGGCTTGAGTATTGTACTATGACTTCGGAGACAAGGATTCAAACATCTGTTTAACCCATGGAAATCCATTGGGTGACTTTGGGCAAATCACAGTCTCTCAGACTCAGAGGATGGCAAATGTGAATGAACCCCATCTGAACAAATCTTGCCATGAAAACCCTGTGATAGGTTTTCCATAAGTTTGAAATGATTAAATGGCACACAATTCTCCAGCCAGCAATATTTTGATAACTTATAGCACCAGAATATATAAAATGAATGAGGACAAAAAGTACAACATAGAGAAAAAGAAAACAAATTAATGCAACTATCTGATAAGGAGAGTGGGAGAAAAAATGGCTAATGTACATGGAAAGTTGCATAAAAACTATTTTTTTCTTCTTTTCTTTGACTTTCCAAAGAGAAGAAGGGAAAATATAACATTTGATTATCTTTCGGAAGTCCTATAGTTTCTGTTTCTAGATGCTTTCCCATGTACACTTTATTTGTAATGCGGACAAATGACATACAATACACATACCATCTTATCAAATGGCACCAGCTATTGTCTTCAGAAATATTCACACTGTTGTTTTATGAAAGCCTCTTTAGTGGTGGCCTTGTGACAATACAGATGAATTCCATTGGCACTTCCTCCACTTGGCCAGTGAATATTGGCAAGGATCAGGAATTTGTCTGCCAGATTTGTATCCCTACCGATTGACTGACAAAGCTGAGGCTGCCAAGAACTGTCACCCTTGACAGAAGGTTTTTATTAGACTAGTTGACAATAGCCAATAGATATGAGACAGTGTCTCTGTGTTCTGGTTCAATGGATTCTGAACACTGACAAATCCAGAAAATGTTGCCACCCTCATAAACTAGGGCAAAACATGTGAACAAGCATATTTCAATAAATGATTACAGATCTGCTTTTATCTTACATTGAGAACACTTGTTTAAAACATAACAAGTTAAAATTGTCTTAAAAATGTATTCATCTTGACCGAAAGGCCTTGGTACTTTCTGGATCATACCTTCTATCAATATTGTATTATATAATCAGCCCTCTATATACATGAATACTTTATGCAGGGATCCAATCATCCTAGTTTACCATTTTATATAAAGAAAGCTGTTTTACTATGCCATTTTATGCAATGGGACCTGAGCATCTTCAGATTTTAATATCCAGAGGAAGTCCTGGAGATAAATCTCAACAGATACCAAGGGCTCACTGTATATCTATTTATTGAGTGAGAAATCCAAGAAAAATCCCATCTATCAATTTTAAGACCTTTGTCACATGTACTTCTGCCAAATATTTGACTTGATACTCAGAAACCCAGTGTTGAGTTGCCAGCCATGTACTTGCTTTTGATTGGATTTGAAGAAGTGAGTACCTGTGCTAAAACCACAGGGGGGTCATTTCTCAACCTGATGTATCTTTAAGGTGGGTGCCAAGCACATAGTGACTCCCTCTCTGCAAAGAAGGAGTGGTCAAATTCCTATCTCGCTCTGTATTGTGAGAAGAAACCTAGCCATTTACCACCCTTCATCATACCCAGCATATATGCTTGCCAGCCAGAGTTTTACAGGCCCAGACAAAACTCTGTCCTCTTGGCACATTTCCAAAACTAAGGGATACAAATCCAGAGAAAACATTTCAGCCAAGTTGTCTTGGCAGTTAAAGCAAATGGAAGTACTGTCATAGCAAGGTGTCCCATGAGTACGATGGCTGTATATTTAATGTAGTGTAAATACACACATTATGGGCTGAAGATAGAAATAAGAAATGTGGAGGGATGGCTGGCCCCATTTGTAAGGTGGCCAAATCACTGTTTGTCTTTTAAGTCCAACTGTACACTCAGCCAGCTGGTGTGGAGCAGACCATTAATATTTTCAATGTGTAGGTTTGTATTTGTAGTTTTTAAAAATAGGTTGCACAAGGGAAAGTTTTGAGGCATATTAGGATGGAGAGGTGTCCTAATTCCATTTGCACAGTCTTAACACCCCTTCTTTCTCCTAACAGTTATTTGCCTCTGAAGGTAACAACTCTCTCCTTGGTTTAAGTGGCTATCCCCATTGCCACCTTTAAAAAAATGATTTTCAAGAGCCAAGGCTTATTCCTGCCATTCCAGGAAGCAAAAGATTCTAGTGTGTGCCGAAGGTAGCGTGACCAAGAAGAGACCAGGGATCATGACTTTGGCTTGTCAAGGGAGAGGCCGTTTTGAGTTCCATGCAAAGTACAGATGGAAATTCCATGTTTCATTTGGACATTTACATTTGAAAGAGGTACAAAGCTGGGACAATGAACAACATAACACTGTCAGGTTCATAACCACGAGGAATATTTTAGAACATGCATTTTCCTCATGGCACCCGAGCCAGCGCGGTGTAGTGGTTTGAATACTGGACTACAATTCTGAAGACCAGGGTTCAACTCTCTGCTTGACCATGGAAACCTTGGTCGAGTCATACACTCTCAGCCACAGATAACCCCATAATAAGGTCCCCTTAGAGTCACCATAATCTGGAAATGACTTGAAGTCACACAGCAACTCCCACCTGGCTGATACTGTTTATACAACCATCCTGCTTTCCTGGGCTCAAGTGACCCAGGGACAGGGGATGACACTTTCTGGGTTCCTTTTTTCACTGGGTTTGGCACTTACTGGATGACAACTTCCCATGCAATACTGTATTCCAGATCAGACAAAGGATGAGTGGCAGTTAGTTGTTTTATTTTTCCAAATTAAAAATAAATAGATAAATAGATAGGTGAAAATTTTGAGTTATAGCCATGCCAATGATAGGAAAGAGTAGAAATCAACTAGTTTAAAAGTTTAATGTTTGTGGAATGTTTAATGCTAGTATAAAAATGTTGAAACATTTGGTGTTAGTCTATTTTGGTTTTTATATGAGTGTGTTGTGTGGCTGTTAAGCTGTTTTGTCAATTTGATAAATGTATCAGAAGCATTTAGCTAATGATATATCTGCATTTATATAAAATAAAGTTCAAAGCCATGGGCGTATTAGTCTGGAATATAAGTATCCAAAGAGATACAGAGAAAGAGAGAGAGATCCCTTTCATACTAAGATACTTAAATGAACACACACACATGATATTTTGCATACTGAGATTATATATGTGTGTGTGTCCCAAAAGTTGACATAATAATAATAGTAATAATAATAATAATAACTTTATTTTTGTACTCCACCGCTATCTCCCCAAAAGGACTTGAGGCGGCTTATATGGGGA
The DNA here is from genome assembly GCF_037176765.1 of Anolis sagrei. Lineage (NCBI taxonomy): Eukaryota > Metazoa > Chordata > Lepidosauria > Squamata > Anolidae > Anolis > Anolis sagrei. The sequence continues at coordinate 90,239,041 of NC_090022.1, read as the reverse complement.
CAAGCATGAAGTTCCACATAATTAAAATAAAATGTAACACAAAATTCATAAAAAAACATTTCAACAATATAAAACAATTGCAGAATACAATACATAGCGAACATCACAACCTTAAATGGTCTGAGTAGTGCACCATTCTGAGTTCAGGCAGTGAGTGCCAAAGGATAGGGTTGATGGATAAAGTGCTAAAGGCGGATGACAAGATTAGGACCTGTGGGGCCATGTTAGGAGAGCACTATGTCTCTAAAAGGGAGCAGTGAGCAGGATCTAATTATGGATCAAAATGGGAACCAGAATTATTTGGGGAACTATCTAGTCGAAGGCACAGTGGAACATCCACGTCTTTAGTTCTTTCCAGAAGGTGGACAAGGTGGGTGCCCGTCTAATCTCCCTGGGGAGAGAATTCCAGAGCCAGGGGGGCCACCACAGAGAAGGCGTTTGTGACAGGGGTGGGACTGAGAGAAAGGCCTCCCCAGAAGATCTTAGGGAAAATGGAAAATTGTAGCTAAATGTACCTCGATTTACAACAAATTCATTTCAAAATTTTACAAAATATTTACAAAATGTTCTCCAGGTATTGTATAATTCTCTCCCCCGAAGGGGACTCAAAGCAGCTTAACATAAAAACGTTAGCCCAGAATTGAAAATATACAAATATTGAAACAGAATTAATTATAAACAATACTAAAATATTCACATTTTAAAGTTACGTCTCTCTCTCTTTCTTAGGTAAAGGTTTCCCCTTGACATTAAGTATAGTCGTGTCCAATTCTGGGGAGTGGTGATCTTCTCCATTTCTAAGCCAAAGAGCCAGCATTGTCCGTAGATGCCTCCAAGATCATGTGGCCAGCATGACTGCATGGAGCACCATTACCGTCCCACTGGAGTAGTACCTATTGATGTACTCACACTTAGATGTTTTCAAAATGCTAGGTTGGTAGAAGCTGGGGCTAACAGCAGGAGCTCACCCTGCTCTTTGGATTCGAATCACCGACCTTTTGGTCAGCAAGTTCAGCTGGTCAGCGTTTTAACCCACTGCAGCACTGGGGGCATCGCTTACATACACATCTAACTATGCAAGGGATCACATTCATTCTTATATCTATATCAGTGGTTCCCAATCTGTGGGTAGCGGTTCACTGGTGGGCCGCAAGACCTAAAATAAGGTCTGTGGCTCTAGATTATTAAATATGGTTTTCTGTGGATGAGCAGATGGCGACTACTGGATGGCACATGTTCTGTATCAGAAACTAGAACTGATGTGGTCTATCCGATGCAGTTTTCTGAATCAGCACTCCAAATAACCAAACCGAATCTAAAGCTGACGAAAAACTGATTCGTAACGCTTTTGGAGAGTGCTCCCTGCTCAAAGTGATTCCTACTCAAGTGATCCCTGGTCAAAGTGATTTCAGGTAAAAGTGGTCCTTGGTCAAAGTGACCCCTGGTGAAAGTGGTATTTGGTCAAAGTGATCCCTGGTGAAAGTGTCCTTGGTCAAAGTGATCCCTGGTGAAAGTGGTCCTTGGTCAAAGTGATCCCAGGTGAAAGTGGTATTTGGTCAAAGTGATCCCAGGTGAAATTGATTTCAGGTAAAAATGGTCATTGGTTTAAGTGGCCCTTGTCAAAGTGGTTCTTGGTCAAACAATCCCTGATCAAAGTGGTCCTTGGTTAAAATGATCCCTGGTGAAAGTGGTATTTGGTCAAAGTGATTCCTGTGAAATTGATCCCAGGTAAAAATGCTCCTTGGTCAATGTGGTCCTTGGTCAAAGTGATCCCTGGTGAAAGTGGTCCGTGGTCAAAAATAGAATGGGAACCACTGATCTATATCTGTTGCATAGGGACATTCCACCCTAACAGCCATGAATTTGAATAATAATATAAATACAGAAAACAAACAACAAGAGAGAGAAAGAGAGAGAGAGAGAGAGAGAGAGAGAGAGCTCCCTCCTTAGGACTCGACCTAGACCTAGGGATTGGGCCACTTCCCTTCCTCCCGCCCCTCGCCACGGGATTGGCGGGGGACGCCTAAGCGACAGCGGCCGCGGGCCAATGGGCGGCCGCGTTGTGTCCCGTGTCACGTGCTGAGCGTGCTTGGCTCCTCCCCTTTCCCGTCTCCTCCTCCTCCGGCGCCTCAGTGGCCTTTCCCTCCTCCTCCTCCTCGCCGGGGATCCCTCAGCCTCTCCGCCGTGGCCCAAGGGCGCCTTCCCGCTCTCTTCCCGCCGAGGGCCGCCGCCTGAGGCCGGAGTTCAACGGCAAGGGCAGTCCATTGGGTCGGTTTCCGTCTTCCTGGCTGCCGGGAGGAGAAAGAGGCCTCCCTTTCCTGCTTTCCTGCCCCTTCGGCGGGGCGGGCGGCGCTGGATGCCAGCTGAGGCCCGGGTGAGGCGCCCCTCCTTGTTGGGTTCTCCTGGGGAAGAAGGCGGCAAGGGGTTGTTTTGAAGCGGGGAGGGGAGGCCGGCCTTCCGGGGGCCGCACAGGCCAGGCAAGGAACGGGAAGAGCCGGCAAGCACATCCCAACTTCTTTCCGCCATTGTAGTCATCAGCACCAGGCATGGGCCAACTTGGGCCCTCCAGGCGTTTTGGACTTTGAAGTCCAAAACGCCTGGAGGGCCCAAGTTGGCTCATGCCTGGTCTATACCTCGGGGCCGGCCCAGGGCCTTGGGTTTCGCCCATCTGGTGTGTGTTGATGCTGCTTCTCTTAAAGCCCCGCCTGGCCTGCAGAAAGAAACCAAAGTGGGTCTCCAGTGTACCCAAATCTCAAAGCACTTCTAGATCTCACAAAAATAAAATAAAAAACCCTGCCTGGTCTGTAGTGCAGATGGAGATTCACAAGATTTTGTTCTTAATTTAATTTACATGTTTATTTTAATTGTACATTGTTGTTAAGGCATTTGTTACCTAACTATAAGCCACCTTGAACCCCCCCCCCCTTCCTGGCGTGGAGAAAGGTGCGACATAAATATAGTAATTAAATGAATAAATAAATTGGAGCAGAAATACAGAAAATAAATACCTACTATTCCTAATTGCAAAATTCCCAGAAATTACCCACATGGGTGGCTAAGATCATGAGCTCTTTGCTTTCTCATGGCTCAGTGTATATCAGTCATGGGAAAACTTTGACCCGCCAGGCGTTTTGGACTTCAACACCCACCATTCGTAACAGCCGGTAGGCTGTTAGGAATTGTGGGAGTTGAAGTCCAAAATACCTGGAGGGCCAAGTTAGCCCATGCCTGGTGTATACAAACAAACTTTGCCTCATGCATAGAATTGTTTTACATATAACATATAACATCATCAGGTTATATATAACATCATCAGGTTATGCGTATATGTTTATTTTAATGGATTAGAAATAAAAGATGTGGCTCTTATTATTACAAATATTATTGCTATATTAATCAATCATGTAGGCAATTTTGGGTTTTGGAATTCAAGATAAGGATTGTGTGTAAGGTATGTATGGAATATAAATGAATTTCATGTTTATAAATATAAATAAAAGTTTATTGTTTTATTGTATTATTATATTTAGATATGGATATCTGAAAATGCAGGTATTCCAAAATTCAAAGCAGTCCTGGTGGCAAGTATTTAGGATGAGAGATACTCCAATCTTCAGGGAACAGCGGAAATTGTCCTTTCTTGCACAAAGATCCATTAATCACAAACATATATGCATATATATACACACACCCCAGGTGGATAGTGCTGCTGTGTTATGACTACAGTCTTGTTTGTGTCCTTATTTACAGCTGTAAAATGCAGCTGCAGCTGCTGCAGCTGCAATAGCTGGAAAAAGATGGGTGTAAATGTGTTTCTGGCCTGTATCACTCCAGGTTTGAGGTGGGAGGGTCGGTTGGATTTGGTAGCTCAAGGAAATGGCCTTCTTAACTGAATGGATCTTCATGTGATTTTCCCCAAGTTTCCTATATCCTGAAATGTAGTATTTACTTTTATTTATTTTTTCTTAAGGTACATATTCAGTCTTGTGAATCTCCATCTGAATTCCTGGAAGGACACAGGCCAGGCATATTGTTCCATCTCTTCGCTGTGTATGAGGGGTGTTCATGAGATCTAGAAGTGGTGTGTATAAATGCACACCAGCTGGGCTTTACCTAAAGCTACATGGTGGCCCTACTATGACTCTGTGTCCTGCCCAGAAGACATTTTGAGTGTGTGTGTGGTGTGGTCTTAAAAGGATACAGGCCAGGCATGGGTTTATTTACCATTCATGAGAACCGGGAAAGGTGTCTGACTCACTTATGGACTCACACTCATACAGCTAGAATGGGGAATAGGGACATTTTTGTTTTGTCTGGTAGTGTTTTTTGAAAGTACCATGACTGGCTGGCACTCTGATCCATTTTCCTAGCCACAGGTGATATCTACTTTGTGTGCCTCATGTCTAGACATGCAATCTTTTGTACCCGCATTCAGAGAGAGTGAAATGCAGATGTTGACAAACTGCTCCTCTTCCCTTTGCATGTTTTCTCTTTCTGAGGAAGTCAGTGCAGGTAGGTCACTCTGCTATTTTCCCTTAGCTGGAAAAACAGGTAACAACTGTTCCCCTGATCATTCTGACACATGACATTAGGTCACCTGGAGGTGGCAGCTTTTGAGAAAGCAACTGGGAAACTTGATTTTGATGGAGAACATAAACGTGACTGAAGTTTGAAATGACAGGCTTTCTGTTTGGACTTGTTGTAGTTTATAAGAAGTCTCAAAGACAATATTTGGCAGTTTCTGTAGCAGGAGCGGAACCCACTTTGTTATTGACATCCTTTCTCATTGTTTAGCGCCTGCTTTTTGCCAGCTGCCTATTGTCTTATGTCTGTACTTGTTGAGTATTCTTCAGGGATTTTATGAGGTCTTATCAACATGTTGACACAGCACACAAGTTCCGTTTGTCATCATTACTCGCTTTAAAAAAGAGTTGCAGATAGATCTTGTTAGTGATTTAAAAGGAACAATTTGTTACTGTCCACTGCATTGCATAAAGGTAGATGATAACTCTGTTCTGGAACAATGAGCTAAAATGGATGTTTGTTGAAAATTATATCTTCCTTAGCATTTATTTAGTTCTGAACAGTGCTGCTATTAGGTGCTGGAGGTTTCCTGAATAAAGGTGGATTTACATTGTATAATTCATGCAGTTTGACACTACTTTTAACTGACATGGCTCAATGTTGTGGAATCATGCAAGTTAAAATTTTTACAAAGGTTTAGTCTTCTTTGCCAAATGCCTCTGAAGTCTCACCAACCTACAACTCCCATGATGCCATAGCATTGAGCCATGGCAATTAAAGTAGTGTTAAAATGCATTAATTTTATAGTGTAGCTCCTCCCAAAGATGACTTTACTTAGGGCCACATCTTCCTTGTTGCTGTCACTGCTGTTTTTTCACTTGTTCTCTTTGTTCAGGCACTGCCCACACAGGTAATGAACAATATTGTTCCATCTCTTCGCTGTATGTGAGGGGTATGCATGTACTTCCAAGTCCTATGTCAATTTATGTGAATGCCCTACATTTCATAGAATTTTCTTAAATCTCACCCTTCCAAGCACTCACCAGACCTGCCCTTATTTAGTTTCCAAGCAAGAGGATCTGGTGTTTTCAGAGTACTCAGGCTCTTCAGTCTGGTCACTGCACAAATGATCAGTGAGGAAGTAGTGCAAGCAAAGAGCAATAGAACCAGGAACTTCTAGAGCTGGCTGGGTTTTTTTTTTTTTTTTTGGTTGTGTCAGGAGCGACTTGAGAAACTGCAAGTCGCTTCTGGTGTGAGAGAATTGGCCATCTGCAAGGACGTTGCCCAGGGATGCCTGGATGATTTGATGTTTTTATCATCCTTATGGGAGGAGCTGGAGCTGATAGAGGGAGCTCATCTGCCTCTTCCTGGATTCGAACCTGCAACCTGTCGGTCTTCAGTCTTGCCGGCACAGGGGTTTAGCCCATTGCGCCACCGGGGGCTCCACAGCTGGCTGTGACATGTGGACATTTTTAGATGTCCAGTAATGTTTACCCCCCACATCAGCTTTGGATTTGATACTAGATTTAGAAAGATCAAATAATGCTTATACTTCTTTGTTGTTTTTTCCTGTTGTACAATCCCAGTCTTCTGGGATATATAATTGTATTCATTGTTACATTTCCCCTTAATAACTGAATGGGCTCTTTGCATCCTTTTGTATGCACTTACCTCCTTACAGGTCCAGTTGTAAAAAGGGTGATCAAAATTCTATGTGCTATAAATTTGATCTTATGCTCAATGTTTTTTTAAAAAATATTTCAGCTTTATAATATCATGCAATAAAAGAATGTTGGAGGGATTTTTGCTTCAAAGAATTTCCATTGTCATCTTCACCAGATCGATTTTCCTGTTTAAATAGTGTGTGTGAGAGAGACACACACAAACATGAATGCAGATTAAAAGACAGTAGATGGGTCTGTGTCAAATCTGAAACAAATTTAATAGGCTTTTAAAAAATATGTTACTCTGTATTTCTTTGTTTTAGTATTTGAAGAGATATGGCATCAACTAATGGATTCTAATTATTTTTAACAGGCCTTAAGAAGAATATTTTCCTTGGATTAAGAAAGACCAGTTGCTGCAGTTAGAAAACTACTCTTGGGCCTGAGAATCTAAAATTTAGTTCAAAAATTGCTTGAAGACTTGTCAAATGACATCAATGGCCAGCCTGTTCTCTTTTACTAGCCCAGCTGTAAAGCGTTTGTTGGGCTGGAAACAAGGTGACGAAGAGGAAAAATGGGCAGAAAAAGCAGTGGATGCCTTGGTGAAAAAACTCAAAAAGAAAAAAGGAGCTATGGAGGAGCTGGAGAAAGCGCTGAGCAGCCCTGGACAACCTAGTAAATGTGTTACAATTCCCCGTTCATTAGATGGACGACTTCAAGTTTCTCACCGCAAAGGCCTCCCCCATGTTATTTACTGTCGTGTATGGCGTTGGCCTGATCTACAGAGTCACCATGAGCTAAAACCATTGGACATTTGTGAATTTCCTTTTGGATCCAAGCAGAAGGAAGTCTGCATCAATCCATATCATTACAAAAGGGTGGAGAGTCCAGGTGTGTTTGAATGTTATGATGTTGTTTTCACTTACTTTCATGTACTGAATAATAATAATTAATGACTGAGAAGGTGACCTGGTACAAATGTGTTAAAGGGGTTGTTGGATCTTAACAGTATACAGGTCCCTGTCTCTCCCCCCCCCCCCCCCCCAAGTTATCTTAGCTGTTGGGTCTAAAGCTGGCATGGGCAAACTTCGGCCCAAAAACACCTGGAGGGCTGAAGTTTGCCCACGTCTAGTCTAAAGGAACACTGATGCTGCATATTTGTTTTGGGTTGCCTCCATCTCTTAAATCTAATACAGTTTGAAACAGAATTTTTGATCTTGTTACTAACTTGATAACTGGCTGTTCTTCTAAACCTGCTTTGCATCCATGAATACATAAAAGCCTTATGCATGATTTATGTGCAGCACACACACACATACATTCATAGGATGTGAATGTTTCTATTTTACCCTTTCCCCTGTTTCATATGCTCAGTGTGATATTTCTGTCTCCTCAACCTCTTCGTTCCTTAATTCAGTTGATTTTGCTGATACAGTACAGTTTTGGTGCACTGTGTTCTCTAGCATTCTGTGCAATTTGTTTTAGTTCAGCCTCAGTTATTCAGGGGTGGGTCATTCATCCACTACACAATTTATCAGTTGGACACATGTCTTTACTCTACTAGGCTGCTACGGTGCACAGAACCAGAATTTTCCCAACTGGGAAATGCAGTGCAGTGCTTTGCCAGGTATGATGCTTATGGCTTGTGCGTCTTCCTCTGTCTTTCTCATTTAAAGGGCTGGTAACCAGTGGGATGGGGAATTGAAATCTTCTGATGTATTTAGTTCTTCTTTTCTTTTGCTCTTTTTTTCAGTTTTACCTCCAGTCTTGGTGCCTAGGCATAGTGAATTCAACCCACAGCATAGCCTCTTGGTTCAGTTCAGAAACCTAAGCCACAATGAACCGCATATGCCTCACAATGCTACATTTCCAGAATCGTTCCAGCAACCCAACAGCACTCCATTTCCTATTTCTCCAAATAGTCCATATCCACCATCTCCAGACGGCAGTACCTACCCAAATTCCCCAGCTAGCTCTGGACCATCGAGTCCATTTCAGCTACCAGGTAAAGACTTCGTGTGACAATTATTGAAAAGTAAAATTTGTATTACGAAGCCAAATTTATTTATTACATATTTATTTATTACAGAGTTTGTCTTGCTTGTTACAAATAAAATACTTAACTGCTTGGAGATGAATCTAGTGATAGAAGTTTGAAAGTGGCAAATATATTTTTATGTATTTGAGGTGACAGTTTGGCTATTGTGTATGTGCACTCTTCTGGATAGGTGGTGGGATTGAAGACATAGATGAAGAATTTGGATAAAGTGTAAGCCATATAATTATTTGCAGCAATATGTATTATATTGAAAAAAGAATAAGAAGAAACTAAAAGCTAGAAAGAAAGAGGAAGGAAAGTAAAAAAGAACAAATATGATTGTTGCTGTTCTTGCTACTACTAGAGTTTAGTTGCAGAACGTCATGGAGACTAGGTGATTATGTGTGCTTGTCTACTTAGGCTGACCCCATATATTTCAAAGTGTTTTGTTAGGCAAAGGATATTGAGAGGTGGATTTACCAGTTCCTTCCCCTGAAATACATCTTTCAGCACTTGATATTCATTGGCAGTTTTCAATCCAAATACTAATCAGAGCTAACCCTGCTTATCCTCCAAGATCAGATGGGATATGGTGCTTTTACCAAAGGCTTAATAAAAATGTAGTAGACAGGGAAATAAATAGGGTGCCATCCTGCAAGGGAGGAGGACCTCTTGTGTTACTTAAAAGTTGTGGAAACAGATGTGTGAATGCGATGGATTTGCATATGTATAAGAGGATAGATAAAATGATCAGTAAGAGTGTTTGAAGATAAGGAAGCTTCGAAAAAAATAGTAAATGAATAGGAGGCCAGTATGTGAATATAAGGGAGGGCATTACATGGTCATTCATCATCTAAAGTTACTTATCAAGGCAGTAAAGCTATGGAAAATGTTGAGGGAACCAAAGTGAAATAGTAGATCAAAAAGGATGGCACGGCAGTAGTCTAAGCAAGACTAGGAAAGTGACAATTTTTTCATGGGCAAATGAACATGATTTGGATTTGGGTTTGGATTATTTTTAGATTTTAGAATACCTGTATGTGTATATATATACATAATGGAGAAGGAATCCAAGCTTGAGTCAATTGAACTATCAGAAAACAAAAGTGTCATATCTCAGCTGCTTTTTCGGACAAATTTGGATTCTGGAATATATCAGAATTCTGGATAAGAGATGTTTAACCTGTACAGGCATTCCAGAATCTAAATTCCATAACACTTCTGATCCCAAACATGTAAGATAAAGGATTCTCAGCTTGTATATAGAGGCAGAGCTGGGTGCCATCAACATAAAGGAGTACTGGAATTCTTGAGATATGATGAGGTTAGACTGAAAGTGTGTAGATAGAAGATGGCAGAGTGCCGAGAATAGACATCTGTGGGTCCCTAGTTTGCTTCCTCAGTGAGGATAGAGAAAGAGAGTTCTCATATAAAAACATTAAAATATGAATTAGAAAGATGTAACAGGGAATAAAACAGAATTAAAATGTCGATGACAGCAAAGTGGAGAACTTGGGATTTGATGGTAACATCACTGAAGATAGTTACAATGGTATACTGAGGGTAGGAACCAAATTGAAGTTAGGAGCAGATTGGAGGAGACTGTTGAGATAAAAGCATGTTAGAAGGGTCGGGAGATGAAAAGGCGATTTGAGGAATGGGTGATGAATCAGAAGAGGTCTGGAAGCATGTGGACTTTGTTTTAGAAAAATAGCATGGAAGGAGCATCTGTGATAGGAACAAAATGAGGGAGCTGTTGTGAAAGTAAAAACGGCACATTTAGTTTTCCCTCTGCTAAAAATCATGTGTCAAATTAAAATTTAAAAAACCAAGTGATCATATCAAATTCTATAGTGTAACATACCTGTATAGTTTCAGCATTTCTCCAGTTTATTTCATTTAACATCTCTCATTAATAAGGCTTTACATAAGTAATGGCAAGAGCAACTTACCCTGGATGCAAGAATGTTATTAAGGGACAGTAGTTAATGCATGACAGTACTTCCTGTTTTGTGCTCCTCCTTTAAGTCTTAGATTGATAGGAGATTGATATGATAGATACGGAGAGGGTAAAGAAATGGACAATGGTGGTGATCGCAGAGATGGCAGCTCTTAATTCCCAGTGTTGCTGATTCATTTTGCTTTCCCTGCAAGCACAAGGAGTTGACAACTCACTTTTTGCCCAACAAAGGCAGAAAAAGTCATTTCCAGTAGGGAGACCAAAAGGTTTGGAAAATGGAGCATAAAAGTGTTCTCTCTGCAACAGTGTTAATTTTTTTTAAAAAAAATTCAAAAGTGGCAAGAGCGAGTGAGGCTCATGCTGTCTCGTTCTGCTGTACCATGGATGGAGGAGAAATAGTGTGAGGGAAGGAAGAAAGCCTCTGCCTGACAGGAGAAGGAAGGCTGCTAGAAAGGGAATGCTTCTGAGGAAATGAGTGGGATTTACTTTTTTTTTTTTTTACTAAAGGGAAAAATAAAGAAGTTTAGGGCGTGGTTTCCCAAGTTCCTGTGGAGTGGAGATTCAGTCCTGAGTCACTGTCAATTGCCCACCCTTGCACTAAAGCAATGGAAAATTGCAGAATATGCAAGGAGGCCTTCTGAAGGTGCTTCAATTGATTGTGTAAATGGATGAGAAGTAAAAACAGAAGGGAGGATGGAAAGAAAAAGCTTAGACAGACTGGTATTGGAATAGAAATTAATATGAGGTTTTTAGAGGGATTCCATTGTGTGTCATAGGGTTGGGGAGAGGTAGAGAGTGGTGATGGTAATGTTGATCTAAATGCCAAAATTAGAATTAGCAGAGCATTGATAATTTAAAATATGTTCACTTTGGGTTGGATCACATTGTGTCAATGAATTACTTCCAAGTATTTGAACATTCAGACCTAAACCCAGTATAATACTAGCAGTAAAAACATTTTACCCTTTTAGCCCTCTGCACTGTCTCTTAATTACCTCACACTAGAGAATGAATCTATTTTAAATCCAGTTTCTGCCTTCTGCAGAATTCTGGGGTTTGTAGTTTAGTGAGGATGTTAAAGGCTCCTCTCTAAACTACAAACCTCAGAATTCCGCAGGAGGCAGCAACCAGATTTAAAGTGGATTCGTTCTCTAGTGTGATGAGGTCCTTAAATTTGTTTCAGAACATCTTCCAGTCATACAGTATATATTTCAAAAGTGTGGGATGTATGTGAGTGACATTCTTGCTTGGTTGTGTATACAGTGAACAGCGACAGGGAAGATACGTAGCATTTGGATTTAAGAGTGCTACATGCAGACAAATTGTGACATAATGTATGAAAGAATCCTGTGCCATAACGACTAACTCTCATTCTCAAAGGTGCTATAAAATTCCTTTTAATGTTTTCAATCTGCTTTGGAGTACAGGGAGTCCCCAAATTACAGACAAAATGTATTCTGTAGGTTTGCTCTTAAGTTGAATTTGTATGTCAGTTGGAACAGGTACATTTTTAAATGTGAAAAGTAAAGCTTTCCCCTTGACATTAAGTCTACTTGTGTCCAACTCGTGGGGGGGGGGGGGGGGGGGATGTGACCATCTCCAATTCTAAGCTGAAGAGCCGCCGTTGTCCGTAGACGCCTCCAAGGTCATATGGCCAACATGACTGCATGGAGCATCATTACCTTCCGGCCAGAGTGGTACCTATTGATATACTCACATTTGCATGATTTCAAACTGCTAGGTTGGTAGAAGCTGGGGCAGACAGCGGGAGCTCACCTCGCCCCCTGGATTTGAACCACCAACCTTTTGGTCAGCAAGTTCAGCAGCTCCAGCGCTTTAACCCTTTGTGCCACCTGGGGTTCCTTTTTAAGTGTGAATCCAGTCAAGTGTGTGTGTGTGTGTGTGAGAGAGAGAGAGAGTGTGAGAGAGAGAGAGAGAGAGAGAGAGAGAGAGAGAAATTTGGCTTGTTGTTGAAACAAGGACTTGTAATAAAGCTTCAGTGGAGAATCCTTTCTCCAAGATAACTCTTTCAGGAGTGAATTTTCCTTACTAGGGGTAGATTTCTCTCACTTCCTGTTGTCTCATCTGTACTTAACTATGAGTAATTTGTAAGTCAGATGTTTGTAACTCAAGGACTGCCTGTTTATTTATAGAGGAATAGTCAAAATGTTACAGCAGGAAAATGGAGTAAGGTAGAGAATACAAATGAGTTGTTGTAGGTTTTTCCGGGCTATAAGGCCATGTTCATTGCCTCCAGAACATGCCTCCAGAACATGGCCATATAGCCCGGAAAAACCTACAACAACCCAGTGATTCCAGCCATGAAAGCCTTCGACAATACAGAGAATACAAATGTCACCAAAATGAGAAGAAACCATTAATTTTGGAAGCAATGAAGAGGAATTCTGATTGTGTAGCATAAAATATATTTTCTTCACTCCAGAATTCCTAACTTTTCTTTATAGCAGATACACCACCTCCTGCTTATATGCCTCCTGAAGATCAAATGGGGCAAGATACATCACAATCTATGGACACAAGCAATAATATGATCCCTCAGATAATGCCAAACATTTCTAACAGAGGTAAGGCAAATAATGTATTTATTAGTTTTAGTAGTATTTTGCCATTGTTGATATTTTGCCAGTGCCAGTAGCTGCTTGGAAATATAGCCTGACACCAAACTTATTTTTTCCGATTACCTTTCTTCCTTTAGATCCTCCAGAAGTTGTTTAATTTTAATTCCCAGCATTTTGAGGCTTTTGCTATGTTGAGTGGGGCTGCTTGGACATTCAGTCCAATAACATCTGGAGGACTCTGTGATGTGTATTCCTGCCATAGAAACTAAGCAATGAATGGGCAACATGTAACACCATCATTGGAAGTAATTTCACTTCAGAGAAAGCTGTGCCCTGCATATGTATCAATCTGGCTGCTCAGGATGTTCAGAAATACAACAGAACTTCAACCATTGACCTTTTTACTGTAGTTTATGATTATGAAATACATGCCCAAATGAAATGTTCATATCTCAGGTCAGCTATCCAGTGGAAGGTGGACAAAGTCTGTCTTTGTAGTTCACTCCTTGTTTGTAATATAAAGGCAATAGTACTCATTTGGGGGTGATTGCTGGGAAAATGCTTGAAGTTTTGTAAACCATTAGGAAAGAATCATTAATGCTAAGTACTATTTTGCATGAGAAAAGGTGTAAATTAAGCCTTTGCACTTTTAATTGTGTTGGACTATGGATTCCATTATTCTACATCTAGTTCAGGAAATGGAGGAATAGCCTAGCAAATCTGGGGGTTGCCGTGTTGGGGGATCCTATAATAGATGATAACTGCTGAAAATGACCATGTTCATTGTTTTTGTTCATAGATGTTCACCCTGTGGCCTATGAAGAACCCAAGCACTGGTGCTCAATTGTGTATTATGAATTAAACAACCGAGTTGGGGAGGCTTTTCATGCATCTTCCACTAGTATCTTAGTAGATGGATTTACAGATCCTTCTAACAACAAAAACCGATTCTGCTTAGGTTTGCTCTCCAACGTTAATCGCAACTCAACTATTGAGAACACCCGGAGACACATTGGAAAAGGTAACGTGGAAGTGTCATTTGTTTGATCATAAGCAACTTGCTTTACTGAGCTGCAATTTCAGTAAATGAAGTCATGTAATTAAAGGCAAGAAATTGAAACAGTGTAAACTTGCACCAGCCAGTCAAAAAATGCCATGCCAACTTTAATAAAACATTTAACTGGTTTATGTAGTGAAACACTGTATCATGGAATTTCCTATTCTTATTCCAACTTTACCCTTTAGGATTTATTTCACAGCCTGTAAGGTTTACAAATACTGCAACCACTTTTGAAACATTTGTTCATAGTGTACACATTTGAGGGTTTTGTGTAGAAATGGTTCCCTGGTGCTAGTATAACAAGCCATTTTAAATAAACAAATCTGAGTTAATGGGAGGAAGAGAAAGTCTAAGTCTTGAGTTGGATTTATAAAGATGGCAGGTTAGAGAAGGCAAGGAAAGATACCTTGAATTCATATTATATTTGAAACCTTTTAAAAAGAACAAAAAAGTGCAGTATCATCTCATAGAATTTGAAATACAATTTCTTATGTATCACATAAAATAGCTGCTTTTTCATAACAATCATGATATTGCTAATAGGTTTCCTACCAACAGGACATGAGAATATCTTTTTCAGGGGTGGGAATTAGACCATTCTCCCAATTGTCCTGGACTGCAGTTCCTAGTAAACTGAGCCAGCATACCAGTGGTTCATGACCTTTGGTCTTCTAGGTGTTTGAGATTTCAACTTTTCGATGCCTCAGCCTGTTTGGCCAGCTGTAAAGAATTCTGGGAGCTGGAGTTCAAAACACACTTAGGACCAAAGGTTGGGAATCACCTGTTGTGGCCCATTGTGATGGATTTTAGGAGTGCAGCTCAGCTACTTCAGTAGAGCTGGACAATCCCCAATCCCAAGCTATGTATTGAAGCACCTTGTTCTGTAATTGATGGAAGGGGGACCTCTAGTGGCTAATAAGATACTGGGTTTGTGAAATGAAACTGGAGTCTTCTTGAAACCAATCTGACTTAAAAGTGAGGAGCTATAATTGCTTCTATTAAATGTTTGGTGCTTCTCTCCCCTTCCTCAGGTGTCCATTTGTACTATGTTGGTGGAGAGGTCTATGCCGAATGCCTGAGTGACAGCAGCATATTTGTACAGAGCCGGAATTGTAATTACCATCATGGATTTCATCCCACAACTGTATGCAAGATTCCTAGTGGCTGCAGCCTCAAGATTTTTAATAATCAGGAATTTGCCCAGCTTCTAGCTCAGTCCGTCAATCATGGGTTTGAGGCGGTATATGAGCTCACCAAAATGTGTACAATTCGGATGAGTTTTGTAAAGGTAAGGTGTGGTTTATTTATAATAAAATTTATGTAACTCTTTTAAAAGGAGTAGCCATATAAGCTTGCTATAAAATAAAATATTGATGAGCCATATAGCAACTGAATCAGATGATATGGGCTATAGTTTGCAGTAGTATCATCCCATAATAAATTTGTTGCTTTTTAACATAAATTGACTACAAATCTACATGACTTATTTCAGATCTAACTCTCATTCAATATGTGTTTATTTTATAGGGTTGGGGAGCAGAATATCACCGACAAGATGTTACAAGTACCCCATGCTGGATAGAAATACATCTTCATGGACCTTTGCAGTGGCTGGATAAAGTACTTACTCAAATGGGTTCTCCACTAAATCCCATCTCTTCTGTTTCATAGTGCGGAAGTATTTCTTCAACAACCATAACTTTAGTGACCATTTTTTAAAAAATTCTACAGAAACTTCCAGTGTGGATACTGTAAGAATGGGCCACATGTTAGCTGTCTTGTCCTAATGATGACCAATTTTGTTTTTTTATTACCATTTTACTTTTTTGTTTTGATAATTAAAAGAAACAGTCACGTTTGGAGGAAACTTGTTTTGCCTTTCTAGACATATTTAAAAAATTGGCTCCACTGGAAACATTTACTATGTCTTCTTGGAACACTCTGCTGAACTGAAATTAGAAAACACTATCTTTTTGCTGATTACATGTATTTCCCACTTGCAGACTGTTTTAATGCTCATGTAAAATTACATTGATGACGAAGTCCATGAAACTAGCTTTATTACACCCAAGGTTGCCTTTAGCATTTATGATAATGTGATTCTGATATATGTGTGTTGAAAAACACTTGATACTGGTAGCGCTATTAGAATGCATCCTTGCAAGTTCTGCCATAAACAAGGGCAATTTGACCTTCACCCCAGGTCAGTGTGATTAAGTTGAAGGACCTCTGTGAGACTTCCAGATAAATGTGCGGATTGCTTCTTGAATCATTGTTCTGAACAGGCATTTAATTCAAGGAAGTATCTTATTTAGCCTAGTCAGTATTTTCTCTTGACTCGGACTTGGTGTGTATGAGACATTTTTGAAATGTAGCCTTTTAAGCAATTCACTTGTATCAGAGTGCAGAATGCTACCGTTTTGCTAGTTATGCTGCAAGGATTATTTTTTGCATTTACATAGTATCTTGAAGGGTTGCTAACTTCACACTACTGCTGTTTTGCAGTATTAGTTTTGCTCCTTTTGTAATTCACTTTTATAACTACAGTATTAGAAATCTTGCTTCAGAAAGTGGTACAGAATGTTTACTTCTCAAGATTGCTGTGCAGACCAGGCCCTTCATGAAAACTAAAAAAATAGTCGCCTCTTGACTCTGGAATCTTTTGAGTGTCATTGATCTTAATCTCACAGGCTCTGTGACCGTAATATGACACTAGAGTTCTCAGTCTGTACATCATTCACTGTTACTAATTCCACTTAATAAGTTAACAGAAATAGAGATGGTCGCAGTGAATGTGTAAATTCGTATATGTTGAAATAATTAGAATCCTTTCAAGAATGTTTGTTCATTGGATAAGTTAGGAAGATGCATGCCTGCGTCACAGCCAACTCTTATATGACTATTTCCGATGGAACTCCAGATTCTCTAGATGTGTTGTGTGTCTGACAATCTCTCTTCTCAAACAGCAACATATTTAAATCATAGCCTTATGCTAAGCTATGAAGGGCTTTCTTCAAAAATACCTGTGTGTTGTTGTTGCATCTTTTAATTGGTTCTTTTCAGGAACTAGAAGCAATACTTAGTGCCATGTGGAATAAATTCATTTTTTTTTTTGTAAGGAAGAAGGTCCAAGGTACTCTTGGTGATATTTTTTTCCTTTCACAATAGTAATTAAGCATATGCTTCTAATTACTTAGGATGACCTAACTGTAGTTCTGTATGGATTCCAGCCAAACACATTAAAAAATAACAGAACTTAATACAGAACATTAGATTTTCTTTAAAGGAACAGAGAGGAGGAAGCATATCTGCTCCTTAGAGTTCAGGAATCAGTTTAGTAGGTATAAGGCCTTGTGGCATTTCTAGTGACTGAGATGAAACCTTTTGTGCTTTATGTTTTTCCTTGACCTCCCAGTGATAGGCAAAATAAATCGTACAGATCTGAAATGTGGCTTGTCTTGGCATAGGTTATGTTTGATCACTCCGTTAAAATCGAGAATTATGTGTTCTTACCGAGGTTTGATGCCTTCCTTCTCCTCTAGCAGATAGAGGGTTATTTTAAAGTATTTCTGATACAATACTTCTGTCAAAGAAATCTAGGGTATGAGGATAGAAGCTGATTGACGCTCGTCCTTTCAAATGGGACATTTTAGAGTCTTGGAGCATTCACACAGAGCAAGACATAGGCATTTTATACTGAATAGCTTTGAATAGTGTCTTCAAGCATCTGTCAACCATTTCTTTTTTCAGGCAAGTTGTAGGTGGGGTTGTTGTTTTTTCCGCACAATGTAATATAATGGGACAAAAAAAGGTCCCTTTCCATTTTGTGATTGAAACATGATGCCAAGAAATTGATGTTAACACTCAGATAAGAAACCGCTACCCTTTCTGATGAAAGGGGGCAAGGCAACAAATGTACACCAATGTGATTCACTCTGGGAAAAACTAAGTGAAGGTACTGAGGTTATGAAAAGAAAAAATGGGAGGACTTTGTGACATCCACAGACTGTTCACCACATTTAGAAATGACCAAGGTCAGAGGAGGATGCCAAAAGAAACAACAACAATGCAATATTAGCAACTTTTGAGCTGCTCTTCCAAGAAACTATTTTTTTACCACATGGTCAGTGAAAAAAATAGGGATGGGCTGTGTTCAGGGCATAGAATGAATGAAGGAAAGCTATCAGAATCAAACTGCTGTGGAAGTCCCTTTACGTCATTGAGCTGAAAGTATAGATTTGAGGAATGGGCATTTCATTGAATGTCTTACACACTAAAAAGATCAATTGAACAGCTAGTTAAATTGATAGGTAAATGCCTGTCTCAGAGGTATATGCCAAGTAAATTAAGAAAATGTGGAATAAGAGTGTGACAGTGCTACAACACTAAACAGCATGTCCTCAGAAAGCAGACATTTGACTGGTCAGGTTGCGTGGTACATCAGGTATTACCCAGGTTGGTTATACTGCTTGTACTTTATATTCATACTGGTTTAATTACAGGAGGCATTTTTTCACTAGTTTACAGGTAACAAGATCTGCTGGCAAAAACTAGCATATTTGGTACCACTTGACAGAATAAGCTATATCCCCAACCACATGTGTGCACACTCACTCCTTCCGCAATAGAGCACCAGACCAGAAAACAAGGAGATTGTAATGCATGTTTAACTTGTCTGGGTTACTGCAGTAGCCACATCATATCTAGTTTTCTGTAGCGTGGAATTCATGTATGATGGGGTGGGGAGGAGCCCAGGAAGCTACTATAACTCCAGAGACTGATATTTGGAAGCACAGTTCTTACTCTGGAGGTAGTGTTCATCTTAACATGACTCAGTGGACTTCACAGATATTTCTAATCTCCTTTCACAAACCAAGCTGCTCGGCATTGCCTTGTTTTGTAGTAATTAACTTCATGGCTTATCTATATGCTTTGTGCAGAAGTGCTCCATTTTATGTGTCATGAATTTCTTATCACTCGGCTTCATTGGATGAGTCTGAGTTTTGGCATTTTGTGAGAGTAAGGAGACGAAAAAGATTGTTCAAGGACAAGAAATACAATTGTTTACATATGAAGATAAATGTTTTGCAGTTGCCTTAAAGCAGTGGTTCTCGACCTGTGGGTCTCCATGTGTTTTGGCCTACAGTTCCCAGAAATCCCAGCCAGTTTACCAGTTGTTGGGATTTCTGGGAGTTGAAGGTCAAAACATCTGGGGACTTACAGGTTGAGAACTACCTTAAAGTAAAATTAAACTGATTTTCACCATATTCCAGAGCTTTAAAAGAGTTATGTTTTTTTTATTTCAAAAATTTTCATCAGATTTTAAAAACTTTTTCTTTTGTCATCATAAATTTCAGGCAGCTGTTTGATTCTTAGAGCTTGATCCTTTTCTTGCCTTTACTGAGCACAGTACTAGTTAAGGGCAAGGATCCACTGGGAAGTTCTGCAGAAGGTCCACTGAGATGATGATAATGATGACAATAATAATAATTAGTAGTAGTAGTACCCCACCACCATCTCTCCGAAGGGATTCAATGCAACTCACAGAAGCACTTCAAGTGCTGCCCATAAAACAACATAAGTCTATAAAACAATTATCACACATAAAGCCTTATCTAATAAAATTCATAAAATGCCTTCATTTATTGCTCCTCTATAAAGAAGAAATCAGATTTGTGGAACTAATTCTCTTTTAGATTTCAACTATTTAAGCTATCAAATGACTTAATATATGTTTAATTACCAGTGGTTGGTGTACTTGCTGATATATGCTGTTTTGAGTAAATTATTCTGGGCATTTTACATACAGTTTCAATAATATTGCTACAGATCTGCAGTCAAATGTATGTAGTCCTCCTGATGAGAGCATGGTTAGTGCATTTTATTGGATTTCTGTTTTGAGATGGGAAGAATATACTTTTAATGTGTATGCAACACAGTGCCTTTTACTTAGATTCCTCTTTCCATAATTTGTTACCATAATTTTGATTTGCCACTTTCTTTGCTCTGCTGTAGCAGTGGCTGTTTAAGAATATTTGCACCAGTTATTTATGAATGTTTATAATTCATTGCTCATGGTTCACATGAATAGGTTTTCTTTTTACCACAAGTGAAGTCACTATCTGTCATGCTTGGAAGTAAGTAAGGAGAATTGCTGTCAAATTACTTTAATCCAAATTATAATCCCATTTAAACTGGCCTCTTGTTATCTCTTTTAAGGGAAGTTAGGGATCAGGATACTAGCCAGTAATATTCGTTCAAAAGGAATATGTGCTGAAAGGTCTTACAGTAATTGTCCATAAGGTTTTTGGTGGGCATTAGGGTAGTTGGCACCCTATTTTCCTGTCTGTGTCCCAACTTAATTTAAATCCTACTCAGACTTTTATCTCTATGGATTAAATCAGTATATGGGGAAAGGGCAGGTTACTTGCCCTGCCCTCCTTTAAGTCTAAATAGGAGAAAACTATGTAATGTGGCAAGCGGAACAGATCTGAATTGATAGAACCAATAACAGATGAGAAGAATGCAGTCGCTTTCTTCACTTTTATGGCTTAACACACAGTAAATAATGCTTGAATCCTGCTTGTTTTTACAGCTGAAATCACTCTAATTGTATGTGATTGTTATTGAATTTGACAACAGCCGGGTTGCTAAAGGACCAAAGTGTATTATAGGATGTATTTGAACTTTTCTCAGCCCCCTTACCATTCATTGCTTTCATTTTCATGACTTCGGATTGGGTCTAACAAAGTTGTTCTGCTCATAACAGCTTCCAGAGGGGGACAATTGCTTGTCTACTTGCAATCTCCCCCTCCCTTGGAATCTCAAAATCTGCTCTGGAGACTTGGAAAATATTGTGAAACAGATTTTTAAGTGGCATCTCATCAGGTTTAGAGATGGGAAAAGTTCGGATGTATTAGCAAACACCTTATAATGAAGTGTTGAATTTAGGCTGACATTTTCACAGTAAGCATGCCGGACTTATAATTTTGAACCTTCTTCACCCAAAACTTGTGTTCCCTCATAGCATCACTTTTGCCTTACTCTGATAATCTACATCTAAAATACTGGTTTTGTTATTGGTTTTTGTTTTCAAACCATGTATTATTTGGCAGTATTACTCATGTTTACTTGTGGATGAACCGTCTTAAACTTTATAATAGGCAGACATTTTAACTGTTTCTTCCTCAGATTGCCTTAAGAAATAAAATAGAAAGCTAAGTTTTTTGTTACTGGAATTGTTGCTAGGTAGGAGTATTTTTTAATAAAAAAATTAAAATATGTTTCATTAATGGACATGTGACTACTCGTTTAGCTTTGATATCTATCTGAGAAACTATCATTGAAATTCAGACAATGATTCATGTTATGTATGCTAACCTTGTTATTTGACGAATGATGTGTCAGTTTATATTATAGATATAACCTCCGTGCTTCTGTTTACACTACAAGAAGTGTCATTCTAGCAACAGGATTTAATTTTATTCCTCAGAGTGCCTACACTGCAGTTGTTTTTGACTGTATTAAGGTGTTTATTTTTGCAATCTAAATAAATAAGTTCTTTTTAGAATTAACTTCTAGTCTGGCATGAATAGAAACCTAGAGCTTCTTCAAGGAATGATGTCCAGGTTTAAGGTAATAGTTTTTAAAAAGTCATACGTTAGCCAAATAGAGTCTACATACCTACATCTTTACCATTTGGATCTCCATTTTGTGGGCCTGTCACCACTGTATCCCAAAACCACTTGGAGTATTGCTAGGTTTGTGTCCAATAGCACTGTAACTGAATTATTTTTATTAACCTTATGTATATTAAGTTCCATTCCCAATATGCTTGGAAACCTGAATGTCAGGGGAGAGGTGGCTTCCACTTATAGCTGTAGGTGTATTAAAAGCAGTGGTGTCATTCAGTAGATTTGCACTAGTTGCCTGAACTAGTTGCTGGAATTGTTAAAAGATGTGTAGGTTAAAAGATGAGTGAAAAGTAGCAAAAGGGAAGAAGAAAAGATCAGAGTGGATGAAGTGGACAGTAAGGTGAGAGGGTCAGAAAGCGAAGGACTGAATCCTCAAGAGCCATAGGGGAATGCTGGAGGCATGGGTGCACTAAGGCTCTACTATACAGCATAGCCGCTGCCAAGTCCCTCTGGGGGTTGAGAAGGGTGGGGTCCAAATAGTTGAAATAATAATAATAATAATAATAATAATAATAATAATCAGGTGAGGAAGATATAAGCCAGACAAAGGGTTGGCGGAGCACCATTGCTGGCAACTGAGATCTCGGAAGGGAGGCAGCAAACATCTCGAGGTGAAGGGAGACTGGAGGGACACATTTACACATGAAGGAATGAACTGGTTATTGTTTTGAATGACATCATTGCATAAAATTGTATTTCGATTGTAGTTTTATTGTCAGACATAGGAAGATGGGTTTGTGGCATTATGTGGTTCATGTGCCAAACTATGAATGGGGAAAAAGCATATTCAATATTTCTTTCTCAATCTGGCAGCAAAATGTCTTGGACTGGTTTGTTTTCTCTCTGTTGTGCAACAGGTTCACATCATTTGTTAATCCTAACTAAATGAAAGGGCACACTTTATTCATCTTTTGATCAGAAGCATGGCTAGAACTGGTTGGAATATTTAGATGCACATACATAATCTTTAGTTCTGGATATGGATTGAAATAGGATCAAATCTTACTAAAGAATCAGTTGGAAGATACCACATGGGCCATTTTGTCCAAGCACAGTGCCATGCAGGAATACACAAAACACCCTAAACAAATGGCCATTCAGACTTCGAAAACCGCAGAGAAGGAGACATCACCACACTCCAAGGCAGCATGTCCCATTGTTGAACAATTCTTAGTTTCAGGAAGGTCTTCTGCAGCTCAAATCCTAGCCTAGGCCATGTTGGCAAAGCCTCCCTAGGAACATTGACTGTTTTGCCTAGACCTACTGTAGCTGTAACCCAACAATATTTGGAGGGCTGTGTGATTTCTGACCCTGGTTACTGAATCTCTTACCATTTGCTTATCCATTCTATCCAAACACCAGAGCTCTTGGAGTTCTCAAAATTGTTAAGTAGAGGTAGTATGAAGTGGAGCAGGGAAAAATATTTTAGGATGGATTTATTGATGCATAAAAAAATTCCTACATTACAGTGGATACTACTACCTTTGACCTAATTGTTGGCACCATCAATCAGCAAGCATTAAGTTACAGAATTTTAGATTGGCCTATTTATTTTGAGCATTTGTATCCCGTCCTTTTCACCTCCAAGGAGGGACTCAGGGCGGCTAATACCAGGCTACCATTAGATGCCACATAATAGATTTACAGGAAAATAGGGGTGTGTGACAGACAAAGGAAAGAAGGAAAAGTTGAATATTCCATTGTAATGTGCCAACAGCTTCAAATCAAAGCTTGGAGCCAAGTTGACAAAATATTTACAGAGCTTATTATTTATCTCACATAATCCACTGCCTGCATGTAAAACACTTAAAGAATGCAGACTATCAATGAGGCTTGGCTAGCAAGCTAATCAATTTTAATTGGATTCTTAAATCATTGACTCTCAAGCTTGCTTAAGAAATTTGAGCTTTCTGGAAAGGCATGGCATGCATGAGCGTGTAACACAGCATTTATCCAAATTGCTCAACCTGAGATGCTTGCGAATGAAACTAAATGAAAACATATGCCTGACTAGAATGCTGTGTTGTGGCGCTTTTATTTTCTTTCTTTTTTAAATGTTTTTTTTTATTTTCAATATATATACATCAAATATAATATACAGGAAAGTGATGATAAGAGGGTATACATAAGATTAAAAAAAAGTAAGTACATCGAAATTGAAGGAACAATAGATATCCAAGAAGAGTAGGGAGAGTGAGAAAAGAAGAGTGAAAGAGAAAAATAAAATAATTTCCTTATGTATGTTCCAGAAACAGCAAGAAGCAACTATAATCACCAAACAGAGCACATCAGTACCATGCATTTCAGGAAAGCCACTTGTGGGGCATCTCTGACTTTGTCCCACCACATCGGCATGAAATGAGTGGAACCAATAACATGGAAGACACAAGCAGAAATTCTAAATATCTGTGATTTAACGAAGATAGTCACACTGTTCTGTGAAATGATGGTAGAGATACTTTGCATTGTCTAGCAATGTGTATTGTAGCCTCTTTTTTAAAAGGTTAACTGGTTAAGAGCTTGCCTGTTTCCTCAGGTAGTTATCACACTGAAGTTGCTTTCTTACTGTTTTAAGAAATCTAATTGTATTACGAGAAATACAGTACATTGTGATGGAAAGGCACAGTAATCTCATTTTAACCAACTAGCCTGCAAAGGCAGGGAGCTATGTTTACCTGCCTAACTGGGAGAAAATCCCTCCAGGGAATGAGAGAAACAAATCAAGAAAAGGGGACATCAGCAACCTCTAAGAATATTAGTTTAGGTCTGAAGGATTGTCAGCAGAGCAGGTAAAATATTGTCCAGTGACCTGAGAAATCTAACCCTCTGCTCCAACATCTGCAAACACATTTACTGAGAGTAAATTGAGTTGCACCCCTGTCAACTCCAAATACATATTTTAAATTTAAGCCTTAAGTCTAATCTAATATAAGGCTATAAACCTAGAAACATAAATAGTAATTCAATCTCACAAAAATGAATGAGTTAACTGGTTAGTAAAACTGGTCTCGTTTCTATCCCATCTTCTTTTTTAATGAGCATATGTCTCTTTTTCCCCTTACTTTGTCCTTGCAAGAATCCTACAAAGCTGAGAGTCGGAGGGGACACAAAGCTGGATCATCTAGATCAGGGGTCCTCAAACTGGCCCGGGGGCTGAATACGGCCCTCCAAGGACATTTACCCGGCCCTCGCTCAGGGTCAAATTAAGTCTGAAACGACTTGAAAGCACACAATAACAACAATCCTATTTCATCAGCCAAAAGCAGGCCCACACTTCCCAATGAAATACTAATAATTTTAACAAATACTTATATTTGTTAAAATTGTTCTTCATTTTAATTGTATTGTTCTAAAGTGTTTTTGCACTACAAATAAGATACATGCACTGTGCATAGGAATTCATTCATTTTTTTTCCAAATTATAATCCGGCCCTCCAACAGTTTGAGAGACTATGACCTGGCCCTCTGTTTAAAAGGTTTGTGGACCCCTGATCTAGATTGTCCAAATTTTTTTGTTCTTTGATGACTTGTATGACAGTAACAAATTGTATGAACATACTAGATGAAATTTACGCATTGATCATAATCCAGTTCTGTACTAGCAGATGTCTTCTAGCATAGTGGAATTTCTTTTGTCACAGTAGACCCTTTAGGTCACATGGCAACCTAATCTGGTTCTGCCTTCCCATTCTGGGGTGAGAAACAATTTTGCATGGTTCCATTACTTATGCCAACGGTTTCTAAATTACAGATGTCAAGACATTTCTTCCACAGATAAAAATTCTATATTTGAAAGTGAACATATTTTGATTTCATAAACTAACTGGCCAAGTTAAATAACTTTCCCAGGGACCTAAGCAGAAGTAGACATTTTTATCTGGAATTAAGGGTGGGTTTACACAAACATTTTCATTATTTGATTAATTCAACATTAATGACTTGCCATTGTGGTTAAGTTGACAGATACAAATAGGGCTTTGTAAATAAAAAAAACTCAAATAGAGCTTGTCTATACCATCGATTCATTTCCACTTGTGTGTACACGCATAGATTAGCCAGCTTTTCATGTCCAGTAGCCAAATTCTATGTGAAACATACCCACTTTTGAAGGGAGAGAGAGATGTCCTAACTACAGTGCTACCTGTTACCTGATCCACAATGGCAAGTCTCTGATGATCTATTCATCAAGTAATGAATATGTTTGTGTGAACCAGTCCTTAAATTGCTTCTGTTTTATTCCTTGGGGAGATTATTCTGTTTGCTCTGTTAGCTTGTGAAATTGAAATATTTTCACTTTCAGAAATAGCATGTTTATCTGTGGAAGAAATGTCTTGGCATGTGTTTTCCAGAAACTGTTGGAATGAGTAATGATCCAGCACTGTTCTACTTATAGCCTCATGCTGTAATTGTGAAGAGAGAACCAAGCTCTGAGTTCATCTTCATGTTTTACAGTGCTAAATAAGATGTTTTTGGTGTTCATTGGCAAACTGAGAATTCTACAAGTTCCTCAAGTCATTTAAATGGGAATTTTATTTGATGGGAGTAAACCATCATGTCAGAGGGGGAAAATTAAGGGGAAAAGTCTGCAGAATAATTAAATGCTCAAGATGTAATCTAAGCCATTTGCAATGTTTCATACTGCAGGCTTTCAGCCTTTCTTGACTTGGTGCACAACTACTCTTCTGGAAAGAGTAGTGCATTCTGTTTAAAGGAGGCACTGTGGTCCAGTTGAGATACAACTGGGAAAAAAATAATTCATTGAAGCTTTCGGAATCCTCCACTGTTGATGCTAGTCAAGGGATTCTTGGCTATTCTTCCAATCTTTGGAGGCATTCACTAGAAGAAGGCGGGTGGATTTTTCATTCCATTTCTCTTAAGTTTGTATGTATTTAATTGATTGATTGATTGATTTGCAGTATTTATATTCTGCCCTTCTCACTCTGAAGGGGACCCAGGGCAGATCACAGAACATACATATGTGGCAAAACATTAAATGCAATTTTATACATAACTAGACAGACAATTATACATAGTTAAGAGTTCTATATATTGGTTTTCCCCATCTTTCGGCATCTTGGAAGGTATTGTGCTTGGTTCCAGCTACAGGGGTGGTGGGGCTGATGTTGCTTCATCTCCCTGCTGAAGAGCTTGTTCATAACATCCTCCTTTTTGGATCAAATTGCCGGCATTCCTTATGGGTGCCTCAGAATACCTCCCTTCTTTTTAAAAGCAGTACCTATTTATCTACTCAGAGTTGCTTTTAAACAGCTAGGTAGGTGGTTCTACCAGCTCCCCACTCTCAAACACAGGTGTCTTGTCTGATTTCAGAAACTAAGTGGGGTCAGAAACAATAAATATGCATTATATTGAGTCTAAGAGCCCTTCCACACAGCCACACAGACTTTTTCTAGTTTGGTTATTCCTGGTTGTTTCAGCTCAATACAGCTTCTCAAATCAGAACTGTGGATTTTACACCCTTCACTTCAACCAAAAAGGCCCCAAGAGCAGTTTACAAGCAGTTACTGCGACAACGGTTGATTCTCAGGTTTTCAGTCTAAATAGAGCAGGACTCAGAAAGAAAAGGGGACATTGATGCAGAAAGAGTTAAGTTCATTAAATCCTGGCTGCTCTCAGAATCTGAAGACTGGAGGGCTTTCATCAGCTGACAAGGCCCAAGCAATTAAAACTGAAATTAATACTTAAAAATAGTACACAATTAAGCTTAAAAAAAACAGAGCAGTGAAAACCAAGACAAAGTAGTGACAAGCACTCAACAGTTTTATTTCCCTTTGCAAGATGGTACTGGAGACAGTGCTGCCCTCATGAACATATAACCAGTGGCCAATTCAGTAAATGTGGGTGCTCCCACCCCATGTCTTCAATTAGAACTGTGGCCTCTGAGTATGGTTTTGCAGTTCCTAAGGTAATGTTGATTTCTATCTTTGGAACTCATTTTAATTGTTTTGTTATGCTTTTGGCCCAAAGTTAGTTCACACATCTTACCATCTCTGTTTCATCATTACCAATTACTCCCAAATGAATAGGTTTTGATAAATATATCTAGGAAAAACATGTTATGCATAGTACTTTGCACCTAAGGAGAAGTTTTAAGGTTGACAATGACAGTGCACAAGTGCTGAGAAATGTACCAGAAACTCAGAAATCCATGCAGTTGGCTCTGTATCCATGGATTCAACCTTCCACAGTTGAACATTCTTTTTGGAAAAAAATCCCAAAAGCAAACCTTGATTTTGTCATTTTATATAAGCATCACTATTTTACTATGCCATTGTATATTATGAGACTGGAGCATCCATGTAATTTTGGCATCCACAGAAGGTCCTGGAACCAAACTCCAGCAAAGGCCCACTGTATAAATAGCTGGCAAAGTAAACTAGGCCATTCTTTTGGTAAATCAAGAGTAAATCTCATTGCTGGTATGTGTTTACATCAGGCATGGGCAAACTTTGGGCCCTCTAGGTGTTTTGGACTTCAATTCCCACAATTCCTAACAGCCTAGAGGAAGGCCCAAGTTTGCCCATGCCTGGTTTACATCATTGGATAGCCATACAGTTAAATCAATTACACTGTTGTGTATGTGAACTGACTTCATTGAAATGTATCAGGTTTCACAAATTAAGTATTCTTCCTGAGTTATAGTTTATTTCAGTAATGTGATGACAGGTATGAGTCATTATCACTTAATGTAATCAAGTGATTAGTGTGAAGCAACAATCGCTACTAGATCAGACTGGATTTATGTGAAGACTGGGGTTGAGAAAGTATAACCTGTAGGTCACATGTGGTTTCTAAGAGCCATTTTTGTGGCCCCGTGGGGTCAAACATCCTTCTTTGCCTTTTTTTGTTTTGTTTTGTTTTCTCAAAATAAATTTTCTATTGAAGCAGTATTTCTAAAAATAGTCTAGGAAAGGCTCTTCAACATTCCTTAGTATAACTCTAATATAATGTGTGTAGGTACTTTTAGAAAAATATGGGCTGCCACTCCTTCTCCACAACCTGCTTGCAGAAGGTCAGCAGGGATGTGTCCATCCTGGTCTCTCTTGGGAAGGAGTTCCACAGTCTGGGAGCATCCACCTAAAAAAGCCTCTCCCATGTTCCCACCAAACATGCTTGAGCAGGTGGTGGAACAGAGAGGAGACCCTCCCCAGTTGATCATAGATATCTACCAGGTTGATAGAGAAACAATCCTTCAGATAACCTTTAGATAACCTATACCAGAGCTGTATGGTGCTTTGTAGATCAAAACCAGCACTTTGAATAGTGCCTGGAAATGTGTTGGCATACTTAATACCCATACCTAAAATGAGTTACTGTTCTTTCTGGCTGATTTTGGACATCACCGGGGAATCTGTGGGCATTCATCTATTGAACTACAGCTTCTGTTATCCATCAACATGTCAGCCTGACTGGGACTAAAGTCAAAAGGACTTCAATAACATCTAGAGGTGCCCCAGCCCTTAACTTGAACATGAGGGCAGTGCAAGGATTCACAGTGAGAAACTTTGGAATAATAATGAAGATATTTGACTTCAATGCAGATTACTTGGTGGTCTCAGTTTAATCTAGTACAATAAAAATGTCAGTGTTGATAATAAGAAATCAATATCTCAATTGCAATGCTATAACAAAGAGAAAAATTATTGGAGGGAAACTTTTTTTTTCAAGTAAAACTTATTCACCTGCTGCGTAAGCAAGGATCTGCCTGATATTAATTGTGTTATTGATTTTAATGGCATTTCCCTCATAAACTTCCTGCAGACAGCATTCCTTTTACTAATTTCCTTAAATTTAAAATGCACCATTATCCTTTTTGGGTTTGAATTTCCTTAAAATTTCAAAATGGGGCAAGAGAACCCAATAAGGTTGCTTCTAGTTTGATGAAAATAATTTTCTTAAAAAGGAAGAGCAATGCACAGAGATGAGATGCCCAAATGAAATAATTTAAGAGACTGGCCATGGTACCACACTGTAATCTAATCACCCTTAATATAATTGTGTTGATTTCATAAAAGGCTTGCTCTAGAAATTAGCAGAACTTTTATGAGGTTACAAGTACAGAATTTGTTTCACAAACTGAAAACATTAAATTGAACTGTCCAGATATATTTGTGCCAAATTTAGTTTTATAAAGGTACACTAATAAGGTTTCGTTGGCAATAGACAGAAATGGCAATTAACTCAAAAATGCCATCTCTGAAAAATCTGCACTCTACTTAATTATGAATGTGTAACAAAGTAGCAAAGGATCACCGCCTTGTTGTGGCGCTGGAGCTTGAGCACCTCAATGATGTCATGAGCGAAACCGTGAAGGGCCACCCAAGACGGGACGGTCGTGGCAGAGAGGTCAGACCAAGTGTGATCCCTGGGGAAGGCAACGGCAAACCACCCCAGTATCCTTGCCAAGAAAACTAAATGGACCAGTACAAACAGAGATATGTCGGTATGCCATTGGAAGATGGGACTCCCAGGTCGGAAGATGGCCAAAATGCTACTGGGGAGGAGCAGAGGATAAGTTCAACTAGCCCCAGTTGTGATGACGCAGCTAGCTCAAAGCCGAAAGGAAGGCTAGCGGCCGACGGTACTGGAGGTGAACGACGAATCCGATGCTCTAAAGATCAACACACCATAGGAACCTGGAATGTAAGATCTATGAGCCAGGGCAAATTGGATGTTGTTATTGGTGAGATGTCAAGACTAAAGATAGACATTCTGGGGGTCAGCGAACTGAAATGGACTGGAATGGGCCACTTCACATCAGATGACCACCAGATCTACTACTGCGGACAAGAGGAACATCGAAGAAATGGAGTAGCCTTCATAATTAATAAGAAATTAGCTAAAGCAGTGCTTGGATACAACCCAAAAAATGACAGAATGATCTCAATTCGAGTGCAAGGAAAGCCTTTCAACATCACAGTGATCCAAATATACGCCCCAACCACAGCTGCTGAAGAGGCAGAAGTAGATCAGTTCTATGAGGATCTGCAGGACCTACTGGATAATACACCAAAAAGAGACATTATTTTCATTACAGGAGACTGGAATGCCAAGGTGGGAAGTCAAATGACAACAGGGATCACAGGCAAGCATGGTCTGGGAGAACAAAATGAAGCGGGACGCAGGTTGATAGAATTTTGCCAGGAAAACTCGCTATGTATAACAAACACTCTCTTCCAACAACCTAAAAGACGGCTTTACACATGGACTTCACCAGATGGTCAACACCGAAATCAGATTGACTACATCCTTTGTAGCCAAAGGTGGCGGACATCCATCCAGTCGGTGAAAACAAGACCTGGGGCTGACTGTAGCTCAGATCACGAACTTCTTATTGCTCAATTTAAAATAAAACTAAAGAGATCAGGGAAAATACACAGACCAGTTAGATATGATCTCACTAACATTCCTAGCGAATATACAGTGGAAGTGAAGAACAGATTTGAAGGACTAGATTTAGTAAACAGAGTCCCAGAAGAACTATGGACAGAAGTCCGCGACATTGTTCAGGAGGCGGCAACAAAGTACGTCCCAAAGAAAAAGAAAACCAAGAAGGCAAAATGGTTGTCTGCTGAGACACTGGAAGTAGCCCAAGAAAGGAGGAAAGCAAAAGGAAACAGTGATAGTAAGGGGAGATATGCCCAATTAAATGCGCAATTCCAGAGGTTAGCCAGAAGAGATAAGGAACTATTTTTAAATAAGCAATGCATGGAAGCGGAAGAAGACAACAGAATAGGAAGGACAAGAGACCTCTTCCAGAAAATTAGAAACATTGGAGGTAAATTTCAGGCAAAAATTGGTATGATAAGAAACAAAGATGGCAGAGACCTAACAGAAGCTGAAGAGATCAAGAGAAGGTGGCGAGACTATACAGAAGATCTGTATAGGAAGGATAATAATATCGAGGATAGTTTTGACAGTGTGGTGAATGAATTAGAACCAGACATCCTGAGGAGTGAGGTTGAATGGGCCTTAAGAAGCATTGCTAACAACAAGGCAGCAGGAGACGACGGGATCCCAGCTGAACTGTTTAAAATCTTAAAAGATGATGCTGTCAAGGTGATGCATGCCATATGCCAGCAAATATGGAAAACACAAGAATGGCCATCAGACTGGAAAAAATCAACTTATATCCCCATACCAAAAAAGGGAAATGCGAAAGACTGCTCAAACTTCCGCACAGTGGCCCTTATTTCTCATGCCAGTAAGGTAATGCTCAAGATCCTGCAAGGAAGACTCCAGCAATACATGGAGCGAGAGTTGCCAGATGTTCAAGCCGGGTTTAGAAAAGGCAGAGGAACGAGAGACCAGATTGCCAATATCCGCTGGATAATGGAGAAAGGCAGGGAGTTTCAGAAAAACATCTACTTCTGCTTCATTGACTATTCTAAAGCCTTTGACTGTGTGGATCATAATAAATTGTGGCAAGTTCTTGGTGGGATGGGCATACCAAGCCACCTTGTCTCTCTCCTGAGGAATCTGTACAAGGACCAAGTAGCAACAGTCAGAACTGACCACGGAACAACAGACTGGTTCAAGATTGGGAAAGGCGTACGGCAAGGCTGCATACTCTCACCCAACCTTTTTAACTTGTATGCAGAACACATCATGCGATGTGCGGGGCTGGATGAATGCAAGGCTGGAGTGAAAATTGCTGGAAGAAACATTAACAACCTCAGATATGCAGATGACACCACTCTGATGGCCGAAAGCGAGGAGGAGCTGAGGAGCCTTTTAATCAAGGTGAAAGAAGAAAGCGCAAAAGCCGGGTTGCAGCTAAACATCAAAAAAACCAAGATTATGGCAACAAGAATGATTGACAACTGGAAAATAGAGGGAGAAAATGTGGAGGCCGTGACAGACTTTGTATTTCTAGGCGCAAAGATTACTGCAGATGCAGACTGTAGCCAGGAAATCAGAAGACGCTTACTTCTTGGGAGGAGAGCAATGTCCAGTCTCGATAAAATAGTAAAGAGTAGAGACATCAGACTGGCAACAAAGATCCGCCTAGTCCAAGCCATGGTATTCCCTGTAGTAACCTACGGATGTGAGAGCTGGACCTTAGGGAAGGCTGAGCGAAGGAAGATAGATGCTTTTGAACTATGGTGCTGGAGGAAAGTTCTGAGAGTGCCTTGGACTGCGAGAAGATCCAACCAGTCCATCCTCCAGGAAATAAAGCCCGGCTGCTCACTGGAGGGAAGGATACTAGAGACAAAGTTGAAGTACTTTGGCCACATCATGAGGAGACAGGAAAGCCTAGAGAAGACAATTATGCTGGGGAAAGTGGAAGGCAAAAGGAAGAGGGGCCGACCAAGGGCAAGATGGATGGATGGCATCCTTGAAGTGACTGGAATGACCTTGAAGGAGTTGGGGGTGGTGACGGCCGACAGGGAGCGCTGGCGTGGGCTGGTCCATGAGGTCACGAAGAGTCGGAGACGACTGAACGAATGAACAACAACAACAACAAAGTAGCTCCTCTTGATCTGACCTCCCCGCTCTCCTGCAAGGCCCAGCTTATCAGGTAGTGTCTTCAATGAATAGAGAAGGTCTATTCAAGGTACAAGAAGATTATATTTCAAGTATCCTTCCATTAGCAAGCAAAACTGATGAGGAATTGCAACAGCAATCTTCCTTCTTATTGTTACAAACTGTTTGATTGTTTGGTAGCAGCTGGAAATGTCATCCTCCTTGTGCACTGATTTAGCAGATTGAACAGGTTTACTTGTTTGAAAGCAGCTGCTGGCTTTTAAGATGGGCTGGAGGGGCATTTTCAATTATGACAATAGTGTCATGATCGCCACTACACAATACTGCTGAATAATTATGGATTATGGATCTGTGACTGCAATACAGAATTTCAGTCCTGGTTTCTTATGCTTGAGTGAGTTACAGTATCATAAATGTACATTAGAATAAAATGTCTTCCTCCCACCAATGTCTTCCTTCCACAGAGTATTATTGCAGCTCAGCCACTTATGTAACACCTTTTCACCCAAAATGAAGAGTGAATTAGTCCAAATATATATCAGCCAATAGGAATCAATCAACTGATCTAAAGTTTATTAAAGAAAAGAGTGTTCCATAGAAAAAACTAGTTCAGTAGTACATTCCGGAGTACAAAATAACAAAGTATTTCCAAGGCAAAAGCAGAAGTACATCCTAAATACTGGTTTCAAAAATCATTCCAAAATTTAGGTTACAGTCATAATATTCTTGCTGCAGCAGACAGCAGAGTCCAATACTGAAAGTAAAGCCAAAAATTCACAGAACTTAGACACGAATTGTATCCTTAATGTGATTCCCAATCCTAAACAAGAAAACATGACATAAAAATGAGGCCAGTAGCTCCTATCCCAAAGCACATAAAAAGGTGACTTTCTCTTGAAAATTCAAAGTTGCTCTCACACAAAACAACTTAAGAAACAAAATTCGTTCCCATGGAGACACTATCCGTAATACATGGCATCCCTCTGTTTATCTTTCAAACACTGGGAAAACCTTAATTGCCATTCCTAAACTATAGGCAACAATCCAGCATCTTCCACCTCCCTTGCCTCCTTCTCAAGGTCAGGAAGAGCCTCTGGCAGTTTTTCCTGTAAGGCAATTCCCATAATCCAGAGGATAATTAATTTCTCCCTGAGGCACCACAGAAGTGGGGGGGGGGGGGGGAGGGGTCCAATTCAGGAGCCCAAGACCCCACCACCAAAGGCCCCCCTCCTCCTCAGACCAGGCTTTAATAGATGTGTAGATGTCACAGGGAGGCAAGATGTGCCCTTCTGTGTTTATCAGGGTGTACCACCTCTCAGCTTGTTATGAGCAGCCAAATAGCATTTTGAAAATCAAGGGACAACATGTTATGTATCATGCTCACATGAACATTATGTAGCCCTATCTATTTTTTTCTCTCTTTCAGCACAAAGAAGATAATAACCAGGATAGCATGGCAATGGGTGGTCAAAATGACAGAAGTTATTAATGATGAAGAACAAATTAACTAGAAGAGAATGTGGCAGTTTGATTTTGCCTAAATCTAAGGTCAAGATTCTTCCCTCTCCTCTCCTATTGTTAAATTAGTTGAATGTAAACTACTTTTGTACTTTGTGTTGAACGTGCACCACTGAAAGTGAACTGAGGACAAAGAAGGATGTATGAAGAGAGGACAGAAACCTGAGACATTTTAAAACAGCTGAAAAAGTGGAATGATGCAATCTGGACAGTTGGAGGATATGCTAAAGTACGGTGTGTGCAAACATGCCAGTTACCCACCTTTCCGATCTTGTGTTTCATGTGGAAATCTGGAAATAGGGCTTGAGTTTGGCCGAATGGAACCAAGAAGCACAGAGTCTGCATCCTGCCTTCTTCTACCCATCCCATTCAATTCAATTTGCAATGGTAAAAATCAAGACCTGTTGGATATCTTTTTGCTCCCCTAGACAAAAACCCAATAGGAGCTTGCCTTTAGCATTCAAGAATAGATCTTTTGAACACCACCACATCTACCACCAATTCATTTCACCTTACAGGCTGACATCTTTGAAGTTTCACAGCGTAAATAACTAGGTGTCTAAATAAGATTCGCTTTTTAAAAGATCATTAAAAGGAAGTCCTTCAGCAAAACAGCTTCCAACTGAGCAATGGCTGTGTGTTGTGATGGGGAAGAGCTGAAATTCCCCTACATATTCAATGGAGCCGCCCACTCTATCTAAATACTGTATCCTGTGGCACAATGGGCCTCTGCAGGAAAGCGGAACTTTTCATCCGGCTCGGTATCTCCAGCTGCTAGTTACTGAAATCTGCTTTTGTAAAATGTGGAAGGAACACCCCACAAATGATACCATTGATAACTGATTGTTCTATTTCTAACATCTACTAAATTGCGTGAAAAAGTACCTTCTTCCTTTTGGGGGGAAAGGGTGTTAAATGAAGCAGGCATACCAACATGTCCATGATACATTTTGAAGTTTTCTCCAAGTTTAGTATCCTAGTGCCTAGGGATTCCCATATCAGGGAATGGTCATTATTAAAATATGCAGTTAACAGGATAAAAAGTTGCCTTTTATAGAATCAGACTGCAGTCTATGTAATCCATTATTTAGGATTACATAGAACAGGAAAAGTTGTTTATTTGGATTCCGTTACTCCAGAATACCCAGACAAGATCGCACGCGCACGGGGGGGGGGGGGGGGGGGAGGGGGGTTGATTAGAAGAGTCTATAGTCCATAAAGAACAACTTTACCAAACATGCTTTTATTGGCACTCCCCTGAAGCAAGGGTCTCAAAGCCTCTCTGCATCAGGTACTTAAACAAGGAATGTCAGGATGTGGGAGTCACAAAGATGTGGATGTGGGAGTCACAAAGCTTGTGCTCTGCTCCTGAGGTAGGACCCTGACTGTGTTTCTATAAAGGTGCGCTGCATGACTGAGAGCTGACAGTATGTGACACATCTATACATTTGCAATTGT
Organism: Anolis sagrei; assembly: GCF_037176765.1. Lineage (NCBI taxonomy): Eukaryota > Metazoa > Chordata > Lepidosauria > Squamata > Anolidae > Anolis > Anolis sagrei. The sequence continues at coordinate 90,203,041 of NC_090022.1, read as the reverse complement.
ACTTTGGTGATTTCCGCCTCCCGCCTCCACCCAATCAGAACAATTATACAATATATATTTTGCTCACAGCTAAAAGAAGCTAAAATAGCACAGGAAAAGCTAAAATAAAACAGCTCTCATAAGTGAAAAAGCTATAATGCAGTCTTTGCCACTATGACACAGCAGAAAGAAGACACAAACTTTATGTGTTTGTTGGGGGGAGGCATGTTATACCTCTTAATTAAAGTGTGGGTTTACAGGCAATTCCCAAGTTCCCGACAAGGTAGGTTCTGTAGGTTTTCTTAAGATGATTTTGTATGCCAGTTAGAACAGGAACATTTTTAAAGTGTAACTCCAGCAAAACATATATTTTAGCTTTGGATAGCTTGAAGGGGATACTGTTCCAAACCTTGTGCAGGTTTTAACATGCTCAAGCAACTTTCCTTGGTTTCATTTCTGATATTAGCCACTCTGAGTCCCCAAGGAGAGATGGGGCGGGGTATAAATAAAGTTGTTGTTGTATTAGTTGTAGTTATTATTATTAGTAGTAGTAGTATTAGTAATAATATTCATATTTGTATTATTACCAATCAATTTGACACTGTTGTATATTAATGGCATGTTGTCCAAGGTCCCAAGGATCCAAATAAAAACACAGAGTACACAGGTCACTTGCACATGTGTACATAGTCTACATTACTTTTTGCTGTCTCATAGCAAAATTATATTCCTTTAAACCAATGCTATTCAAAGTAAATCCTTGGCAAGTATCCAGGAAAGAAAGAAACTAATTTAGTGCCAATTTCTGAACACTGGAGTAAAAAAGGGTCCCCTACATCAGATAACTCGAGAAGACCTGCTTAAAACAACTTGCTCTCTATTATGCTATTGGTAGTTTCACTTCTCTCCTGATAGGGGTTTCCAAACACTCATTTACTAAATCTATATCACCATTGTCATTGTCACTGTCATCAGTATAATCACTGACATCAGTAGCTTATGTTTTTGATATGATCCTACCCTCAAATGCAGCAGATTTGCTTCTTTCATTCTTTTTCAAGTGATTTATCCCCCTTTAATGTTTGTGCTGTACAAAAAGTGCAACTGTTCATAAAACTGAGCTCAAGCGGATAGATCTGTGGAATAGTCCAAAAATCAAGGGCTACTTGTTTTAGAAAGAGTTCCTTGTTCCCTCTGTTTTTTATGTGCCCATTGCCTTTCCAAAGCTATAACATCTGAATACCTTTAAAGAGCTTTTTCTTCATGAATAAGAAGACATTTACCACATAAAAGAGACAAAATACGGGCAATTGTGATAGGATATGGTTGGTGTGAACCTAAATAAAAAGTTCTGTTTAAAATATGAACACAAACAAGTGCGCTAAAAGAAAAGAAAAGAAATATTTAGGTAAATGAACTTCAGGCTAATGTATTAATATCACTTTTGTAGTGACAGCCAGGGATGGTAAATAAGAGTGCATCTATCATAACTAACATGGTGGAAAAGATCTGTAGGTGAAAGTGTCTTGGGAAAAATGTTCAAAGTTAGAGCAAACCAGCATTGTATCTAATAATCAGCTAGAAATAACAAACGAATGGCTTCCCTTTTTGTCTTTTCTAGCACAATGTTATATTGTTACCATCAAGTTTTCCTTTTCTTCTTATTTATTATTTATTTATTTAGCATATTTCTATACCACTCTTCTCAGCCCTCAGGCGACTCAGGGTGGTTTAGAGAGGCAATGATTCGATGCCCAAGAACATAATAAAACATTTAAAACATTAATACATAGTATAAAACCAAACAAAAGTAATAAAAAATAAGACATTTGCATCTCCAAATTAAAAACATTATCCATCTCATCTAGTCAATTCAAGTTCCTGTGTCTTTTACATTGCATTTTCAAATGCTTGCTTGAACAGCCAGGTCTTGACTCTTTTCCGGAATGTTAAGAGGGAGGGGCCCGATCTAATGTCCCTAGGAAGGGCGTTCCATAGCAGAGGGGCCACCATTGAGAAGACCCTGTCTCTTGTCCCCGCCAAACGTATTTGTGATGCAGACAGGATCGAGAGCAGGGCCTCCCCGGATGATCTTAAAGTCCTAGCAGGTTCATAAGGGGAGATGCTTTCTTCTTTATTTATTTATTTATTTAGTATATTTATATACCGCTTCTGGGGTCACTTCTTGTGGTCTCCTCCATAGTGATTACCAGCATCCTTGTAATATTAAGGTCTTCTTTCCAAAAGCTGAAGGCTCTTTCTCCTGCAAAATCCCTGAATGAATTTTCTGAAACAATAAATATAAGTTCCACCCTTTATACTTAATTATGGGCTTTTAGAGCAGTTACTTTGGGTAGTAGCTATAACTCAGTAGTAGTCTGTGTCACTGTGATTAACAAATAATGAAGTGTGATAGACACAGGAAGAAGAAAAACTGTTACCATTACAGTAGAGTCTCAATTATCCAACCTTTGCTCATCCAGTGTTCTGTATTATCTAACACAGTCTGCCTCCAGCCCAGATCCACCGCTGTTTCAATCCATTGCAATGTTTTGATGCTAAATTTGCAAATACAGTAATTACTACATAACATTACCAAGTTTCCTCAGCCAACATGTCCAAAATATTTTGTTATGAACATTATGAGACTGCTGTGGGCTAATGCTGAGCTTATGAAGATTAAATTGGATCAATGACTCTAGAAGCTCATTGCATGACTCAAACTGACTTCCATAGGCTAAGGCTGGAATGAGTACCTTAATTCAGCACTGAACATACGGCCAGATGTATCTCTCAAAACTAGAATGTCACTATTGATTTGCCTATGGGTAATTTTAAAACAAAATATATTTATGTGAGTATGTCACATCCAAAAATATGGAAGAACTCAGCTGGATCTCACTAAAAAACAACCCCCAGCCAAGCCTAGCATTCTGTTTCTCACCATTATCCCCTAGGTATCTCTGGGGGAAAAAAAAGTAAGACAGATAGACAGTCATTTTTTCTTGGTATTCCCTTGGTTTATTTCTACGAATTAAGGAAAACAGTATACAATTGTTTATTTCCTTCTTAAAATTTTAGTTTCATTTAGATCCTGAGCTCAAATCCCTATTTTTCTTCACAACAACCTTGTGATGTTAAAGGGGGGGGGGGGGAGAGGAGAGGAAGAGGAGAGGAGAAGAGACAGCCCCAAGATCATTCAATAAATTTCATGGCTTTAATATGGACCCACCAAATTTCAGTCTAATACTAACCACTACATTACACTGGCTCTACACAAAACTGGTATGAAGTGGGATAGGATCTCAAAAATGCAATTAAAATGTTCTGTTTAACCCCTAGAACAGTGGTTCTCAACCATCCTAATGCCACAACCCCTTAACACAGTTCCTCATGTTGTGATGACTCACAACCATAACATTATTTTCATTGCTACGTCATAACTGTATGTTTGCTACTGCTATGAATTGTAATGTAAATATCTGATACGCATTTCATTCACTGGACCAAATTTGGCATAAATATCAAATATACCCAAATTTGAATACTGATGGGCTTTTTTTGGGGGGGGGGGGATTGATTTTGTCATTTGGGAGTTGTAGTTCCTGTCATTTATAGTTCACCTACAAAGAGCATTCTGAACTCCATCAATGATGGAACTGAACCAAACTTAGAACACAGAACTCCTATGACCAAGAGAATATACTGGAAGGGTTTAGTGAGCATTGACCTTGGGTTTTGGAGTTGTAGTTCACCTACATCCAGAGAGCACTGTGGACTCAAACAATGATAGATCTGGACCAAACTTGGCACAAATACTCAATATACCCAATAAACCCAAATGTGAACACTGGTGGAGTTTGGGGGAAATAGACATTGACATTTGGGAGTTGTAGTTGCTGGGATTTATAGTTCACCTACAATCAAAGAGAATTCTGAACCCCACCAATGAGAAAAATGGGTCAAACTTCCCACACAAAACCCCCATGACCAGCAGAAAATGCTGTGTTTTCTGATGGTCTCTGATTACCTCTCTGACACCCCCTCATGACCCCCCAGGAGTCAATTGAGAAACATTGTCCTAGAGGCTATGACCACCCTCCCCAGGCACCAGAAAAAAATAGAACACGCCAACTCAAATAAAATTGGACAGACAATTTATGTGTTTATCATTCTAGGTGCTAAAAACTACTTTTGTTTATACAGGTAGCTGTTACTAGCTGCTTAAACTTCCAAATAAAATAAAACTGACAGGGCTACTGTTTGAGCAATATTTCCTTTTTAAAGGATACAATACAATGACATATTATTTAATAAAGCAATTGTAGTGAATGTTCAATTTTTCACCAGTATAAAAGGATGTAGACTTTTAATCGCTGTGCTTGATCTAAGCTTCAGTAGTGGGAGGCTAATACTGAAGCTTGAGGAAATGTTAACTTCATGCTGGGATTGAATGAGGTCTTGATTAGTGATTTAATTGACTTTTTATACAAAATACTACCTTGGGAGTGATGTCAATACCAAGTAGGGCTTCTTTTGAAATGATAGAAGCAAATCTCTAAGTTTGTAAACAGTTGGATAACTGTCAAGGGGTTTCTTTTACATCATAACCTAAGGCACAGTAAATGCAAGTATGATTTTAAGATGTATCTACTTTCCTGATTTGAAGCACGTACCTGTGATACTGTAGTAGTCAGTCCTGCTCATCACCATGTCTCCTTGCTAGCGACAAACTCAGATTTAGAAAATATTTAAGACTCTTAGCTTTCAGCCTGAGACCCTTTATCAGAAAAAATAAAGGCTTGGAGGGAAATATTTGTATCTACACATAGTTACATTGCACAGAGAGCTCAACCTTTTTCTGTATATTTCCCTTTCATGGTAAAGTTTCCAGGATTAATACCAAACACGGTTCCTTTACATCATAGGCAGAGGACTGAATTCCTCACCATTGCAGTGCTTGTGCTGAGAAATTCTCTTTCTTTAAAAATAAGAAATATATAGCACTTTCAGCAAACTGCTGACCTTGTTGATTCGAACAACTTGACTATCAAGTTCTTATTTAGCACTCACATCCATGCTGTCATTTTTATAGATAACTCAACAAGCAAACAAACCCAGCGTCTTAATGTTGCATTCTTAAAGAGGTCCACTCTATGTTCTATACAATTCTCAACTTCTGTCTATGCACCTGGCCATCCACTTTACCTTTGAGCAATTGGATTGACATCTACATGAAGGCAAAAACCATGCCTACATACAAATCCATGGATTTGGAGGTTACAGGCCTTCAGTTTCCTTTTAAATTGGGTTTAGTGTGGACTTCCTCTAAATATTACGCTTATAGTTCTGAAGAAATGTTGCTGACCTAGACTGAACATGATGCATATCCTGTTATGGGACCGATGGGAAAACACACTAATTCTCAAGAAGATTTTTGTGTCCACCAGTTGGAGTTATATTGCCCATAATAATAATAATGCAGTATGTAAGAATGTATGCCTGGATAGTATTGAAGCAATTCTTAAGTATATTCTATATCATTTAAATTTTATATCAGAGTTTAAATATAACATACTTTCTCTTCTCTAGTTCAATATTTTCTTTAAATTGCTGCGTGGCATTTGCTCTCCCAATGAATTCAGATTTAGAGGCAATGCACCTGGACAGATGTGTTGATTGTGGTTGTGTGTTTTCAAGTTGTTTGGGACTTATGGTGACCCTAAGGTGATCTATTCCACTTATACACAGAACACATCATTTGATGTGCAGGGCTTGATGAATCCAAGGCTGGAGTTATAATTGCTGAAAGAAACATTAACAACCTTAGATATGCGGGTGATACCACTTGAATTGCTGAAAGTGAGGACAAGTTGAGGAGCCTTCTAAACAAGGTGAAAGAAGAAAGTGCAAAAACCGGGTTGCAGTTAAACATTTAAAAACAAGTTCATGGCAACCAGACTGATCGATAACTGGCAAAAAGAGGGAGAAAATGTGGAGGCAGTGAGAAACTTTGTATTTCTAGGTGATGCATCTGGTATTACTGCAGATGCAGACTGCAGTCAGGAAATCAGGAAACTTCCTGGGAGGAGAGCAATGACCAATCTTGATAAATTAGTGAAGAGTAGAGACATCACACTGGCAACGAAGATCCGCATAGTTAAAGCAATGGTATTCCCCATAGTAAGTTATGGATGTGAGAGCTGGACCATAGGGAAGGCTGAGTGAAGTAAAATAGATGCTTTTTAACTGTGGTGTTGGAGTAAAGTTCTGAGAGTGCCTTGGATGGCCGCATGAAGATTCAACCAGTCCATACTTCAGGAAATAAAGCCTGACTGCTCATTGGAGGGAAGGTAGTAGAGGCCAAGATGAAGTACTTTGGCCGCATAATGAGAAGACAGGAAAGCTTGAAGAAGATAATGGTCCTGGGGAAAATGGAAGGAAAAAGGAAGAGGGGCCAGCCAAGGGCAAGTTGGATGGATGTTATCTTTGAAGTGACTGGCTTAACCTTGAAGGAGCTGGGGGTGGCAACAGCCAACAGCGAGGTCTAGCATGGGCTGGTCCATGAGGTTATGAAGAGTTTGAAGCACTTGAACAAATAAACAACGGCAAGGCGATCTTACCATGGGGTTTTCTAAGGCTGAGAGGATGTGACTTACCCAAAGCCAACCAGTGGGTTTTCCTGGCTGATTGGGGAATTCAAACCCTGCTCTCCGGAGTCCTAGTCCAACAATAAAACCAAGTTAAGTCAATGGTAACTATTTCTGAGAAGACTTGTCTAGGGCTGTACCTGTTAAAAGATTATTCCCACCCCTCCCCATCTAAACAATTAAATGCAATTAATTAAAACCCATTGATCTCCTCCTTGACTTAATGAATCAGCACACTTAAACATGATCTAGAGTTAAGTTTTAAAGAACAAATAGTGTTTGGTTAGGACTGGGAAAATGCAGTCACATAAAGAAGCAAACTGCAGCCAATGGGGCAAATGAAGAAGTAGGGGAGGATCTTGGCCTGGCATTAGAGTTCTGAATTATCTGCTGTTTATGGGTTTCATCTACAACTTTTTATATTTAGCATGCCTTATTTATCTAACCTGCACAAGGGTTTGCAATTTTGGGATCAACCAGCCACCTCCTTCACCTTTCATGACTGCAGACATAATAAGCATAACGGTGTCATTCTAACTACTAAAGAACAAGATTCAGTTGAAAGTACCAAAGCAGACATTAAGCAACAACTGAGAAAATGGTTTCTATTGTTGTTTTAATTTCAACCACTGATTTGTGATGCATATATTGTGGTATGAAAATCACAGGTTTCTTTGGCAGGGAAACCCGATTTCCTTGGCACAACAATGTTAAGAACATAATTAAGGATTAACAAATCTTTTCACACATTTATAAGCAGTAGTGTCACCATCAGTTGACCACCTATCTTTGCCATTACAAATACCAGTATACAGCAATGGTTTTTATTTTATTTAAAAAAAGCAGGTATGACATCTGCATTTATAAGTTTGATTCCTGTAGTCTGAAATGTAGCAGTACATACGCCACAAGACCCCAGTGCACTCTGATAATCTTTGACTTGTGCAAATCAGCATGAAGTCGTTTTATGTTTACCTTGTTGTGGTCAAACCTGAACATATTTCTGTTTTACATAAGGTAAACAAGTCTTTGCATATATCGTACAAAGTCATACAATGTTAAAGAAGTCCCCTTCTTTCCCTCTCCCCGGCCACATCTTTTAGCCAGTATCTTGATGTTTATGAGACATTTCATGAGACATGTTATGATAGGATTGCTGTAAGTTTTCTGGGTTGTATGGCCATGTTCCAGAAGCATTCTCTCCTGATGTTTTGCCATATCTATGGCAGGCATCCTCAGAGGTTAAGGGATTTGTTGGAAACTAGACAAATGAGGTTTATATATCTGTGGAATGTAAATAAAGAGTAACGCTCAAAAAGCACAGGAATTCCAGACAAGAATCAATCAGGGCCAGCTAACACCACCCAACAAAGGATTCCCCCAGGCAGTAACCAGCCAGGCATTGAAGCTACAAGGCTATTGAAAGCTAATCAAGGTGGTCAGTTGCAACATTCACACCTGCCTCAAGCAGACAAGAGTTCTTTCTCCCAACCTGGACATTCCACAGATATATAAAGCTCACTTGCATAGTTTCCAACAGAGCCCTCAATCTCTGAGGATGCCTGTCACAGAAGTGGGTGAAACGTCAGAAGAGAATGCTTCTGAAACATGGCCATACAGCTCAGAAAACTCACAGCAACCCAGTGATTCTGGCCATGAAAGACTTTGACAACACATGTTATGATTTCTAAGTGGCTGCCTCCACCCTGTGGTAAATAGAAGCAGGATCATGTTATACATGTATTCAGGACCATGAGACTCTTGTAATGGCATAGAACAAAGCATTATGGAAGGCACCCCATCCCTTGTCCATGTTTAGACTTTACTAGACAGCTTGCGTCTTCCACGGGCTCCTTGCTTCTCGTAGTGATCTGTCATAAGGTAGTGAGGTGAAAAATGAATTTTTCAGCTGGCAGTTAATGAAAAGTACAATTATAGTCACAGCCAGCAGTAGGAAGAAGAAGAGAATAATGTAAGTCACTAGATCTGGCTTATTTATCTCACCTTCTTTTAACACTCGGGTGGTGGACATGTAAAAAGCCGAGGAGCTGACAGGTCTCTGGGTGCTCCCGATGTAAGGAGTGTTTGTCTGGATGATCAGGTGAGCGTCTGTGGCCCCAGTAGAGTTGAGAAAATCCCCATACATTCTCCCGGGTGGATTCCTTCCTTGCTGCTCACAATGAAACACAAAGCCGTGTGTGTATCCAAGGGGGAAAAAAATCTTCTATGTATTCAAGAGCAAACCAACCTGCCACATATCAGGAGGAAGAAGGAGGATGGAAAAGGAAGGAAGAAACTGGTCCCCTTACAATATCCTTGAAAAGTCAGGGAAGGCACCTGCTGGTCATCCTTCTACAGGTTTGCCTCAGGTAATAGGGGATGGAGGACCTTCTTAGGGCATTTGCCACGTTGCTACTCTTAGTTCCCTTTCTCAGGTGACCTGCAGGAGGGTCACAAAGTCAACTTGGGTGAAGCTGTAAAACAGACAGAAGGAGATAGGAGGCTCATTCCCCCCAAATCCAGGGAGAGGAGAGGAAAAAGGGGGTCCACTCACTTGCTTGGCTGGAAAGGCACCCAAAGAGCTTCCTAAGGAGAGGTGCCTCCAAGCCAGAGCTCAGGGCAAAAACCAGGTCCAGACCTTTCCTTGGCCTGTGGCTGACTCTCCAGTCTCCAGTGGCAGGAAGGGGGCTTCTCTGGAGCATAGGGTAGGAGTCTCCCCTGATTTCTCGAGGTCCCAACTGGAAGAAGGAGAGGAAGGAAGAGAAGGACTCGCTCCGGGTAGCCGTCCCGCCTTCGAAAGGGAGGAGAAGCAAACTCTCTCGGTTCCTGGAGGACTTCTCCTGCAAAGAGGGACCTGGGAGCTTCGGGCTGCTCTCTTTCCTTAGCTCCTGCTTTGCTCTGCGAGGAGAAAGCAGAAAGGAGGTTTGCTCCGGCGAGCGCCTTTCAAAGCTGCAAGAGAAGAGTCGGGAGGAAGGGGAAAGTCCTCGGAAGCGCCAACGGGGAGAGAGAGAAAGAGAGAGAAAGATAAGGAGGCGAGAAGGACTCCAAGTACCTCGCCGCCCTTCTTTTCCCAAGCCCTTCCCCTCCTCCTCTGCTTTCTCGAGACTGTGGTTATTCCAACGGGACTCTCGGGAGTGCGCTGCCCGTCCGAGGGAGCCTGGCCACCCTCCGCAGCCTGTGACTTCTCCTGCATCCAATTGCCTTTCCCCACTTGTGATTCGCCCCTGGCTCCTCGCCCAGCCTCTTTCCCGCCCTGCCTCCCAGGCTGATCCAGCAGATCAGCCCTCCTGCTCAGGCTTCATTGGGAACATCACAGCTAAGGGCCAGATCAGGGAAATATGTGCGATGGGGAAGAGGAAGGAGCTCAGCTGGGCCTGGAGGGACACACAGCCCCCACCTCTCTTTCCCAGCCTTTGGCTCAGGTTGGATCGATACTGTCCAATAATAGAGCTTGAAATGCATTTTATGGGCAGTGTAGATTCACATAATGCAGTCTGAACTGCATTATATGTATCCACACTGACAACATAATGTAGTTATTTATTTATCGCGTCAACAGTGAATTGAGGGCACATTATAATGTATTTAAAAACACCAACAAAGTTGGTGTTTATACTTTTTTCATATAACCTAGTGTCTGCAAGCTTTCTCTAGTATAGCTTTATCTTTGGGTGCATCTACACCAATGTTTCTCAACCTTCCTCATGCTGTGACCCATTAATTAAAACTTGTGCACCAACTGCGCCCGTACCTTGGGAAGTCTGACTTGGCCACGGTAGTCCACGCTCTGGTTACATCCCGTTTAGACTACTGCAATGCTCTCTACATGGGGTTGCCTCTGAAGACTGCCCAGAAGCTTCAATCAGTCCAACGTGCGGCAGCCAGATTGCTAACAGGGGCGGGGTACAGAGATCATACGACCCCTCTGTTACGCCAGCTCCACTGGCTGCCGATCAACTTCCGGGCACAATTCAAAGTGCTGGTTTTGACCTATAAAGCCCTAAACGGCTCTGGCCCAGTTTACCTGTCCGAACGGATTCTCCCCTATGAACCATCAAGGCTATTAAGATCTTCGGGGGGGGGGGGGGGCTGCTCTCGGTCCCACCACCCTCACAATCACGGTTGGTGGGGACGAGAGACAGGGCCTTCTCGGTGGTGGCTCCCCGGCTTTGGAACCCCCTTCCACTAGAGGTTAGATCTGCCCCCTCCCTCCTGACGTTCAGGAAATCACTAAAAACATGGCTCTGGAAGGTGGTATTCGGGGACTGAACCTAGAACCTTCCCCGGTGATGAATTATGATGAACTGTGACTATGAGCATGACTATGACTTTGACTGGATTGACGATTTGGCGTAGGAAACTGTAATGATGTAATGATGATGTTTTTATTGTACTGTGTTGTGTTATTTTGATATATAACGATGTGTACTTGTTGCTCTTTTATATGATTGTATTTTATATATGCTGTAAACCAACCTGAGTCCCTCGTCGAGGTTGAGAAGGCCGGTATAGAAAACCTCTAAATTAATGTAGTTCCTCATGTTGTGGTGACCCCCAACCATAAAATTATTTTCGTTGCTACTTCATAACTGCAATTTTGCTACTGTTATGAATCTTCATCGTCATGCTATGCAGGATGTATTTTCATTCACTGGAGCAAATTTGGCACAAATACCCAATATGCCCAAATTTGAATACTGTTGGAGTTGATTTTGTCATTTGTGAGTTGTAGTTGCTGTCATTTATAGTTCACCTACAATAAAAAAGGATTCTAAACTCCACAAACAATGGAATTGAACCAGAATTGGCACACAGAACTCCCATGATGAACAGAAAATACTGGAAGGGTTTGGTGGACACTGCCCGTGAGCTTTGGAGTTGTAGTTTACCTATAACAACAACAACAACAACAACAACAACAACAATCTTTATACTTTGCCACCATCTCCCCGAAGGGGCCTCGGGGCAGCTTACAAACATCACAACAAAGCAAATAAAACATAAGAAATACAATAAAACAGTGCAGAAATACAATCACAATGAGCGGACCACATGAACATGATAAAATGATAAAAACTCAGGATGAGATAGAAATGAAACAGGAAATATTTGTGCGGGAGACACTGTGAACTAAAACAATAATGAATCTGGACCATACTCAATATGCCCAAATGTGAACACTGGTGGAGTTTGGGGAAGATAGACCATGGGATTTGGGAGTTGTAATTGCTGAGATTTATAGCTCACCTACAATCAAAGAACGACCTGAACCCCACCAATGCCAAACTTCCCACACAGAACCCCCATGACAAACAGAAAATACTGAGTTTTCTGATGGTCTTTGGTAACCCCTTGTGACCCCCCAGGAGTCCCGACTCCCAAGCTGAGAAACACTCATCTACACTGTTCAATAATACAGTTTGAAATGCATAATACAGTTTGAAATGCAGTCTGAACTGAATTATATGTATCCACACTGACCACATAATGTAGTTATTTCAGAAGCGAATTGAGGGCACAGTTATAGTGCATTTAAAAACACCAACAAAGTTAAAAACTTGGCATAAAACTAAATGTTCTTTGACCAGAGGCTGGCCACTTGGAGTGCCTTTGGTGTTGCTATAAGGAGGTGCTCCATTGTACAAGTGGCAGGGCTCAGGCTGCATTGCAATAGGTGGTCTGTGGTTTGCTCTACTCCACACTTGCATGTCGTGGACTCCACTTTGAAGCCCTATTTCTTAAGGTTGGCTCTGGAGCACAGTCTATTCAGTGCCTTCCAAGTTGCCTAGCTTTCTGTGTGCCCAGGGGGAAGTTTCTCATCCAGTCTCACCCACTGAAGTTCTGGGTTTCGGCTTGCTACTTTTAGACTCTCTGCCCTGAGTCCCTCCAGGGGTTGAGAAGGGTGGGGCAAAAGTGTTCGAAATAAAGAAATAAACAAATTGCTGGGGTTTTCCTGCCAGTGTCTTTGTAGATCTTAGGAAGCTATTTCTTGATTTAAGATATTGGCTTGCTGGCTGATATGCGAACAGGGGATGTGCCAGAGATGTCAATTCCTTGGTCTTTTCATTATTGGCTGCTATTTCCCGGTGGATGTCAGGTGGTGTGATGCCAGCTAAATAGTATAATTTCTCCAGCGGTGTTGGGCATAGACATCCTGTGATATTGTAGCATGTCTCATTAAGAGCCACACCCACTTTTTAATGTGGTGGGATGTATTCCACACTGGGCATGCATACTCATAATGCAGTTCAAACTACATTATTCAGTGGTATTGAACTAGTCACAGTTCTCAGTCACAAGGGAGAGGGCAGTGAGAAATTAGAAGAAGATAAAGGGCTTGTCTGAGTCTACACTGATGAAAAAGCATCTGTTTGAAAACACATTTTTCTGGTCCGCTTTGGTCCTGCAGGGGTCCCATTTATGCCACACACATCATACACATTGTGGTGAGATGGCCACAACTGGCTACACTTTTTCCCTGCCATACTGACCCAACTGTCCACATTTCCAGTCCTTCACATTATTTTCAGCCACATGGCTGTGAATGCTCCACTTTTTCTCTTCCAACGTGTATGCAAGTATAAGTATTTTCTGTTAAATTTGATGTGTGCTAATATTAATATTGATATGTGAGTATCCACATGCATGAACCTTCTTTCGAAATAAAATATAATCCAACCCAGGAAAGAGGAACTTCCTGGTGGGAAAGATTATCTCCCACCAACCAGTTCTACCCACCAGGAAATCTCACTGCCTCACTCCAATTCCACAGCAAAGTGATGTCATCTTGAGGGCCAGCCATACACTTCTAAAATCAAGATTTTCTGTCAAACTTGTGGGGCAAAAGGTATGTTTTTCTGGAGCAGATTAAAGCCCCCCTCCCCCCAAAAAAACCCTACATGGCAAGCAAATGGTCAAGAAAGTCGTGTGTCAGGATTGCAGTACTTATGAGGTATAATGCCCCGCCCCTTACAATGTAGACAGGTTCTAAAACTAGGAAACAAAGTAACTGAAATAAGTAACTACATGGGATCTCCATATGTAAAGATATATAATTGAATATCAAAGCCAGAATCATACCTACCATAGTATTTTCAATTCGTCTGGTTGTGAAAGCTGAATGATGAAGAAAGCTGACAGGATGAGAGTTTCATGGATATCATGGACTCCCAGGATTATATTCATCCTCTCTTTGGATATCAGCCAGCATACCAATGCCTTAAATCAAGAAACAGCTTCCTGAGATCTACAGAGATACTCACAGGAACATCTCAGAAAGTGAAAGTCCAAAACTGGCAGGTTAAAACTCAGAACCTCAATGAGTGACTCATACCAGATGAGGAACTCTCTCCTGGGCACACAGAAGAGTGGACAACCTGGAATACACTGAACAGACTGTGTTCTGGCACCATGAGGTGCAGAGCAAATCTTCAGAAATGGGCCTTCAAAGTGGAGCCCATGACATGCGAGTGTGGGGAAGAGCAAACCACAGACCACTTGCTACAATGTGGCCTGAGCCCCATCACACAATCATGTCAACTGAAAGATTCCCTTCTTAACAGATGGCCTCAAAAGCATCACAAACCAACCTTTTCTATTCATTCATTTAGCAAATTTTCTAAATCACTCATTATCAAATTATATCAAAGTAGCTCCTTTACTGTCTTCTTATTGTGAAGATCCTTCCATTAATCCTAAGAACAATTCTTTGATATCATGCAGGAATAATAATAATAGTAAATCATAGAAGATGTTATTTGCAGTATAAGACTATGCATTTTCCTAAATGACCACCATGTCTGTTTACCCCCCCCCCCCCCCCCAATGTATAGTATTCTCAGTGGGAAGTGGAAGATGAAGAACTTCCACTGGAAGGCACCAAATCCTATAATACTGGATGGATAATATGCATCTTTGAAAAGGCTGCTGTGAGCAAGCCTCAGGAGCGTTTCCCTTGTAGTTATGCCAGTTAATCTTCTATCATGCACAGACACATGGATCAAACCAATAACTCTGCCCTCTGGTGCCACCGTTTTGTTTCCTTAGTACTTCACTTGCCCTGTAGCTATAGCAGTTTAAATACACTCAGTCTAGAGAGTCATAAAATGGCATTTTTCACTGTTGTGCTCTAGCCTCCAAACCTCATCCTTAGATAGACAAAAAAAAAAAAAAAAAAAAAGCCATGGTAAATTACAACTAGCCTATGTGCTCAGAATATATGAAGCACATTAATTTCTTTCTGACATGTTCTTAGCATCCTGCTATTTATGCTCTGCCACCTGATGAGCAGCTTGTAAGCTTGCCAGATATATTTTGGGCTAAAGCCAATAAATCTCATCTTAATTTCAGAAAGCTTAATTGACCATAAATGGTGTCTCAATGAATAAAGAGGCTATCTTGGTTACATTTATATTAATTTAGAGATTCCGGTTTCAGGCCTATCGTATTAGCACTTCAGGCTGGGAGCTGGGGTGAAGCTGGCACCTACGGAACCTACTGACATTTTATTTGTGGGGCTGGTATTAAATAAGCATTTGCTCTGATTCAGCACAACTCTTTCTGTCTTCTTATTTTATCGTGTTAGGTTTCACTATATTACTGTGACAGCAATTCAAAGCTGTGCTTCCTCTTCAGCGCTCTGGGCATCTTGCTGATAAACGGAATTGAAACATCATTCAAAGGATAGGGGGGAAAAACGATCTGATGATTTATCACCTGATCTTTAAATCAAAACAGAGTGCAGTATTGAAAACAAGAGAAAACAGAACAAATCATCAGTGTTGTCATTATACCAGGGACAAACATACCAATCCAACACTGTCATTAGAAATCAAAAGCTTTTTTTTAAAGGTCTTAGTAGTTTGTTGAAATGGGCCTTGTTCCTAAATTTTACAGATCAAACGTCCTAGAAAATTTAATCAATGTTAAGTGAAAACAGATTATGAGCAGTTTATTTATTTAGGCCGTGGTTCAGACGGACTTATGAGGGAGGGAGTGTTATTGAACCAAGTGGCCTTGATTTCTGAGTAGCATATCCTCCAACTGTGCCATGGGCAATCCTGATTAATTGCCCTGATTAATTTTCATCATCATACTATTTCACCTGCTTTAAAAAAATACTATATATACACAAGTACAAGCCAAATTTTCAACCTCTTTTTTAGCGTGAAAAATCTCCCCTTGGCTTATACTTGGGTGAGGGTCCTGGCAGGAAGGCATGGGATTGTTAAAAAGCCCTTCTTTAAGCCCCATGCCTTCCCACCAGGACACTCACCTCTCGCCATGTGTTGGGAGCCTCTTCAAGTAGTTACCAACTCTGCTGTTCCTTTGATATGTATTTTTCATCTTGCCCCCATGTAGCATAAAAGCTGCCTCCATTTGAAAAAGTTAACTGTGCATGCGGCGAAAGAAGGCAAAAGGGAGGTGCGCATGCATGCAGCAATAGCAGGGAGGGAGGCGCACATGTGCCCTTCAACTGGTTTGCTGTGTGAAGAGCAGAGAGAGCGAATTTGCAGCAAGAGGGAGAGAAAGGGAGGCATATGCACAGCCTCTATGTGCGGCGCATGCCTCCCTCCTCCTCCTAACACTGCACACGTGGCCTCTCTGCTCTCAACACAGCAACCTAGCTGGAGGGCATGTGTGTGGCAATAGGAGGGAGGAGGGGGATGCATGTCTCCCTCCCTGCAATTGCCGTGTGTGTGTGCATGCCTCCATTTCTCCTTTCACCACAGGCATGGTAACTTCTCCAAAAGGAGGCGGCTTTTATACTGTGTAAGGGTGAGATGAGAAATACATATCAAAGGAGGAGCAGAATTGGTAATTGCTTGGAAAGGCACCCGACATGCAGTGAGAGGAGGAGGCACATGAGAGAGGAGGGATGGCTACCCTTCTTTCATCAGTTTGAATAAGGAAACAGAGGGCTTCACAGCTCTGCTCTTCCTCTCTCCCCAGCCTTTTTTCAGACTACATTCTGATTGTATAGATGTAAACATTTGAAGATCAGCAATTTACACCCCCACTGTAACCAGACCCATAAGCAGACCCACTCTTTCTCTTTGAAATTTACCAGTAACTACTGCATTTCCCACCCTCGGCTTATACTCGAGTGAATAACTTTTCCTAGCTTTTGGTGGTAAAATTAGGTGCCTCGGCTTATATTCAGGTCGGCTTTTACTCAAGTATATAAGGTATTTCAGGTTTTTCTTATTTCTCCAACTTTCCCCCTTGGTCCTGAGCCTATTTCAGTTGCTACACATAGAGACTGCACATAAACTGTAAAATTGATGGAGTTTGATACACCTTCAGCTGACATGGCTCAATGCTGTGGAATCATGGGGGCTGTAGTTTTGCAAGGTTTTTAGCCTTCTCTGTTAAAGAAGGCTGGTTCTTCACCAACTCCCATGGTCCCATAGCACGGTCCCAAGTCCCCACTGGCCTCTTTCAGCATCAATCCTTCATTAAACACGATTTTACACAATGTCACTTAATATCACTCTTTCCCATCTTATATTATTGTTAATGGGGTGCTTTTTTAGATTGTTTGACTGGGGCTCCAGGAAACAAGCATTCAAATTCTCACACACCACAAAAATCCACAGGGTGATTTTGGGCAAGTCCCAGTCTCTTTGCATCATTGGTTGGCAATGGTTAACCCATCACTGAATAAATCTTGGCGAGAAAACCCTGAAATATGTTTGCTTTTGGATTACTACAAGATGGCTATGGCTTGAAAGCACAAAACAATGAGATAATTATTTTGAAAAACTTTGACCCTTTCGACACTGCCATATAATCACATTATCTGCTTTGAAGTGGATTATATGAGTTTACACTGCTATATAATCCAGTTCAAAGCAAATAATCTGGATTTTATATGGCAGTGTAGAAGGGGCCTGAGATATAGGACAGTGTCAATTCAGCCTGAGATTCAAAAGCTCACAAAATGTATTTTGTGCCTTTCCGTTGACTTAGCAAAGTTATCAATTAATGGGGTAGTTTTTCATCTTATTATTTTACTTGGTGTTTCTAATGACTCTTATTATGAGCTCTTGATTCTGCTTATATAATGGTATTTTTCATTTCTAATATATATTTACATTGCAGGGTTGTTGTTTTTTTTTAATTCTATATCCTCTGGATATGATGTTACATCATGGAAGTACTGATCTATTTTTGAATGAACAAATAAACACACCAGCAAGAAAACAGCTGTAATAATAACATCACAAAACACTGAAGCAAAGCTGTAGGAAATTGTTCTGTTATTTTCTGGTCATCCATATCAGCATTCATGTTGGTGAAACACCATGTTGTTGTTGTTGTTGTTGTTGTTGTTGTTGTTGTTGTTGTTGCTGCTGCTGCTGCTGCTGCTGCTGCAGGCCCTCAAATCATTTCTGATTTGTGGCAATCCTATGGGTTTCCTTAGCAAAATTTGTTCAGAGGGGTTTACCATTGTTTTCCTCTGGGAGAGAGTGTTTGATGCCCAAGGTCACTTAGGCTGGGTCTACACTGTATTATAATCCAGTTCCTGGACCCAGTTGATCTGCTTTGAACTGGATTATATGACTCTACACTGCCATATAATCCAATTCAGATCAAATAATCTGGATTTTAAAAATATATAATACTCGCAATACAGACTACGATAGTGCGAGGATGGAGACACAATACAAGATGGGATTTAGAAACTTGGTGGTCTTATCTCTTGGAATATATAATCAATGATTTCATTATTCAAAGGAAAAAAAAGTATATGAATAGTCATACATAACAAGACTTGTATAGAAAATGGTCTATTCTAACTGATAAAATAGATTGAGATGATAGATATAGCATCTTGAACGAGGCTTTCCACATGGTTAAATTGATGCAATGACATCATTTAGAATCGCTGCTCCAGGGAAAAAAGGGGGTAGGGATGGGGGGTGGGGTAGGGTATAGGTTATGGAAGATACACATCTAAGAAATGTATAAGGTAAAGTGATTTTTGGAATAATGTATATCAAGATAAGACTTGCATGCAAAAGTTTGTTAACTGAATGGATGCATCACTAAACAGAAAATGTTAAAATATCAAATAATCTGGATTTTATATAGCAGTGTAGATTGGGGGGGGGGGGGGGTAGTGGATTTTCTACCTCATAAAAAAGATCTTAAAAAGTTATGTCAAATATACAGATGGGTGTAGTCACTCAAATTCTATTCGTTGCATTGGGTACATCCATATTGCAAATGAATACAGTATGGCACAACTTTAATTGCCGCAGCTCAATGCTATGGAATCCTGGGAGTTGTTTGATGAGACCCAAGCATTCTTTGGCAAAGAAGGCTAAAGACCTTGTAAAACTACAACTGCCGTGATCTGTCCTTTTACTAATTATTTGTATAATCCAGAGGCGGCCCTAGGTAATTTTCAAAGGTAAGCAAACATTATTTTGGCGCCCCCCCCCCCCCCCCCCCAACCAATCACTGAAAAATAAAACATAGAAGGTAGAGGTGAATAAAAGAGTTACCTTACAAACCAGAAATTTACTTACAACATTATGTTCATATAGTTACATTACCTAGAATTAACACAAATTAACTTTTTTTAGAATGCAAATATTTTATTAAACTTAGCAACAATTTTAAGTTTTTGTTGTTATTTTTGGTCTACAAGTACTACACAAAGGTTTATTGGTCATGCTGTCTCTTCAAAAGATTTTTCAGATTAGGGTCTTGTTAATAACAGAGAACTCAAACCCATGCTTGTTGGGTCTGTAAATCAGATTTGTTTTGGAGAACGCAGCCCCAGGAGAATAGACACCTCCTTTTTAAGAAAGCGAACTCTTGTCCTTCAAAAGTGCCATGCTAGCCTGGACCATTGCAATGGGTGTGGTAACACGGCCAGCATCTGGCCCCTTCACTTGACTGGATACTTTAACATCCAGTGTTTTTTTTTAACACAAATAAACTTGAACACTTTTAAAATTAAAAAGATATTTTTCTGGCTTTCAATTTTGAAAACTCGTGTACTATTATATCTGTTTCCATTTCATCCAACAAGCCATTTTCAATGGCCAAGGTTGCTAGTCCACTCAAGCGCTCTTGACTCAAAGTTGATCTTAAGTACGTTTTTATAAGTTTTAATTTTGAAAAACTCCTTTCACCGCTGGCCACAGATACTGGAAGTGCTAACAGAATTCTCAATGCAATATAAACATTTGGGAAAGTATCCACATAACCACGTTTGGTTATGAAAGACAACGCTTTAGCTGGCCACATCATGAGGAGACAGGAAAGCCTAGAGAAGACAATTATGCTGGGGAAAGTGGAAGGCAAAAGGAAGAGGGGCCGACCAAGGGCAAGATGGATGGATAGCATCCTTGAAGTGACTGGACTGACCTTGAGGGAGCTGGGGGTGGTAACGGCCGACAGGGAGCTCTGGCGTAGGCTGGTCCATGAGGTCACGAAGAGTCGGAGACGACTGAACGAATGAACAACAACAACAGAAGGGGTCTAGGGGCCCTTCCAGACAGGCCCTATATCCCAAGATTTGATCCCAGGTTTTCTGTTTATCCCAGATTATCTGGCAGTGCGGACTCATATAATCCAGTTCAAAGCATATAACCTGGGATCGGATCTTAGGTTATAAGGACAGTGTAGAAGGGGTCTAGGGACCCTTCCAGACAGGCCCTATATCCCAAGATCTGATCCCAGTATGATATTTCAAGCCTTGGGAAAAGTTTGAATGAAACAGAATTGAAGAATGCCTGTCAACACCTTCAAACTATTTTGGCTGATAGTGAAGACTGTGATGTGAATGGTGATGATCTGTTTGAAGAGCTACAAATATTTGCAACCATGCTGCCCCCTGGAAGTCATCCAGTCTGGAAGGGCCCCTAGACCCCTTCTGTTGTTGTTGTTCATTCGTTCAGTCGTCTCCGACTCTTCGTGACCTCATGGACCAGCCTACGCCAGAGCTCCCTGTCGGCCGTTACCACCCCCAGCTCCCTCAAGGTCAGTCCAGTCACTTCAAGGATGCTATCCATCCATCTTGCCCTTGGTCGGCCCCTCTTCCTTTTGCCTTCCACTTTCCCCAGCATAATTGTCTTCTCTAGGCTTTCCTGTCTCCTCATGATGTGGCCAAAGTACTTCAACTTTGTCTCTAGTATCTTTCCCTCCAGTGAGCAGTCGGGCTTTATTTCCTGGAGGATGGACTGGTTGGATCTTCTCGCAGTCCAAGGCACTCTCAGCACTTTCCTCCAACACCACAGCTCAAAAGCATCGATCTTCCTTCGCTCAGCCTTCCCTAAGGTCCAGCTCTCACATCCGTAGGTGACTACAGGGAATACCATGGCTTTGACTAGGCGGATCTTTGTTGCCAGTCTGATGTCTCTACTCTTCGCTATTTTATCGAGACTGGACATTGCTCTCCTCCCAAGAAGTAAGCGTCTTCTGATTTCCTGGCTACAGTCTGCATCTGCAGTAATCTTTGCACCTAGAAATACAAAGTCTGTCACGGCCTCCACGGTTTCTCCCTCTATTTTCCAGTTGTCAATCATTCTTGTTGCCATAATCTTGGTTTTTTTGACGTTTAGCTGCAACCCGGCTTTTGCGCTTTCTTCTTTCACCTTGATTAGAAGGCTCCTCAGCTCCTCCTCGCTTTCGGCCATCAGAGTGGTGTCATCTGCATATCTGAGGTTGTTAATGTTTCTTCCAGCAATTTTCACCCCAGCTTTGCATTCATCCAGCCCCGCACATCGCATGATGTGTTCTGCATACAAGTTAAAAAGGTTGGGTGAGAGGATGCAGCCTTGCCGGACGCCTTTCCCAATCTTGAACCAGTCTGTTGTTCCGTGGTCAGTTCTGACTGTTGCTACTTGGTCCTTGTACAGATTCCTCAGGAGAGAGACAAGGTGGCTTGGGATGCCCATCCCACTAAGGACTTGCCACAATTTATTATGATCCACACAGTCAAAGGCTTTAGAATAGTCAATGAAGCAGAAGTAGATGTTTTTCTGAAATTCCCTGCCTTTCTCCATTATCCAGCGGATATTGGCAATTTGGTCTCTGGTTCCTCTGCCTTTTCTAAACCCAGCTTGAACATCTGGCAACTCTCGCTCCATGTATTGCTGGAGTCTTCCTTGCAGGATCTTGAGCATTACCTTACTGGCATGAGAAATAAGGGCCACTGTACGGAAGTTTGAGCAGTCTTTCGCATTTCCCTTTTTTGGTATGGGGATATAAGTTGATTTTTTCCAGTCTGATGGCCATTCTTGTGTTTTCCATATTTGCTGGCAAATGGCATGCATCACCTTGACAGCATCATCTTTTAAGATTTTAAACAGTTCAGCTGGGATCCCATCATCTCCTGCTGCCTTGTTGTTAGCAATGCTTCTTAAGGCCCATTCAACCTCACTCCTCAGGATGTCTGGTTCTAATTCATTCACCACACCGTCAAAGCTATCCTCGATATTGTTATCCTTCCTATACAGATCTTCTGTATAGTCTCGCCACCTTCTCTTGATCTCTTCAGCTTCTGTTAGGTCCCTGCCATCTTTGTTTCTTATCATACCAATTTTTGCCTGAAATTTACCTCCAATGTTTCTAATTTTCTGGAAGAGGTCTCTTGTCCTTCCTAGTCTGTTGTCTTCTTCCACTTCCATGCATTGCTTATTTAAAAATAGTTCCTTATCTCTTCTGGCTAACCTCTGGAATTGCGCATTTAACTGGGCACATCTCCCCTTTTCACTGTTTCCTTTTGCTTTCCTCCTTTCTTGGGCTACTTCCAGTGTCTCAGCAGACAACCATTTTGCCTTCTTGGTTTTCTTTTTCTTTGGAACGTACTTTGTTGCCGCCTCCTGAACAATGTCGCGGACTTCTGTCCATAGTTCTTCTGGGACTCTGTTTACTAAATCTAGTCCTTCAAATCTGTTCTTCACTTCCACTGTATATTCGCTAGGAATGTTAGTTAGATCATATCTAACTGGTCTGTGTATTTTCCCTGATCTCTTTAGTTTTATTCTAAATTGGGCAATAAGAAGTTCGTGATCTGAGCTACAGTCAGCCCCAGGTCTTGTTTTCACCGACTGGATGGATGTCCGCCACCTTTGGCTGCAAAGGATGTAGTCAATCTGATTTCGGTGTTGACCATCTGGTGAGGTCCATGTATAAAGCCGTCTTTTAGGTTGTTGGAAGAGAGTATTCATTAAACACAGCGAGTTTTCCTGGCAGAATTCTATCAGCCTGCGTCCCGCTTCATTTTGTTCTCCCAGACCATGCTTGCCTGTGATCCCAGTTGTCATTTGACTTCCCACCTTGGCATTCCAGTCTCCTGTAATGAAAATAATGTCTCTTTTTGGTGTATTATCCAGTAGGTCCTGCAGATCCTCATAGAACTGATCTACTTCTGCTTCTTCAGCAGCTGTGGTTGGGGCATATATTTGGATCACTGTGATGTTGAAAGGCTTTCCTTGCACTCGAATTGAGATCATTCTGTCATTTTTTGGGTTGTATCCAAGCACCGCTTTAGCGAATTTCTTATTAATTATGAAGGCTACTCCATTTCTTCGATGTTCCTCTTGTCCGCAGTAGTAGATCTGGTGGTCATCTGATGTGAAGTGGCCCATTCCAGTCCATTTCAGTTCGCTGACCCCCAGAATGTCTATCTTTAGTCTTGACATCTCACCAATAACAACATCCAATTTGCCCTGGCTCATAGATCTTACATTCCAGGTTCCTATGGTGTGTTGATCTTTAGAGCATCGGATTCGTCGTTCACCTCCAGTACCGTCGGCCGCTAGCCTTCCTTTCGGCTTTGAGCTAGCTGCGTCATCACATCTGGGGCTAGTTGAACTTATCCTCTGCTCCTCCCCAGTAGCATTTTGGCCATCTTCCGACCTGGGAGTCCCATCTTCCAATGGCATACCGACATATCTCTGGTTGTACTGGTCCATTTAGTTTTCTTGGCAAGGATACTGGAGTGGTTTGCCATTGCCTTCCCCAGGGATCACGCTTGGTCTGACCTCTCTGCCACAACCGTCCCGTCTTGGGTGGCCCTTCACGGTTTCGCTCATGACATCATTGAGGTGCTCAAGCTCCAGCGCCCCGACAAGGCGGCGATCCTTTGCTGGAGATCCTTTGCTGGAGACCCCTTCTACACTGTCCTTATAACCCAAGATCCGATCCCAGGTTATCTACTTTGAACTGGATTATATGAGCCCGACCCACCAGATAATCTGGGATAAACAGAAAACCTGGGATCAGATCTTGGGATATAGGGCCTGTCTGGAAGGGTCCCTAGACCCCTTCTACACTGTCCTTATAACCCAAGATCCGATCCCAGATTATCTGCTTTGAACTGGATTATATGAGTCCACACTGCCAGATAATCTGGGATAAACAGAAAACCTGGGATCAGATCTTGGGATATAGGGCCTGTCTGGAAGGGTCCCTAGACCCCTTCTACACTGTCCTTATAACCCAAGATCCGATCCCAGGTTATCTGCTTTGAACTGGATTATATGAGTCCACACTGCCAGATAATCTGGGATAAACAGAAAACCTGGGATCAGATCTTGGGATATAGGGCCTGTCTGGAAGGGTCCCTAGACCCCTTCTACACTGTCCTTATAACCCAAGATCCGATCCCAGGTTATCTACTTTGAACTGGATTATATGAGTCTGCACTGCCAGATAATCTGGGATAAACAGAGAACCTGGGATCAGATCTTGGGATATAGGGCCTGTCTGGAAGGGTCCCTAGACCCCTTCTACACTGTCCTTATAACCCAAGATCCGATCCCAGGTTATCTGCTTTGAACTGGATTATATGAGTCCGCACTGCCAGATAATCTGGGATAAACAGAAAACCTGGGATCAGATCTTGGGATATAGGGCCTGTCTGGAAGGGTCCCTAGCCCCCTTCTACACTGTCCTTATAACCCAAGATCCGATCCCAGGTTATCTGCTTTGAACTGGATTATATGAGTCCGCACTACCAGATAATCTGGGATAAACAGAAAACCTGGAATATGAGGATTTAAAGATTGAACTGCAAAGACTCTGGCACAAGCCAGTGAAAATGGTCCCAGTGGTGATTGGTACACTGGGTGCAGTGCCTAAAGACCTTGGCCTGCACTTAAACACAATCAGCACTGACAAAATCATGATCTGCCTGCCAGCTGCAGAAGGCGACCTTACTGGGATCTGCATGCATTATTCACCTATACATCACACAGTCCTAGATACTTGTGAAGTGTCCCACGTGTGATCCAATACAACTTTCTGCCCCATATAACAACAACAACAACAACAACAAAAACAACAACAAACCCACAAACAACAGCAAGTCAAAGTTATACCAGGTTCCCTCATCCTTTCTGCCCCATATAATAAAATAATGATAATAATAATGATAATAATAATAATAATAATAATATAATAACAATAACAGTAAGTGGGGCCAGGAAGTTCTTGGATGCAGAGGGGAAGACTCCAACTCCCACTATTCCTCGCAGCCACAGGCCCTTTCCTTGTAAGCAGGTGACTAGAACTGACCTGGCCTTGAGCCCCTCCTGCTCCTCCCCGATCTTGAATAACTGGAGGCAGGCGGGCGCCTCCTCACACACAGCTGCTCTCGCCTCCTCCTGCACGCACGCACACAGGCACAGAGTGGAGGGAAACACACGAGCCCGCCTTTCCCGTCCAACTGTGGGGCGCATGCGCAGAGCCAGAAGGGGGGCGGCGGACTCTGTGTAGCCTTCAAGAGGGAGAGGGAGGCAGAGAAAGGTTGCCGAGGGGAGGGGGCATTTACAAAGGCGCCCTTGTGCCTCTGGCAAAAAAAAAAACTATTCAGCGGTCGCTTACCTAGCATAATGCAAGAGCCGCCCCTGGTATAATCAGAGGTTCACAGTTGCCTGTCCCTACAACATATTTGCAATAGCAACATTTCTATTTCTCACAGTGATTCATTCCTCATCATTACTTTCATAGCCTAGATCAGGCACAGGCAAACTGGCCCTTCAGGTGTTTTGGACTTCAACTCCCACAATTCCTAACAGTCAGTAAACAAGCTGGGATTTCTGGGAGTTGAAATCCAAATTATCTGGAAGTCCGAAGTTTGCCCATGCCTGGTCTAGATTCACTATTTCCTGCTTATGTTGCTGCGAAGTAAAAAGAATCCCTGAAAGAACCAGAACATGTTAATAGCTATAGAATTTCAGCTGGGGAAAATAACAGGAAATGGTTTAACTCCTTTGATTCCCCCCCCCCAATAAAATGGAGTATTTCTCTCTCTCTCTCTCTTCATCAATATTGGAGAATTAATGCAATTTGGCATCATTTTAACTGCCTTGGCTCAATGCTATGGAAGCCTGGGAGTTGATTTTTTTATCATGTCAGAAGTGAATTAAGAATACAGTTATAATGCATAAAAAACCATAAACAAAGTTAAAAACTTGGCATTATACTAAATTTCCTTTGACCAGAAGCTGGCCACATGAAGTATCTCTGGTGTTGCTGTAAGAAGGTCCTCCATAGTTCATGTGGCACTCCGCCCAGATATTGCAACAGTATGATATTATGTAACAAAATTTGATTTTTTTTTCTTTTCCTGATTTGAAAAGTCTAATTTCCTGTGGCACTTACTTTGAAAGTAGTTTACATCATTTTTTATTCTTATCCATTAACTGAAACCCAAACATTTGTTTATTGTTTATTTGTTTAGTCGCTTCCGAATCTTCATGACCTCATAGACCAGCCATGTCAGATCTCCCTGTCGGTCATCACCACCCCCAGCTCCTTCAAAGTCTAGCCAGTCATTTCAAGAATACCATCTATCCACCTTGCTCTTGGTAGGCCTCTCTTCCTTTTTCCTTCCATTTCGACCAGCATCATTATCTTCTCCAAGCTTTACTGTCTTCTCATGATGTGGCCAAAGTCCTTCATCTTAGCCTTTAATATTCTTCCTTCCAGTGAGCGGCTGGGCATTATTTCCAGAAGTATGGACTGGTTTGATTTTTTGCATTTTTTCTTAATAAAATATGCACAAAACCAAAGTTTTTGCAATTAAATACACTTTCCCCACATTTTTAAATGATAAAACCAATTAGAAAATGACATTTATAACCCAGAAACAAAAATTGTGTTACATATTGATTGAAACTAGTCCACCTGAGGGTCCTTAAGCCTCTCTCTCTCTCTCTTTTTTTTGCAGCCAAAGTATTTCTAGTAGCTGTTGTCAATTCAAACCTGCTCTTGTATTTTTATTTTGTTTCTGCTGCAAGTTTCTTATTGCTATTGATGCCTGACACTGTGTTTATGATTCAGCTTGAAGCTGTGAGCCATGTGTTTTTGGAATGAAAAGGCAATAAACAAAAGATTGGGGGAGCTAAATTGACTTGGCAAGGAGAGGAAATTTTTGTGGTAGTTTCAGGCTAAAGGCTTTGCTTTGGTGAGAAACTCTGAGTGATGTCTGTTTATGAGCATTTGAAGCAAGCTCTTATCGGGCAGGTGTTTCAGAAGTAGGTGGTTCTAAAAGCGGGACTTGTTTTCCATTGTATTGCTCATGCTTTGCATTTATAACATTGTGGTCTCAATCCTTGAGCTTCTCAAGGCCCTTCCAGGAAGGCCATATATCCCAGGTTCTGATTCCAGGTTTTCTGCTTCGAATTAGATTAAATGAGTCCGTGCTGCCGGATAATCTGGGAAAAAACAGACAATCTGGGATCATATCCTGGCATATAGGGCCTGTCTGAAAGGGCCCTCAGGGCGGATCTAGATAGCCCCTTTATTGTGGAAACTGGATTATATGACAACATTCTGGATAATCTCTAATTCTCCACAAACCAGGAAAACCCTGGTTTGTGGCAAATTAATTTGATAGTGAGTTTATTCTATGCCTTCTTGGAAGGCACTGGATAAACCCACTACTTCTGGTGTCTGGACTACAGTGTCTGGACTACAATATCCACCCCCTCCCCCAAAGTCCCCCAAAGTACTTATGGCACATAGAAATCACCCCCCCCCCCCCTGCCTTTTTCCGGACACATCATTTCTATGCTCCAGGAGAGCTGCCATAAGTACTTTTATTTTTAAAAGGGTTTTTTAGGACTTTGGAAGAGGGGGCTAGAGTCTCTCCAGGTGTCCTCCAGGGCTAGTTCTGGAGGAACATGTGGACACCCTCCCCAGAAAGCGTGTGCTTTCCATAGTGTGTGTGCACAAGCCTCCAGGAACATTCACATTTTTAAAAAGATGTTCCTGGAATAATGGCCGGTCTGTAAGGCCCCTCAGTGAAAAGGTTCTGGTTGTCAAATTATTTCAGAATTCCTTCCAGTGAGGGTTTGCCTACCTTCACCAACCAGGCACTTTCCATATATGCTTCTTGACCTTTTCCTTCATTTGTAGCAGGTGCAGTAGGCAAACTAGGAATGATGGGAGCTATAGTCAAATACAGTAGTGCTTTAGGAAAAGTAAGAAAAAATATTGTATTTTTGCAGGAGGAGTTAAGGAAGAACAAAGTACTAAATAATGATTTTAGAGAAGCACTTTTAGGGTGTCACATTTGAATCAATAATTCTTATGTGAGAGGAAATATTACAATATTGCTATTCCTTATTGTACAGAGAACTCCACTTTACTGAGGCTCAAAGAACCAGAACAGTCTGGCAAAGTTTGCAGTCATCATCATTAATAAGAGGATGAAAATGAAGATAAATTGTAGATCACCCTCAAGGACATTTAAAGAAACCTTTACCGTTGCATCGATGCAATCTTTTGTCCTGAACTTGTGAGATTTACTGGAGCCAATCAGAAGCAGTGTAAAGCAATCTCGAGAAACATGCTAGCTCGGCCTTACCCTAAGGCCCTTCTCTGAAATAAAAAGAGTTTGTTTGTGAAGTTAAATGAGGGCTTTGTAACTCTGGGAGAGAGGAGAGATTTGTGTTTCTCCAACCATATCATGAGAGGAGACATGTTGCATGCAATCCTAGATTCCTTTTGTACTTTTCCAGAACCTAGAATGCCCCTAGACACCCCAAAGAATCACCAGAATTAAACATTGTTGTTGTTAACTTTATTTGTATCCCCAAGACTTGAACTCAGGGCAGCTTACACATTAAAAGATACATTTAAAATATACAAAAAAGTAACAGTAAGACTTCTAGAAAATTTAAAATAACAAACAATGCAATTAAAACAGTACAGTATCTCCTATGCCTCCATTTTAATGCTAAAAATCTGTCTGAATTAAAAAGTTTTGGCCTGGACCTAAACCATATGGGGCTTTATAGATCATAGCCAAGACTTTGAATTGTGCCTGGAAACAAACCGGTAGCTAGTAAAACTGTTGTAATAGGAAAGTTGTGTGATCCCTTTAACTGGCTCCAGTTAAAACCTTTCTTGCAGCTCTTTGTACAAAAACAGGACACTCTTCAAAGGCAGCCACATGCAGAGTAATCCATATGGGATGTAACCAATGCATGCATTACCATGGTCAGATCCAGTATCTCCAGGAATAGGTGTACTTGGCGCACAAGCTTTAAAGGTGCAAAAGCATTGTTGGCTGCTACAGAAATCTGGGCCTCCAGCCTCAAGACTAAGGCCACAAGTACATTGAAGCTGTAAACTCTTCAGGAGGAGTGTAATCCCATTCAGCACGTGTTGTATCCCTATCCCCAATCTGTTTTTAAATAGACTTGTCACACGGCCACCGGAGGTGCTCCACTTTGTAGAGGGGCATGGGGAACCCAGTGCTCCACACCCCGCATCATCCTTCTTCAGCAAAGGGTGATCATATAGAGAGAAGTGAGAGTGTGCTGCTCCCCCCCCCATTGTTTCCAATGGTAACACTGGAGCTCTCATGTATTGCTGTGGTGGCAGCATGCACCAGCTCCTCCCTCCTTTAACCGAGGAGTTGCGCCAGTGTCATCTGATGGGAACCGGTGGGTTCCGTCAGTGAATTGCACTAAACTGGCACATGCTGCCAATTTTAGCCCCGTTTGAAGAGGTCAAAAGAGCACCTCAATCTTGTCTCAATTGAGCTTCAATTCATTTTTCTTCACTCAACCCATAACTGATTACAGATGCCACTTTAGAGCAGAAAGTTATATGGAACAGAGAAATGTAGTTGGGGATCATTAGTGTACTGGTGGCACTATATCCTAAATTTCTTGGTAACCCTTTCCAATGGTTTCAGAATTCATTCACGTTAAATGGTTTGTGGGACAGAACTGAGCCCCAAAGGACTCTACAGACTATTGACTAGTAAGTCAAAGAGGAGTTCCTCAGCACCACCTTGTGAGTTTATCTCTCCAATAAGAAACAGAGTGTGTGTAAAACAGTGTTTCCAAATCCCATCCCAGCAAAGTCGTCCAGAAGGAAACCACAGTCAATGTTATTGAAAGCTACTGAGAAGTCCAGCAGAACTAACAAAGTCACACTCCTACTGTCTGGTTCATAGTGTAGATCACAGACCAAGGTGACCAAGGCTGTCTCCATCCCTGAAACTAAACTGAAATGGATGAAGATAATCCCATTCATCCAGGAAATCTCTGGAGTTGGGTGACACCACACACTTTATTACTTTGCTCAAAAATGAAATATTGGATACTGTAATCTATTATAGAAGGATCAAGGGGAGGTTTTGCTTTGCTTGTAAACTGCCTCCTTTAGGCATGTTGGAGTCCTGTCTTATTGTAAGGAAGCACTGACTACTTTCTTTACCCAGTCAGCCAGCACCCAACTAGCCTTCTTAAAAATTCAGGAAGGGCAAGGGCCCAGTGAACATGTGATAGCTCTTCAAGGATCATCTTCATATCCTCAGGCTGTATATATGTAAAAGAAACCATTATTATTTGGCAAACAAGGGGCAAAGTTACATCCACTCAAACTGTATCCACAAGGGCATTACACAGAGGGCTGTTGAAGGGTCTACATTTTCTTTTTGATGGCTCAGTATAATAGACCTGTGATCACTTGTAACAGCTCTGTTGGGCAGCTCAGTACAGACACAATTGTGACAGATTTTTTTTTTTGCTGCCCATACTACCACAGGTTAGGCCTTCAAGTAGACTCTAGTCCATGTTTAGTCACACTTTTAAGTCTTTACTGATGTCACTCTAGTGTGCCGTCACGCCTGGGGCTATAGGTCTTAGAGAAAGAGGCATGGACGTGACATCTTTCCCAGGGGGATTGCTTTTGGCCCTCATTTAGGAAACTGGAACTCCCAAGGACCAGTACACAACAGGTAACTCGAAATGGTGTTTATTGTTGACAATTAGTTCTCTTTCTTAGGCACAAACTTGATGTTTCAACAGCAAAAAAATACTTTACAAATGTTAAAGTTCAGGGTCCTAGGAGTTATAAGCTGAGAAGCTTTTCCTGTTCCCTCTCTCTCAATGGCTGTGAATGCCGGAGCAAACCACAACCCCAGTTCAATGGCCTATGTTGAAGGACAAGACCTTTCTATGGTGCCAAAAAACCGGAATGAAGGCGCCTGAGATCTTCACAATGTCATTCAGGGGGTTTGAACATAAAGTATAAGACTCAGGGGTAAAAAATGCCTTGACCAGGGGCTTTGGGCCAAGCTTTGCACACGTCCATCCAATGAGTCTTTTTCTGAGGTAAAAAAGGTGAGAGAGATACCTTTCCTTTCTCCCTTGGAAGGGGCGGAGCCTAAACAAATGATATGGGGAAACAAGCCAATTGGTGCACAACAACAATAAATTGACAGCTATAATAACCAATGAAATTTAACTATACATATACAAGGTAGACAGGAATAAAATGACAGTTTAAATCCTGCAACTAACAGTACTACATATATGTGGCGCCACATGCGCCGTCACACTCTAGTCTACATCTCACTCATTTTATCAGCTCCTTGGAAAACTAGGAAACTGATCTGGTGCTATATTGTGGGAGAGGATGTTTAGGAATGAATATGTCCACAGGCCTGGTCATTTTCAATTCAGCCAGAGCTTGAGTTTCCAGGAAAATCCTCATGAACCATCAGCATCCTGGGGAAGACCATTCTAATTAGTCCCTCACTCCAACAGAGGTTCTGAGTCCCAGTATCATGGACATATTACTACTCACTAGGACTCAGAACCTCTGATATAAATGGTTCTTCCACACCAATAACACCACGTCCATCCTAGACCCCTGCCCATCCTGGCTTCTGAAAGAGGCAAGAGGGGGATTGGCTGAGTGGGTAACGGTGGTGGTTAATGCCTCCCTTCGGGAAGGCAAGATTCCAGCGAGCCTAAAACAGGCTATTATAAAGCCGCTGTTGAAGAAACCATCATTGGACCCCACCAAATTTGACAACTTTCGGCCTGTTTCCAATCTTCCCTTCTTGGGCAAAGTCATGGAAAGCGTGGTGGCCTCACAACTCCAGGTATTCTTGAGAGACACGGATTATCTGGATTCGGCACAGTCTGGTTTCAGACCGGGACATAGTACCGAGACAGTCTTGGTCGCCTTAGTGGATGATCTCCGCCGGGAGCTAGACAGGGGGAGTGTGTCCCTGTTGGTGCTCCTGGACCTCTCAGCGGCCTTCGATACCGTCGACCATGGTATTCTTCTGGGACGCCTTGCAGAGATGGGTCTTGGGGGCACTGCTTTGCAGTGGCTCCAGTCATTTCTGGAGGGCCGCACCCAGAAGGTGTTATTGGGGGACTCCTGTTCAACACCACAGCCTTTGACCTGTGGGGTTCCTCAGGGCTCCATACTGTCCCCCATGCTGTTTAACATCTACATGAAGCCGCTGGGTGAGATCATCCGGAGTTTCGGGGTGCGGTGTCACCTGTACGCAGATGACGTCCAACTCTGTCACTCCTTCCCACCTGTTACTAAGGAGGCTGTCGAAGTCCTGAACCGGTGCCTGGCCGCTGTGACGGTCTGGATGAGGGCGAACAAACTGAAATTAAATCCAGACAAGACAGAGGTACTCCTGGTCAGTCGCAAGGCCGAGCAGGGTATAGGGTTACAGCCTGTGCTGGATGGGGTCGCACTCCCCTTGAAGGCGCAGGTTCGCAGCTTGGGTGTGACCCTGGATTCATCGCTGAGCCTGGATCCCCAGGTTTCAGCGGTGACCAGGGGAGCATTTGCACAGCTTAGGCTCGTGCGCCAGCTGCGCCCGTATCTTGGGAAGTCTGACTTGGCCACGGTGGTACACGCTTTGGTCACATCCCACCTCGACTACTGCAACGCTCTCTACGTGGGGCTGCCCTTGAAGACGGCCCGGAAGCTCCAGCTAGTCCAGCGCGCGGCAGCCATGTTGTTAACTGGAGCGGGACGCAGGGAGCACACAACGCCCTTGCTGTCCCAGCTCCACTGGCTGCCGATTTGCTACCGGGCCCAATTTAAGGTGCTGGTGCTATCCTACAAAGCCCTAAACGGTTCCGGCCCAAAATACCTTGCGGACCGCATCTCGGCCTACGAGCCCACGAGGACCTTGAGATCATCTGGGGAGGCCCTTCTCTTGGTCCCGCCTGCCTCACAGGCACGCCTGGTGGGGACAAGAGAGCGGGCCTTCTCGGTGGTGGCCCCCCGGCTATGGAACTCCCTCCCTGCTGAAATTAGACAGGCGCCCTCCCTTATGGCCTTCCGTAAGGGCCTGAAAACATGGCTCTTCGAGAAGGCCTTCAACTGAGTGCTATGTTATCGGAATGACGACCGGAATGGACTACGACCATGAGATTGATTATACCCCAAAATAAGACGAAGCGGATTTTTAGTTTAATTAGATGTTTGTATTAGTAAGATGTTGTGTTGTGGTCTTGAATCATTGTAAATTGTTGTTTTCTCTATGTTTTGTACACCGCCACGAGTCGCCCTAGGGCTGAGAGCGGCGGTTAACAAGTGCAAGTAATAAATAAATAAATAAATTACCACATTCAGCATAGAGAACAAGGGCCAAAGTCTGCCCAACAGCATGGATGGAGCTAGATCAATTCTTTTTGCCTTGGGGATGCATTTTGGACCTGGCCAAGAGGCCTGTGCCAGAAGGCAGAGCGGCTGGGCAGGTGATGGATGGATGGGCCCGGGAATGGGAGGACCTGGGAGAGGGTGCAGCAGGACCCAGGTCATTCTCTGGTTGTCCTTCTGTCATAAGGATGGGGCTACTCATCCCATCCTTATGCTGGGAGGAAAACAAGTCATGCACCAACTGCCCTGATCTTCCTCCCCGATCTTTCTCCCCTAATCTTTGGACAGTCCTCTTGGCATTATGCCAGAAGGAAAACAAGACATTCGCCGACTGCCCTGATTCCCCTTCCCTTATCTTTGGGTTGTCCTCTTGGAATTATGCTGGGAGGACGGCAAGAAAGGAAATAGTTGAGAGCACTCTGGAGGACTCTTAGTCCCTATGTGCTTTCCTCAGGCCATCCTCTTGGCATAAGAATGGGGCTGCCCACACTGTTCTTAAGATGGGAGGAGGACAAGACATGCAATGGCTGGGAGAGCTCCAGAGGACTCTCAGCTGCTGCGTGCTCCCTCCCCCATTCTTTCTGCATAAGGACAGAGAAAATGAGGAGGCCTGAGGTAAGGACCCAGGAGGCCATATCTGGCTCCCGGGCCTTAGTTTGCCCTTAGTTTTGCTGGTACAGATCCATTGTCATGGAGACAGTTACTGGGTCTCTCACTAAACTGTGTTACAAAAAGTAGGTATTTGTAAGTAAACCCACTTCTATGCTTTTTTTTTCTCCAAACGAAAGGCTAAATCTGCTTTTTCTCCCCTTCTGCTACAATCTGTCTGTGGGTGGGGATAGGAGTAGGGTGGGAGTGTGTGTTGCTCCCCTTCTGCTTGGTAATACATCCTGCTTGTGAGATACTCTAGTGTTTCTTACATTCAGCCTATCTTGTGGGTAAAAAGAAACCTGAATGATACATGCACCAGTGTAAAATTAGGATCATGGCTATCAATCTATTTTTTCAATGTGAGTCAGTGTGAGTCAGCACAATAATTATGCCAAATAAAGTTCTACACTGGGCGTAGTGTGAGTGTGTACAGTATATGTGTGCTCTCACATTTGTTTATTGTTTATTGATTTTAAAACCATTGTTTTCCATTTGAGGAGAAAACCATGTTTGTGTTAGGGTTTTGGCTGGTTTTTATCCCTCCCACCCCTCGGATCAGTGAAGGAAACAGCGAAAGAAAGAAATCTTAAATCAATTGCATTAATAGTTTGTCAATTTAAGAAATAGGAAAAGGAAACTCTGCTCCTTGCAGGGAGCTCTTTATTTTCACTGGCAACATGAGTAAAAATCCATTTGCAGAGACAAGATAAAAAAAAGGGGAAAATGTTAATCTTCGGGCTTCTTTCCATCACTCTACCATTTTATGAACCTCTCCCCTCCTTGTTGACAGGAGGAATAAATCTCACAGTCGGAGGGGGGCTGTTCATCTTTGTTCTGAGAGCAAAGCTGCTTACAAAAATGGGATGATACATTTCATCAGACATGGTAACTACTGAATGCATCTGCAATGGTGAAACATGCATGTCTTTATTTGTGGCAGAAAGAAAAATGATTCTGTATGAGATTATTCTGCAGCCAAAGCTGGATATTGCATTTAATCCATTGCAGTTCTTTCCTAGTATGTTCTTGTGAGATATGTTTAATTTTTTTCCCAGAAAGAGATAGAGAATTAGTATTACTGATATTGTTCAAAGAGACTGCCATGTCAGTCTGTTTTAGCCTAAAAAGACATGAATGAATTCAGTTGCGTTAGATTCCACCTGGAATATTATCTGAAATTAAGTGGAATGCAACTACAAACAGTTGTTGTCAACTACCACAGAAAGCTAATAGACTTTTAAAAAGGAGGTTTGGGACACACCAACATTAATACATTTTATCAATCGAGGCTGCATTTTGGCTATTTTTACAGGTGTTGTGTAATATTGATAAAACATTTTGTAAAAGTTTTCCAACAGTAAGTAATTTCTGAATATTTTTATTTTTATTTTCCAGAGGCATTTCCACTCTTCTAGAATAATCGTACAGCCAATATTTTTGGCCCATTTTAGCATACATTCTTTGATATATTTATCTTACATGTGTAGTTTCAGCAGAAGGAATAGATTTTGGATAGTTGTTTATTTCTAGCTTGTAATATTTTGTTGAAATTGGTGTTTCCCCCCATAAATCCTATGTGTATGCCTTTTGATATTGATGGTATATTTGCATAAATTCAAACCAGTTCAGGTTGTAGCCTTGCTGATTTATTTCTGTCGTTCTTTTTAGTTGGAGATTGCTTCATGTCTTCTTGAGTAAATCCACATAAGTTAACCTTCTTCTGTTACCCTAGGGATTTCCACTTTGTTTAAAGGCTTCCTGAATCATTGGGGATTGTTTAAATTTCTATTTTCTTAGATTTTCTTTTTCTTTGTTATTTAGCTTTGCTGTTAATGTTTTTGTTTTGCATAAGGTGATCAAGAATCCAGCAACTACCCTAAATTAGTTAACTTGGGGTATCATTTTAGGGAGTTCCTTCAGTGGGTCTTCCGACATGTCATCTGCAAATAACTTTATTTCGTATTTTTGGCTTTTCACTTTTATTTCTGTTAGATTTTCATCTTGGAATATTTCCTTACTAAGATTTCTATTGTGAGTATAAATAATAGCAGGTAGGAAGCCTGTTCCAGGTAGGAAGACTGTTTGATCAGATTTAACCCAACTGCTCAATGTTGTTTTTAATCTGTTTGCCAATATTGTTGTAAATATTTTATAATCTATATTTAGCAATGAGATAGGTCTGTAATTTTGAACCAATTTTTTGTTTCGATCTCTTTGTTTTGATGTTTGAATGCACCATGGAGGTGCAATTGTAAGCCACCTTGAGTCTTCCTCGGGATAGAAAAAGGTGGGATATAAATAAGGTAAATAATAATAATAATAATAATAATCATCATCATCATCATCATCATCATCATCTCCTTTGGGGATTAAGAGAATGCTGACCCCTTTCCATGTCTCTGGTATTTGATTTGTTTCACGTAAAGAACTCATGATTTTTTAATATTGCTGTTATTTCATCTTTTATAATCTAGTACTATGTCACAGAGTAACCATCTGGGCCTGGAGATTTATTTATTTTTAAATTCTGAATAGCCTCATCAATTTTCTGTGTTGTAATTGGTCCAGTCAAACGTTCTTGGTCCACTTTAGAGAGGGTTGGTAGCTTTTGATTTTTTATGTATTGGACTACTGCTTATGTTGGTATTTCTTCATTTTTGTATAGATTCTGATAAAAATCTTTAAGATGTTGTTTTATTTTTTGTCTTCTTTAATTTGTCTGCATGTTTCAATGAAACTATATATTAATTTTGATGTTGTTTCTAAAAATTTATTTGCTAGGCATTTGCCTGGTTTATTTGCATATTGGAAAAAAAAGCTTACCAAATTTCAGCATTTTGCCCATTTGTTTCACCAAAATCATTGATGCTTGAATTCTTAATTGTTTTAGTTCTTCAACTAGCTTTTTATCTTTTGTTTGATTATTAGGTTCAAGTTCCTTTTCTTTAATTTCATATTGAATTTTGTGCAGATTGGCCTGTTTTCTTTTCTTTTCTATTACATTGAGTTGTATAAGACTTATAAGACTTTGCCATATCCTAAATTGTATATGGTGACATTCCTGGAAAGTTAATAAATTTTATGTGGTGGTTAGATCATAAAAGTATTCACACTCATCAAAGGGTTAAAGTTTTGCATTTCGTAAAGCCATAACAAAGGAATTTTCTCAGGATTAAGAAGTAGATGTCTGAACTACAACATCTCAATGCAACTGGCTTCTTTGGAATGGATTGAAACAAAGGATCATGAAGTGGAGAAAAAAAAGGAAGGACCAGAAACAGATTTAGATCAAATTTTAAAGTGGAAACTAGAAAAGGAGAAAGGCCTGATGAGGTTCATATACAAGAAAATAGTTGGAATACAATATAATTTGAAGCATATTGATAGAAATTCCATATTGATAGAAATATGGAAAGAGGATCAAAATAATAATGATCCAGACATTGAACACTGGATTGATTCAATCAAAAATAATAAGCATATAAATATTAGAGAAACACAAAACTATGTTGGCACAGATGTGGGAAAATTGGCTCCTATATCCATATGTGGTGGGAATGTGACAGAATACAAGAATTTTATAATAAGATAAAGAAGGAAATGGAAGAATTATTAGGGCATAAATTGGTTTTGAATAAAAAATAATTTTTAACCCAGAAATTAGACAAAAATGAAAACATTAAAGCTTGGGGGGAAATTATAAAGTACATGGTAGTAGCTGCCCAAGCAACTGTGGCCTTGGGGTGGAAAGACAATAGCAAATGGGGAGTTACAAAATGGTACAATTACCTAGCAGATTGTATGCTTCAGGACTACATATCTGAAAGAAGAGCCAAATACACAGCATGCCGAATCAAGAAGACCTGGGTTCGGAAATGGGGAAGACTGATAGAAAAAGTTGAAGGAAAAGAAAGATATAAAGAGCTGAACCATTTTTACACGATTGTTCAATTAAATTAATATTTGAATGAAGTACTGTTCCCAGAGGGACAGAGGTGAGGGATGTAAAATTGATAAACACAAGTGGGAGATAAAAGTGGAATTGATAAGAACACTATGGAAACAATATGTGATATGTATTCAATATGTACTTCGATATTTGAAAATGGTGATGGATTGTGATATTATTCTACCTATGTCAGCAATTTAAAAAAAACCATCTCCTCTTTTGGATATAAGTTAGTAAGTTAGCAGCAGAAGCAGCAACAATTAAAAAAAACTGAAGAAAGGAAGAAAGTGTACGGCTAAACATTTATTTATATTGAAGAGGTTGAGGAAGAGTTAACTGTGCCTTTCTTTGTGGAGCTAAGGAAAAAAAAGATTTCACTGAGGAGGTCAGATTGGTTTGCTGAGAAGAAGGTCTGCAATTGGGATCAGCTGTGAAAACAGCATTTAAGGGTTTGTACGGTGCTACTACTTGATTGCTGGTTGCAACATACGTATTCATGCCTGGAAGTGAAATCTTTTTAGGAACCTTGCCTCTCATATATATTTTGGAATTGTGACCTATGGACACAATTCACTCACCTGCTCATTTACCTGCATATCCACCCCCTTCCAGCTATGGTGCTCCACTTGGTCGAGTATGAAAACATGGGTTGACAAGAGTGTCAGTACTGGTTCTCTTCAACCCAGTGCTTTCTAACTCACCTGAGTGAAGCACCATAGCTGAAAGGGGGAAGGTGAGTATGCAGGTAAGTGAGGCACTGTAGCTGAAAGGAGGCATGATTTTGTTCATCACATATTAGTCACATCCCCCTATTTTAAGTCCAAAGAGGGATAAAATTATGAAGAAATATGGTATTGAAGATGGAACCAGTTTGTTTTCTACTACTTAAGTGACGAGGACACATACCAATGATTCAAACTACAGAAAAGGGGATTCCACTTAAAAATAAAGAATAATATCCTAATGGTAAGAACTTTTAGACAGTGGCATGGGCTGCCTGGGAGTGTGGTGGAGTTTTCTTCTGGCCAGCTGTTGGGATTGTTTTGGGTGTTCCTGCATGGCAGGGGATTGGATTGGATTACTCCCGGCTTCTCTTCCTGCTTTCTGATACTACAATTTTTGATATTAAACAAAGAAGAAGAAATTGATTTTTTGATTCTATGATCTTTGCGATTAAACAAAGATCTGCTTCATCAGATAAAGGTAGACTGAGGCCACAAAAGCTTTTGTCAGAAAGTTCTCGGTTACAAAGGTGCTACCAGATACCTTTATGTCTTTTTATGGTACGCATTGTTAAACATAGTAAAGGTATCTTTTTAGAGCACAGTCCAAAGCCTGTGAACTTGCTGTATAATTTTGTTTCACATAGCTCTTACACGAAAGCAAAGCTTGTAAATTGTGTGATAAATTCTCTGGGTAGCTTGTTGAATTTGTCCAAGTACCTCTTTGTGGAGTATGCATGTGAGCACAAGCACAAATAATGAAATAATCCCTTTCTTCTAACATTGAGGCCCTATCTACATTGCCATATAAAATCCACATTATCTGCTTTGGACTGGATTATATGGCAGTTATGTGAACTCATATAATCATGTTCACATCAATTTATCTGGATTAAATGGCAGTGTAGATCCAGCAAGAGGCAGCATGATGTAGTGGTGTGAATGTTGGCCTAGACTGGAAAACCAAAGTTCAAATTCCTGCTCAGCATAGAAACATAGTGAGTAGTCTTGGTTAAGTCATACTTTCAAGCATTTAGAATAGGATTAGGCCACAAGAAGCTCACATGCAGCTTCCCTTTAACTGGGAAGAAAACATTACTAGCACAAGCTTTTGTGGACACAGTCCATTTCATCAAATGCCATTAGAGGTATTAGGATAGCGAATACCAAAGAGAAAGCAATTTCTGGAAGTGGCATCATCTATATGATCCTCTTTCCATTTTTTTTTCATTTCTCTCTCTTTTTAATCTGATCAGTTTCTGAATGGTGTTGGGGCTGCTTTATTCCACTGCTTTTGCCCTCAACTGAAATAGAGCAATAATAATGTATTTTATCCCAACTTTCTCTTGATATAGGGAATCAAGGTGGCTAACAATAAACATGGAAATGCATCTATATGTATTTTTTTTAAAAAAACCCAATTAAATCATTGTCTTATTAAAAACATTAAACATTAAAATATTACAATGTTCAAGCTATTACCATTAATTCAGTTGCCTAATGTAGGAGGGACCTAGAGTAGGATTGATATCCACCCAATTTTAATCACAATTTTGAAACTTGCATCTTATGTTTAACATTTGTTCTGTGTATTATGTTTTTGTGGAAATATATTTTAATAAGTGTATTTTATATAATTTTTTAGATATTATTATTATTATTATTATTATTATTATTATTATTATCACATAGATAAATGGTTCGTACTCTGTGGGTCATGAGGACAAAAATCTGGTCTGTGAGCTGCCTTCCTCTTTATTTTATTTTATTTCCACTCCTTTTGCGCCACCTGCTACTCCTTCCCTGTCGCTGACCATGGCATATGTTCTGTATCAGAAACTAGAGCTGATGTGATCTATCCAATGCAATTTTCTGAATCAGCACCCCAAACTGAATCTAAAGTTGACCAAAAATTGATTCATAACCCTTTTGGTACTAATGCTGGAGAGTGGTCCCTGGTCAAAGTGGTCCCTGGTCAAAGTGGTCCTTGGTCAAGTGGTCCCTGGCCAAAGTGGTCTCTGGTCAAAGTGGTCCCTGGCCAAAGTGGTCTCTGGTCAAAGTGGTCCCTGGTCAAAAAAGTTTGGGAACCACTGACATAGATACTTAGATGGACAATTAAACTTCTAGACATGCTAATAATCCTTTTCTACATTCCAGAGGTAAAAATAAAATTAAGTTTCTTATTCTGAGATTTGATATGATATTTTATGTCAATGAGGGGTTGACCACTGTATATTGTTCCCTGACCTTATATGCCAGCGGGCAATGATTGTATCACAGTGAATTCCTCAATGTGCTCCTGAAGTAAATTTCCATTGTAAAGTGTTTTTAATGGAAAACATCATCATGTATCACAGAAACTATGGGGGTGTAATAGCCAAGATTATAGATGCTTGACAGAGT
Organism: Anolis sagrei; assembly: GCF_037176765.1. NCBI lineage: Eukaryota > Metazoa > Chordata > Lepidosauria > Squamata > Anolidae > Anolis > Anolis sagrei. The sequence continues at coordinate 90,161,777 of NC_090022.1, read as the reverse complement.
AAAATCTTGTGTAGCAAGGAACATCTGTCCCCCAGTTTTGGAGAAACTACTCTCTCCTTTATCATGACAAAGTTAGAATATTTTCTTATCAGGCAAATCTAACCCTGCAGTGCCATTATGAAAATTTTATAGTGTCGGTTATTAAAGGATGAACCAATATTACAAGAAATGACTACCGTGGGGCCTTTAACTTTGATGAATAGGGAAATTACCCTGTCTGCATCCATGTTTTTGAAAGGGGAAATGTTTGCTGTTTCCCCTTTAATAAAGTGATCAGCTAACTATGCTTACTTGCTCATTTTAAAGTGCCAGATTGAAAGTCTTTTGAACTGAATGGTCAAGGTGGTGAGAGGGTTGGGAGGAGATGTGGTGTGCATTTGTGTGTATGCTCATAAGTATAATCAGCTTTACCAACAGCCACAGTTCCTGAAGGCTGCAAAGTGAACTCTGTGCAAAGACTCTACAAGAAAAGCAATTCCCACCAGCTCTCTCCCACCAGCTCTCTCTTTGTCAGTAGCCAGCATTATAGCAGCTGCACATTTCCAGCACTTTTGAACATTGAAAGCTCTGCAAGCTGGCAATGACAGGAATTTCTAAAGTGCCAAACCTGCAGATAGACCTGGACTGAATTGATAAGAATAGTGGGAATTATTATTATTATTATTATTATTATTATTTAAACCCCACTTTTTCTCTCCACAAAGGAGACGAAAAGTGGCTTAGATTAAAAGCATGTTAATACAATTTAAAATCTATAGATATTCAAACATTAAAACATTATGAAATATAAATTGTATTTTTAAGAATCACAATTAAAATCCATAAAAACTGATTTAAAATATATCCAAAGGTAAAACCACAGCACCTGCTTACTTGATCTTAAAAAAGCCTTATTATATAAAAGCCTGCCGCAGGAAGGACAGCAGGGAGGGGGCCATTCTGGCTTCTCTGGGAAGAAGACAGCCATAGAAAAGGCCTGCTCTCTTGTTCTCACCAATTGAGCTTGAGGTGGGACCAAAAGAAGGGCCTTTCCTGAGGACTTCAGGTTCTGGGCAGGCTTATATGAGAAGATGCAGTCAGCCAAATTGCTTGGATTTGAGTCTTCTGGGGCTTTAAAAGTAATAGCCAGCACTTTGAATTAGGTCCAGAAATAGATTGGCAGCCAGTGGAGCTGCTGCAATAGGGGGGTTGTCCACTCCTAGAATCATAGAGTTGGAAGACACCTTATGAGCCATCCCGTACAACTCCCTGGCAAGAAGCAGGAAAATTGCTACTCTCCCTGTAGCCAGTTCCAGTTAGAAACCTGGCTACAGCTCTTTGGAGCAGCTGAAGTTTCCAAGCACTCTTCAGAGGCAGCCCCATGTAGAGTGTGTCACAGTAATCCATGTGGGATGTAACTAAGGCATGTAGCACCGTAGACAGATCTGGTTTCTCAAGGAAAGGATGCAGTTGGTGCACAAGTTTTAATTGTGCAAGAACCTTCCTGGTCATTGCAGATATCTGGGCTTCCAGGTTCAATACTGAATCCAGGAGGACCCCCCTCCCCCAAAACTGTGAACCTTTGTCTTCAGGGGAAGTGTAACCTCATCCTGTTTTTTTTATTTCCTTAAGGCATTTATTATCTTGGGTAAAAAAGAAACAATCTTTATTCTTTTTCCTCTCCTAACTCTATTCCTGCCCAAATCAAGTTTTCTATTCTGTGTATCATATTTGGGACATGCCTTATTTGGTTAGCAATATAGTACACATTAATGTACTATGTTACAAATTAATCCTCCTTTTTTAGGATATATACCATAGTTTTTAAATTTATTCTTGGTTTTTTATCTCTGTTATTTATAATCTTTTGCTGTTTTTTTAAATTCTCCCTGTGATAATTCTATTTGTAACATCCAAAATAAGAAGTTTATCTTGGGTAAAAATCTTCATTTTACATAATGCTGTTCTTCCAAACCATGACCATTTTAATTTTTTTATATCTGAGCAATTTTTCTTTTATCTCTTCTTTCTAATTCAATTTTTTAAAATCCTGTATATTTGTAGCTATATTTATCCCTAAATATTTGAAACTTTCAGTAATTTTAATTTTATATTCCTTTCAATTTCTTCTCTTTCCCCTCTACTATTGTTAATTAGCATCATTTTGGACTTATTCCAATTTATTTTCAAATCTGTTACTTGAAAATCTTCCAAATGTTTGTGAAGCTTTTAAAAAAAGCTTTTGATGGTTCTATTATTAACAAGGTGTCATTTGCAAATAAATTAATCTTTACTTTTTTTTCTTTTTGTCCTATTCCTTCTATATCTTTGTCTTTTCTTATCACATTTGCTAATAATTCTATTACTAGTATAAATAAAATTGGAAATAAAGGGCAACCTTGTATAGTTACTCAGCTTAGGCTAAATTGTTCTCTTTCTCCATCATTAACTAATACTGAAGCTTTATTCTTTGAATATAGTCTTGAAATAATAGTTTGGAATAAGCTCCATGAAAGAAGTAGATTGTAGACATCTGCCCTTGCTGAAGTTCAGTAAAGAATCCTGGAGAGTATCCATCAAAAATGCCATAAGGGCATGATTGGACAGCAGAGGGCTGACTTCTGGGTGGGATAATTGATTATTTATTTAATTTATTTATTTACTTTATTTGTATACCGCACTATCTCAGCCCGTAGGCGACTCAGTGCGGTTTACAACAGGTCAATATACAAAGTGCACAGCATTAGCATTAACATTTAACCAATAACTAAAGTGACTAAAGCAATACAATGATACATCAGTAAATCAACATGACATCAATACATCCATATAACTAATCCAGCACGTCTCATCAGTAAAATCATAATCCGATCTCCTCGTCCATTATTCCAAGTTCCAAATTCCAAGTTCCAAACTCAGTCAATTGATTGCACTGCTTAATTGAACCTCTACTCCAATAACTTCCCTCTTTTATTTTCACCCCATAGTCCTCTGGTGCACTGATGTGCATCTCTCCTAAAAATGCGGTTGGGGAAAACAGTCACTGAGCAATTTGAGACCAGGTTCTATGATTAATGTAATCACCTTCCTGGCCTCAAAACAGTTCCAGACTTTTCAGTTTAATCATCCATGCAGTGACCATGATTCCTCCCAAACCAGTTTCAAGCTGTAATAAATCATCAGTGTAGAAAGGCCCCAAGAGTCATCTTCCTAGGTTGCTGTAAGTTTTTTGGGCTGTATGGCCATGTTCCAGAAGCATTCTCTCCTGACATTTCACCTGCATCTATGGTAGGCATCCTCAGAGGTAGTGAGGTAGTGAAACGTCAGGAGAGAATGCTTCTGGAACATGCCCATACAGCCCAAAAAACTTAAACAACCCAGTGATTCAGGCCATGAATGCCTTCGACAATACAGTCCTCTTCCTAGTTTGCAATATAAAGAGACTACTAAATGTTGTGTTATTCTCAGATTTTGCAGCCTTTCACACTCACTCAGACAGATTAGAAAATTGCTCTTTAATCAGGAGTATTTTCTGATCCCAATGAGAATTCCAGTGTATTTCAGAGGGTTCAAATGAGCCATGGAAATATTTCTAGGTGTAAAAACAAAGGTATCACAACATACTGAACCATATATAGAGTTCTTCTTGACTGCCCAATAGTCCTGCTATACATTGTGTTTCAGAATTTCATGCCTTATAATGCCTCCTCATTTACTAGATAGGGTTGTTCTGCTCCTGCATGCAGTTTTGCCCTAAATATACAGGGCTTATGGCTCTGATTGTTATTGGCTGTAGCAGATTTTAGTCTTATCAACATGTTTTTTTCAACTGCATCTTTTTACCATGTGAAGTGTGGTGGTTAAGTCATATGAGAACGGTTTCTTTCCATCCCCTCCATGAATCATATTCCTTGTCTTATATATTTAATTTTTATTGTATTTATAGTGCTAAAATAGTAGAATGCTATATAGTAGGCCATTGGTAATGGTGGAGGTTTTGTTCCAGAACATCCTTCCCCACTTCAGTATCAAAATCCATAGATGTGCATGTTTCATTATATGGTTTGGCATATATAAAATGGTGTCCCTTATATAAAATGACAAAATCACGGTCTGCTATTTGAATTTTTATATATATATATATACTAGCTTGGGGACCCGGCGTTGCCCGGGTTATTAGAGAAAGTGGGTAATGGTGGTTCTGTATGCCAAGTTTGGTCTTTATTGGTCATTGGATGACGGTTGCATTGTTTTCAGGAAGTGAGTGAAGGTACTTGAAGTCCCATCATCCATGGTCCACCCTCCTCCAAACAGCAGCAGGATATAGAGTGGGTCATGGGGGCTCTGTGTGCCAACTTTGGTCTTTATCAGTCATTGGGTGAGGGTGGCAGTGGTTTCAGTAAGTGAGTGAAGGTACTGCAAGTCCCATCATCCAAAGTCCATCCTCCTTCAAACTGCTGCAGGATGCAGAGTGGGTCATGGGGGCTCTGTGTGCTAAGTTTGGTCTTTATCGGTCATTGGATTAGGGTCGCAGTGGTTTCAGTAAGTGAGTAAAGGTACTGCAAGTCCCATCATCCATGGTATGCCCTACTCCAAACCGCAGTAGGATGTAGAGTGGGTCATGGGGGCTCTGTGTGCCAAGTTTGGTTTTGTTCGGACATTAGATGAGGGTTGCAGCAGTCTTGGGAAGGGAGTGGAGGTACTTCAAGTCCCATCATCCATGGTCTGTCCTCCTCAAACGTGCACCAGGATGTAGAGTGGGTCATGGGGACTCTGTGTGCCAAGTTTGGTCTTGATCCGTCATTGGCGAGGGTCTCAGTGGTCTCAGGAAGTGAGTGAAGTGACTTCAAGTCCCATCATCCATTTCCATATTTTTCCAAACTGCACCAGGATGTAGAGTGGGTCATGTGGGCTCTCTGTGCGAATTGTGATCCTGATCCATCACTGTTGGCAGTTGTAATGGTCTCAGGAAGGGAGTGCAGGTATTGCAAGTCCCATCGTCCATGGTGCATCCTCCCCCAAACCGCACCAGGATGTAGAGTGTGTCATGGAGACTCAGTGTGCAAAGTTTGGTCTTTATCGGTAATTGCATGAGGGTTGCAGTGGTCTCAAGAATTGAGCAAAGGTACTGCAAGTCCCATAATCCAAGGTCTATCCCCGACCAAACCACACCAGGACGTAAAGTGGGTCATGAGAGGTCTATGTGCCAAGTTTGGTCCTGATCAGTCATTGGATGAGGTTAGCAGCGGTCTCAGAATGTGAGTGATGGTACTGCAAGTCCCATCATCCATGGTTCATACTCCTCCAAACTGCAGCAGGATGTAGAGTGGGTGATGGGGGCTCTGTGTGCCTATTTCGGTCTGTATTGGGAGTGTTCTGACCCAGCCCCCTTTGGCCTTTCCTTTCCTCTCTTTCTCATCTCGGAATGTTGGATTTGAGGCTGGCCAATCAGAGACCATATGCAAATTTCCTTCTCATGTCCCCGTTTCTTCCATGAACTCTTTTCTCCACCAGGGACTCCTCTTGAAGCTGGCCAATCAGAGACCATATGCAAATAGCACCACAGCGGCAGCCAATCAGAACGCTGGCACATACACCGTCCGCCCTTCCTCTGTCCGATACAAACAAACACTCTTCTTTATTATATATACATATATATATATATATATATATATATATATATATATATATATGTGAACTGTGGATAGCTGAATTCATGGATAGAAGGCTGACTACCTTGGGACCATTTTTTAACGTGGATTTAAGGGGTGAAAAGAAACTCTATTACTGGTAGAGTTATATGCTCAAGAACATTGTATGCTATGCTAGCATCAGATATGAGGTGAATACAACTTTTTTTGTCCATGTAGGCAATATCTGATAAACACCAAAGAAGCCCTGTATCTGTTTTTGTAGCCAGGCAGAGAAATAGCTTCAACTTTCTTCTAAAATATGCTAGTGGATACTTCCATTGTGCCAGCATGGTGTAGGATCTCAGCTGCATAATTACTTATTTTATTGTTTCGTAAACTACTTCTGTCCTGCCCTTTATCAAGGGATCCCAGGGTGGTATGCAATAGAAAAAAAATCTCGTAAAACACTTCTAGATTAAAACAATAAATAATTCAAGCACCATTAAGGAAAAAGCATGTTAAACAAAGCAACACTTAAAATCACTTTAAAAGCTACAACAATATAAAACCAAGCACATGTACATCTTGGGGGAAAAAAGGTCAGTAAAGGCTTTAATAAACAATGTCATGTTTTGGTTTGGTACTATATAGAAACCAAAACACTCTTTCTATCTAGTACCAATGAACCTATAAATGAAGCCATCAAAGTCATGTACTCCCTGTGGGGTCTCTCATGGTGGTGGGGTCATAGGGGAGGAACCAGACAAAGAACATGCCAAAGACCTCAATGGCAGATCAGGCAAATGATAACAAGGTACATGTTACAACAGCTATGAAGGGGGACAAAGGCTACAACAGATGAGAGGTTTTGATCCAACCATGCCATTGGATTAAAACCTCTCTCTGAGAAGACTGTGTTAGTTACTGTGCACCAATCTCCACACATAAAACAAATCTGCACAAAGGTATTTTCCAATACAAATAAAAACCAACAAAAGTCCCATGGTGATAGTGAGTGGTGATGGAGGTGGAATTGTGAAATCCAGAAGCCATGGATAGGCACATAGGCGACAGATATGGATTTAACTCATGGCCGGAACAGTTGAGTAGTTAGGCAGCTGTATCCATGACTGAGTGGCCCTATTTAGGATCCACCCTGCTCACCCTATATGAGCAGAGGGCTAGAAAAGGTGTCCTAAACATAGTTTGCCTAAACATAGATGCCTAAATGGCATCCTACTTCTCACTAGATGTGCAGAATCTTGTCATCACTAACACATTCTTCAGAGAAAAAAAAATAAGTTTAAGACCTCATGGAAGCCCCTTTGGTCAAAGCATTGGCACCTCTTAAACTATATAATTATACATGCCAGAGACTGTCATGATGTACTTCTCAGAAAAGTTATGACAAGTGCTGATCACTGCTGGATTGACCACATAGTCTGGATGCCCAGTCACCATATTTCAAAGCAGTTACTTTACTCTCAGCTCAAGAATGGAAAATGCAATGTTGGTGAACAGCAAAAGAGATTTAAAGATGGGCTTAAAGCTAACCTAAAATAATGTGGAATACACACCAATATCTGGTTAGTCCTTGAGCATTCTAACTGGAGGTCAGCTGCTACAAAGATTGCTATAGATTTTGAAAGGGTATGAATAGAGAGCAAAAGGGTGAAATGTACCAAGAGGAAGGCACATCGAGCAAACCCTTGTTGGGACCACCTTCCATCTAGAATGTATGCTTTCATTGTGAAAGACCATGCAGATATAAAATAGATTTCTACAGTCACTTATGGACCCATTGCCTAGATTCTACCTTTGGAAGACAATTATACTCAGCCACAAGGGATTGCCGATGATGATGATGATGATGATGATGATGATGATATAGAAATTGATGGTGCCAGCCAGATCTCCTCCACGTAGTCCTCTGACTGAGGCAGCTATATATCTTTGGCAGTCTTTTCTCACATAAAGCATCCTTTTTACTTAATGCACAGCAGTTACACCATTTCCTAATATCCTGTAACTGACTCTTCTTCCTCTTCTAGATAAGAATCCATAAGATATCTTGTCTTGGATGTTATAGCAGCTCAGTATATGGCTGGGGAGGGTTTGCGAGTGACAGCTGATTGTTTGCTTGTTAGTACACAATTGTTTCAATCTTTTCCCTGCCTTTGTTAAAATGCGGCTTCAAGTGAGGGTTTAGCATAAAATAAAAACAAGCTCTTTGCTTTTTGCTGAAGAACTTATGCTGAACTATTCATTTTCTCCAAACAAGTGGCAGGTGGCAGGCTTTGGTCTGAATGTGAGCCAATCCAAAATGTTAATTTGCTTTCCAACAGTGAAAGCTTTGAGATTTTTAAGTATATTCTTGGAGAAGAGAAAGGGCTGAATACATTTTGAACTGATGCTGTTGGTGGTATCATGAGTCCACAGATAGAGCTTCCAAAAGTTCCTTTTCAAACTGCACACTTCTAGCATAGCCAGAAAGGAACTTTTTAAAGCTCTGGGATGGTAGCTCATTATGGTCACCTGCACTTGTGGTGTTTTAGTCAATGTAAAACAAGAGAGAAATTCAAAGTGGGGAAGTGAGGTAGCAGAGGCAACGTTTTCTGTAATTAGGATAATATGAGTACTGGCAATTTTGGGGTGCAATCCCTTTCCAGCTTGGGTGCACCATTTGTCACTCATGAACAGTAAATGATAGCATACTATAAACTGATAATTTTCATCTTCAATATAAAAGGCACAGAGAAACATTCAGCACTTATGCAAATAAGTAACTCAGACTATTCATATTGCAATAAGTTGGTTGAAATTGCATTACAGAATCTTATTACCATGTGTTAGGTATACACTGGCCCCCTAAACATCTTGAGAGTTATCAGCTAAAAATTCCCTCATTCTTCTCACTTTCTGGTCAAGCTTTACTACTACTAGTTTTAAACTTTTGGATCTACTTTGAATTCAATCACAATGGGATGAGTTGTAACGCTAGTAAAAATGGACATTGCTATTTTGAAATTTTGCATGTCATACAATCTGGTCTTCACCCTCAAGAAAGAAGGTAAAATGAACAAAACCTTCACTGTAGGTTAGATCTACATTGCCATATAATGCAGTTTGAATCTGCATTATATGGTTAATATAATGCCCATACAATGCAGTTTATCTGCATTGAACTGCATTATATGGGTCTACACTGACCATATAATGCAGATCCTAACTGCATTATATGACAGTGTAGATCCATCCTTAATCTGAATATTGAATTGAGAAGTATAAACAAATCCCCAAATCCACAGCATATTTGTACATTTGTTCCGAGTAACTGTTCACCCTCCAAGTTGGCAGAAAACTCAGCTAACAAATGCAATAGATTTACTGTTACAATTATTCCCCTAGCTAGTTCTTTTGTTCTGTAAAAGAAGACTAGTGCATGACTAGTGACTTAAATTTAAAAATATGGGCCAAAATGCTGCTACAGAGATGCCTCTATGAGGTCTCCTGGTGCTATCTCCAAAAATATCTTGTTTCTAGATAGAACAATGGTAAATAATGAATATAAGTTCCAGCCTTCTCTCAGGTGCTGCAAATCTTCCAAGATAGATTTTTAGGGTGACCTTTGACCATGGCAATCATGCTATGACTTTAAATATGAATTGGAATAACTGCTATGTCCTAAGTTGGACATCATAATTACTGAAAAGGATGTCAAACATTGATATTATTGTTCAGGTGACAATGTTGAAAAATGGATATTTTGTAGGATTAATTCATTTAATAATTTATTATCAGGAAGGCAGATAATGTAACTGGCTGCCAATGAAAAACTCAAATTCTGTGTCGAGTCTGGACATATTCTCAGTGGTTCCTGAGTCAAATGTCGGGCACTAGCAAGCAATAATTTTTTACATGCAAATCTTTTCCCACTGCACCAATCTATCTCCTGTTCCCACTTTAAGCTTCACTTGCTTTATTGTGATGATAATTGCCAACCCAGCATTGCCAATTACTTCTCTCAATTAGATTCTGAAGTACATTCACACTAAACCCAAGTTGCCTCTTGCTCATGCACATTATTGCAGCATTCCTTTCTAATAGAATTGTGGGGCTGGATAGTTTTGGCCGTGTTAATATGCTGCTCCTGGAGGGAGTGCCAAGTTTTTCCTAACAGAGCGTAAAGGAACATTTTGAATACAAGCTAAAGGAAGGGAAAAGATAATAGCTACAATTTGTGATTCTTGCACCAGCATGACAACTGAACGGCAAATGGTTGACACAGAATGTAGATAGGCTGATGAAATTCTTAACTTTCAGAGCATTAAAGAATGTGATTTTGTGTTTGGTCCTTGGTAAAGCAGTTCACTACTACAGAAGTGGAGGAATGCTTTACAAATTGTGTAAATATCATAGTCAGGGTTGGTTCCAAGCTGGATGGGACCCTTGAAAAAATGTCCCAAATAACAACCTTGGTGGAGAGTGGGAAAAGTCTTGAAGTTTATTTATTATTATTTTATTTATGTACCTTATTTATATCCTGCCATTCTCCACCCCAACGGGGACTCAAGGCAGCTTACAATCGCACCTCTACAGTGACTTAAAACATATAACAACAATTAAAACATAAGTTACAAATTAAAACACAATAAGCATAATAAAAATACATTTCAATGAATCACGTCATCTAGTGTCATAGTCTAAAGACTATTCCGTAGTCAAATTGCACATATTCCAGACTAATATTTCTGCACTGCTCTATTTTTCAAAAGCCTGCTTCCAGAACCAGGTTTTGACTCTCTTTCTAAACACTAGGAGGGAGGGGGCTGACCTAATATCACTATGGAGGGAGTTCCACAACTGAGGAGCACCACTGAGAAGGCCCTGTCTCTCATCCCTATCAACTGTGCTTGTGAAGAAGGTGGGACGGAGAGTGGGGTCTCCCCAGATGATCTTCATCTCAGAGATGGTTCATAGGGGGAGACACGTTCCGACAGGTAGGCTGGCAGCAGAGGCACTGACATCTTCAATGTACCAATCAGCACTGGAAATCTATGGATACCATTGTAGTTCCTCATCATAGCCCAGATTTAACATTGTTGCAGGACATTATGGAAATAAAAAATCATAACACCCAGCTGTTTGGCCAAGGCACCAGGGATAGCCCAGTATAGGATTAGTGTTTGTTCTTGCTGGAGCTAAGCATTTTGAGAAATCAGGCCTGGACAAATAGGAATACAGCTGGCAAATCTTGTTGATCTTGTATGAGATAATAGAGCCAGCACATATGGATGAAATTTCTGGAGCAGGGTAAGTGGGGATAAATTGTGTGTGTGTCTTAAAACTTCCTGTCAACTCATAGTAACTCCATACAATTCATAGGGTTTTCTTAGCGAAGGAATCATAGATTCTTTCATTCCTTCCTTCATGGCGGTTTTGCCAATTTCTTCCTCTAGCATCTAGTATCCATCGTAATCTTCCACTGAAGTACTAACTAGATTAGCTCCGAAGATCAGACAGTAAAAATGATCAGCAGGTTTGAAGATTTTGTCACCAGAAATTGCAGAAGGGAGGGAGGGAGGGAGGGAGGGACAGACAGACAATTTTCAAAGCACGACTCTGTGATCAGTGTTTGAATTGATAATATTGTTACATTGGAGGACTTAGAGATTCATAGAGAGAACATATTCATCAAATTTGCAAATAATAAAATTTACAAAAGTAATATTTGCAAATGTGTAGGGCTGGCATACAATTGACTGTGTGACATTATCTGTCTGTTCCCTTCTACATCCATAAATTCAAATCCGAATTCAATATGGCTAGGTTTCCTTCTTATTCCATAGCAGGGACAGCTCCTCTCCAGTTCTCTTTCAGTCTCAGAACTGAACACGTACGTCTCCTTGCTCAAGGTTTTCCCACCTATAGAGATAAAACAAATTATTTATAGTTACATGTGCACAGATGTTCCTGCACCTTTTGCCCTTCCCCCAAGTCTTTAGTAGCAAAGAAATAATCAGACCTATCACTTTTGTAAGATGACCTCTGGTGTCCTCCCTGTGGATTAGTAGCTTTATAATAAAGGAGTCATGTTCAGAATAAATATCCTTCTCTGTCTTTGCGGTTATAATGATTTTTTTATTTCTGAAAACATAGCCCTCAGCATGTCATTCCCAATTGTGGTTGTTTGTAATGCAGCAAGCATCTCTATCCACCTGATTTGGTGTATGGAGGTTTCAGAGGATTTTCAACAAAATTAATAAACAACTACATTCCCTGCAAAGTTTTACAGAGAAAAACTTGGACATATATGGCTGAGCAGTCAAAAGAGTGAGGCTGGGCAACAAGAGGGCTTATGTCATTAATGAGGAAGAAGACACAAAACTAGTACTGCATTTTAACCAAGGAAAGTCTGGAATTTATGTCCTGAGTTTAGGAAAGCCTGATGAAAGAAAGGAAAAGAACCCCACAATCAATAAATACAATTATCTGTGTGGGTATGCACCTGTACACAGTAGAATTAATAACAAATATAACATTATGCTGCATAACACATGACTGCAAAATCAAAATACCTTTATTAGGTCTGTCTAAAATTACATCTGTCTTTCAGATCCATAATCATGGTGTGGACTCTGTTTTGATACTTAGACCTACTGAGGTCAAATCCTAACTTCCAAATAATAAAAAAAAAACCCACACTCATTTTAGCTTACTTCACAGGACATAATCTCCAGCATATGATAGTAATGAGGATGTGAAAAAATAATGTACAATACTTTTAGTTTCAGGAGATAAAAGAAATGGAGTTAGATAGCCTCAATGTAAGTTTCTTCTGTAGCTGTTGAAGATTTTGAAAGGATTTCTATGTAGCTTTAATGTATTTTAATATTTTAGATTTTGAAAGTTTGGATTTACAAACCATTTACATGTTTTGATCTTATATATATATACTTTTATTCTGATTTTTGTATTATCAACTCATGTTATTTTTAAATATGTTTTAGCCTTCCTGAGCTCCAGAAAGGCAGGATATAAATGAATAAAACAATACTAATATTATTAATAATAATTGCTGTTGATAACTGGTTGCAATGGTGACAACGTGATAGTTTTGTAAGGTGAAGCATTATTTCAGATTCATTCTGTGAGTCTGTGGGGAGAAGGTTACTCTATGCAACAAGCCCTTCTTTAGTAAAATAGTAAGTCAACTTTTATTTAAGCAATGGATTGGATAATACCATGGTCTTTAGAATCAGGGTATTTTTGACCGCAACTGCAAGAATCTGATTTATAAAGTTTCTTCACAAACAATAAACTGAAAGTCTTGCTACCAGTGGAATTGCCAGAAATAAGAACCCACAACCAATGAAAGCCATCTTGAAATTGCTGACATTGTTATGATAAGTGAATGATTTCTACTCTCTGTGGCTAAACTCTGGACTACGTTTGGCTAAACAAACTAGACACAGAAGAAAACATCTTCGAAGTGATGAGCCTTCCTTGTTTAACAACAGTCTGCCTTTCCCTCTGAGCTGTGACCCAGTTCTTGGTTTGCTCACTTAATAATACTTTCATTGCTTTCCTCAAGCTTGGGGAATGCAGGTGTTTTAGGGATTTGCAAGTTGCCATCTTTGAAAAAGAGGCTTTTGGATGGAATTGAATTTCTCTGTAATAGCTTCCCCTGGTAGATCATTTCAACAAACTTGCCTTAGAAAACCCCAGGCTGTTGTGTATGGTAGAGTTGCCTGGGTTAAACCCAGTTTCCACACACTGCTCTGAATGTAACCCTTCCTGCTCCATAACTGCCTTTGATATCTTATGTACTCCACTGTGGCTCTGGATTATTCCTTTGGACCTTTGGTCTTCTTTTCCCTCACAGGCTACTAGTGGTAACTAATAGGCCTGGGTAACAACGGAAAAATTTGTTTCTAAAATCGATTCGTTTTTTGGGGGTTTTTGCGTTTCGTTATTTAAAATAATTACAAAATTTTCCTTTTAAAAAGTTCGATATTTACGAAATTTCGTAAATGTGAAAAAAATTACAAAACATTAACGAATCGATTTCCGAAACAATAACGAATCGATTCGTTAATGGCGGACTCGACCGCGAAATACGCTAAAAAACCTCCAAAAACTTCTGAAGCTTCCCTCTCCCTCTGTTGTTGACTGTTGGTGTGATATTATAGTTTTTTTTCACTAATTAAACAAAAAACTTGCCCCAGACATGCGGAAATAATAACGAAACGACCTCAGAACAATAACGAAACGAATACAATAACGAAATACGAAGCATTTACAAAACGTGTTTAAAAATTCGTTTTTTTTAAAAATTGCTCCAGAATGGTTCGTTATTGTTTTGTAATTAAAAAAATTAACGAATTATTAACGAATTACGAATTAACGAAACGAAACCGCCCAGCCCTAGTAACTATTGTCACAAATCCATGACTCATAGCAATGGTAAGAGTTAATAAAACTAATTCGTTGCTCTGCTTTATGAAAGTACACTGGCAACTTTGATACTAACTAGGAGAAAGGAATTTCTATCCTACATTTTCATGGACTGCAGTCCACTTCGTCAGATGCATGGTATCAACTCTGTGACATACAGACCTGGGATGTGGAAGCATGGAATGTAACAAAATGCATGTACAGTAACTGTGAGGAAAACCAATGCTTCAAAATATGTAATTGTGGGTTTTTTTTGCACACAACAGAACCTGAAGCAGTGGTTTTAAGCACATCCACACACACAAAAAAATACTATTTTCATGGTTGCTTTACAGGAATATTTTACTGGTCCTATGCACATTTCAATGTGCTAGGCAAAGATATTCCTCCATTACACATATGCTTACCTGCTTAACTTTGCTTGTATGCAAGACATGGCTCCTGTCTTTGATCTTTTAACCACTGTATATAACTGTTGTTAAATCAGTACATCACCACACTAAGATGGTTTGCATGATTCAGTTAAAAAAGATTATACTGGAAATTCCTGTCCCAGTTACTCTGAAGGTTTCTAATAGATTTTAAAATGTTTTTTCAATGCTGAAACAGACAGGCCCAAAATGTGGGACCTGTCTCACTTTTACCTGAGATGTCCAAATGATGGCTCACGCCTCAGGTAAAAATGAATGAATGGAGAGAAAATTGAATTTTCCCAGTTTTCTCCACATTAATTTGATACCTGAAAAGATATAGACCTTAAGCTGAGGTCTGAATCTTTCCAGGTGCTGAGCCTGTGGGTATTGACTCCCAGGACTGCAGTCCCAGGTCAATCCCCACAGCCATCTTAGTTCTTCGAGCACACCCCCCCCCTTCCAAGCATGTATGGAGGTGGAGGGGGGCAGAGGAAGGATTTCCCCCCTTCCCCCACCTCCTGATGCCATTTTCCCCATGTCTTTACATAAGGCCAAAGTAAAAGTCTGACTTGGCCACGGTAGTCCACGCTCTGGTCACATCCCGTATAGATTACTGCAACGCGCTTTACGTGGGGCTGCCCTTGAAGACTGCCCGGAAGCTTCAGATGGTCCAGCGCTCGGCAGCCAGGTTGCTAACAGGAGCGGCTCTCAGGGAGCATACCACTCCTCTGTTGAGCCAGCTCCACTGGCTGCCAATCTGCTACCGGGCACAATTCAAGGTGCTGGCGCTAGCCTACAAAGCCCTAAACGGTTCCGGCCCCACTTACCTCTCCGAACGCATCTCCACCTATGAACCGACGCGGACATTAAGATCGTCCGGGGAGGCCCTGCTCTCGGTTCCGCCTGCGTCACAGGCACGGTTGGCGGGAACGAGAGACAGGGCCTTCTCGGTGGTGGCCCCTCGGCTATGAAATGCCCTACCCATTGACATCAGACAGGCCCCTTCGCTGCTGGCGTTTCGGAAGAAGCTTAAAACCTGGCTCTTTGAGCAAGCGTTTGGCTAATCAGCGCAATCGAACATAGGATGACGGTAAATTGAACATAGGAATGGCACAAGGATTATGAGACTGGATCTTGTTTGTGATTGAGGCATTATGTATGATTGTTGTGTGTTTGCTACTGTGTATGATGTGTTTTAATTGTTATTGTTGTGTTAATTAACATTGTGTAAACCGCATTGAGTCGCCTAATTAGGTTGAGAAACGCGGTATAGAAATAAAGCAAATAAATAAATAAATAAATAAAAAAGTATTAGTTTAGTCACCTTGGCTTCCGGGGAAAGGACAGGGTTGATTTACTCTTGGGCCCATTTAGTTGGCTTTTTGGTGGTCTGTGGTATCTATAAAACTCTTCTCCATCAGCACACTTGAAATGAGTAGATTTTTTTCCTATCAGCCTTCTTCACTGTCCAGCATTCAGAACCAAACAGAAACTGAAAACACAATCTCATGGACAATTCTGACTTTGATATTCAGTTATATGACTTTAAAGTTGAGGATTTTGTCTAGCTCTTTCACAGCTGCCTTCCAAATTTGGGAGTTCAGATTTTTTTAAAAAAACCTGCAGTCTCAATTTAAATATGGTACTGTCATATCTTTCATTTTTCTCAGGCGTGCAAAATTTCAAAATATTCACAGTCTGAATCAAGAAAATAAACTTTTGTGTGTGTAAGGAAACACTTGTTTTTGAGTTTATAGAAACAGTGCAACTCATATTAAGCAGGAATTGCACCTATTCAAAAGTTACCTTAGTTTAATGTATTGTTGAAGGCTTTCATGGCCAGAAACACTGGGTTGCTGTAAGTTTTTTGGGCTGTATGGCCATGTTACCTCAGTCTGATTCTGCATTCATTAAAAAAAATCAGGAAGAATACTCCTCTCTGCATTTTACAAGTGGATGAGCCGTTTACAAATAATTAAAGAACACTTCCTGATTCTGCTGCCAATATCATCAGCACTCACTTTTCCACATGACTGGTGCTAACCAGATTAATTTTTTAATCCTTTTTTCTTTGGCAGAATATAAGGTTGTCCTAATAGCTATAAAGTTGTCTTAAAGGAGTTAGAGGACAGGCTGTGCCTCTGCCAGGGGTTGTGTCACACTGAGGAGTGGGTAAGTTTGCGGCTCTGGAAAATAGCACATGGAACAGTGGATTCAAGTTGCAGGAAAAGAGATCACACCTAAACATTAGGAAGAACCTCCAGATAATAAGAGCTGTTTGGCAGTGGAATATGATGCCTGGGAGTGTGGTGGAATCTCCTTCTCTGGAGGTTTTAAGCAGAATCTGGATGACCATCTGCCAGGGGTGCTTTGATTCTATGTTTCTGCATGGCAGGGGCTTACAAATATTGCAAGGGAAATGCACGTGTGCACAAATACACACACACACACACACAGATATCTAGATAGATATAAACCTATATATAGAGCTTGCAAATATTGCAAATTGCATATATATTGCATATATAGAGAGGATTTGCAAATGTTTCAGGGGAAATGCATATTTGAAATTAGTGTATATAATTATAGATCTATATCTAGCTCTGCATTGTTTATATAGGCATTGAATATTTGCCTGTTACTATGTTGGAGGCCGGCCTGAGTCCTTGAGGGGAGGTAGGGTGGGATACAAATAAAGTTTTTAAATAATAATAATAATGTTATGGTTGATACATTTTGTTTTCGTTGACCCTACTTTTCCACTTACAGAGCTAGTTTACTGTTTTTCTTTGAAATATGAAATACAAAACCATTTAACCTACTGATGCCGCAATTAATGTAATTTTATTGGTATCTATTTTTATTTTGAAATTTACTGCTGCATTTCCCACACTTGGCTTATACTCAGTAAGTTTTCCCAGTTTTTTTTGTGGTAGAATTAGGTGTTTCAGCTTATATTCGGGTCGGCTTATACTCAAGTATCTAGTGTGTGTGTGTGTGTGTGTGTGTGTGTGTGTGTGTGTGTAAAACCAGCCTGGCATCTCTCCTACATTGGGTAGAAGGACTTTTTTGTCACCATCTTCAATTAGAATCATAGAGTTGAAAGAAACCTCATGGGCCAATCCCATCCAACCCCCTGCCAAGAAGCAGGAATTACTTGTCACCACGTCACCAAGTGCAAAGTGCTGCCACAACAGGAAGGCCTTCTCCCATGTCCTTTAACAGCATAATGTCCTAAATGATGGGACACAGAGGAGAGCCCTCCAGCAGACCTCATACATTGGACAGATGTCTATAGGGAGAGGTACTTCTTTTTCATTATTACAATTCCAGACAGACTAAATTGCCAGCCATTTCAGTCCAATTTGTATTCTTTTAATGGATACTGCCAGAACAGCCTATAACTGTGGCTGAAAAGATTTTGTAAACCCGGGCTTGTATTCTTTCAGAGAAAATGAGTAGTGTAATTTACAGAGTGTGACTGATTTCCTGTGCTCTTTAATATACTAATGCTCAATGTTATATTGCCGTATTAAGAAGTTTAATTATCTAATTTTATCTGTGCATGAAGTCTCTAGCTTCCCTACCCTGAATATAACATCCATTGTGTATGTGTGTATAAAAGATATAATTTTCTTATACTTATTTTTCCACTTTGATGAGCTCACAGAACTGAGTGGTGCACATAGCAAAGAATCTGGGTTGTTGATCTGCAGACTGTTGCAAAAAGTGGGTGAAGTCCCTGTGGGTTTGGAAGTCATACAGGAAGCATCTGTGTTCCCCGGTCTAAAAAGTATAGGAATTCTTATTACAAATGAGCATTCATATCATTTCTCAAATGGTTTGTTGAATGTGCTCCCCTGTTTGTATTAATTAGGTTGCTCAAATCAGGACCATCCCTATTGTCCTGAGATTTCAGGGCCAAAATCTGAAACCTAAGGATACCATGGTGAAATGAAAGGGAATGAATTCTTCTGATATTATTGAACACATTACATTATATCTCAACCATGCTCAGAATATATTAATCAGGTTTAAACAGGAAGCAGATCTTGGAAAGCCTATCTTTTAACACATTGAGCTTTTCATTGAACAGAACAATGTTTTTCAAGCTCTGCTTTGAAGAGAACAAACATTTATTAGTTGTAATTTTGCCACTCAGAAAAAAAAGATTTCTAAGATGCAATGTTTTTCGAACTCTGCTTTTACTGGGTTGCTCTCATTAACCGGTGTTCCTGATTGCATTTTTTGTTTGTTAAATAGACGGATTATGGAATCCCATCCACTCCATCACACAATAATGATGGGCATCCTGTTCAGTATTTATGAGACTGTTAACAGAATTTATGTTCTTGTAGCTTTTGAGATTAACATTCATTAATGGCTGACTGCGACTCCCTAAACCTACCTTGTAAAGAGATACAGAAGAATTCTAAGGAGTATCTTCTAACTTCCTTTCTGGAGGTGAAAAAGAGAGAAGGAAGAGGAGGATTAGGAGAAGACATCTAAGCAGCAGTTTCCGGGTGTGAGGGAACAAGGAATTGGGGCAAGAGAAAGAAGCAAAATCGAAGATTAAAAGAAAAAGGAATAAAAAACTAAAGCAGAGGGGAAGGAGAAGGACAATCAGTATTTGGCTTTTTTTGCTGACAATGCATGCCCCAGACCATGAAAAGAAAGTATATTTTGGACTCCGCTATTTAGGGTGAGGAAGATGGAAACTGACATCGAGAAAAAAATGAAGATGGAAAAAGCCACACAATTGTTCCATATTCTGTGGCATCTCAGGTAATGAAAGTCGTTCTGTATTTCTTCCTTCTGTTGCATTCTGGTGCCAGCTATGCTCTGAGAGGGATGGAAGTAGATTGCCTTGAGGACCCTCTTGAAAAGTCTTGGGCTTTGAACCAGTCGGCACAATAAGGGACCTGCAGGACACAAGTAACACAAAACAGGAATTACTCAGCTAGGATGGCACTACTGGCTAGGGATTCTGAGAATTATGGTCCAAAAAAGCAACCTTTTCCAGTTCTGCACACATGTTGCTACTATGTGCCTTCAAACTGTTTCTAAATAATGGAAATTTTAAGGTGGTTATATTGCCAAGATTTGTTCAGAAATTTGTATTGCCTTCTACTACTAAGTCTGAGAGGATGTGGTCTACCTAAAGTGGGTTTCCGTGGCTGAGTGAAATTGTCACCCCTGTTTTCCTAGAGCTCTAATCCACCACTACACTACACCGGCTTTCTCTGAACAGGTGATTCGTATTTCATTTATTTACCAAACCATTGGCAAAATATTGATTCACACCAATACATTTCCACCTCAGTACAACTGTTGTCTATTCCCCCTGCTCTTGTTAACAGCATGGAGTCTGCCTTCCTGATTTTTGTGATAACAGATTTTTAAATAGTGTATGAAGAAAGGCTATGCTCATCAACATTTCATAATATCCCAGCAGCAAAACCATTTCTTGGAAAGAGGAAGCACTGATTCCTATCAACAGAACCCAAAGCTCTTAACAAGCAATAGCTGTAGAAGTTAAGTGTGTGGGCTGCCTAAGCATCAGGTTTTGATCTTTTGTTCATTTAATTTGATTTTGGGAAATGGGCTGTTTTTCTTCAAGTCAATATGTTCTTTCATTTAATACCTTGTTTCTCTATCTTTGACTATGGTAAGCAACCTAGCAGATTATCCAGAGCAGGATTGGATTTTGTGAGAAATGAGGCAAGCTCCATCATTGCCCTTAGAGATGAATCACCAACAGATGACGTGAGCAATGCACAATGGCAACAGGCTGATAGTGGGCCTTCAAAACCAGGCATATCTGCCCAGTAACTCTGATTGTCGTATTTTGTATCCCAGTGGGAAGAAAGAAATGTTCCTCCTATAGAGTCCTACAATGAGATTTTATAGAAGGAAAGTAGGTTGGCTCCCCCTTTATTGTATTGCTGCCACCAGGAAAAGACATTTTTAAACATTCAAGTAGACTATGAGAAGAACTTTTAAAACATTAGTTGGATTTCCACTGTAGTAACTAAGTATCACCGTAGTTCTAATTATTTTATGTAATATGTTTTTCTCCAATTTATATGTTCATAAAGAACAGTGAAACAAATATATATATATATATATATATATATATATATATATATATACTAGTACAATACTTCCTGACATCTATACAATATTCGTGTTTGGTTATGCTCTCCCTTCCTCCCACCCCTCCCAATTTAATGACTTTCCCTCCCTTGGGTTAGAGACATTCATATATAATTCTGTTTTTTCTTCCTGTTACATTGTTTTTCTAGTCTTCCTTCTGGCCTGATTTTTATTATTTATAAATTCCTTGCACTGATTCTAACAGGTACATTATAAAGCCCTCTAAAACAACCCTTTTCCTTCCTTCCTTCTTTCTTTCTTTTTTTTTTTTTTACAAAGTTTAGAAATGTTTCCCAGCTGTTGATAAAGTTTTTTGTGTTTTTTCTTTGTTCATTATTGTCCATTCATGCTATTTTAAAGACGTTAACCAGCCACTCTTCTATTGTTGGGAGGTCTAACTTCTTCCAGTACTGTGTGTATACTGTTCTTGCTGCTATGATCATGTAGGGCAATACTTTGTAGTTTAAGTATTTTGTTTGATTATTTGATATTCCCAATAAAAATACCATTGGGAATGTAGTTCCAAATTTTAAGGAACCCTCTACTTTTCTCTTTCTTAAAAAATATCAAAAGCATATTTCTGTGTTTAGGTGTATGTGCCTTCATGTTTTCTGGTGACTTATGGTAACATAACCTTTTCCTAGGCAAGATATATACTCAGAGGAGGTTTTGCTGGTTACTTCCTCTGAAATACAGCTGACAGCAGCTGATTTGTTGATCTCATATCGAAGTACCAACCAAGACTGATCCTTCTTGACTTCCAAGATCAGATGGGATCTGGTGCTCTAAAAGTATTTAGCCCCAATAATAATAATAATAATAATAATAATAATAATAATAATAGTCGTCGTCATCGTCATGATCTTTATTTATAACCCGCCCTCTCTCCCCAAAGGGACTCAGGGCAGTTTACAGGAATACTGAAATGGCAAACATTCAATGCCAAACCAAATAGACAATCAGAGCAAAACATAAAGTGAAATAAACTCATTATAACTTTTAATAATCAAACAAGGATCAACTCAATGGACATAAAACACGGAAAATCATACCAATGAATGTACAATTCCTTAAAAGCAAAATATAATATAATATAATATAATATAACATATTATATTATATTATATCTCTTTATTTTAAATATATATTATATTATATTGTATTATAGTATATCTCATTATTTTTTAAAATCCTGAATGCTAGTGACCATTGATATGTGGTTCAAAGTATGCTGTGTATCATCCACCATTTTGTCATATTGCAACATGGTGTGAAGT
The DNA here is from genome assembly GCF_037176765.1 of Anolis sagrei. Taxonomy (NCBI): domain Eukaryota; kingdom Metazoa; phylum Chordata; class Lepidosauria; order Squamata; family Anolidae; genus Anolis; species Anolis sagrei. Next base: position 90,139,862 of record NC_090022.1, on the reverse strand, counting down.
AAAGGTGTTGGGCATAGAAAAAAGCAACACTTGTACAATGTGATATTTCTTCTTTATCTGACCTACCCAAAGCCACCCAGTGAGTTTCCAAGCCAAGGAGGAATTTGAAAAGGAGTCTCCAGTGTTATTGTGCAACACTCAACCCATTATACCATGCTGGAATACTTCTTCCTAACTAGAACAATAATGAATAAGATCCACAACAAAAAGAATGGACTGATCCCTTAACAGCGAAATCGTTTAATCATTGGGAGAAAAAATTCTATGGCTCTTTCTTAATTAAGGTTGTGCTTTCTCTCTATATATTGTTAGAATAAAGTGCCCTGAGTGATGCTTTAGAGTAGGAAATTGGGAGATCATTCAATTATTCCTCCATATATATTGCAGACATTCCTCTTGAGGTGCAGTAGAGCCATTCCCAGCCCTCTTTATAACAATGCGCCCCCTCCCCACATTTGTTCCTGTTCTGTGCCTTCAAGTATTTCCAACTTATTGAAACCGAAGGCCAACTAATTATATGGTTTTCTTGGCAGAATTTGTTCAGAGGTGGTTTTGTCCTTACCTTCCTCAGAGGCTGAGTGTGTTATTTTGCCCAAGGTCACCCAGTGGATTTCCAAAATGGAGCAGAGATTCAAACCCTGGTCTCAAGAGTCACAGTCCAACACTCAACCCACTATACCCAACTGGCATGTTTCATTTCAAATTCTGGATAATGTGAGGAATGCCAATTTGTTTTTCACCAACTTTCATGCATGCAATGAAATCAGGAATATGTTAGCCTTACTCCAATTCCCACTCTCAGAACAAATGTGTTAAACCAATTGCTGAATGGTAAGTGGGTCTGCTGTAACTGGGACTGAGGCCCCTTCAACACAGATGAATAAGATCCCACATTATCTGCTTCGAACTGGAATATACTACAGTGTGGACTCAGATTTCTCTATTCAAAGCAGATACTGTGGGATTTTCTGCCTTGATATTCTGGGTTATATGGCTGTGTGGAAGAGCCCTGAGAATCGCCTTCAGGCAATGGATCTGAATTGCTTTAGTTTCTCTCCTAAGGAAGCAGGTGGAGGAAGGAAGCACGTACCTATTTCTACCTCAATCCATAGGTTTTCTTTTTTGCTGTTTATTTGCTTATTCATCAAATGCGTTTTTTTAATTACCAGGGGGAAATATAGTGAAAAGTTAGTTTGTGGTTTAGCAAGATGGAGTTGTGAATATTATTTACATTAGCTTTTATCCCGAAGTGATTGGCTCCTTCTGCTTGAGTGCATTACAAATATTTGGAGTTTTTTTTTGGGGGGGGGGGGGGGGCAAGATGGCTTACCATGACTAGCAACAGCATCAAAGAGTGAAAAGAACATGTCATGTGTTTCCTTCTTCTCTTCTTTGAAGAAAGAAGAAACAAAAAAGAGAAAGCAGCAGGTTTGATTGGGTGAGGGAGAACCAGGGACCTCATTCCTTGTCCAGAGTGCTGAAACAAATATGAATAGCATTGCCTCATACAAACATAACTCCTAGTAGAGATTTCCTTATCATTTTATCCAATAGACAACAAAAGCTAGTAGCTAATGTGCAAATTCATATTTTATACTCCTTAACAACCTAAAGAATCAAGTTTCTGTATGGAACAAAAATAGGATCCAGGTTTTAGAAAGGCAAATATTTTTATGTGCATAGCAGTCTATTTCTTCCTTCTTTTTTTTTGCTCTTTCACAGATGCTGCAGACACATGGAAAAAAAGATTTTCCGTATTCATCAAGGTTTTCATAATTGTCTCTGTGATTTGAAGTTTTCAGGCCATAGATAGTGCTTCATCCCTCCCCATTAAATTATTTAAGGCTAAAATCACGTTTCTTTTAGACTGAAATGTCTCTGAGTATTACAAATTCAAATTCAAGTCTCCATTCTATTGAGTTCCTTGACATTTGGTTTTCCAAAGCATGTAATTGAAAATTGTACCCTTTTGCTCATTGCTGAAGCCATATATGTTATTTTTAGTATATATTTAAGTTTATTCATGCTGAAAGGTGGCACTTATCCATTGTAAATTTAGAGGAGTGCTTTGAATAAAAACATTAGTATAGTTCCACTTCATATACCATGAGGGAGCATGGGAGCAGCAGTTGATCTATTCTGAGCTGCCAAAATATGTGTGTGGTGTTGTGTCCTTCAACCCCAAATAATAATCTACGAACTCTTAAGTTCAGCTCATTTTGATATTTGATGAGACATGCCTGTATTGCCATAGAAATGTTTATTTTGGAGGTTGATTGGGCCTAGAAGCTTCTGAGTCAAATGTTTTTCCCATACTCTGTCAAAATAGACAAGGTATTTAAGATGAATTTTACAGATGTGCTCCCCCTAATGGTTCAGTTTAAATTAAGGGATTAAATAAGATATCACAAGCTTTTCCTCAGCAATATATCTTGCATTTAGTGTGCTTTGTTATGTGGCAAGGTGAACTGAACCACCTAAATTGGACTCTACAGGCCAATGGATACTCCACCACAGACATCAGAAGAGCTGCAAGATCAAGAACAACCCACAAGAGTAAAGACAAAGATCCACCCAGAGGAAAAGTGTTCTTGCCATACATCAAGGGAACCACTGACTATAGGGAAGCTAATGAAGAAACACAACATACAAATGATCTGCAGACCCACGAAGAAAATCCAACAAATGCTTTGTTTAGCAAAGAACAAGAGGGATCCTCTCACCTCTGCAGGAGTCTACCATATACCATGCAGCTGTGGACAAGTCTACATAGGGACCACCAAACGCAGCGCCCAAACACAAATCAAAGAACATGAAAGGCACTGCAGACTACTTCAACCAAAGAAGTCAGCCATAGCAGAGCACCTGATGAACCAGCCTGGACACAGCATATTATTTGAGAACACAGAAATGCTGGACCACTCTAACAACTACTATGTCAGACTGCACAGAGAAGCCATTGAAATCCACAAGCATGTGGACAATTTCAACAGAAAGAAGGAAACAATGAAAATGAACAAAATCTGGCTACCAGTATTAAAAATCGCTAAAATCGGAACAATAAACAAGGGAACAAGACTCAAAAGCAGGGGAATTCCAGACAAGAATCAATCAGGGTCAGCTAACACTGTCCCTGAATCCTCCAGGCAGTAACCAGCTAGGCCTTGAAATTGCATGCAATTAAATGCTAATCAAAGTAGCAAATTGCAACATTCACACATACCTCTAGCAGACAAGAGTTCTTTTCCTCACCCTGGACATTCAACAAATATATAAACCTCACTTACTTAGTTTCCAACAGATCCCTCAACCTCTGAGGATGCTTGCCAGAGATGTAGGTGAAACATCAGGAGAGAATGCTTCTGGAATATGGCCATACAGCCCGGAAAATTCACAGCAACACAGCACTCAACAAGCATTCTGCAATGACCCCAATGGGCTGCACCTCTCCCTCCCTTCACCACTGTGCCATTAGCTATTTTATATCCAAGCAGCGAAGCATAGCAGTCACTAAATCAGCCATCCATCTAGATGATTTTGCAGTACTTTGGATTTTGGACTTGTGGATAAGGCATGCTCAACCTTTTCTGTAATCTGGTAGTAATTTAACCTCTAGACGACCTCAATTAAATGCATCAATGCATTTCATTTTATGAATACAACATTAAACAATTTGTAAATAAAAATTAAAATATATTTTAAGAACACTCTGCTTTCACATTTGAGTAGTTCATACATATGCCAAAGTTTCAGAACAATGTTGCCTTCCATGAAGTCCTAGATAGGCATGTTTACCCCAGTATATCTCAGTTACTGAACTGTAAGCCAACATTCATGCTAATCCAATTGATTAAATAAGGATGCTTAGTTAGGAACCAATTGGATTAAGATATCAATTAAAATATTTTAAAATTATATGTATTAAGCAGGCCTATATTATCCCACTGCTTCTGTCTCTGTTTCACCCATGTTTCAGTAAATACAGAATTTGGTAAGTTTAGCATTGTAGGGAGGGTTCAGTGTGAATGGAATTAGACTCAAGCAATAGCTGTAATCAAAAGACAGCTTGTGATAAAGATAATAATACATTAGAATGAAACTTGGAGTTAGAGACAGGAAAGTGAGCTTCACTGTCTTCTTTATTTTTATCTGGACTTTGTTAATGGAAAAAAAGAAAACAGCTGCTGCTGCAGCAACTCCAGGAGAGTTTAATGTTGGGACTTTTAAAATGTTATCAGCAAAAAACAGAGAAATAAAAAAATACTTATGCAAATGTGTGAGATATTTTACAAATGCTTTTGCTAGAAATCGCATGCAGAGGATAGTGTGACTGGCTTATTTTTATTCCAGCTTTGTTCTGGAATGAAGCATTGTTCCTTACCCAAATCCCTGTTTATTTGAAGTCAAAGCAGATTTACAGAGCCAGCATAATGCTTAGAATGGCTATCTGTAAGGAGTTGAGATGGTATAGAGGAGCCCCTTTTATGTCCCTCCATTTGCTCTAGGCCCCTCACTAGGATTAATAAGAAGAAGAATAAGAATAATTTTATTGCTTACACACCTCTCCTCTTGGCTTGAGGCAGGTTACAACATTGCTACAAACACATAATCATCTAAAAACAATCTATAAAATACACATATTAAAATATATTTCTACAAAATACATATTAAAATACACAGAATAAATATTAAACAAGAGACACAAGTTTAAAATTTGTGATTAAAACTGGGCTAGGATTTTGATATTGCTGTGCAAGAGATGAAGGGATAGTATGAGTGGGACTGAGATAAATATGGATCCATTGGCCCACATCCTGTTAGTGGTGTTCTGGCATATGCATGTTATTGTTGCAGAGGTTGGCCAGAATCCTCCTCTTTCTACAGTGTCAAAAGTTTTTGTTTTGAGAAGTAGCTACACAGGAAAACAAATAAGATTTTAAGAGGCATCACTGAAACTGATGAGTCTTGTGATTGGAATGGAAAAAATAAAAGGGATATCTATTTAAAAGTAGAGGTTTTTAAAGGAACTTGGGTAGATGTATAAAGGTGGGGTGGAGGGGAGAGGACAATCCAGAAAAATATTGAAAAACAGTCACAATTGCAGGGGGACATATTTTTTACAAAGATTAAAGATAAGAATGAGCTCAGGAACTCTATAGAGGTTAAAATAATGTTTGTATCAAGAAAAAGGACCAGGATATGGTAGGGCCTCTGTGTGGAGAAGATGGTGAAATACTAACAACGGTTACTGAGAAGGCAGAACTGCTCAACCTCTACTATGCCTCAGTCTTTTCCTAACAGTAAAGTAAAATTCCATGTGGTAAAAATAGAATAAATGCTGCAGTAAGGGATTGCAACAGAAATAAGTAAATATATGGTAGAAAAACATCTAGCTTCTCTAACCCAATCCTAGTCTACAGGGCCAAATGAACTGCATTAATGTAACAACAACAACAACTTAATTTTTATACCCCGCCACCATCTACCCGAAGGAACTCGGTCGGGATGGCTTACATGGGACCAAATGTTCCTAAAACAATAAACAAATAATCCCTCAAACAAAAACATAATTAAAATAAGAACATAATCAAATGGAGCATTTGTCCAGTTAAAAACAAAGTTAAATAGACATGAAAGTATAAACCATTAGCATTAAAACTACTTACTTGCTTTCCTTTGAGATTGTGCAAAGTTACCCAGTGGGTTTCCATGGCTGTGTAGGGCTCAGAAACCTGTTCTCCAAAATTCTCAGTCCAACATTCAAACACTGACATCACACTAATCAGTTAAAAAAACGACTATTTCTTATGTATCATTTTTATGTACAGTATTCCACTGCCTCCCATATGTGTAGGGAATACACTCTGAACTCCATAACATAAGCAAACCTGCTGAGAAATCGAGGAATGTTTATTATGAGATATATGTTCTTAGAAGCCTATTTAAATGAAACATTTCTGGCATTTCAAAAAGACCCCTGCCATTTATCGAAGAAATGGGACAGAAATGATTTCAGGGTAAACGCACAGGTGAGGGACCTTTGGCCTTTCAGATCCTTTGAATTGTAACTTCCAAAATTCTTTGTTATTTGTTATGCCTGGTGAGAATGACATCTAAGGTGAAAAGTGAACAAAAGTTATATAAAAGTGGTATGGATAAGAAATGTGCCTCTTTTTAGTCACAGTAGACTACAAACCTAGGTTAAAGCCAAATGGTTGAAGAAGGGGATGGGATTTCCCCTCACGACAAAGTTATGGTTTCTGACATCTCCAGCAGAAAATGTTGATATGATATATTTGCCTTTATGGCTGCTCTTAAGCAAAGTGTTCTTTAAGAAGGTGTATAGTATATGAAGTCATATTTGTACTACATGCATACATTCTCAAAAAAATACATCATTTCTATTGTTTCCCATTAAGCTCAGCCTCTGAGATTCTAGTGTTAGGAGATGGAAAGATTTCAGAATCTCCTGGCACCTTGAAGACACTGGAATGGATACTTTAATGACTTTTGCAGGGACAACTCAAGCACCAAAATGAATGTTAAGAGATTTTTGCATAGGAACTAAGGCAATTTTTGAACCTTCCTTATGCAGTTACGCTCAAGGGAATTCCCAGATGCACCCACATGACGGTGGGGGTTAACAGAGTATGTAACAATAAGACAGGGAAAAGGAAATCAAGGGCATCCAGATATTTAGGGTGATAATTCTCATAGTCCTTAACCAGGAAAAAATCCCACTTCATTTACTGAGGTATATCTGTAGAATAAATATATCATTAGATACAAGATTGGTAAAATGCAGGTAGAAATTATCATGTGTGATTTGTTTTATAAATGCAATATAGAAATCTGTGCCCTCGATGAATTATTTGGGAAAATTACAAACATTGGCTGGAATGCTATTAGTGGCATATGCAGATGTAAGTTCACTTACACCTCTGTATGTTGTTTGTTTTTGTTTTTTTTTGTCACTGAGGAGGCTGTTATTCCTTTCTTCCCCTTAAAATGACTAAAGATTCTTCAGACCTACCACTGAATCACTGTAGCTTCCCCATAACCATTCTTTAGGTTGGGAGGATATATATATATATCTCGGATTGCAGTTTCAATTATTTCAGTCGTTCTTCTTAATGCAGTGCCTCCTCATTCTTCTTTCTTGCCTCTAGGGAGAAATGTAAATATAGATGAAAATGAATCCTCTGTTTAAAATTTTCCTGAGCTATAAACAAGGGACATTTATATTACACCGAGTCTCTGCTATGTTTGGTTCCCCAAAGATGTTTCCACACAGTGACTGACTTTGATTCAGGATGTACATCAGCGAGGCCCAGTTCACACCAGAGTACCCACATAAGTTCCTCAGGAGCTAGCTGAAGGCTGCTATGGAGTCCACAAAGCTCTAATGATTCAGATCTATCCAAACCCAGGAGTATTTTTTTTCTTGGCTCCTCCAGCAAATGCTCAGGTCAAAAACAGAATTTGTGTACAGAGGACCCAGATAATACAGAGCAATTTAGCATTTCAATTGGAATGCTGTCCATTACTTGCTGTGTGTGTGTGTTTGTTTGTTTACCTTCCCTCTGAGCTGATTATATGGGTTTTCTTGCAGCTTTAACTCTGTCCTGAAAAGTGTTCTGAATGCCAGCTTTCAGCCAGATTATAGTGCTTGTGCATATGGGGTCTGAGTGATTAATTATCTTTAGTAAAGCACACCAGCCTTAGTTCTGGATGAAGAACTGGGCTCCTTATTCAAAAGGTCTGAGTTGCTTGTACTGTTTTAAGACTTTAAATAAGACAAAATAATTTGTGAAACTGAGAAATTGGGAGCCTCTGCCAACACAAATCTAATTTCCTGTATTTGGCTACTGTATTATATTGGTAACATGAATATTTTGATAAAGTGGATGGAAACCATACCAGCAGCAGGAGTTCTCATGGAAGGGAGCTCTCATTGGTATGAGAATTGCCTGTGTGATTTGGAACATCCACACCGTGAAGGGTGTTCATACATTATCCAAATGTTGCTGCAGCAACTGTTCTTGTCAGGATAATATAATGCTCCCTATTTGTTACTTCTGTGTCAAATAAGCCTCAGTTCCATTTATGATCTGTGCAGTTGGAACCCATATGGCAGGAAGAGTTGAAATAGACTGATGGATCATAAACATCAGTATGTTCCGAAAAGTCCTTTATCATTGCACTATGGCGTAGTTTTCTGTTTGTGACCTACACAGGCATTATTGGGGAATTATGCCTGAGTGTATACTTTTTAGACATTGACCCATTGTAAAAGGCATATATTTAGGAGAGGAAGGGCAAACCCAGACAAGGTTTTCTTATCTTACGTGTTTAAAAACTCACTAAAGAAATGTTATTTCAAAATGCTACATTTCCTTGAACAATGTTGACAAAAAATCAAATAAAAAACAAACCAAACCAACATTAACTATCTCTCAGCTGACAGAAAAATGCCCCAAATATTTATGGACATGGAAGTTTAAATATACATTTTTCCAGACATCTTGATTGAAGCATAAAGGCATAGCACAAGTTAACACCTAGGGTCTGGTGTTTACTCCAGTGATCAAAAGTTGTATGTTTTTGCTACTGTATGGCACTGATATCCTATGATAGATTATTGTCTGTCTCAGACTGCAGTTATTGTCATGGTCCAAGCTTAGCATGTACTTTAAAACTGTTCCTTCACACCCACAGATTAAACCCACCATGGCCTGAAAATGTTTTTAAAAATCCAAAAAACAATTCATGATATTGTCATTTTATATTAAGGAATACCATTTTACTATGTCAATGTATATAATGGGACTTGAGTACCCATGGATTTTGATATTTATGGGCAGTTCTAGAACCAAATTCCAGTGGATCCCAAGTATCCACTATAATAATATGTCACAATAATTGTAATAATTCTAGGCACATCAGAAAAAAGGTTACCAGTGGCTTGAGAAGAACAGAGATAAAGAAAACAGTTCTCTCTGTGACTTACTCCATCTTAATTTAACTACACAAGAATACTCTTAGACTATGTCTGAGTCAGGAGGTCTATCAGTTTACAATGTTGTTTGTGATTGCTTTAACATTGTTTCTATTAGCCTCAGCAAATCTCAGAAAATGTGGATAGAAACATCCATGCAATAAAATATGTTTTATAGATCTCCTCAGGTATGATCTTCATTATTCTTGCTTTTTCCTCATTATAATTCAGCTTGCAGTTTGGGGTGGCCTGCTTTGTAACTCTGGGGTCCAGTAAGGAGTCCCCTCACATATCCCCAATGATGAACCCATTGGGTTATTGTGATTAGGTGGTAAATATCCATGGGGCTTGAAATTTAACTTGTAGTTCCAAAGAGAAAAGTCAGTACTCTTAGTAATTCAAGTGCTGGTATGTTGTAATAGTGTCATGGGAACAAGAAGCTCTTGCAATTTGAAAAGATAGTTCCAAAAAGCCAATCTTAACAATTGCTGGAGGCTTTTGGTAGTACTGGGAATGTGACAGTCTACATTCACACTCTCAGTCCATATTCATACTCCCACTTGATGACATTTCTGTGCACATTGCACATAATTGTCAAATAAATGTTTCTGTTTGATGTGAAAAAAACAAGATGTTGTCTGTTCCTCAAGTCATATAGAGCAACAGGCTGCATTAGAAGATGACTTTTCATTCAGCATAGCCAGTGAGATAGCTTCCTTCGTCACAACTGAAATACCCATTAGGTTAGGGGATGACCGCAAGAGAAGTTGTGTTACACAAAGAGCTATGTCCCCTCTAAAAGACTCACTTTAGGCAGAAGAGCTGGGAAGATGCTAGCAATGTCTCCTCAAGATGGCAATATTGGGAGAGAACAAAAACACTGAGAACTAGGGATGGTGAAAATTGAGCTGTGCTTAACAATTAGGTACCGAGACCTTGCAAAAATTAGAATGCTGTTCTGATAAAGATGACAAATGTTGGGTATTTTTAGAAATCTGGTGGGCAGTATCCAGAACCATTGTAGGCAGCTCTGTATAAATCTCCTTCTAAAAGGCATATGCCTGGTGGATACTTGTAGGAATACCCACATGTCCAGTGGAAATTCTGATGATTTCTGCATGTGCCTATTTAAAATTGCCCATTGTCTTTCTAGATGAAATCTGTAGAAAGTGCTAGATGCTGTCATTAGGAAATAAAACTTTACTGAATGTGATCAATTCTTTTGAATTCCACACACTGTGAATTATGAATAACATGAGTTGAACTTACTGAATGGAAACAGATGGGAAGAGAAGATGATTAATTGAAACATCAGCAAAGCAAATTGCCTTGTAAATTTGATGGTGTTTGTTGTGATTTTGAATACTAAATACACTATGGTGTAGCAGATGGATGGTGAGCTATACATAGGGTAGGCTGCTAAAGGGGCAAGCTGCATGCAGGTACAAGGTTGAAATGAAAAGACACATGGAATTGTACTAAAGTAGAAACAGACAAGTCAAATTAGCAAGAATGTGTTTCTGAGGTTTGAAGAGTTTGGAAACTTCATCTACAATAAACATTGAAGTGCTCTCTCATTTTCTCTGTGAGTAGGTGGATCCCAATGCACTGCTTTGAGTTCAGATCCTGGGGAAAAAGTAATGTATAAATAAATATAACAATAGAGGTAACAAGAATAATAACAACAGCAATAATAATACCAACAACAATAATACCAACATTAGTGCTGTAGTTTGGCAGTGTATACAAATAATTCTAACTACCTCACCAAACTGCAACTTTCAGTACACCCTATAATTGAAGCATGGAAGTTACAGTAGTGTTAAACTGTTGGGTACTGTTTCATTATCTGGGCAGAGGCCACAAGGGGGCACTAGAGTTAGAAGAATAGTCCATTTTTTAGGGGCAGAGTTGAAGGAGGAAAACTGTTTTCCCCATTTCCACTTGTTATTCCCCCCCCTTCCCATATCACAAACAAGGGTTGTTTATACGACGGGGGAATAACAGGAAAACAGGGGAAATGGTTTTACTTCTTCATTCCACTCACCACCCCCATAAAATGGACTTGCCTTCTCTCTCTAGCGCTCCCTAGTGGCCCCCACCCAGATAATGGAAAAGTACCAACTGTTGTAATTGTGCAGCATAGCTACATCCCAGGTCAGTTTGGAAGATTGGCAGGATGAAGAATATTATTATTAAACTTTAGGAGAGAATCTGGGATAGGTACTGAAGGGAGGAACAAGATGAGAGACTGTGGACAACAGAGGAGAGATTAAGAAGGGTAGTATTGCTTTAAATGCAATGTTTCTCAGTCCTTTCTTGTGCAAGACAAATGTTCATGTAATGCATTGAATAACAGATGTGCAGTCAATATTATTAATGATAACAAATTGCTTGACATTCTGAATGAGTAATAAAACAAGTACATTTTTTTTCTGAATAGTATTCTCAATTTTGGAAATGTACTACTTTGTTCAATTGCATGTAGTCAGCATTCAATGTGATCTCTACTCTTCCATCACCCATTTCCTTGGTTTGAGATCTATGCCTGGCCCAAATGGATCTTACTGTCCAGAAAATGACAGTGTCATATGTTTTAGTAGAATCCGCATCTTGATTGGTTCACATCACAGTATGTTTGGGGGAGGGGTCTGAGGGGGACTTCGGGAGCTGGGAAATGGGCCTCAATGGATTGCATTTTCCCACTTGTGGTTTGGCTTATTGATATGCTGTCCTTCATGGAAATGTACCCCAGGGAAATATATGTAACATTACAAAACAGTTTGGTACAGCACAGTAATGTGAGAGTCAATATGGTGTTGTGGTTTGAGCTTTGAATATGACTCTGGAGAGCAGGATTTGATTCCCTGTTTGGCCATGAAAATCCACTGGATGGGTGAATGATATATTCTCAGTCCAGAAAACCCCATGATAGGTTTGCCTTGGGATTGCTATAAGTCAGAAATGACTGGAAAGAAGAAAAGAACAGATGGTACTTCAGTTGCACATTATCATGCTAGTATGTGGGGGTTGAGTGGTAGGAGAATAGGTGAGCTGGAAATATTTTGGGTTATTTGTTGGCTGTCCTCAAAGTGTATGGAGTCATCAACAGATGTGATATTGTGTACCCTATATGCAAGACTCTGGAGTCAACAGTATACACAGGAGCAGGGGTGTAGTTATGGGGTTGCAAAATGGGTTCATCCCCCACCCCTCCAATTAAGAACTTTGTACACACAAATGAGATTTTCCTTCAATTCTCAAATTTCTAGTATTGCAGACTGCGAGATATGGAAAGATAGTCACACTTAGAACTTTTCTATGTGCTCTTTTCACATTCCCTTGGTAACAGTGTCCACCCCTTTTCTTTACATGCCTAAAATCTATTTCTAAATATTCAACTATAGTGTCAATTTACTGCAATGTTTAATATTTGTAGACAGATTGAAAGGGGAGAATTATTGTCTGCTGGCGGGCAACCCCCCTCATAACTACATCTTTGCATGGGAGCTGCAATGGGGAAATGCATTTTCTTTGCCCAAGGGCAAAATAAATTTTCCCTCTTCGTGTTCCTCAGCACCTACATAGTGAAGATGCTCCAAAACTGAAGACCCTCAACAAGCATAGCTATGTGATGTGAAATAAGGGCTGAGAGAGGACTGAGACTGGGTCAAACCATGCAGCAGTAATGCATCTCATCTGACAAGAAGAGGTGGTACCTCGTTCTGCATCACTGGAAAAATCAAGCCAAGGTTCTTCACAAAAGGGAGGGTGAGAAAATATTAATTTAAAGACATTTCTGTATTGTTTGAATTTGATGTTGGCAAGTTAGGAAATAGTTTCCAGTGTCAAACAGATCATGCTGTGAAGAATTGGAATCTCAAAAGTTGCAGGGTCCTCAGACACCATACATGATTTTCTAGACATTAAAGACAAAGCTAATCCAAATCCACTCCCCCACCCCCCAGACACATTCCACGGAAAATGAAATACTATAAGAGTTCTAGAGGAATGGATATATGAAAAGTATAATGTTTCCTATAGCTTTATGCCTCAGAAAATGTATTTTGCAAAACAAGGGCTTAAGAGATAAATGCGGAAACTCAATTGACAATAGCCATGGAGTGATATTAGGGCTGACCTACTCCTGGTGGCCAGCAGGTGGCACTTCAGCATTCCTTTAAGTTTAAGGTAAACTATGAGGTTCCTGTTCTGTTTAACATAGTAAAAAAGACATGTTAGTTACCAGTGTGCCAGATTCAGTGTTTTTCTGAACATCTCAGCATGTGTAAGCAATAGTCAGACATGAAGAAGAAGTTAGGATATCAATTTCTTTGCCAGTATTGGAAAACTTCCCCAGTCTGCCTTTGTGTGTCAGAAAGGAGCATGCAAGGAAACATCACCTACTGAGAAGGATTAAAAAATGAAATATTTATCACAATGAAATCCACCTCCTATTCATGTGTGAAGAAGAAAGCATTGTTCAAACAGTTGGTAACCCAGGATTATGATATCCAATTAGCCTGTTCTGTGGCTGGGGGAGCATGGTATTCCTTTCCCAAAGTGGGTGGATCACAAGGCTATGGAAGTTAAAGAGAAAGAATATACAGTGCATTAAAGATGGCTCCTTTGGCATCTGAAGTAAAACCCAAAGCAAATTCACCCTCCTTTAACCTCATCACACTAGAGAATGAATCCACTTTAAATCCGGTTTCTGCCTCCTGCAGAATTCTGGTGTTTGTAGTGTAGTGGAGCTGTTAAAGGCTCCTTCCCAAACTACAAACCTCAGAAATTTGCAGGAGGCAGAAACTGGATTTAAAGTGAACTTATTCTCTAGTGCGATGAGGTCCCAATAGTGAAATGGAAGCCAAAAACTGCCAAGTATTTACTGCAATACTGAATGCTGGTCCAAACTGAAACTTGTAGTCAATGTACATTTCTAATACCAATACAAGCCATGCAATAGCAGGAACTGCTCACAGTTCACTGCAGCACATATCCTTTTGGTGTATGAGATCAACCTCACAGAGAATCCTTCTGCCATAAAATCTGTACAAAAATCACCAAACTTTAGGGATGTAAGTTGATTCCACCAAAGGCTTTTTGCCTGCAGTTGTTTTGTTTGTGGAATTTTACATGGGGCTCAAACAAAGTCATTTCATGTATGTAACCTGCTTGTCCTTTTCTGCTACTTTTTTGTTTTTTCTGCAATAACATATATTAAGGCAAAACTACGGTGAGGTGGATCTGTAATTGGTTAAGTGGACGAACACAGAGAGTGCTCACTAATGCTTCCTCTTCATCTTGGAAAGAAGTGACAAGTGGAGTGCCGCAGGGTTCCGTCCTGGGCCCGGTCCTGTTCAACATCTTTATTAATGACTTAGATGAAGGGCTAGAAGGCAGGATCATCAAGTTTGCAGACGACACCAAATTGGGCGGGATAGCCAATAGTCCAGAGGACAGGAGCAGAATTCAAAACGATCTTGACAGATTAGAGAGATGGGCCAAAACTAACAAAATGAAGTTCAACAGTGACAAATGCAAGATACTCCACTTTGGCAGAAAAAATGAAATGCAAAGATACAGAATGGGTGACGCCTGGCTCGAGAGCAGTACGTGTGAAAAAGATTTTGGAGTCCTCGTGGACAACAAGTTAAACATGAGCCAACAATGTGATGTGGCGGCAAAAAAAGCTAATGGGATTTTGGCCTGCATCAATAGGAGCATAGTGTCTAGATCTAAGGAAGTAATGCTACCCCTCTATTCTGCTTTGGTTAGACCACATCTGGAATATTGTGTCCAATATATATTGATGTTTTTAATCTGTTAATTGTTTAATTATTGTAATTGTTTTTATATTTGCATGTATTTGGATAAGGGCATCGAATTGTGCCTTCTTTTTGTAAGCCGCCCTGAGTCCCCCCTCGGGGGTGAGAAGGGCGGGGTATAAGTAGCAGAAATAAATAAATAAATAAATAAATTATGGGCACCACAATTCAAGAGAGATATTGACAAGCTGGAATGTGTCCAGAGGAGGGCGACTAAAATGATCAAGGGTCTGGAGAACAAGCCCTATGAGGAGCGGCTTAGGGAACTGGGCATGTTTAGCCTGAAGAAGAGAAGGCTGAGAGGAGATATGATAGCCATGTATAAATATGTGAGAGGAAGCCACAGGGAGGAGGGAGCAAGCTTGTTTTCTGCTTCCTTGGAGACTAGGACGCGGAACAATGGCTTCAAACTACAAGAGAGGAGATTCCATCTGAACATTAGGAAGAACTTCCTGACTGTGAGAGCCATTCAGCAGTGGAACTCTCTGCCCCGGAGTGTGGTGGAGGCTCCTTCTTTGGAAGCTTTTAAGCAGAGGCTGGATGGCCATTTGTCAGGGGTGATTTGAATGCAATATTCCTGCTTCTTGGCAGGGGGTTGGACTGGATGGCCCATGAGGTCTCTTCCAACTCTTTGATTCTATGATTCTATGATTCTATAAGGCACTGTCGCTCAGAATCATCTGTAGTTGTAGGTAAGACAGCTCAGTGGAAGCAGTGAGTATTTTAAAAGGGGCTGTGGATAGTATACTGGTTTGAGCTATGCCTCTGGAAACCAGAAGTTGATTCTTTGCTTGGCCACGGAAGCCCACTGCATGACCTTGGGTTAGTCATATACCCTCAGTCCCAGAAAACCCCATGATAGGTTTGTCATTATAAATCAGAACTGAATTGAAGACACATAGAAGCAAGAACAATGAGTGATGTGTAGATGGGATGTGAGATTGTATCTCCTTCTCTGGGGGTGGACCTTTCTTTCTCAATATACATTACAACCCCTGGGACTGTTTTCTGGGACTAGGTGTTTGCATTGTTAATGGGGTTCGGTATATTCCTTTGAAAACTGCAGTTTAGTATTGCTGGATGTTCCCCCTATAACTTTCACAACCACTTGGTTCTCTAAGTTCTCATTGGAATTAACTTCACAAGCCTCAGGTATTTTTATCCTTCAAAACTGGGCAGATTACCTATCCTATTACTTTTTACAAAATATCACCTTCCTTAGACAGAGTCCTTCTTTGCATTGCCAATTATGGATTCTAAAATATGTTTTATGCCGATAAAGCTTCTTACCAATTTCTCTTTCTTAAAGCTAGGGATGCTGCTGACACAGGTGCTTGCTGATACACAATATGCTTCAGAATTGCTATAAATACACCATATTTGCATCAAGGTTTTAAATAAATATGTAATGATTAATTAACTAGTTGTGAGGGTGTGCATAAATTAATACCCGGGAGCAAGCTGAATTCTCAAATCTGGTAAAACATGCAGTATGTCTTGTTATTCTAGTAATCTATGATGCATGATGCACTGTGCAACTCAAAAAGGTGCTTTCCCCCGCCAACGAGTAACTGTTGAACAAACCTCACATACACAAACACAGACAGATGCAGACACACTAAGAATACTGTAGGTAAAGAAAATAATTATAATATTTGTATGGCTGTTGTAAAGAAACAAGCAGAAATGGAAAACTTTTGCTGTAAAGTTATAATAAAATTATGTGTGGATCAAAAATGCTGGGGAATGAGGCAAAGTATAATTCATAAGATAATTGTTTCAAAAAAGAATACCATATTTACAAAAATCTAATTTTTTTTGTCTAAATGACCATGCCAAAATGGGTGTGTGTGTATTACATCCACAAAATACAGTAAAGGGTTAAGCGGGCACACACACACACAGAGGCAGAGGGAGCCAGGGCCCTCCACCTCACCAGAACCAAAGGCTGCCCACACTGGCTCTGCACTGCCTTCACTCTCCTAGGGCAGTACAGGCATAGAGAGGATGGTGCCCACCAGGGCCCACTTGAAGCTGGTGTAAGGAAGGCGGCCTCACCAGCAGGAGAAGGAGATGGCCCTGGTGAGCACAGTCAAAGCGGGTGGGCCCTGGGAGCGAAAGAGAAGGCAAAGGCAGGCACGGAGGCTGGTGCGCGCTCCTGCTGCCTCTCCTGTGCACGTATTTTGGGGCACAAAACATTTTGAAGCAGGTAAAAAACGATGCCCTGAGGCGCATCTGAGGAGGCAGAAGAGCCAGGGGGACGGGAGTCTCAATCTCTGGCTCCAGTGACTCAAATTGCTACCTGGTGTCCTTTTGGTCCAGCTCCCTTTCCACCATCAATAATTGCCACCACTGTTCACTGCTCCTCCTGGCAAATGGTCACACCAAACTGAGAGGGGCGGCACAACCTACTCAGCTGGTATCTCCTGTGTCCTTTCCACTTTCCCTTCCCTTTTGTTTCCTCCCATCTATCCTCTTGCCATCTGTCTTTCCCTCTTCTTTTTCTCTCTCCTTCCTATCCTCTTTCCATCTCTCCTTCTCTCTTCTTTTTCTTTCTTCCCTTACTGCCTTCTTTCCTTCTCATCCTCTTTTTCTCTTTTCCTTTGTCATCTTTTTTCTTTCTTCCTTTTTTCTTCCTTTCCTTTCTTTTCCTTCCTTCCCTCTTTTCCTCTTCCTTCCTTCCCTCCCATCGTTTCCCTCCCTCTTTTCCTTTCCTTTTGTTTTCTTCCTCTTTTCTCACCTTCTTTCTATCCTTCATCAATCTTCTCCATTTTTCTTCTTATCCTCCTTTATCTCTTTTCTTTCCATCTTCCTCATTCCAGTTTCTTCTTGTCTTCCTTCCCTTCCCATCATTACTTTTAATTGCTGGAAGATTTTGTGATCTAACACTTTGTTTTTTAAAAAAGAAGGAATTCTAAGTGCACAGCAATGGTAATGCATACTTTTTGGAACAAATTACAAAGAGCTACATTCACCAGTAAATACCTTTTTTGGTTTCAGGGTTTAGAAAATTGAGGTGCGCATTAGATTCGATGGCACACTAGACTCGAGTAAATACGGTAATTTCTATTCCTAGCAACATGTGAGCAACAACCACTCTCCCCATCAATCCCGCAGATTCTAGGCAAGAAATAAATAGGTTTCATTTTAGGTTTAGTAAAAGCCAATGAGGTTAGATTTTTTTTACAAATATCAAAGGGTTTGTTTCTTTGAATCCACAAAATGTTCAAAAGTAGCCATGTTGGCTATACAGCAAAACACAACAAAATACAAAATCTGATAAAAAATGCTCTGCCGTATTTCGCAGAATTTAAGGTGCCATTGGGTGGAAGATACACCTTATTTTTAAAGCTTCAAGTTTAGAGAAAAAAATAGATTTTTTTTAAAAATAGATTTTTCTCTGCATACACATATACCTTTTTTATTTATGTGAAGCTTTGTAGTGCAATCTTTCCTGTGGGGTGAAGAGGGAGTGTGAGGAACTTATCAGCATGAATCTATTTCCCTAGCTCTGTAGGCCTGTTGGAGAGGCAGCCAAAGCAGGAGGCAGCTCTGGGATCATGGATCTGAACCCATGTAGATGACAGTGCTTTAGACAGCTAAAATATTTGTGGTCTTCATCTTCCAAAAAGCCCCCTGTGCATCAGTGTTTTCCAGGTACAACGAGATCCTGCCCAGAGCATGCAGTTGGCTCAGTTTAATCTTATGCATCACCTGAGGAATTCATTTTTTTCTGCCTAAGAAATAAAATCTAGGAGGGTGGAGAGCAATCATTATTCTGGAGAGATAAAATAATGAGAAAATGGCATAACAGCTGCAAAAAAGCAAACTCTTTAATCGCAGGAGCTCAGATTCACTCCCAAGGAACAGCAGGACAAGGAGCTTTATGGTTTCACACAATGTGTATGTTTTTTCAGAGTTATGACTTTACATACTGGAGCATTCATGTGCATTTGTTATGTGCCTTTAAGGTGTTTCCAACTTATGGCAACTGTAAAATCAACTTGTCATGGGGTCTTGGCAAAATTTGTGCAGAGGGGGTGGCCATAATCTTCTTCTGACCCACTAGGTTTCCATGGTTGAGTGGGAATTTAAACCCTCCCCACCCCCAAGTCTGATTCAAATGCTCAAACCATTACACTCTGTCATAGTCATTTACATACAGTCATAACCAGGGGCCAGTCCCTTGTAGAAAGACTACAAAAAAGGGTGTCATATATTCCGGCATACCTCTCATTTAATAAGAGTTAATTCTCAGACTAGCTGTGATTGGTATTCTCTTCATGTCATTAGTTTGTATGGAATCATGATTAAATGGGTGACCTTTGCTAAACACCTTGTCAAAAGTAATGACGAAGGCTTATAGATGTCTGACTATCACAAAACCTCAGACGGTTAATGACAGAGAGGAAAGGATTAGAGGTACAGTCCTTAAAAATCCCACTACTTTTCCTGTCATAATAAAGCATAGTAGATTCCAGTTTTTCTGGAATTATTTTTCTAAAATATGAGGCATTACCCAAGGTGATTTGAGAGTCACTTATTGCCTGTGTCCCTGCATTTGTAATGGGAGTCTTCTGGTATTTTCTTAATTATCTATGTCTGATTGATCTGATATGTAATGACTCAGTATGTTTATACTCTGAACTTTTTAAAAAAACCATCATTGTCTCTGTGGTGTTAATATATGCCTTTAAATTTTATTCCATGGGTGAGCATGATTTTTCTTTTCTTTTCTTTTCTTTTCTTAAAAAAATCATTACCAGAATGCATTCTAAAAGGACAAGCCATTTTCAATGTTTGCTTGGGGTGATAGGAATCTGACATGAGTTGAAGTGTTTCAGACATAAAAATCATTAACATTAAGAATCCAGTGCTTAGTTCTTAAAGTGGGAAAGAAATATTAATCTGAAATCTAAAAGAATTATTTAGAGAACAAGAAAGCAGTGGTTGAACAAGAGTCTCAGCTGACAAGGAAGGAAAAAGGAAAAGGACAGAAGACAACAACAAGTTACCGCAGGCGATCAGACGATCGGACGGGAAAACAGAGACGGAGACAACGTCTTAAAGCAAGGTAATAGAGAGCAAAATAAGGTAAAAGGACATAGGTCCATATAAGGACAGAGAGATCCATAAAAGAGAAAGAGGAACGCTTTAATATCAAACGAGAGAAAAAACTTGAGCTTAACTCCCTGTCTCTTGGTAATCCAGCCGGGTAGAGCCAGACAAGGTTCCCTCCCGCCAGGGACAGCAAAACCCAAGCCTGTGAGAATCTGACGGTCGAACCCCTCCAGGCTCGTCCGATAGGAAACTCTGGGCATAAGGGTACAGCGGGCTGGAAAACGGAACAGGAGACGCTACCTTATATCCCAACACCCATATGTAAATATAATATAATATAAGAAGCAACAAGAATAACAGAGTAAACAAACTCCAAAAGACACGAATTTTGAAGAAACACCGGTCCTGCAGAGTTTAGTTTCTCCCCCCCACCCCCAGAACTCCATCGTGCATATCACTTCAACTCAATCTGGAGGAGTGTAAGAAAGTTTATAATATTCGGCGCCAGCTGACCTTGAGGCGAGAACTCCCGGCCTTCACCTACTAATCTCAGTGCTCCAAGCCCTGGCATAGAGCCAGAAGAAGCTCCGGGGGCCGAACACAGGAGGCAGGAGGAGGAGACAAGGAACAAGGGACGACCCGGACGAACACGCGGCACGAAAGAAGCCAAAGGGAACCATCGCGAGACGGAACGGGATTAGAAAGGAAGAAATTACGCGAGAAGGGCTCATCGCGCGAGAGGGAAACGTGACGACGTCAAAGCACGTTTCGTGAGGGTGCCGCAGCACGCAAACGCGGAAGAGAAAGATAAACAAAGCCGGAAACGGAGAAAGAAGATAAGAAACAAATAAGTAAACGAGGAAATAAACAACAGAAAGACCCACAAAAAAAAAGCCCCAAAGGAAACGGAAGTAACCAGAAGGTAAGACTTCCCTAAAATAAAAGGACATAAACTATAAAATATTCATAATAAAATAAAAAGATTGGACAACTTATCTGACAAGAGCAGAAAAAGGCTACAGTAGGAAAGGGCAGGAAAAGGAGTGACCTGCATCAAGAAGATTAGGGGAAGGGAAAGCTAAACAACTGATCAGACATATGCGTGTGCATATATAACTAAACAAGAGCCATAACGATACAGGTAAAAGACAATTAATAGAGATAGGCAAGACTGAAATAAACTACAGAATGGCAACGCAAAGCACAAAAGGGAAAAGTACACCTGCAGTGAAGACAAGCCAAACAAAGAAAGACTCCCTCACAGAAGAAAACGCCCTTAGCCAAATATTAGCCGAAATTATTAAGATCTCAACAAAACAAGACACACAACACAAAGAACTACAAGAAGAAATCAAGAATATGAAAGCAGATCTCAAAAAAGACATGAACAAATTACAAGAAGATCTAGATAAAATAAAAAAAGAGAATCAGAAAATCACAGCGGAGCAGGGGAAAACGGAAAATAAAGTACACAAATTAGAGAATGTAACCCAAAAAATACAGCAACAAATGGAATCGATTGAGAATAGGGAACTGGAATACCAGTTAAGAATAAGAAACTTGGAAGAGACCAAGGAGGAAAACGTAAAACAAATAATGATCGAATTATTGGCAGACCTGATGGATGTGAGTACAGAGATCATAGGAAATGATGTTGATAGAGTGTACCGAGTTCCCACGGGGTACGCAAAAAAACATAATACAGCAAAGGACATTGTAATTACTTTTTGCCGAAAGAGTACCAGAGATGCGATCTTAAAAGAAAATGCAAAAAAAACGGTATTTTATAAAGAGAAAAAAGTAACAATAATGAAAGAGGTGACGCAGCAGACTCTCGCAAAAAGAAGAAGATATGCCTTTCTGACGGAGGAATTAAGAAAAAGGAAAATAAAATTTAAATGGGAAAAAATTGAAGGGGTCACAGTCACACTAAATGAGAAAAGGTTCTGGCTAAACACTGAAGAGAAAGCCAAAACCTTCTACATGGAACAACTCAAAGCCAATCCGCATGAAGCACCTCAAAGGAAATTTCATGCCAACATAGCAGCCAAAAATATAAAGACACCTAAAAACCCAAAAAAGACTGAAAACTCAGAAAGCAAAGATGATAAAGAAGGGAATGCTGAGGAGGAAGACGACGAAGAAGACAGCGGAGACGGGATCCCATGGAGAAAACAAGATGAGAGAGAAAACAAGAGATTAAGAGAGTTTTCGCCAGAAAACTATCAATTAATCCCACAAGAAATCTTGCAATGGGAAATGGCAGAAAACAATAATGAATAAAGACTTCAAAATATTCTCCAACAACATCAACGGTCTCAATTCCCCTAACAAACGCAATAAAGTCTTTAACTATTTGAAACAAAAAAATCTGGATTTAATTGCGTTGCAAGAAACGCACATCTCCAGTAGGCACACAAAACTCCTGACAAACAAAAAGTTAGGAAACGAATTCTATGCATCTAATATTAAGAAGAAGAAAGGAGTAGTGATCTATGTGAAAGATTGGTTAAATGCGAAATTAGCTTTTAAAGATATGGAGGGGCGATTTGTGGGTATTATCACGGAAATAAATAATCAAAAACTACTGATTTGTAATATTTATTCGCCAAATGGCGCAAAAGGTAAATTTATAAGAGAACTTAAAAGGGAAATAGATAAACAAAACTGGGACGAGTTAATAATATTAGGCGACTTTAATGGGGTTGTGGACATAAATCTGGACAAAAGTAACAAAATACATAACAAAACAAAAGGTATAAATAACATAAAAAGAACAAACCAATTGCCCAAGATCTTCACACAACAATTAGAAAATCTAAATCTGAAAGACACATGGAGACTACATAAAGGGTCGATGAGAGACTACACATATTACTCAGGAAGGCACCTCGTATGGTCAAGAATCGACATGATCTGGGCAACTAACTCCATAAATTTAAAAATTAAAAAAATTGATATATTGGCCAGAACACACTCAGATCATTGCGCAATAGAGTTGGTAATAAGAGGGAAAAGGATAAGGTATAGATGGAGGTTAAAAGATCACCTGTTAAACAAAGAAAAAGATATCGAAAGAATTAGGACTTTACTAAAGGAATACTTGGATTTAAACAAAGGGGAGGAGACGTCCCAATATACACAATGGGAGGCAATGAAAGCCGTCATGAGGGGATACCTCATGCAGCAAGAGGCTAGACAAAAAAAGAACAGTAATAAAGAAGTCAAAAACATCCTAGAGAAATTAACAGAAAATGAAAAGCTATTGAAACAAAACCCCAAAGATAAAAAAAGAATACTGATCATAAAGGCGCTTAACAAACAACTGCAACTATTACAAAATGAAAAATTAGAAAAACAAATGAAATTTGCAAGGGTAAACTATTTTCAAAATGCGAATAAAATTGGCAAGTGGTTAGCAAACAAAATTAAAAAACGAAAACAAAAACAATTAATAACTAAAATACAAACAGAAGACAAAACTTACACAGATGAACACAGCATTACAAATGAATTTATAAAGTTTTACAAAAATCTTTATAAAGGAACTGAAGTAAATAAAGAAAAAATAACAAAATACCTCTGTGAAACAAATATGACCAAATTAACGGAGAAACAAAGAGAAATCTTAAACAGAACAATATCAATGGCCGAAATAGATATAGCGATAAAGAAATTAAAAAATAACAAAGCTCCGGGGCCAGATGGCTTCACAGCCATTTTCTACAAATTATTTCAAAATGAGATAAGTCCCCTTTTCCAAGAAATCGTAAATAATATATTAAGAGAAGGAACCATTCCCAAATCCTGGGAAAAAGCAAATATAGTCCTAATACACAAAGAAAACACCGAAACAACCGAAATCAAAAACTATCGTCCAATCTCACTTTTAAATAATGATTATAAATTATTCACAATAATTATGGCGGAGAGGTTAAAAAACTTCTTAAAAGATTGGATATCTATAGAACAATCAGGATTTCTACCCAACCGGCAAATAAAGGATAATACCAGAGTTTTAATTAATATAATTGAATACTATGAAAAACATACTGAAAAAGCACTAGCACTACTCTTTGTTGACGCGGAGAAAGCATTCGATAAGGTAAATTGGAGTTTTATAAAATTACTTGCCAAAGAATTAGACATGGGATTCCAATTCAGAAACGTAATCAACGCAATCTATGGGAAGCAAGAGGCCACCTTAATAATTAATGGACAAGAGTCCGAAAAAACAATCCAAATCTCCCAAGGCACAAGGCAAGGATGCCCGTTGTCTCCCTTGTTATTTATTTTAGTTATGGAAATTTTGGTTAGAAATATAAACAGTGACAAAAACTTAAAAGGGCTGAGAATCCTAAAACATGAGTATAAATTAAAAACATACGCGGATGACATAGTGTGCTTTATCGAAAACCCCATAAATAATATCAAAGATTGGCTAAAAAAAATTGAAAACTTCGGGAGCCTAGCAGGATTTAAGCTAAACAAACAAAAAACTAAACTATTAACTAAAAATTTAGACGACAAAACAAAAGATGCACTGCAAAAGACAACTGGGATTCAGATAGTACCCAAAGTAAAATACCTAGGAATCTACGTTACTAAGAGTAATGTAGCATTAATAAAAAACAATTATGAAGCTCTCTGGAAAAAAATTCAGAAAGATTTGACCAAGTGGAGAAACCAAGATCACTCCCTCCTAGGGAGAATTGCGCTAATTAAAATGATTGTGTTACCGCAATTATTATTTCTTTTCCAAACGATCCCAGTAATTAGAAATAATTATCTTTTCAAAAAGTGGAATACAGATATAATAAAGTTCATATGGGGGGGGGGGGGGGGGAAACCGAGAATTGGTCTAAAAATAATGACAGATGATAAAAAAAGAGGTGGCATGGGACTACCAGACTTAAGAACATACTATGAGGCTTGCAATTTGGCAGCAATTAGAGATTGGGCAAAGTTGAAAAACAGTCATATATTAACCTTAGAAGGCCACGACCTGAGAGCTGGGTGGCATAGCTACTTATGGTATGAGCGGAGAAAAATAGAAAGAAATTTTGCAAACCACATGATAAGGGCAGCTCTCATCAAAACGTGGGAGAAATATAAAATCAGATTTTTTAGACATACCCCACTCTGGATTTCACTACTTGAAGCAAAACAGAAAAAAGAACTAGGGATGGAAAATTGGCCAACTTACCAACAATTACTAAAGAAAAATGAAGAAGGAAAATTAGTATTAGAATCTTATGAGGAATTTCAGAAAACAAACCCAAAATTTACATGGCTAAACTACTACCAAATACGGGAGGGACATAGGGAAGATGAAAAATTGGGATTTGAACAAAAAAAGGGTCCATGGGATGTAGTCATGGAAAAAGATAAAAAATTAATAAAATTAATATACAAACAACTACAAACTTGGAATACTGAAGAAGAACAGGTGAAAGAATGCCAAATAAAATGGGCTAAGGACTTAGGATATAACATTATGTCGAATCAATGGGAAGAAATCTGGTCAACAAAAATTAGATATTCTGTAGCTAGCGACATTAAAGAAAATTGGTTTAAGATGTTCTATCGCTGGCACTACACACCGGAAAAAATAGCTAGATTTAAAAAAAATCAATTTATTTCGGACAAATGTTGGAAGTGCGAAAAGAAAACAGGCACTTTCTTCCACCAATGGTGGACCTGTGCAAAAATTAAAAAATTCTGGGACACTATACACAGAGCCTCTCAAAAAATATTAAAGATAACTTTCATACAAGCCCCCGAAACATACCTATTAGGGATACTCAAAGAGACCAAAATGAATAGAAATCAAGATAAAATCTTATTCCTACTGAGCACGGCAGCCAGAATAGTCATTGCAAAAAAATGGAAGCAGAAAGAAGCACCAACACAAGAAGAGTGGATTACCAAAGCGTTTGACATTATACAAATGGACAATTTATCTGAGAGATTGAATGGAGTAAAGAAAAAAACCGACTGGACAGGCTTTAAAGACTACCTAAAAACAAAGGAAATTCCCATTATGATTGACTTATCAAACTTTTAGAGAGAAGGAGACAACCTGTAATCTTGTCAGCAATAAGACAACAAAATTGAAAGACACTCAAATCGAAGACCAAGAATCTTGGAAAACCCTGGGAAGTCAGAGCACAAAAGAAGATGGTGATGGTGACGGGACCCCCCCCCCTCCCCCTACCCCATAGCCCTCTCCCCCTCCCCCCCCCCAATCCTCTCCCTTGCTTTATCCCTATGTTGTACTTTTGTTGAGATGTAAACTGTAAAACTTAATAAAAAATATTTATATATATATAAAAAAGAATTATATATGAGACACCTCATTCAATTTAGCAAGGACAGTATCCTTAGCAGTGAAAAATGGCCCTGTTGTTCAGGCAAACTCTTGCTGAAATGGATTTTGCCTCTGAATCAGGGACAGATTAAAAGTGTGCCTTCATGTTCACTCCAACCACAATTAAAATGAAAGAAGAGTAGGTGATGTAACCTGAAAACCAGTCCTTGCATTTTAGTCTGATAACATATTGGGATTAAATTATTATTCCATAAAGTTATCCCTAATTACTGTGATAATCCCAAAAGCAAAGCTCTTTTGGGGGGGGGGGTTGTGCTGTGCGCGCGCATGTACATTTATCTTTTTAGTGCATCTACATCAAAACCACAAAGCTTAAACATGAAGGGGTAGCCAAAAGAGGAATTTCTTGAAAGGATGCACACTGGTAGGAATCATGTTGGGGAGTTATATATTCTAACATAAAAATCACTGCACTTTCTCTGAGGCTAAGTTAACTGCAATTTGCAGGGCAGTTGTTCTGCAAGCTCACACAGAACCCCCTCCTGTCCCTCTCCTTCAAACACGACCAGCTATTATGCCTTGGTTACATCACAGTTACACATGCAGTTATCTGACAGATCAGAGTGCCTCATATGAACCTGGCTGAGCCCAGGAAAAATCTTTCTTTCAATCCCTTCCCAGGCACTAGTGGAAAGTGCAATAGGGCCTTTTTAGTGATTGCCCCTAGAGCCTGGAACTCCCTTTCTGGGGAAGCCCATCCGGTCCCCTCCTTGATGTTAGAAGACATAGACTTTTCCCTTTGAATTTTGGGGAACTGAAGGTTGTTAAAGAAAAGGCTCTAAAGAACATGCTATACTGCATTATTTGTGCTGTTTTAGGTTTCGTAGTCATTTTTAATTGTATGTTTTATACTTGTTTTAAAGAGTTGTTAATAGCTTATCTTGCACAGTTGTAAAATAATTATTTATTTACTAAAGTAATAATGCATTTTTGTCCATATAAACATTTATATATTATAACATCCATCCCCAAAAGCTAGTAGTCTTCTGAGTAACTGTCAGATGTCCAGCCTTTGCAACATTTCTGTGATAATCTGGTGAAAAAGGGGTGCAGGAAAAAGAAAAAGTATTTTTTTTGCACTAACATTATGTGTTTGTGTCCTGATCGGATGTTTAGAGTAGAAATTTATTTATTTATTTATTTATTTATTTATTTATTATTCAAACTTATATGCTGCCACTCCCCTAGGGCTCGGAGCGGCTTACAAAACAAATGGAATCTAACGCAAATTAAAACAACAGATCAAAGGTCAAAAGCCTGTTGAAACAAATATGTCTTACAAGCCCTGTGGAAGGCTGATAAGCCCCGCAAGACATGAACTTCTGGTGGCAGAGTGTTCCAGAGCGATGGTGCCACTACTGTAAAGGCTCTGCATCTAATTGCTGTTAGACGCAAGGTTTTAAAACTGGGAACTTCCAATAAATCTTGGTCCTCAGAATGGAGAGATCTCTGGGGTTGATAGGGGGTGAGGCGGTCACTCAGAATCTCTAGAAACAGAGCAGCCTTCTTAAATCTCATGGCTAACAAAGTACTATCTCTATCATCCTGACCCCAAAAAGCCAATTGCTATTCTGACTGAGAATGATGGAAATTGTGGCCCAACTTGATGTAAGTTGAAGCAAAGGATTCAAAAGCTGCAAATTGAAGAAAATGGGAACAAAGGTTGAATACAATATCTGAAATCTGGGGTCTAAAAGCATCCAGATGTAGGAAATTGAAACATGGTTTCAGCAGTCTTTAGAAAAGTTGGAACTGGGTTGATCATAAAATGATACATTTAGAAGAGAACACAAGGAAAATCCAATCCAACTCTTTTCTGACATGTAGGGATGCACAGACTGTTTAAAAACCTCCAGAGAAGGAGACCCCATCACATTCCAAGGCAACCTAAACACAATCCAAGGCACTTTGATAGTGTTGGCTAAGCTCTAGCTGCTAGAGAGGCTTCTTGGAGCCATGTTCCCCTATTGTGAATGGTACATATGCAAACATTTTGTGATGTAGCAAAGATTCACAGTAAGGATGCATAGCTTGTACATGAACTATTCAACAGGGTAATGGAGCAGGGAATCACAGGACTGAAATGCCTTTTGATTCCCAGAGATGATATATGCCCCCTCACTTCATATTTTTCTCTAGAGAGAGTTACAATCATATTGCACCCTCCATCTTTCTGTCTGTCTCCCTTTGAAGTATATTTCTCCACTGGAACATAAAACATTAAGACCCATTAACTATACAAAAGACCCACTATAGGTTGAGATGAAAACTGTTCCATTTAGCTTGCTAATATGGCTCAACACAGGTCTCTATTTGTGAGCACTCCTTGAAGTTTGGTTATGAGTGACTGTCAAGATTCCACATCATAATATTCCGGTACAGTATAGGGACTCATTGTGATTTACCTTCTGATGCATTCTAGGCACAATCTCCAGTCCCCTGAGTCAATAAGTGGCCAAATTCTAGTAACCTCTCCACCCCCTCTCCCATTGCACCAAAGTCAATTTTCCCTTATTACTGTAGGAAAATTATTTCCTTGAGCAGTAGACGCTTCCTGTCATGAATAAAACCTTTATCATGTAATTTTGAATTCTTTGTTTAGTCATCTGGCTTCCAGACTACGAAGAAAAATAATAGGAATGAAGAGGTAGGCTGATGATCATTTATGTAGGAGGTTCTTTTCCAGTCACTTAACTTGAGTTTTCATTTTGTTCCTTTTGTTTCCCATTCCCACCCCATACTTTGTACCACCCTTTCATTTGTACCCAGTGTCCCAATTATTCTTTCTTTGTCCTTTTGGTTAAAGAAGGAAGGCAAGGGGAGTTTCATGCTGGCAGTGTTTGGTCCCTGATGGGCTGGGGAAGGGGATGTTTTTGCCTTTGTCATACACTTCCAACCTGCACTGTGTCTGCTGCCAAAAGCATCTCTATTTGAATGGAAGCA
This sequence comes from Anolis sagrei, assembly GCF_037176765.1. NCBI lineage: Eukaryota > Metazoa > Chordata > Lepidosauria > Squamata > Anolidae > Anolis > Anolis sagrei. The sequence continues at coordinate 90,110,641 of NC_090022.1, read as the reverse complement.
TGCTTTGGGAGTGCCATTCTGATTCATTTTTCTCTTCCAAAAATGATTTAGCAACTTGATAGAGATTTTTCATGCTAATCAAAAACCTTTTGCTACTCTGCAAGATCTTGTCATTTATGAATACATGCCAAGATTTCACCATATTCTTTATACTCTCAGTTTACACAGGTAAAATACAGTCAGCAGTCTAGATTCCATGGGGTTAGGAAATTACTATTTTTCAATCCAATAGGTGATATAGAATTTTTTGATCTTTCAGCACAAATCAATTGGAAGCTGAATATAGAATTGCACTGGGAGACCTAGAGCAGGCCTTTTAAAGAGCCAAGAGTTTACCACCCAAACCCTTCAGTGGGCCATACCTCTCCCCACTTCCTGCCAAAGGGGAAAATCCACCCCTTACGCACCCTTGTACCTTTCCCATGGGTATGGCATGAAGCTAGGGAGGCACCAAGGGAAGCCCAGGGAAACAGCACATGGCCGGGGAGGGGCCTGAGCTTACCCATGGCCCACAGAGAAGGCCTTTCTGGGCTGTCTCCAGATTTCAGGCTGTATGTTGTGCAGGCCTGACCTAGAGGTTCCTAGAAAAGTGTTCTCTGGGACCTCCAACATTATCGAGAAAAGTTGATTATAGTGTCTGGAGGACTTAGAGATTCATGGAGGGAACATTTTTAATTAAATCTGAGAATAACCAAAATCTGCAAAAGTCAAACCCACAATTATGGCGGGATGATTATGCGATTTGACCATCTCTTTCACTTGCCTCCTTAGATGACATGAGGAGATACTGAAAAGTTGGGATTTTATTTAGATAAGTTTATTAGACTTTAATGAGATTGTGAAGGCTAAGTTTGACAGCCAGACCTGGTCTGACTTGCCCCTGATCCATGGTTTGATCCAAAGAAGAGATTTCTTTCACCTATACACATCAAACTCAGGCTAATGAAAAACTTCATTAAGGCAATGAATAAGCAAAGTGAAGCCTTAATTTATTTGTGGCAAATGTTTCCACACATAAGTGATATGAAGATAAAAGAAGGTGTTTTTATTGGCCCACAGATCCGAGATGTGATGGAAAGCCACTTTGATGGTCTTCTGTAAGGTGCAGAACATGTTGCTTTCAAGAATGTTGTTTGTAACTTTCTAGGCAACTATAAAGCACCAGATTATGTCCAACAGGTTAAAAGTCTACTTCAGGCATACAAATCACTGAAGTATAACATGTCACTGAAGGCACATTTCCTTCATTCCAACTTGGACTTCTTTCCAGACAAGCTGGATGCTGTGAGAGATGAACATGGTGAAAAATTTCATCAGGATATTGCCAAGATGAAGAAATGGTATCAGGGCAAGTGGAACATCTATGTTGGGTGACTATTGTTGCACTCTCATCTGCAAAGTGTCAGGCAGTGATTACAAATGAAAATCTGTGGCAAAATAGTTTTAGTTTTGTTTCTTGATGACATCGTTACTATCATAGTATATGCCGCTATAGACATAACAATGCTTAGGATGTATAGCCTTTTTCTAGCAAAAAAAAAGGCGATATGGACATAATAAATACATAGTTGTGTTCAGTATGTTAAAAACTACTTGGTTCACCCAAAATTGTGGAGGAAACAAAAGATTCTCAAACATTTGTTAAATTTCAAATGGCTCTCCAAACTGTTGTGGGTGTTTCTGTTACATAAATGCAGTTAATAAATTAATATTGTATGGTTTATTGGTGATCATTTTTTGTAGTTTGGTAGTTATGTTTTGGAACATCTCAGCCTATGTGAGGCTAACAAAGTACTAGCTCTATCATCCTGACCCCAAAATGCTTGACATATAAAACACCACAAATTTTTATTATTTATTTAGATAATTTGTACCTTGCTCCTGAGCCAGAAAGGCTCCCAGAGCAGCTTAAAAATTGTTCCTTTGACAGTTTTCTGCCCTCAAGCTTACAGTCTTAATGAGACATAACACACAAGGAAAAAGGTATGGCAATGAAGGGAAGGATTATATTTATCAGACACTGCCTGCAAATTTCTGCCTCAGAGGCAACACCATGAGATGGTGAGAGGATCTTAATTTTATGTAATTATTAATTGTAATTATGTAAACATAATTAATTAATTCATCTTATTCCAATTTTAGATAATCCCAAACAATACAGTTCTGTGCATAGTATAATACATCATTCACTGTGGTACAGGGCACAATCCATAATCACGTGCCTCTTCATCAATCATGCTGACCAGAGTCTTTCTCATGACTTACAATGAGACAGCACCCTGTTGTGTTTTGGCATGGCATGAAGTGATGCCAGGAGGACAATAAAGAAAGCTATTTTCTTCATCACAGAGCAGCTCAGGAATCAGCAGGACAGCTCTCGGTCTCGACAGAAATGGCTTTTTCTCTTATTTGCCCTATTATTGTGGTAGCGCATCCACTGCATCACTGCCCTTGCTGTTATTTTTGCTGTTGTGCAGAGCATCATGATTAGGATCCCAGAAAACTTCAAGGAAGTGTAGGACTTGCTTCTTCCCTTTTCACAACAGCATTGAGGGCAAATGCCACTTTTAGGATTTTGAATTAGAAGAGTATTACCAAAACTAGAAGTGTGGTTATATAATATCATCTAAACCGAGTAGAATAATAAAGGATAAAAATAATCAGATAGTAGTGTAAGGTTCATAGGATTGCCCTCTGGGCTGTTAGTTAGTTAGTGTAGTTTGTGTATGTAGGTGTGTGTTTAGTGTGTGTGTTTGTGTTCTGATTGAGTTTTGTAATTTGTTGTAGGGGTGAGTAAGTTAATTATGTAGTTTTAGCATTATCTCTTATAAAAAAGTTTGCTTGTTTGCATTATTATCGCTTTTTAACTACAGTTTTTTTTTTAAAAAAAGATTATAATCCCAAGAAACACTGCAGAGGTGGAATAGATGCTAGTTGACTAGAAAGACTATACCAAGGGAGTATCAACAGATTTCATGTATTTACCCTTCAGCTAAAAAGGCTCCTCCAGCAGCTTACAATCAGTAATCTGAGAATTCATTGCCTTTAGATTTGCCATTTAAATAAGACACAACATACACAGAAAAGGGGATGGCAGTACAAGAAGGCATTAAATCCAGCAGATGCAGGTTTCTTTTCTCCCCTACAGAGACCACAGCTGTGACCATTGGGATGAAAGGAGGGCCGCTCCTCAGCTCCCTGGGCAAAGGTATGGTGATTGTTATCGGCTCTTCTCAGCCCCCGCTGGTGCAGTGGTTTAAACCCTTGTGCTGGCAGGACTGAAGACTGATGGGTCACAGGTTTGAATCCAGAGAGAGCATGGATGGGCTCTCCCTGTCAGCTCTGGCTCTCCATGTGGGGACATGAGAGAAGCCTCCCACAAGGATGGTAAACCATAAAAACATCCAGGCATCCCCTGGGCAACGTCCTAGCAGACGGCCTATTCTCTCTCACCAGAAATGACGCAATGACATGAAAAAAAAATCCCTGGCAGTTGAAACAGGGAGGGATGACCTCTTGCCATCATCTGGGGCCAAAGCAACCAAGAGCAGTTCCAGGCAGCTCCTCTCTACCTCAGAGGATAAGCTATATGGCAATGTGTGCATCTAGCACAGCAGTGCTGTATAATGCAAAAGAGAGATATCAGCTGACGTATCTCCCTCCCTCCTTCCCTGTCTATTGTAAGGGGTTCAAGTACCTATTTCAACCATAATACTCATTGCATATCTGAACTGACCATTGGGTAAAGTTGATTGGCCTTGAACTAGCAATTTAAGAATGGGAAATAAATTTGATAGTTGCAGAGATTCCTGTCAAAAAGAATTACATGGAAAATGTGCACATTTGCGAGGCTCATGGGGCATTATGTAGGTATACAGCAATAAATAAAGAAAAAAGAAAAAAAAGAAAAAAGAAGTACACATTAAAAAATTTATATGGCTCCAATATGTACCACAGGAAAAATAATAAAAAATGTCAATCATGGTAAAATGCATTCAGGTCTCTAACCATGACCCAAATCTAAATTCTTATATTTGATTACTACATTTTTAAGTTAAGCTGAAATGATCCTGTTTAATTGCTCTATTCCTATGCTACTATACGTTCTATCCACCTTATTGACCAGCCTATCCTTTAACTAGTTTTGCATATTGCCCCCCCCCCATGAGTCTGTTGTTACTTGTTTATTATTGTTTATGCTGTTTTATGCTATTTTAATATGTTATTGTTCTGTTTTTAATTGTATGTTGCCTTGGGCTTGGCCCCGTGTAAGCCACCCTGAGTCCCCGCGGGGAGATGGAGGCAGGATAGAAAAACAAAGTTCTTCTTCTTCTTCTAATAAGGTCAAATGAGTGAATAAATGCACACATTAGGCGAAAATGCATAAGAAAATCTACACAGTCTTATTTTCCAGTTTTGGGAGGAGAAAAAAATGGATAGTAAGAAATTGCAGGTACAATTTCAAGAAAGATAATAAAATTGAAAGTGAGAGATCACTGATGGAATGAAAACACCAGTTTCTCCTTTCTTTTAACTCCCATTTGAACTCAACTATGATTGATCAGTCCCATTGATTCAATTAATATAATCTAGTTGGGACTCTTAAAAGGAGTCAGGGGTGTCAATTATGCAGCCCTGCAGATGTTTTTGAACTGAAACTTCACTCATCACCAGTGGTACTGCTGGCAAAAATTGGTGAAAGTCAGTGTGAATCAATATTTGGAGGCTCAATTGATTCCCATTGCTTATTTAAACCAAAAATAAAAGTGTGAGGCACCTAATTCTAAACATATTTAGAATTCTATGGACTTTAGTGGGACTAATACCTAATACCATGCTTTTAAATAATTGCAAATAATTGATGATGTGATGATGAAAAATAAGAAAAAGTATGATACTGCTTGTCAAATCCTGAGGAACCATAACTCAACAGCTTTCAAAGCATTTTATAGAAAAGCCTCCATTTTGGGTGAAGTTACCCAGGAAACTAAGCAATTGCCATAGAAACAGAACATCTGTTCCTACTAGCAACAGCAAGTTACTAAAGTTCTTTGAAAGTGTAACATTTTAAAGCTATGCTGAGTTAAAGTTGTGATTTTTGTGGAGCAGCTGGACCCCATAAGTTTTTATGGAGTTCTATGGGTCTGTGTTTTCAGCAGTTGGATGCAATTGAAGCTTGAGCTTCAGCAATCACTCTGCCCACTCATATGGAAATATTAAGACTTCCTTCTCTCTTTGTGATTGAACAATTCTACATTTATATATTTTTGTCTCTTCTGACAGTACAGTTGGCCTTTGTGAGTTTGATTTTGTGAATTTGATTATTCATGTATTTGATTAAAATATTCTGTCTTGGAATTTCTACATCTTCCAGCAGAACTGACCATAATTCATATTGGAGGATGTCGGGTTTCCAAGATAGAATATCCTAGAAAAGTGCTCTCAAGTTTAAAAAAGGATCCTTTTTTGTGTGTCTCTTACTGTTGTGGGGGGCTTGGACCCCAGCTCTGGCAAATGTGGAGGACCTACTGTAATAATTTATTCACTACCATGAAAAATGTTTAAGGTTCCAGTTGGTGGGAAAGAAATCTTGGAAACATTTATTTATTCATTTATTTACAGTATTTATATTCCATCCTTCTCACCCCAAAGGGTACTCAGGGCAGGTCACAGAACATACATATGTGACAAACATTCAATGCCATTTTTATACACAAACAAGACAGACAATTATATATAGATAGAGGCATATACTGGCTTTTTTCATCTTCAGTAACCTGGAGGCTTTGTGCTCAGTTCCAGCCACAGGGGTGGGGTGAGGTGGAAGGTTTGTGAGGGTGCTGTTGCTCCATCTCCCTGCCAAAGAGCTTTTGTTCCTAATTTCCTTCTTTGATAGAATCACCGGCATTCCTTATGGTGGCCTCAGAATACCTCCCCACTTTTAAGCGGTACCTATTTATCTACTCACATGTTGCTTTCAAACTGCTAGGTAGGAGGAAGCTGGGCTAAGTGCCAGGAGCTCACCCTGACCCGGGCTTTGAACTGGCAGCCTTTCAATTGACAAGATTTCTTGCAGCTGGTGGTTTAAACCTGCTGTGCTAAAGCCCGGCCCAATAATATTTTAAAATAATGGTTTTTTTTAATTTTTATTTTTAAGTGTATATCCTGTCTATCTTGTGGCATGGGATACAGGGATCTCACATACCTGAGTTCTGAACACTTCTGTTGAGGTGATGCCTGCAGGAAGAATCAGAGGCAGCCTGATCTTTCATTAACAAGAGGGAACCCACCTCAAGAGTGAAACACACGGGATAGTGAATTGATCCCTTCCCTCCTTACCTGAGGGTATTGGTATCTAGACTGGAATACTGGTTGGCTCTGGAGAGTTGCACCACAGTGTTTCTGCTGTATTATTACTGTCAGTTGTTGGCAGCCAGAAATTGTCAATGACACAGTGGTGCATAAAAACCCAAATGGTACCTGTTCCTACTGTAAAACCGAATAGTAAGTGCAAGCCTCTGCCCCTGCTTCACCTGGTTTAAAGTAAATCTGCCTCCCATTGGTATGTGCAGGAGGACATCAGTGAGTAGAGAATTATATTGGATGTTTCCTTTCTAAATGAGACAATTGTTCTTTGTAATTTCCTGTCAGTCTTTTATGTAATTGAAAAACTGACAATGTGCCAACTGCTAATCTTTTCTTTGGATGACACATATAGTCCCTTCCAGCCTTTCAGGATTTGAAATCAGGTTTCATCATATCAATGAAGAACTGTGTTATGTCACTCCTTTTCTCTCTTTCTTCCAGTGTACAATTGTTGAAAGTATGCTATTGCTCTTCAAAGTCCACACCACCCATTCTTTTTAAAAAGCAGTGCTATTCCAGGCCCTATCAAAGTTTCTGTTCAGAAGAGTGAATGAGTAGCTTATACAATCCTTTCCCATTGCCCGATGACTTTGGACTGGGCTGTCTTTGGCCAGGGTAGGATGAGTCATGTTGGGTTTGTAGGAAATACATTTTGGGATGAAGGAGGATCTCATTTTAAGGGCCCACAAATGTCCAACCTTGGAAAATGAAGGCTTGGAAATGAAGACAAGACTTCTGCTCCTGTGACAGGGCTGTGAACACCAGAAAAACCCATGAGCACCAAAGAACTGTGAACACCAGATAACTTTTACGGTGATGAAAAATTCAAAAGAGTTCGGACACAGGGATGTGTGACTTATGAGGAGGAGATGAGGCCACATTGGGCACAGTTTTCCTTAACTGATGAAGACCTTCACAGAGGAATAGCTCCAGGAGCATTAATCAATATTTGGTGTGGTCAGAGGGAATCCAGGACTTACAAGGGGGATTTCAACTGTTTACCTCATTGTACAGAGTGATTTCCCCATTGTATGCTGAGTACTTTATTTATTTATTTATTTTGAGGTTTTATATACTGACCCTCTCACCTTCAAAGAGGGATTCAGACCGATTCACAACATGTGTTAACATACAAAGAATATACAATAACAACACAATGCCACTTCATTACACGGTTAAAATATCAGCACTATACACGTTAAAACATTATCATCACAGTTAAAAGAGCCAAATCATCTGACACCATCACAATACCATTCATCATCCTCCTTTCATGTGGGCAAAGAATTAAATCAGTTGTCAAATGCCGCGTTCCACAACCAGGTCTTAGTTAGTTTCCTGAACGTCATGAGGGAGGGGGCAGTTCTGATCTCTAATGGCAGGGAGTTCCAAAGTCGAGGGGCCACCATCGAGAAGGCCCTGTCCCTTGTCCCCACCAGCTGTGCCTGTGAAGGTGGTGGGACCGAGAGCAGGGCCCCTCCAGACGATCTTAGTGGTCTTGATGGTTCGTAGGGGAGAATACGTTCGGAGAGGTAAACAGGGCCGGAGTCGTTTAGGGCTTTATAGGTTAACACCAGCACTTTGAATTGTGCTCGGAAGCTAATCGGCAGCCAGTGGAGTTCGAGTAACAGTGGAGTGGTGTGCTCCCTGTACCCAGCCCCCGTTAGTAATCTGGCTGCCGCGCGTTGTACTTGCTGCAGCTTCCGGGCAGTCTTCAGAGGCAACCCCACGTAGAGAGCGTTGCAGTAATCTAAACGGGATGTAACCAAAGCATGTACTACCGTGGCCACGTCAGCCCTCCCAAGGTACGGACGCAGCTGGCGCACAAGTTTTAATTGTGCGAATGCTCCCCTGACCACCGCTGAAACCTGGGGTTCCAGGCTCAGCAATGAATCCAAGAGAACTCCCAGACTGCATACCTGTGCTTTTAGGGGGAGTGTGACCCCGTCCAGCACAGGTTGTAACCCCGTACCCTGTTCGGTCTTACGACTTACCAGGAGTACCTCTGTCTTGTCTAGATTTAGTTTCAATCTGTTGTCCCTCATCTAGTCCGTGACAGCGGCCAAGCACTGGTTCATGACCTGAACAGCCTCCTTAGTGGCAGGTGGAAAAGAGTGATAGAGTTGGACATCATCTGCATACAGATGACTTTCCCCCTTTGCCACAGAGCCCAGCCCACAACTTACATTTATTTCTAGCAGGGATCTGAGACAAAAGAGGAGAGGAAGCAGTGTATGCCACCAACACGACAACATGAGATCCTTCCCATGTTGCATTTGTAACAATGGGAGGAAGCTGGGAGGTGAACACTCCCCCCCCCACTCCATGGGATGGGGCCAAGACTAAGTCAGGAGATGTGGGGCTTGGGGTGACAGGTTCTCCACACACCCTGTTGGGCCCCCATGGATTCGCCATGATGCATGGTGAATCCGTAGGTTAATGTGATAAGCTCCTGTGTATGGCTCAACTTAATTCAAGGGATGGCAAAATGTAGTCTTTGATTCACATGTGCCCATCAAACCTGTTTTGGCACCCCTTGGCCCAAGTGGTCAGTTGCTCACCCTGAATCATCTGGTGTCAAAACTGGCAATTTTAGGCCTTTTCACTTCAAAAGGTTGGGGGATGGAGAGAAGGGGGGGGGGGACAGTGGAAAAGGAATGGAAACAAATAGGGGATGTGGGTGATTATATATTATTTTTTCTCTTTTCTTTGTTAAATTGTATGTGTGTATACACACACGCACCACATTTCAGATGGATAAACTCAATCAGGGAAGCCACATTTTTAAGTCTGCAAGATCAGAGCAAAGCTGTTGATGGTAGGATGACTTGGAGATCTCCTGTTCACAATAAGTCAGAGTTGACTTGATGGCAATTGACAAAAACAAGGCAAAACAAGGGTCATGTGGTGGCAAATGGTCCTTTTTGGAGTGATGCACTGAAGAGAAAGCTGCATCTAGACAAAGCTATTCTAGATTTTTAAAAAGTCTAGATTGGGGAAAAAAGGTGGGAACAGTTTTTTTTCTCTTCTGTCAGGGACAGCTTCTATTTATACTCTATGATTGCAGTTCTTTTAGCCATTTTGCCCCTATGCTATGCTGGTCAGCCACAAAATCAATTCCAGATTAATTTTACCTTTTTTGCTGACCGTGTAAGCTGTTTCTAATTAGCAGTCAAACTGCTGTAGTTTTGTGTAGTATAGCACGTTTCATATTTTGTCTCATTAATCTGTGGAATCCCACATGATTTGAGTGTAGAGTGTTTGTTGTTCACTTCAGTTCATATATTGCAGAATATCCATCACAACAAAGTATATAGGCAGTGTATCTGTTCCAAGTTAGATTAGTGATACATGAGCACAGCCTGCAGGTTGTGAGGCTGAACAGAATGAAGAAGTACTTTTCCATTGGTGACTTTATGATTTCCAAATGTTTGCAGGTATTTTATATTTGGAATTACACAAATATCATCATGTCATTATCATCATCACATCACAGCTGTAAGACAAAGATTTTGACTTCATGGTCAATGAAATTATACAGAAGACTATAACAAAGCAGCACAGCCTCACACTGTTACACCACAGTACCCAACAATTAAAAGGCAGAAAATGGAAATGAGAAATGTTTGGGTTTTTTTGTCTTTCTTCCAGTCCTCTCTGTGCAATTAAGTATTATATTACTTTGTTCACATGATATATGGAACAATAAAATGTGTTCAGAAAATTCTATACTTAATTCAGTTTAGGGTTTGTGGAAACTAAATATGACTCAAATAAAGAGATTTTCAGCACCATATTGAAGTTCCTAAAGTATTTAGCCCATGGATGGTCAGAATAGGGCACCAACAATGTTAGGCTTACATGGATAGGAGCAGGAAGATTGGATATAGCTTTGTATTCTGCCTCCTTTTCCAGCATTGCACTGCTGTTTCCAGCTCACTAGATTGTAGGCCAGGGATGAGAAATGCATGGCTCTCCAAATGTTGTTGGATTGGTACTACCATCAGCCTCAGTTGGCATAACTGATGGTGAGTTTTAGCACAATATTGGATGAATCACATTAGTAATTGCTGAACCAGGCCAAACTATCTTGAGTCAGAAGAGCTTGCTGACTTCAGATGGAAGGTGATTTTCCCCCAGGCTTTAGTCTAAACTTTAAATAAACTCTTGAATAATCAGAAGATATTGTGAAGCAGGGATCCAGGACCTTGGATATCCCCTTGAAAGTTTAGGGGAAAATCCTAGAACAGACTGACTGATTCACTGTTATGAAAGCCACCATTTTCTACCCATCTGTAGTATTGTATGCAATCAAGTTGATGCCTTGTGGTGTTTTGCTCTAGAATGGTGATTTGTCATAATGATTAGCCAGCTCTAATGTCATGGACTTCATAGCATCAACATCATGACATATCACCATATTTGATGATGGAATAATGGAAGGATGGTTATTACTGAGGTGTTCCACCCCCTGTTTAGGATCAAAAGAGCTCCTTCAGGTATGTTGAAAGATTTGGACCAAGATTCTATATCACATTCAGCACTGTGCTGCCTTTGGATCCCATATTAAGCTTGAAGGAGATGCTCTGTGCCAGGCCTCTTCAACCTGTGGCCCTCTAGGTGTTTGGGCCTCCAACTCCCAGAAGTCCTAACCAGCATGTTAAATGGTCAGAAATTTTGGGAGCTTAAGTCCAAGACACCCAGATGGCTGCATGAGCAGGCCTCTTCAGAACCCTTAGCTCCCTTCTATCTCTGTGACAACTGAAAGCTTCTGCTCATTGCAGCAAAGCACAAGGGCCCAAGGGGCTAACTGAGTCATTCTGAACCACTCAACCCTACTACAGATGTCTGTCACATGGAACATCTCCCTTGACTTTAGCATGGGTCCGGGGGGGGGGGGGGGGGCAGGAGTGGTGGCATTTATAATTGTGGAAGTAATGCCATGATTGTGAATATGCAACAGAGGTATGCTGAACAGTTATTGATCAGTAACTGCAATGCAAAATTGCACATTTGAGCACACTCAATTGGTTTTTTTTAAAAAAAGAAATGTGTTTTTCATTTACGCTGTCATGCTGCATCCTTTTTCTGAAATACTTCCTACAATCCTCCTAGAAAATGGAGAACTGTGTTTTTCTGCTTATTTTAATCCAAGACTATGTGTCATTCCAAAGTTATCATTCTGCTGATGGAAGCAATTCTGCCACAGGAAATAATAATAAAGATCAATGTCTATCCTTTTCTCTCAGGAAGACTTTGGTATTTCATCACTGCTGCCATTTATCTGACACTGAAAGCAAGAGTTTGAGTCACAGGCATTTGCCAAGATTGTAAAGAAGTGTTACACAGAAGAGTAGGGCAACCACATGAAGTTTTTGTAGAAAGAAATAGGCTCTCAGATTAAATAGTGCAATTCCTGTGATTTTAATGCTGGGAAGTATTTTGATTGCCCCAAGAATAGTGGCATGTGCCTATAACAATTTTCTAGGATGCACCAGAAGAGTCTCTCAGTCCAGGTGGACATTTCTAGAAATATGCTCAGTCAGTAATCTAAAGAAGGCAAACATCTTAGGTCTTCAGGTGAGCTGTCTTTTTCAGGTGATTGGAGGGGTTTTATTCTTGATGCCAAGAGTTTCTCCCTCTCCTGACAAAACTAAGATACTTATTAATGTGAAAGATAACTCATGTTTCTCTTCTTAAAAATACAAAGAAGCTTGATAAACATCCAAAAGCCTCTAGAGTTGTGCTGCTACTTGTACATTTTTAAAAGATCTCATTCATACTTAGGAAGTAAAGACTGACAATCAAAAGATTTCACTGTCATCTTTGAAGCTCGTATTATTTGTATTAACACTGATTTTTTGAATGAGATCTAAACATTGTGATAAGTCATATCCAAGTGCCTTGTCTCAGAGGTTTCATTTGACATAAATTTGATACAATTCAGATGTAGACAGAAGGCAGACACATCTGCTGGAATCCTTACAATAGCTGTGCTAGGAATTTTTTTTAAAATATATATGTGCTATGGTGGTTTTTAAAGCTTATATTGTCTTGTTAATTTTATGTTTATGCTGTTTTCCTTGTATATATGGAGTATGTTATTTGGAAAACACTCTCAATCCCCTTGGGGAGATAGAGCGGTATATAAATAAAGTCTTGTCATTGTTGTTGTATGATTTCTGAATTGTCTTAACAAGCAACAAAATGAGTACTTTCTTACAGTACTGAAATTAAGAAAGTTTGGGTCCCCAGGTGTGGACATGTGTGTAAATGGACTGAAATGCAACCTCTACCACAGTGGTTCTGAACCTGTGGGTCCCCAGATGTTTTGGCCTTCAAATCTCAGAAATTCTAACAGATGGTAATCTGGCTGGGATTTTTGAGAGTTGTAGACCAAAACACCTGGGGACCCACAAATTGAGAACCACTGCTCTATCACATTCTGTTCCTGACCTTAGTTTTAAAAAATTCTAAATGCATATTGTAGGCATATTGTGCAGTGATAGGATGTCCTTGCTAGTGGGGTATTGAATGCAGTGTATCTTTCAGAAATATATACAAAGTGTTGAACTGTATTGTCAAAATAATTTCAGCACTTTGGATAGCTCTTATAAAATGCCAGTTAAATCCCAGGGTGATTTTATCATGACATGAGAACTGTCAGTTTTTGAGTACTTCTGGCAAGCCTGCAATCTGCCCACACTGATAATCTAGAAAACAAGGGCAAGTATGAAGGAACTAGACAAGATCCTAAAGTATAAATATATATCATTGGATACTAACATTGGGATTGCCCATGTCATCAGATTTCCAATTTCTATGTTTAGTTGTGAAAGAAAGAAGCCTGGCATCTAAATGTTAAATAGATATCCCTTGGGAGGAGATTTCACAGACTACAGAAGTGGCCCTACTTAGAAGGCTTTTTACTGCGGTAACCACCTGTGAGCACTTCACAGCATTTCTTGTAAGGCAATATGAAGCCACCAAATATCTGAATATAACAGAAAGATTCTACAGAAAAAAGGGCCTAACTTTTACAAAAATTCTAATAAAACTGACAAGAAATATTCAATGAATCACACTCATTGGAATTAATACATAAAGTGAGAATGCCGACATTTTGCAATGGTAATGAAACCTTGAATTCAAACTAGGGGCAATTCCAGACAGGGCTTAAACCTTCACTGAAGTGTATTTAAGTCCCCACACCACCCCCAACACTGGGACTTCCTGGTGAGGTGTCCCCATGCCAACTACCGAAATGGAATGGGGCCACACAACCCCCTCTAAAAAGAAGCAATAACTTTAAGGCACTGCTGGAATTGCTTCTTTCTCTCACCCATCTCCTGATGAGTCATTTCTATGCATCAGGAGGACTCTAGTGACACTTTAATGGTGGCCTGGTAAGTTATTGCTTCTTTTAAGGGCTGGGGGGAAGGCTTGGGGAGGGGGGGGATCCATCTTGCTCCTCTGGGCTTTTGGAAGCCTGAAGAAGTGAGATGTGAAATGGGGACTCACCCCTGGGTAGTCCTGGAACTACCAGTGGGTAAGTCCCCACAGGCCCAATTCACATTAGACCTGGAGTATCAAATTAATTCAGAATAAAGCAGTGTTTACCTGCATTCTTCCTAATTAATTAACTTTTACTTGATACAGCATTTGGATGCCTTCAGTAAAAGCCCCACAGGCCTTGCATTTTGGGGCCTGTCTGGATAGGCCCTAAATCTCCTTTAATCCCAACCCTGTTTTTTCTCCCTTTCTCCATTTATCTCTTCATTTATTATGGTTCTAATCTATGAGATAAAATCCACAACATTCATAACGCAAATAATGTACCATGGACTAATAATTCTGCTCCCTCCATTATATTTTACAGGACTTTTCATTTCTGCTCATGAATGAGGCCATGACATCAAATAATATACAACCTTTAAAAGTACAATAAGCTCTTTCCAATATAAGCATTAAAACTTATTCTATATACTGATGTGATAACAATAACAATGTCTGATTTGTGTCATCCCAAACTATCACCATTTCCATTTCTAGTCTCCACTGTAGACTTTACTAAATTAGCTCAGATTTTTTGGGCTGCGACTGCAAATATGTCAACCTTTAATTATTTCTGTTAATGCTTTACTGCTTTATTTTACTGATGGCTTATTTTGCAGTTATAATTAACAGAACACAGAAACAGGAAATCACACTTTTCCATTATGGTAGAATGGAAGACTTACTTCCAAGGAAGCATACATGGACTCACCCTTAGAACTGCAAAAACTACTTTTTGGGTGACTCTGAGGGAGTCTATGTGCTGTAGTCCAAAGAAAACTACTTTTCCAAGCTGTCATTTCACTGTTAACAATTTCAATGAAGTAATGGTACCTCACTGCCAACCGACTGCTTGTATTTATCCAGTGACTCATCAACCTTGGTTAGAAATCTGCCTAGGACCTCTGCTCCATTTGCCAAACCTCCAGTTCTTTAGATGCTGCCTTTGCTCACTTCTCTTTCCCTTGCAGCCATAGAGGAGCTAATAAATTACAACCTATATTTGCTGCAGTAAAGGCTGATACTCTTTCAAACCGTCTCACATCTTTTAATTAGGCTAGCCCATTTGGAACACTGAAGAGCATTCATCATGTATATAAATGCAAAGCATAGCCCTAGGAAGCCTGTATACGATTTAATTTTAATGAAGGCATGGCACATTTCTCTTCTGGCATGATGTCATATCAACATTGCTCTTTTTATTTACACATCTCATAACATCTATGCAAATGCAACCAAGCTTTCTTCTTCACAGTTCCTTATATTGCCAGGAATCTGTGTCTAAAATACAGAATTTAGTAACCACAGCTTTAAGGAAAGATTACCTCAAGGTGAAGCCCTTAAGATTAAAATGTGAAGAAGCCAGAAGGTTAAGAAAGTTAGTGGCTTGGTGTTGGTGTTGGAGTGGACATTTCTTTTTAATTTATTTCAATTCACTCCCAGTAAGCTCAGAAAAAAACCTCAAAATCTCATGAATAAAGTAGTGTTTTGAAACATTTAGGGGAATTTCAGTTTTTTATGTACCCCATTGTACTAATTTACTGCATTCACATACTTTGGCCAAGTTAGATTGTATATGTGGAACAGAGCCTAGATGGCCCTCTGTTGGGAGTGCTTTGATTGTGCTTTTCCTGCATGACAGGGGGTTGGATTAGATGCCCCATGTGGCTTTTTCCGCCTGTATGATTGTATGATTCGATGAATTGTCAGTGGTACCATTTTGTCCTTTTCTTCTAGCATATTCATTGGGATTCTTTTGGGTAGCTCCTTTAACATTCAGGCAGCAGCTGGACTGGATTTGCCACCCTGCTGATATGAGAGTTATTAGTCATCTCTGGAAGTTACTTACTGGTATTTCCAATAGCATTTTCTAATTCCTTTTCATAGTTTGTCCTATACATTTTTTTCAAGCTACGCTTAAGTTATTTTTAAATGCCAGTTTTAGAAGTATTTTAGCAGGATTCCATTCTCTCATAAAATCCAAGATTTTTTTAGGAAGCAAAGGACAAGAATGTAGCAAAGAATGCAGAAAGCTTTCTTTTCTATCATGTGATGGGTAGCAATAATAATAATAATAATAATAATAATAATAATAATAATACATATTGACACTAGAAACCAGAAGTCCTAGTTTTGCAAATCACCTTTTAAAGGTAACATCTCAAGCTCTGTGACTTGACAGAGGGCCATCTTGCTACACTTGAGGGGTATTTGTGCAACCACAATCCAGTCCTAGAACATAGATAATAAGAAGATATCTCTAAACATGGACAGAAGGTCCTACCTCAATTGCTTGTGCAACTACAGTCAGTTTTTACTTACAGGGGTGGCTATTGGGCTCCCAGAGCAAAGACCATGGTCATGGTGGCAGTGAATCTGTTCTGGTTTTAATTTGAATTTTAAAGGGATTACATAAAGTGCTAAACCCTATCCCAAAAATCATTTTGACACTTTGAAGAGTTCTTAAAAGCGAGGTCTAAAGTGCTGAGTGGATTCATTGCCCCAATGGCATGAGAATCAGCAACAACATCTGGACACAGGGGCTTAAATCAGGTTGTTAGTCCAAATGAGAATAAATGTATTGATTTCATGAAATTTACCTCTGTGTTGACTCAGTGTTCAATAACTGATAGCATGGATCTGCTCTAGTTGGGACTGACTGGCAAGATGTCACCCAGGGCATGATTACCAGCTTGCTTTGGTTCCAGAACTTTCTTATATTATTGATTTAAGTAGTAATTTGTGTATCTGCTGTGCCAGAACTGTCAGAAAGCAGAAGCTTTGATAAGGCACACTGGGCTGGCATAGGTGGGACACAGGCAGATGGGTGTTTCAAATCCCTCTTTGTTTCAGCAGCACCCTCTCGCTTTCTGTCTGCAGTGTATCTTCATTGGACGGAATTTGTCTCATCTTATGATTATCCACTTCTGGCAAGGATGGAAATAGGCAGGAAACCAGAGCTTTGTTGCCTGCCATCAGGCGTGAGGGAAAATATCCCCCTATCTCCAACTGGCAGTGTTTTTTGTGGCTACCCAACTTTTCCGAGCAGCAGCTAAGTTTGAATTTGGAATCAAAAGTACAAGAAACAACTGTTTGGCAGTCATGTACAAACAAACAAACGTGTATTCAACTCAGGCATCCCAATTCCTAGCAAATATAAGGGAGGGGTGGATTGGTGCTCTTTTCAGGAGGACTTTGGACAACAATAAGTATAATGGCTGATATATTTGACAAGATACCAGTTGCATCATCCTAAGTTTACCTACAGACATCATAGCTGCTTGATATTCTAATTTGTGATTATGGCATTATTGCCATCAGGCCTGTAGCCGGGGGTTAGGGGTTCAACCCCCCCCCCCTGATTTTTTTCAGGTTAAAAAAAAACTGGTTTACTCATGAATTTTAACTGGTTAACCAAATCCCCATGCTAAGTCTATGAGACGCAATAGCCGATGTAGTGAAGCAACCAAGTGGGGCGGGGGGGTGTTGAATGCTCTCATTAAGGAGGCCAGACTTGGTGGAGGTGGTTGACAGGGGTGGAGCTGCAGGCTATTGAAGGCTGCTCTGCCCCTGCTGTGCTCTTTGCTTCAGCGTGAGCTAGGAGGCAGGTTTCAACCCCTCGTGAAATTTTCAAACCACCCCCCCTCAAAAAAAATTTCAACCCCTCCAGAAATTTTTTTCTGGCTAAGGCCCTGATTGCCATGACCACAAATGATAAAGAAACTGACTTGTAAAGCCAGCCAGCCATCTAGGCCAATGGAGACCTGTGTTGCTGGTGAGTGGGGAACTGCAAGTTGATGTATCCAGCCCATTTCCACCAGTGAGTGATAGTGAGGAGAACAGAGGTAACAGCTCTTCTGTAACAGCTCTTCATTACAATCTTCCTTGTGAAGGGTGGTCATATAATCCTGCACAGTTTTGGTTGACAGAAGCACAGACTTCCTCATTTTGAGGTGGGTTTTAGGGGTCAGGTGAAAAACTTTACTGCAGCTGCAATATCAAGGCTTCTGGTTTGTAGCAGGATTTTGGGCATAATTTTTTCTTTTTTCTTTTTTTCTGGCTAGTTGGCAAGTTGCTGATTCAGATTTATAAATAAGAACTGGACATCAAACTGAACCCCATGGTGACAAATGTAACAGCAACTGCAAGTTGCACGGCAATTAAAAAGATAATATTTATTCCTTTCTCCCTGACTTCTTTATGCTTTTTATACTTCTTAATGATGTATTGGAACACTCTGGTTATATTATCAACAAAATAAAAATAATACAATTAATAATTGCTTCATCTTCACCTCCATTGTACACAGCCGGTTTCCCAGACAAGGAAGAGGAATGGATGAGTAATTTTTATACAAACAATTAGTTCAGAAGATTTTACTTTTTCTATCAGCAGCAAGCTATTATTTTGTCTCTTATGTGAAAACTTGCATAAATGTATTGACATGCAACTCTGTATGTTTCCATGGTAAAACACATCAGGCAATTTAAAGGAACTTCCTCTCAAGTAAATGTTTGTATGACAGCAGCCTAAAGTTGCATTTCATTCTTCCACAGGAGGAAAGTAAGAGTTTGTCCTGTTCTTTGCTTAACTGTCCTTGTTTACACTGACACAGCCAATCTCCTGCATGGCGGGGCCGCTGAGATTTGTCCAAAACCCCGGTGTGTAAGTTTTATCTTTCAAGGAGTCATAATTTATTCACTTATGTAATTTATATATTTCTTGGAAGCCTTTCAAGACCATGGTGGCATAAAATATAAAGAAAGCAAAACTCTGTATCAAACAAATTATTAAAAATTCTTCTACTATGTGGTTCACAAAATCATCCAGTTAAAATTAATTATATTTTAAAATATCTGTCGACAACAAATAGCATGAAACCTGTTCTGTTAAAAAACAGAGGGAATATGTCTGTTTTAAAAAAGACTTTTCAAAAGCAGTTTCACAGGCAGCCAGATGTAAATCATTTTGGGGGATGGAGGGCTTTCTTAGGATAGGGGAACCTCTAGGAGAAGTTGGTTACTGCAGACTACCAATGGAGAAGACATTCATACATTCTGAAGGCCCAAGTCCTAATTACTAGACAATGGGACCCACTCCTGCAATAATAGATTGGTGGAGGATGGCCAGGTTACTTTTACTGCCTTTGGCAAGACAAAACCTTTTACTTGTGAGCAAAGTGGAAAATTTAGGACGTAACGTCAAGGAAATATTCAGGTATGGTGCTAGGACTTATTCCTGGGTAACTTGGAGGTGCCAACATAGACATGTATGCTATTTGTGTGTCTCTTTACGGTCTCTTTCACTTTCTCTCTCTATGCTTCTCCTTTTCCTCTTGCTCCAACAACCTCCTAGTCTTTGTTCCCCTCTCCTTAGCAGTACTTTTTCCATAATGGGAGGCAGAAATTTAAAATTGATATGCAGCATTCCATTCTCCTTCTTCTGTTGAACTCCCTTAATTACTTTATCCCCTGTAATTGGCTTGAAGCACTAAGGGGTGGGAAAATGAATTGATCTATTTCAATTGAAGATCTCTTGCAATCTGCAAAGGTGGAGTTCCAATTTTAATTTTTCTCACAAACTCTGAAGCTCACTGGGATAACACTGGTTAAAAAAAAAAGAAATAATTTGAAGAGAAATTAACTGTACACATGGTAGTAGTTGGGAATTAATATATTTGACTTAAATAGGAGGATAAGTCAAATTCACTCTACTTGCCAGCTCAGGAAACGTGACATCCATCTGCTTAAGATGTATGGAGATATATATCCTTCCTACAACTCTCCTCTGAAGCCTATAATGAGTGTGTGTTGAGTAAAATGGCTAAACAGTGGGGCCCACTCTTTAAAATAACACACATTTGTGCATGTGCTTAAGCTTGTTTAGGGTTAGGGTTAGGGATAGTGAATTAAAAAACAACTATATTTTTTCAAGCTGTAAGTGGTTGAATATATGGATCCAGTATTTGTGGAGTTGGATTTATCCCTAATTAGCTAGAAAGATTTGTGAAGTTTCTCACTTTGCTTCAAAAAACAATCCTGTACACAATGAAATTCCTTTTCCAAAAGTCAAACCCTACAGGTTGCTCTGGAAGGAGAAGAGGATAAAGGACACAACCCAACTTTCAATTCTTATATTAGTAGGCATTTGAGTTCCTTTTTCTGGACTGAACACATGGACATTGGAGGAGCATCTTTAACAACATGGATAACCTCATTGTCAAAGTTCTTATAGACTTTTATGTGCACAAGCTTCAGAGTATGCTGAATTAAAAAAAGAAAAAGAAGGAAAATTATTATCTCACAAAAACATTGCTAGTCTGAGGTAATTTTATTTTTGTTGTCATTGTTTTCAATAAAAATATTACAGTATACAAGATAAAATTATTAAAGGTAAAAATACATTATTTGATTTATTTTTTCTCTAAACAGTTATATCTACCGTACATTTTTTTTAATTTTTATTTTTTTAAACAAATAAAACTATTAATCTATTAGGCTATCTGTGTTCTCATCTGGCACTTAAGAACAGGTCACAGGTCACCTTCTGCTTCTTCTTGTTCATTTTCCTCACTATTATCAGCTGATCTTTAATGTTGTCATATAGGTGCATCTTGTAAACATAGTACAACTTTCTAGTACCATAGTAGCAAGGTGTGCTTTGATCAGATGAAGCCAAATTTCTTTCCTCAAATAAACACAGCTAAATTTTCAGTTGCACTAATCCATATACTAACATTCACGTGGAAGAGTGCACTATGAGGCCTGTAAACGTTTTCATGAAATGTTTTAATTTTTTTTAAAAAAAAACATTTCCCCTAAAGTTGACCAAGGCGCAACAAAGGTTTTCGCTAAGAAATTTCACATTGTGTTGGAATGTCCTAAAATGATCAAGAGTATTGACCAAGATGGAGATGTTCTAGATTCAAAATTCTTGAATGGCATATTATCTCATTCACTCAGTGTTATTCTATGGCATTCTATTCAAGATCCACAATTCAGGCTTAGTTGTTTCTTGGAAATAGACTAATAATCAGCCCAGTCATAAGTTTGTGTATTTTTAAGAAAGTCCCACAGAGCCATTACATTTTATTTTGAGAGTGCATCAACACTATAATGCAGTTTGACACCACTTACTGCCATGGCTATGGAGTCCTGACATTTGTAGTTGGTGAGGCATAAACACTCTTTGGCAGAGAAGGCTAAAGAGCTTGTAAAACTGCATCTCATGATTTTTTCAAATTCAGCCATAGCAGTCAAAGTACTATCAAACTGCATTAATTCTACAGTGTAAATGCACTATGGGTCAGTGGGCAGGACCAAGATTTAGGGCCCTTCTAGACAGATCCAAATCCCAAGAGGAACTGGTATTTTATATCCCAGTTCCTAACGGGTTTGAGGCCCCACACCACCCCCTAGGATTTTGCTGGGGTGGTGGCTACATGCTGGGTGGACATCGAGCCAGTACACAACCCACTGTTTTCCCCAAAACTTACCAGATGGGTTAGGCTGCATCTCCAGACCTCTTGGAAAAATTACACATCAGAAGATTTGGAGAGGGGAGGGGGGATTTCAGCTCCCCTCTCCAAAACTCCTAATGCATCATTTTGATGTGTCAGAAGCTTTAAGCCTGAAGATGCAGTGATGCTAGGAGGGAAGGGGGTGCCATCCCACTCATTTGGGCACTTAGAGCTTGAAGAACCAGGATGCCAATAGGGATTTACTCTCAGGATCATGAAAGGCAGTCCCGGAAGTCAATCCCCACAGGCCCAGCCCTTGCTGTAGGATCCATATTTTTCCAGGTGTTTAATTAATCCAAAGTAAACTGGGAAATTCTAATTTACTCTGGATTTATCCGTATTAACCTGAGTCAGTGTTTCAGCGCCTCAGGTTAACCTGCAACCTGTGTACAAGGGCCCTTAGTCCATATACCAAGTGCTGAAATGAATGGGACTTTAAAATAATGATTAAATCCCAATTATTTCAAGGGGTCAACCCTACATGTGGCTAAACTGGGATCCAACTTAATTCATTTAGAATTGTAGCTACAATTTTTCATTCATTTACTGAGCAAAATTCTTGAACACAACACAGATTCCTGGGTGAAAAAAAAGATTTTTTTCTTTGCTACAAATAATATCTACACA
The DNA here is from genome assembly GCF_037176765.1 of Anolis sagrei. Classification (NCBI taxonomy): domain Eukaryota; kingdom Metazoa; phylum Chordata; class Lepidosauria; order Squamata; family Anolidae; genus Anolis; species Anolis sagrei. Next base: position 90,088,575 of record NC_090022.1, on the reverse strand, counting down.
TACATGTATTTCATAACATTGGGCTGTTCAGGGACAGTCATTATGAGAGAGTGTCTGAAAATATTATGATGGAGTGATTCATATGCATAACTATCTCAAATTTCATAGACAACAATAGGAGAATCTAGTTTTTATCACAGAATTAATTTGCTGGAGAGCATCCTTTTGAGTCTTGCATTTTTTCCTTAGAGTTTGGTACATATATATTAGTCACTGTGATGTAATGCTTTCTGCCATTTATCAAATCTCAGTGTCCAAATGTGACAATTTGCCAGTATACATAAAGGATTCCTTAGTGGTAAAGCTTAAACAGGCTAAATGTGTACCTCCTTTGAAACTGTAAATGGCATTTGAAAAACATACATTAAGATACTGCAGAGTGCTTCTAGGTCTGAGGGAAGACTTTTAAATTGGCTACAATTTTTTGCTTGTCCAATCATAAATCCACATTATGGCTGTCAGATTAATTTTTTAATTGCCAGAAATTTCTGGGGCAGTTTCTCTGTTCCCAGCCCAACATGATATTATATTATTATTATGTTTATTTATAGCCTGCTTTTTCTGTCTACAAAGTAGACTCAAAGTGGCTATTGGATAGAGTTCAGTGGGAACACCAAGCCCTTTGAATCCTCAATAATTGCACCAGTATCAGTGGAATCCTTCTCTAAACATCTAGCTCAATAATATTTAATCTCCAAGGGAACTGTAGAGAAAAGATATTCATTTAAATATCAGCACAGCTTGTTGATACCATATTTTTCCCATTTCTCCAGCTTTCCCCCAAGCACCAAGCGACCACATTGTGTTTTTTAAACTTTGTTTTTCTCTCTCTCAAATTGAGGAAGGAATTTTTGGATTTTGGAATCATCAGATCCAAACAGATCCAAATAGCTATTGAATTCTCTGCATGGAAAGGACTGTATTGTAACTGCCTTCCACTTAACATAGTTTCTGCCACTTTTGTTTAGGTTTTTGTTTCAATCTAAGGATGTTAATGAATTTCTTAGGAAATTTGGAGATTAAGTAAGTTTCTTGCAAACCTTTACATTTCAATATCAGTCAAAATGATATTTGTTTTCCCCCTAAGTTAGCAAAACATGAATTGCAAGCTGGTAGCAACAGGCAACACCTAACCATTACATTACCCAACTTCCAGTCCTAATATCTCTAGGAATTTGCTGGTTGCATCAGAATAATCACATGGAGGACATACAAATTCGAAGAGAGACCATATTTTCCTAGGCATGGATAAGTGAAACCTTGGATATGGGTTTCATGGTTACTATATTAATTTATACTGATCTATTATTTTGACTTGAATGCACCCTAAAGTTAACTGGAAACCCACATGTGTTGTACAACATCAAAGTAATAACTGGATTGTGCAAAGACCCTCCAATCTGGTTGTACCTGTAAGTTAATGAGACAGAGATACTTAACACTTTCTGTGCTTTTGAATCCACCTGATGAGCTCTTTCAGCATTTCTACTATGTAGCCAGGCAGAAACTAAAGGCCAGTTTGGCATGTGCATATGTGTGTGTGTGTGGGGTGGGGTGGGGGGGTGGGGTGGGGTAATAGGCTAGAATTCATTGGGGGAAGAGAACTGGCAGATATGGAAGACTATAGCTCCATCTCATCAAATACTGGTTGGGGCATATACATCTCATCAAATACTGGTTGGGGCATATACATTTGGCCAGAGATAAAAACTGTAATTCTGTCCTGAATTGAAATTTGACTTGATGACCTCCTGGCTTTCACTGCAGTATTCAGAGTGAACATAAAGGGACACAAATGCACACACATGATATATGGATTTCACGATGAATTAAAATTTATCACTCATCTTTCTGCCCCTCTTCCCCTACATTTTTTGTTCTTCTTTCCTTAACTTTGCTGCTTCTGATCTCATGTTGTATGCTGATGTATAACAATGAAACATCTGGCTTATTTCCAGTTTTCAAAAAGTACTTTGGGTATCTAGAAAAACCAAGCTTGTCTCTTCAAGATTATTCATCTATTTCTGATGTCAAAAAGGCTTGATTTAATAACAAAAAATCCAACACCTTTATATCATAAAGGAATTGATCATTGGCTTCACCCAATAAACCAAACTAATGCACAGTCCCCATAAAATCATCAATAATCAGCTTTCCATAATAATCATAATGTAATCCTCAATGTTCTTTTCTTCAACCATTTCTTCTCCTTTAAAATGCTGGTTGGAATAATATTTTTCCCCTTTGTCCTTATTTGTCCTTCTCAAATGTCTTTATTCAAACTCTTTCCAAACTTATCACTCAGCTGCTGTATTAGGCTTGCCAACTCTCCGGTTGCTTGTGATTTTTCTTCCAGAAGCTCATAGCGGAGACTCGAAATGTCTTGCTTAATCTCCTTGAGTTCACCTAAAAACAAAATATTATACAATTTATAAACTGTACTGGATGCCTAAATATATAGTTTAGGTGCTTCTTATAAAATTTTCACTCCCTCTTGTGTCTGCTGTGTTTTTGCATAGAAGGCTTTTTTGCTTACTGATCCCATTAGCAACCTTCTCTGTGTTCATGATGTGAGACAGTTAATGGAGTGTGTAAGGCTCCAATTGGACTGAGGCCTGGGATGGTTACTGTAAAAGTACAGATTAACATATGGCAATGTGAATATTATTAGGGATATCTCCAGCATCTTTAAAAAATCTTCAGTTAGCAATTCTTGATTTTTGGAGGTATTTTTCCCTGGGGAACTAAAAAGCTCATATGTGAAGCTGGCCAATTTCTTGTCAGCATTAAACATGCCATGGAGACCTTTTCAGCTTCCCAGAATTTTAGAGGTTTCTACATCAGTCCTCTGAGGGGATGCCCCAGAAAGAATATCATGACCTTTCAGTGATGTAACTGAAAACTGAAATCACTGCTATAGAAACTGTTAATACAAACCCCATCACTATAGAAAAATTAACAGCAATAACTCTAAAATATTAAAGAACTTGCCTTCATTCACTTCATCATTCTCTCGATCCACCTGAGCTTTCAGAACGTATCGCTTAATAAGTCTCTTCATTATTTTCTGAAAATTCAAGTAAAACACAGTTAAATGGGAAAATGTCATAAGGCTGTATTTATAGAATTTAACAACCACATTTCCTTGCAGAATTGAGCACAGAAGCCCAGTGGGTTGATTCGAGGCTTTATTGCACAAATCCGCCATTCCACTACAGTCACACTATCACATACCACGTTTGGCACCTATGACGTTGCACCTCTTTTTTTGATTGAACAATTGCATTGATTCACCAATTTCTGGTTCTGCAATCATAAGTCCACACATCCTTGTAACCCTACCTTTCCACACACTACTGTTGTTTCTTAATGTTTTTATTTGTGGTGCAATTTTAGTGTAATTGCAGAATTTTAAAACAATCACAAGGAAAATATAACTATAGAATCAAATAAAAGGAAATCAGCCAACTTAAAAATAGTGAAGGAGGGGAAGTGGAGGAATATCCCTCCCCCCCCCCCCCCCCCCCGCCAACATTGCTTTACTGCTGCACATGAGCACAGAAGCAGAAGCAATCCATTACAACAATGTAGGTGGTGAGACTGGAAGCCATTGATGGGCTTTACTAACATTTCTCATTGTTAACCATCGATTCCTAGTGTGGAGGAATCATGGGGAGGATATAGACTGGCAGTGGTACGCACATAGTGGCATGTGATAAGAGCCATCATATAGGTTGCGCTGCAGTGTCAATTTGCCTGCCTTCTGCAGTCAAGTCATAGGTTAGTTGAAATGAAGTTTAATTGAAATCAATGAGAAATATTAGTCAAAGTAAACCTAGATCCCATGCATTTTAGTGCGCTTAGCCTAATTTACATCCCTTTCTCGACACTCATGAGTTTTGGAGTACTACACTGATTTGCTGAAATATAGCTGATACATCCAAGTTGCTTAAAAAACCCAAATTTCATTGATACCAGGTATGATACAACCCTGTACCTGTAGAACTGGTATCCACAGTTTCATTTACCCATGTTTAACAAAATATATCATCCTTAGGAATTTTCTCAATTTTCAGAGCATCACTATGGTATTTTTGAACTAGAGGTCCTTCATTTCATTTGGTATCCATGTAAAGTTAGGAATGTATTTACAGTAAATACAAGAGTTGTACTGTGTTTGTATTATACAATATGAAAGTTGAAGAGCAAAAATAACAATTCATTGGTGATTAAAACATCTTTGCCTTTTTCGTTCATGTCTCTATTGTGAGATGGATGGATCACTTTCTGTAACTAAACCTTTTGAGTCTCTCTTGCAATGAGATACCAAGGAAGAAGATGAACTTACAGGTGTAGTCAAATATCCTGAATTGTTAGTTATGGCTTACTCTCAGCTAGTTATTTCCTGAAGGCCTGTCATGTATAAGGATGATAAGCAAGTATTTGTACCCCAGTGGAAGCAATGTTGGTAGTCACTACTACCTTTTTCAAAGAGCTTGATTTCAAAGATACCCTGAACCATTTGGGAAACAGCCTCCTCACATAATGGCATCTGATAACAGAACTAGAAGTGTATACACAATCACTGGCTGTCATTGCTTCTACTTGCTATATCTCAGATGGGATGTGCAGATCTGAGGTATGTGCCAGTGACTAGCTTTATGAGTGACAGAGCTCTCTGCTCTCCTCCTTCTTCAGCACTAGCTTGAGCTAGTGATTTGCCATTCATTATTGGCAGCAAACCACATTGGAAAGATTGTGGAATACCAGATTTCAGCAGTGGCCTGTGCAGCGTTTTGCAGAGTTGGCATGTAGGAAATTTTAGTTTTCATGCACATACTCAACTTGTAGATTGTACTCAGTGGTTGTGCAATTAGCAGGCAACTCTTGGAACCTATAACTCTCCTCCTTTCTTCTCTGTGCTCCTCAAGCCTGCTCCACCCCTATTTATGAATGTGATTTTTGATACATGGAACATAGAACTAGAAGGAACCTTACAGAACTGATGGTTTATTTATGTGTTTTTGACATCAATTGGAAAATTGGTGACTCTCAAAGGAAACAAAAGTCATCCATAAGGTTTGGAATGTTTAAAGACTTTTAGATAGTCAATCTAAAATGCTTAATCCAATGTCAATCAGATGACCTCCTGGCACTCACTGCAGTATCCAGTGAGAGCCATGCCAATCTGCCTGCAGTCATCCCCTGGTGGCTGTGGCCTATAACATAGATTTACTGGTAATAAACACTTGTGTTTTCACTGGGGTCTCAACCTATTCAAGATGGCCCTACCTCTTAGCTTCTTGCAGTTTGGCTTTGCTCTGAAAATTCAAGTCTATGAGATGTGATTTTTTCATAATGGAGGAAACAGATGTAAGAAAATATCTGAATACACAGTAGTCTTTGTGTCGTTGCAGGAAGAAACAACAAGAAGAGACCAAGAAAAAGACCACCCCACCCTTGATTTTGTACTATTATGCTTTGCAGACATTTAGTTTGTGATACCAGGTAAGAATTTCAGTATATGATCTGTTTATAGGGGGGAAAGCAGTTTTAATTCAGCCAAAGAGATATGTAGAGATGTAAAGGTTAGTAAGCCATAGTGAAAAAGCATCAGATAGGAGAAAAACTATATAGTTTGCTATATAGTTCTATATATATCAGGGCTAGCCCAAGATGCTTTGCTGTCTAAGACAAAGAGGCCCTATTTCCCACCATCTTGGTGGTCCAAGAACAAGGGTGACATAAATTGGCATATCACATGTGATGGAACAATACTCTCCCCTGTAATCTAGGGGTGCATAAGAATCCTTATGGGACATGTGATTATGGGATACATAGTTTGTCCTCCAACACACAGGAATGACCGGAGAACCTCCCAAAACACTAGTGTAAAGTCTACAGATGCTCCCTTTTGCCTGGAAATGCTCTCTGGGATTATTGCCCCCACTCTGCTTAATGGCAGGGCTGGCCCTGATATATATTATGCAGATGAGAGATGCTCATGAAGTATATTATGCATATATTATATGGCATATTGCGTGTAGATGAGAGGCAGGATTACTTCCAGAAGAATACATGAGGTACAATACACATACTATATGCTGGAGATGGCCATGGTGGTAGAATCCATTGGGAAGTAGTGTTGCTACCTGGGAAAATACAAATTGATGAACATATTTTGGGAAAGTGGGGATATAACTCAGTCCAAAAAGAAATCGTATTATGGAAGAAGAGATTAACAGGGACAGAGGGGGAAGCAAAACAAGGACTGAGCATGCAAGGACTTGTCATTTGTTACACCTTTATGCATCTTTTGCTGTAATGCTTGCTGGAACACTTTAAAATGGTTGTATGGTTTGTATTTGGTATCCTTGTTATTATAACATTTACCCACATTGTTGGCATTAAATGTTTGGATTGTATTACTTTAAATAGAACACTTGAAATAAACTATTCTTACATATTCAGGGATATCTGTAATTCCTGCTCAACAATTCATTGTTGCCTTTGACCAATCTATTTCCCTTCCTAAGGTGTCTTGGCTAATTATGAGAAAAAATGTCTTAGAAGCATAGTTAGTTACAAGTACATTATTGCTTGCATAGAGAGGTCCTGTCCAGGTATCCAGCCAGAAGAAGATATACTGTAAACATGAGTAGGGATGAGAGTTCAACTCATAAAGGACTCTATTCAAGCTTTCTCAATTTCATATAGCAAGCTTGAAATGGCATGACTGTGCTCATAGAGGGTGAGGGCAGAGTATACAATTCCTTATTCTACACAACTTTGCATTCTGCCCTCTTCATATTTGTCTATATTATGTTAAGGAGAAAAACATGGTGAAGAAATTCTTATTTATACAGTAAACACATTATTTAGCCCCATTTTCTAGGTCTGTTAGGTATTGCATCTCTCAAATCCATCTTGCATGGACTTCCGAAGCACTTGGTATGATTCAGTCAAGGATCGGGAGTTCTTTCTGTAAGGGTATGTGTGTATGGGTGTGAATTCATTTGCCCTCAAGTTGTCTATTGACTTGTGACCCCATGAATTTCATAGGGTTGTGATTTGTCATTACCTGCCTTTAAACTATAGACCAGACCATTTGACATTCCTTGTCTCCATCCAATTACAGTGCTAACCAGGACTAGCCAAAGCTCAGCTTTCAAGTTAAGCCTCCTAGGACCAGATGAGTTTGGTGTCTTCAGAGTATTTAGGGCGCCTTTAGTAATGTGGATTGGACAAAAGTTTCCAGTGGGAAAATAGAAATATCATTCCCGTCAACATGGGTTGTAGCAGAATTCTTGTAGTAATTAGGCCATTGTGGGATTACCCATTAGTTGACTTCTATTAAATAATAATAGGCATATGTCAGCATCTTTCATTCATGAAGAGCAGAAGTCCAGTGGGGGTCACAGTAGAAAGAAAGTCATCTACTTTGTTTTTGGCTACTTAGCCTGCATTTGTCTATGTAGTAACTGTAGATCTCTAATAAAAATGAACACTGGTGCCTTGAACTGTGTGAAACAGAATGTTGTTCTGCAAATTCCTATTTTCCTCAAAAAAAGAAAAACATCTGACTTGCAATTCTTTTCTTTTTGCATTATGTTATAGTTCCTTTGCCTTTGCTGTTTATCTCCCACCCTAGAATGGAATATACTTTATGATTTATGAAGACTGCGATAAATAAACCACAGGAACAAACTAAAATTTCATAATTGAAAAACAAAATGCAAGCAGTTGTTTTGCTCAGATATGCTGTAACTCACCTCAAGCCATTAGTAGAAGCGGGTTATTGTTATTGTTGTGGTTGTTGTGGTTGTTGTTATTATTATTATTATTATTATTATTATTATTATTATTATTATTATATGGAGAGACCATATGGTGCAGTGGTTTGAATATTAGATTACAATTCTAGAAATTAGAATTTGAATAATCCCTGCTTGGGCATAGAAACCCAGTGGGTGACCTCTGGGCAAGTTTCATTCTTTCAGTCTCAGAGGAGGGCAATGGCAACCCTTCTCCAAACAAGTATTGCCAAGAAAATTCTATGTTAGATTTGCCTTAGGGCTGCATAGATTGGAAGGCACACAGCAACAACAAATATCCTAAGTTTACCAAAATGCTCTAAAGGCACCAGATCCCATCTGATCATGGAAGCTAAGCAAGTCAACCCTGGTTAGGACTTTGATGGGGAACTGTAAATAAATACCAGGCATTATCAGCCATATTTCAGAGAAAGGAATTGGCAAAACTACTGCTAGGTATTCCTTGCCTAAGAAACCTCTGTTAAATTTATGGGGTTATCATAATTCAAGAAGTGACTTGTCTCACATAGTACATATTACAAAGTATAATGTTTTCTGTTACATTGTTTCTAGGAAGAAGAAAGCATACAGTCCAAGGCTGAACAGGAACCTGCTACTGAGATACCTCTGCAAGAAGCTATCAGGACTACCAGGAGAAATCATGCACTATATGTTTGTTTGTCCCATAACTTGTTTTTATGTTCCGTACCAAAACTGGTACCCCTCTACTGAGAAAAAGAAATATGCTTTCAATATTTCACATTAAGAAGTTATAAATACAAAATGTTAAATACTGGGGAAATTCTTTTCTTTACAGATATATATTCATGGAGATACTGGTTTGGGGATGATTATCAGGAGATGACTGGAGTGAAACAACATTCTGTTGTTCTCTTACTATAAATTTCATTTTGGAATCATAGTGCCAATATTTTAGTACATTCATTAACTGTTATATGACAGAGATGCATCACCTAACTAGACAGTGTTGAGTAGAAAAACATATTAGTAATTATTTTGTACCTTTTCTATATAACAGAAAATGTCTCTTAGTCAGAGAACAGGGTCAATTTCTGTTGCTTGTACTTTTTTGTACAGTTTTCATTGAAGTACATTAGACTGTAGCCTTTGGCTTCCTTTTTATTATTACGATTGTAATATTATTTCTCTCCATGGAAAAAGCTGACATTTTAAATAATATATCTGTTGGAGTTGAGCTTGGCAAGAATATCATAAGAAAAGCAAGAAAAAACCCCCTCTGATTTCATCTATTTCCACCACGGTTTTTATATTTGCCTGTGGCTCCTATAGTATGCCACCCTCTGCCCTTCTAGACAGCCCTAATTGCTCTCTTTTGAAAATGATTATTAATTTATTTATATTTAATATTATTTTATTCATTTATATCTTGCATTTCCCTCCAATAATGGGATTTACATAAATTCATGCAGGTTTTTTTTTTTTAGTTTGGAAAATCTTTGTAAACTTTGTAAAGAAGAGCAGATGTATAGATAATGCCACTGTTCATTGTTTTAATGTTAACAGTTTGAGTCTTCTTCTTGTTGTTGTTGTTCATTCGTTCAGTCGTCTCTGACTCTTCGTGACCTCATGGACCAGCCCACGCCAGAGCTCCCTATCGGCCGTCACCACCCCCAGCTCCTTCAAGGTCAGTCCAGTCACTTCAAGGATGCCATCCATCCATCTTGCCCTTGGTCGGCCCCTCTTCCTTTTTCCTTCTACTTTCCCCAGCATAATTGTCTTCTCTAGGCTTTCCTGTCTCCTCATGATGTGGCCAAAGCACTTCAACTTTGTCTCTAGTATCCTTCCCTCCAGTGAGCAGTCGGGCTTTATTTCCTGGAGGATGGACTGGTTGGATCTTCTCGCAGTCCAAGGCACTCTCAGAACTTTCTTCCAACACCACAGCTCAAAAGTATCGATCTTCCTTCACTCAGCCTTCCCTAAGGTCCAGCTCTCACATCTGTAGGTTACTACAGGGAATACCATGGCTTTGACTATGCGGATCTTTGTTGCCAGTGTGATGTCTCTACTCTTTACTATTTTATCGAGATTGGACATTGCTCTCCTCCCAAGAAGTAAGTGTCTTCTGATTTCCTGGCCACAGTCTGCATCTGCAGTAATCTTTGCACCTAGAAATACAAAGTCTGTCAAAGTTTGAGTCTTAGGGGGAAGATTTCTCTCATCTTTTTTGCCTTCAGAAGCAACTCTGATGGGTAGAAATAGAGAAGAATAAATCAATGCTGGGATGAAGCCAGAGACATGTCTAATGAAGAAAGTACAGTGGTGCCATTATTCTGCAAATCCTTGCACAGCAACTAGTGCAAAGATTTGCAGAGCATGACATAGGACAACTAAGCATCTTGAGATGTTTGCATCTTTTCAGTGCAAGGGCACAGCCATCATGTTGGCTCAAAACTGGGCCCATCATTTCTAAAATTCCTAGTGTTGGAAGGGCTGGATCCAGCATGCTTTCAATTGGCCAAGTGGGAAGTCAAGCTGGCCCTTGGTTATCTTAGCAAGTTAGGCTTGTACTCTATGTCAGGACAAGAAGCTCTATATCAGTAAGGCCAGCTCTGAATATGACCAGTAGTATTTCCCACTCAAACTCTGGATAACAGAGAGGACTATGAATCCTAAAACATGAAAAGCAATACTTTTCATAGCAAGTTCATCCTGTGAGTGCTGCTATGTTTGCAGTCAAAATAAGGCCACTGATAAAGAAGTACAGTAGACCCTTAGTCAATTCATACCTATGGAAATTGGTAGATGCCAGATAAATGTATTTTCTGGTTGCTTGAGAGTTACTATTAAAAATAGGTCTAACCCAAACTACACACCATACTATACTATATCATAAACTCTATATTGATATTAATATTTAAATACAGTATTGGAAGTTCCTGAGTAGCAAACATCGAACTTATACATGATTCATCGTTAAAAACGGAGGTGAAAAAACAGGAAGTGAGAGAAATCTACCTCTTGGAAGTGAAATTTATTCCCTAGAGAGTAATCATGGTGCAAAGGGATCTCCACTTAAGGTTAATCCTTATTTCCACAACAAGCTGAATGTATCAAAATCTAATTATCACAGGGACAGAAAGTGAGATGAAATCTTCTGAACAGAAGCACAGACAGTAAAACAAACACCACAGGGGTTTGCTATCCAAAGCTTGCACTATGGCTCGAATTACACTTTAAAATGTACCTGTCCCAATTTACACACAAATTCAACTTAAGAACAAACCTACAGAACCTATCTAGTTTGTAACTTGTGGACTGCCTGTAATTAAAAACAAATGAAGGCAAGTGTAATGTAATATAACACAATTTTACTGCATTATAAAAACAGTTTTGTGAACACAGTATGCAATTTTAGCTAGGTTTATTTGCCAGTTGTCTGAGTTCTGGTTAACTCCAATGAATTAGTATGTTCTGAGGAATTCAGGATACACAGAAGTAAACACAGGGGTTCAGAGTGGAGCAAAATTAAGGCTTTGTCCCTCAAATATGATTACTGCCTCTACATGAAAATTTTCTTCAGTCTCCAAGTTTCTAGCAGCTCATTAACTTAAAAGTTTTCTTTTTCAAAAAGGGGGCTGGGAAATTTGTCAAGGGAATGTGGATTTAGCAATTATAAGAGTGCTAAGGCCTCCTCTACATTGCTATATAAAATCCAGATTATCTGTTTTGAACAGGATTATATGGCAATGTAAACTCAGATAATCCAGTTCAAAGAAGATAATGTGGATTATCTGTTTTGATACTCTGGGTTACATGGCAGTATAGAAGGGACCCTAGTGTGAATTATTTTCAGTGTCTCTCTACAGTACTTTTGCAGACTGAAGGACATTTTCATGTGAGGACAAATTTTTTATTTGGATTGCAATGCCTTCACTCCCGCCCCCCCTCCACTCCTGGTAGCTACATCCCTGAGTAACCTTCTCCCCAAATCTTCTACGAGAAAGTTCTTCAAATAGTCCAATGTACTCAGTGTTCAAAGGCACTGCCATATAATCCAGATTATCAAATCAGATAATCAGCATTATTTGCTTTGAACTGGGTTATATGAATCCACACTGCCATATAATCCAGTTCAAATCAGATAATCTGGATTTTATATGGCAATATAGAAAGGGCCTTAATGGCTACAGAATGCAAAAGAGAGAGATGGTGAATAGGTGGAAAAGGAAATGGAAGAGAAAGAGATCATGGATCACTGGCCACCTGTAACTTAGAACAGAAACACTCAGCATGACAGCAGCCTATTCCAGTAGAACTGGAATAATAAAACATCATATTTTTTCTTTACAAAAATAACCATAGCAGGTTATGTGCAAAGAATGGATTCATATTAATGGAAAGTTTAAAGCTCCATGCAGTAATCTAGAAAGAGCTATGTTAGAGCTCTTGCCACAAAAACATCCCCCCCCCCCCCCCCCGTGGCCTTAAACCAACTTTTGCAAAGCACCATTAAATAAAGACAAACTATTGTAGTTTCCCAACAATTATAATACTTCAGTGGATTTGGTAGGTAGAGAGTGCAACCTTTTAAAAAGGCATTACTAGTCAGGTTTAATTATTATTATCCATCAAATAAATGCTACCCCTAAATGAAATTCCATTGTGGTAATAAATGAATCTAAAATGTTGAAGAAGGCATTCATCCCATCCACATAGAACAGTTATAGGGAACTCTTGTTTCATGAGCTAGATTCACATTTTAGGGCTCGCCATCCACCCTACTTTTGTTCTGCATTACCTGCCCCTTCTTCCTACAGTGGTTTGCAGGAAAACCCATTCTCTTATCTCTGATGAGAGTTCAAAGATGAGAGATTTCTCTACTAAGTGCTGAAGAAATACAGGTTGCTATCAGTGAAAAGATCAGAGAAAAGAGTGGTTATCTAAAAATCTTTACATTTCAAAAAAGTACTTAAGAAGTATTTCTAAAGGCATTTAAAAAACAGAGTATTTTAACTTTTAAATCCCATGATGTTCAAACTCTTAAATTACACAGAATTGTGTTGTGCTTCGCATGCCTGAAACCTGTTGTACTGCATTCTGAGTGGTATGTATGGGGCATCCCACTTTGGTCCCTTCTACGCTGGCATATTAAATCTAGATTATCTGCTTTGATGATCTGGATTATATGGCAGTGTAGAAGGGACCCTTTTCAGGTGCTTTAAAAATGTCCAGGTTTTTCCTCCTCCCATTTTCTCTCTGAGTCTTCAGCTTACTTCAATTGCTGTCAACTTAATTCAAAAACCAAAGATAGTTCAAGTTCAATTAACTCAGTAAGAGGAGGGAAAGGGGTGTAATTTTGCTGTTTTCAATGGGTTCAGGTGAAAGCAAACTGCTACAGCCTCTCCTAGGTTGTATGTTCTTCATTAATGACTGTTGCAGTCTTAGTCTTAATCTTGTTGTGAGCTACCTTTGGTAAGAGTATTGGAAGAAATATAAGATATAAATAAAACAAGAAATAAAATAATGATTCTTCTAATACCAGTGCCTTGTATTCAATGGAAGGATGTATGCTTATGATTCAGCTGCCACAATATTTGAGAGATGTAAAGGCTTTTTAAAAAGTTGAATGGCAGCTGGGTGGTCGTTGGGGAAATTGTGTTTTTGTTGTTATTAACAAGTTACCTTTTACAGTAGAGCTCGAAATGATATCAGGTTAAAAATCTGTGATTCAGCTGAGGCTCATTTCTACAAAGAACCATGTACTCCTGAATAAATTTGAGAATCAAGCTATTCCATGGTGAGGCATGACATCATCTAGAGCAGTGGTTCTCAACCTGTGGGTCTCCAGGTGTTTTGGCCTACAACTCCCAGAAAATGAAATCCCAGCTAGTTTACCATCTGTTAGGATTTCTGGGTGTTGAAGGCCAAAACATTTGGGGACCCACAGCTTGAGAACCACTGATCTAGAGACTTTTAAAACTGGTTCAGTCCTTGAAACAGCTGTCTGGGTCTTTTGTTCTCTCACAGTATTTTAACTATATCCATCCAATCCATCTCTGGATTATGATTCACTTTAAGAACCTGATGGATGTTTACTCAAAGTAAATCCCACTGGGTTTACATGGATAATTTGGCTGCAATCCTATTCACACTTTGCTGCTAGCAAATCCTATTGAATTTCTGAGTAGGCAAGTGTGAAATCACAATGTTCAGTTTCTATGCACTTTAAAAGAAAAGATAGTTGTTCAATGTTCCAGTTGTTCTCAAATGACATTTCATCATTTGATTCAGTGGCAGTGTGACTTCCATTTCAATAGGTTAGTGAATCCACTCTGAGTTTTAGTATGAATTTCACAGAAACTATTGGGCTTAGGTTTTAGCATCTTGTATATCTTGTATATGCCATATGATGGGGGAAGGATGTAATGTTTTTCTGATGTTGCAGTTGATTTTATTTTGTCTTATTTTATTTTATTGCATGTGTTCTAATCTGTATTTTTGGGCCTCTTCTCTTGTAAGCCGCCCCTAGTCCCTTTGGTGAGATGGTGGCAGGGTATAAAAATAAAGTTGTTGTTGTTGTTGTTGTTGTTATTATTATTATTATTATTATTATTATTATTATTAGGAGAGAGGGTGTTCTGGGCACCATGAGGCACCCCACATGACTGTCGGTACAATGGCATGGCCCCAGGAACTGTATGAAGAGGTCCTTTGTGGTAGTTTGGGCTATGACTCGATGCATGGCATATTCCAAAGATTGTGCCTTTGAATTTTTTAAATCAGCTATTGTTCTCTTTAATTAATGTAGTCATTTTATCACCAAGACTAAAAGTCTAAGCATTGTTGATAAGAAGGAAGTTCTATTAAAGCTGAACTGAGCAATTGCTGAGGACTTCAGCCTTTATTGATCCTCCCCTGGGAACATGGAGGGTTCCATCCCTCATTTTCTACTGCCAAAATGGGAGGCTCCACAACATTTGGTCCCACTCCCCCAAGTCCCACAGAATACATTGGGACTTATAAGCCATTTCACCAAATGTCAAGGTATTTTCAGGTTCAAGCTTTTTAGCCTGAACCTTTTAAATCAACCAATCAATATCCATCTTTCTCCTTATATAGGATTGAAGACAACTTGAGGGTTGATCAAATTGAAAAGGCCTTGATATAGATAGTAAGTTACTATCTTCTCACTTTTTGTTTGGAAAATACCTTATGGGACTAAAAGGTTAATTTCTCCATTGGCACAAATGTAGCAAAATAACACATAGCAGAAGTTTTAAAGTATATTATGGGCCATCTGTGGGGCCATCATACCTAGGTTGAGGAAATAGGGGTGCAGGGACTCTAAGAACTCCATAACAATGGACTTGGAGAATATATGTGACCTACAGACTACACTTTGCATGTCTTTGTATTGAAGTATGGCTTATATGAAATGAAACTGTAACCATTAGAATACCTGACATATTTTCCTTTTCCTACTCCCCCCATACATGTCTTTCTTCTGTGAAAATAGAATTACCTGATATCTTGTGGGCTTGTTGTAGGCATTCTTCACAGAAAAGTCTGAGTTTTGAATACTTGACTCAAAACGAACTTTCTGAAACATACAAATGTTTAACATTTCATCATAACGACAAGGTTTTATGAAAACATCTAAAACCAAGCTCAAAGACGAAGATCAGCAGATAAAAGTTGCTAAAAACCTTAGTTTTCTTTTATCCTTGACTCCTAGTTACTCTTTGACTATGTAAGAAACTGTTTAAACATCACCATTTTGTGAAGATTGCCTCTTACTTAGTTAAATATGAGTGCGTTTTGTCACAACTCTCAAACAACTACATAGATCCAGTTTTCACAGTGTTGGAGCATGATTTCAGATTTCACTTGGGGCTGTTGAAGAAAAATAATTTAGTCTTGAACACATATGCTGTTTCTTAGCATGTGTTTGTATTTGTCTTTCTATTCGTAGATAAATTAAATTGCCAGAATGGAAGCATTTGGAAAGCAAAGGCTTCTTTACATGTTTGATGTTGTTGTTCATTCGTTCAGTCGTCTCCGACTCTTCGTGACCTCATGGACCAGCCCACGCCAGAGCTCCCTGTCGGCCGTTACCACCCCCAGCTCCCTCAAGGTCAGTCCAGTCACTTCAAGGATGCCATCCATCCATCTTGCCCTTGGTCGGCCCCTCTTCCTTTTGCCTTCCACTTTCCCAAGCATAATTGTCTTCTCTAGGCTTTCCTGTCTCCTCATGATGTGGCCAAAGTACTTCAACTTTGCCTCTAGTATCTTTCCCTCCAGTGAGCAGTCGGGCTTTATTTCCTGGAGGATGGACTGGTTGGATCTTCTCGCAGTCCAAGGCACTCTCAGCACTTTCCTCCAACACCACAGCTCAAAAGCATCGATCTTCCTTCGCTCAGCCTTCCCTAAGATCCAGCTCTCACATCCGTAGGTTACTACAGGGAATACCATGGCTTTGACTAGGCGGATCTTTGTTGCCAGTCTGATGTCTCTACTCTTTACTATTTTATCGAGATTGGACATTGCTCTCCTCCCAAGAAGTAAGCGTCTTCTGATTTCCTGGCCACAGTCTGCATCTGCAGTAATCTTTGCACCTAGAAATACAAAGTCTGTCATGGCCTCCACGATTTCTCCCTCTATTTTCCAGTTGTCAATCATTCTTGTTGCCATAATCCTGGTTTTTTTGACATTTAGCTGCAACCCGGCTTTTGCGCTTTCTTCTTTCACCTTGATTAGAAGGCTCCTCAGCTCCTCCTCGCTTTCGGCCATCAGAGTGGTGTCATCTGCATATCTGAGGTTGTTAATGTTTCTTCCAGCAATTTTCACCCCAGCTTTGCATTCATCCAGCCCCGCACATCGCATGATGTGTTCTGCATACAAGTTAAAAAGGTTGGGTGAGAGGATGCAGCCTTGCCGTACGCCTTTCCCAATCTTGAACCAGTCTGTTGTTCCGTGGTCAGTTCTTACTGTTGCTACTTGGTCCTTGTACAGATTCCTCAGGAGAGAGACAAGGTGGCTTGGGATGCCCATCCCACTAAGAACTTGCCACAATTTATTATGATCCACACAGTCAAAGGCTTTAGAATAGTCAATGAAGCAGAAGTAGATGTTTTTCTGAAACTCCCTGCCTTTCTCCATTATCCAGCGGATATTGGCAATCTGGTCTCTCGTTCCTCTACCTTTTCTAAACCCAGCTTGAACATTTGGCAACTCTCGCTCCATGTATTGCTGGAGTCTTCCTTGCAGGATCTTGAGCATTACCTTACTGGCATGAGAAATAAGGGCCACTGTGCGGAAGTTGGAGCAGTCTTTCGCATTTCCCTTTTTTGGTATGGGGATATAAGTTGATTTTTTCCAGTCTGATGGCCATTCTTGTGTTTTCCATATTTGCTGGCAAATGGCATGCATCACCTTGACAGCATCATCTTTTAAGATTTTAAACAGTTCAGCTGGGATCCCGTCGTCTCCTGCTGCCTTGTTGTTAGCAATGCTTCTTAAGGCCCATTCAACCTCACTCCTCAGGATGTCTGGTTCTAATTCATTCACCACACCGTCAAAACTATCCTCGATATTATTATCCTTCCTATACAGATCTTCTGTATAGTCTCGCCACCTTCTCTTGATCTCTTCAGCTTCTGTTAGGTCCCTGCCATCTTTGTTTCTTATCATACCAATTTTTGCCTGAAATTTACCTCCAATGTTTCTAATTTTCTGGAAGAGGTCTCTTGTCCTTCCTATTCTGTTGTCTTCTTCCACTTCCATGCATTGCTTATTTAAAAATAGTTCCTTATCTCTTCTGGCTAACCTCTGGAATTGCGCATTTAACTGGGCATATCTCCCCTTATCCCTGTTTCCTTTTGCTTTCCTCCTTTCTTGGGCTACTTCCAGTGTCTCAGCAGACAACCATTTTGCCTTCTTGGTTTTCTTTTTCTTTGGAACGTACTTTGTTGCCGCCTCCTGAACAATGTCTCGGACTTCTGTCCATAGTTCTTCTGGGACTCTGTTTACTAAATCTAGTCCTTCAAATCTGTTCTTCACTTCCACTGTATATTCGCTAGGAATGTTAGTGAGATCATATCTAACTGGTCTGTGTATTTTCCCTGATCTCTTTAGTTTTATTCTAAATTGGGCAATAAGAAGTTCGTGATCTGAGCTACAGTCAGCCCCAGGTCTTGTTTTCACCGACTGGATGGATGTCCGCCACCTTTGGCTGCAAAGGATGTAGTCAATCTGATTTCGGTGTTGACCGTCTGGTGAGGTCCATGTGTAAAGCCGCCTTTTAGGTTGTTGGAAGAGAGTATTAGTTATACACAGTGAGTTTTCCTGGCAAAATTCTATCAGCCTGCGTCCCGCTTCATTTTGTTCTCCCAGACCATGCTTGCCTGTGATCCCAGTTGTCATTTGACTTCCCACCTTGGCATTCCAGTCTCCTGTAATGAAAATAATGTCTCTTTTTGGTGTATTATCCAGTAGTTCCTGCAGATCCTCATAGAACTGATCTACTTCTGCTTCTTCAGCAGCTGTGGTTGGGGCGTATATTTGGATCACTGTAATGTTGAAAGGCTTTCCTTGCACTCGAATTGAGATCATTCTGTCATTTTTTGGGTTGTATCCAAGCACCGCTTTAGCGAATTTCTTATTAATTATGAAGGCTACTCCATTTCTTCGATGTTCCTCTTGTCCGCAGTAGTAGATCTGGTGGTCTTCTGATGTGAAGTGGCCCATTCCAGTCCATTTCAGTTCGCTGACCCCCAGAATGTCTATCTTTAGTCTTGACATCTCACCAATAACAACATCCAATTTGCCCTGGCTCATAGATCTTACATTCCAGGTTCCTATGGTGTGTTGATCTTTAGAGCATCGGATTCGTCGTTCACCTCCAGTACCGTCGGCCGCTAGCCTTCCTTTCGGCTTTGAGCTAGCTGCGTCATCACATCTGGGGCTAGTTGAACTTATCCTCTGCTCCTCCCCAGTAGCATTTTGGCCATCTTCCGACCTGGGAGTCCCATCTTCCAATGGCATACCGACATATCTCTGTTTGTACTGGTCCATTTAGTTTTCTTGGCAAGGATACTGGAGTGGTTTGCCATTGCCTTCCCCAGGGATCACGCTTGGTCTGACCTCTCTGCCACAACCGTCCCGTCTTGGGTGTCCCTTCACGGTTTCGCTCATGACATCATTGAGGTGCTCAAGCTCCAGCGCCCCGACAAGGCGGTGATCCTTTGCTGGAGATGTTTGATAGTTTTAGCAAAATAGCTCCTTCTGAAAAGCTCTGGGGAATGTGCTCAAAACCTCTGGATTAGCAGAAATGCTGAGTAGAAGAATATTATGTTTAAGCTTTTCCTTATTAGCATTTTAATAACTACAGGGTTTTAAAAATTGTATGTGTATTGCTATTGTTCAATGTTAAGGTGATTTGTAGTATAGAATTAAATTATGTTAAAAGAAAATTACAATATTATATTATACCCATAAGAAAAGGCGAAATAGTGCCGTGGACTACAATACTAGATTGCATGATTTTAAATAATTGGTTTTAAGGTTTTATTATGTTTTAATGATAGTTTTAATGCTTATATTTTTATTATGAGTGTTTTTGGCATCTAATTGTTGCCTATATATGTAAGCCGCCTTGAGTCCCCTACGAGGTCGAAAAGGGCGGGGTATAAATACAGTAAATAAATAAATAGTAAATATCAAAGCAATTGTCAGAATTAACACTAAAACCTAGTCCATTTATAATAAAGGGGGCAAGAGAGAGATAAAATCATACCAAGTACAACGATATTCTCATAAGAGTGGGCAAATTTGGAGGACTTCAGTGGCAGTTATATGTTTGCAAATCGCAAGATTTATCATGAAAAACAAAAAAAAATGTTTTGGGATTTTTAAAAAACTACTGGTATATTGTATTGTTATTTGTTTGGGGGATGAGGAGAGTCATATGCCATGGAGGCTTCTCAGAGCATGGCTTTCTCATTTTTTTATATTAAAAAATATGAGGTGTTTGAGAGAACTCAACTGTTGTTATTTCTACCCTGCTTTATTTCTCTAAATTGAGACCCAAAGTGGCTCTAACAATAAAAGCAATATTATATCTAACTTAAACCCGAAAACATGCAAATTTTAAAATAGAATTAAACATGGAAATATTAAAAATACATAGTTAAAACCAATTAAGCCACTAACACTATGAGCTTGAGGGACACATAAGGCCCTTTGAGCCGCATAATTTCTGCAGTTGTTGTCACAACCTCAGATGTGTGACAACAACTGCATAAAACATGTTCCCTTTCCCCTTTCTACAGATGTTATAATTATATTTCTGTCTCTACTGTCCTTTTCCCTCCTGATATTCAGCTCTAACTTGGTCAACTACTTGTACACAGAGGTCATACCAGTGTCTTCCTAACCAATGCAATGTAGTGACTGGATTGTCATGCTAGAATCCAGAAAGCCTTGGTTCAAACTCACTGGGTTACCTGACCTTAAAACAACTACTAGCATTTGTGAAGGAAGGGAGAGTAGTGATAGACCCCTTCCATTCCTAGTAATTCTGCTCTCTTGGAGGACTGAGCTGTACCATGCAGATTGTCCTGCAATTTCTAGACTCCTTTAAGTATGGAAGACACTGCCCTGGCACTACTGTTGAAGTATCAGCCAACTGCCAGTCAAATCACTATAGAATGGAGGAGGTTACCATTTCTTCCTTGGGTAACCATGATGGATCTGTCGCTATAGGCATGCCTCAACTACCTAAAAGATTTGTTGTGTGGATAAAATAGCATATACTATCTTACACTCACCTGAGGAATTAAACAGAGGAACAGAGTATGGGGACTGTAAGAAAGAAAAGAATGACAAGTGACATACCCGCAGCTTGGAATTCAGCATGCCCATCTCAAGATCATTTTCACAGTTTTTGGCCTTAGATTTGCAGAGCTTTATGAGGCACATTTTAATTCTCATTATGAGATAATAAAACGACTTAGGGCTTGGCACTAGGTTGAAAGGAGCAGGTAGAGTCCTCCCCTCATCGAAATATGAGAGCCAGAGCTTTGCACGCGCAAACTTCCACTCCACATCTGCATCCTCCTGCAAAAGGAAGAACGGAGTGATTTGTTTTTCAAAAGGCAGCATTAGATGTTGGGAAGACAGGGATCCATCACCTTTATCTCATTGTCACCAGGGTGTTTTTGATTTTGCTCTTATTTCACAGCTGCCAGAATATTTTGCCCTTAAAGTCAGTCTTCAGTGAAATGACTAATTCTAATTTGCCTTTGTAAGAAGTCATGCATCAAACTCATCAAGAAAAAAATGCATTCCTTTAGCAAGCTTAAATCTGTTGAGTATTTGAAGATATCCTCTCTGATAGCGGAGTATTATAAAATTAGATCTGATTTCCAAAATATTTTGCAATTTGTTTCTTTATTATCAGTGAGTGCATGATGTTCAAACAACTCAATTTTGTGTGAAGATAATGCCTGTCTATGTGATTGTGAAAGAACTCAAGGCATAAATAGCAGTTTTAACTCTATGGGGGAAAAATGCAAGATTGGCGTTGTTTATTTTGGTATAAGGGACAGCTTAATTCTTTTCTGCTCCTTGTACCTTTGGATATTCTGAATAAACTATTGTTTGCTGAATGTTGCTATCTCCTTCAGTAATATAACATGCTAACTGCTGATAGTCCCATTTTGTATCTGCAGTATGATAAAAAGGCAGCGTGCTTTAGATTTCAGGCCACTCATTCTGATCCAATCATGCGTTCCAAAAAGGTTTAGAGATAAATATTTTATTTATATATTGATTAGGTGTAATTAAATCTACAGTATTAGAAATATTTAAGATACAAATTGGGTCTGAAATGCTTGGGATGATTAGGTTTCTTTTTTTTTTTGGATTTTAGATTCTTCTTTCAAATTTGGGAATATGTATATGCACAGTGAATGAGGGCTCGGGGAAAAGGGGTTAGTCAAGTATCGTACATCTAGCACCACCTCCCCTTCCCGCACCACATACACTATTCCTTGCTCCATTACTACAGGGGACATCATAGAGGAAAATGAAGAGTGGGAATGTGGAATTCTGCTTAAGAAGGTCCCTGCAAAAACAGAGATCTCACATACTTCCCTAGCTGTTACTGGTACACTTGCTGCTCTTTTAGCAAAGTAGACAAGAATTAAAATCCTATGTCACTTCTTCTGCTATTCATTTCATTAAGTGGCTAATGGGGTCACTCTGCATTCAGCCTCACAGTCCATTTCCAGGGCGCCTTCCCTGCTGCACTCTAGCATTGATTGCTTGGAAGACAATGCAGACATTTCTGGGATATCTGCTTTTTCATGTGTTAAAAATTGTCTGCATTTACTCTCAATGTGTTTCCTTCACTGTCTTCAGAATAGTTTCTATAGGCTGCATAGCGTAAATGATAAATGGACAAGCCTCCAGAAATTGGGTTCTATCATACTAACTGCAGCCCAAACTGATCCAAAGATTAGAATGGCCAAAAACCTTCTTTCTACAAATGATCTGTAAATGAAATAAACACAACAGATAGCGTGGAGATGAATTTTCACATTCCTTCGTCTGTATCCATAGCTAAGAATAAAACAGGAAAGTGAATATTTTTGCAAAATGCAACCATAAATTAAAGCAAACTTTATGTTATATCATTACATTTGTTTGTCTCACCTCAATTTCCTGATAGGAATTGTTGATCATGGCTATTAACATGTTGAGGAGCACAACCACCATGGTGACGTTATAGACGCCGTAGAGCACATAGCCAATGTTTTCTATAAACTTGTGATCATACTTCAGCACCACTGATATCACCTCCGACAAACCAAATATGGACCAGAATAAGGTTTTAAAACTTTCTTCTACCCTAAATACAAAATAAAGAAATTTACTTATTCATTCATAAACTAGTCAGCAGTATAAAAGGATCATAGTAAAATAAATGGTAGTCTCCTAATGTAAATAATTATGGCTTCATTTCGATCACTAGTTCCAAATATAATTAACCAATGAATGCGAATTTACCTATGTTATTTCCCCAGTTGATGATTCCAGTTAGAACTAACTGACTGCATTCAGACCTTTCTGTCCTTTTATTACAAGTGGTAATGATATTAAGAGGTTACGGGTGGTGTTGACCACTACAGGGGATGATTCCAAAATTACTGTCTTGCTCAGAAAGGGCATTCTCCCTGCCCCACCCAACCTTTCCATGTGGTGGTGGGGTGTGTGGCTTCCCCTCCCCTCCACTTCCTTCCCTTCCTCCAGCAGGCTTAGCCTCCCTCAGTTGCGGCCTCTTTCCTGCTGCAGCTCCTGGTGCTGAACCAGGTACTATCACAACAACATGGCACTTTTCAAATGAAAGTTGGTGGGCAGCTGCCTGATCCTGGTATAATGGCAGGCAGGAAAGGGGACTTCTGTCTGGGGCAAGCACTTAACCATTCCTCTGCTCATGTAGCTATGGTAGGACCCAGTGGCAGGTATGTTTTAGGGGAAAGAAAGCTGTGTGATATGGAAGAGTTATATTACAGAACCTAAGGCTGGTAGGCTCCTGGCTGCCAGAGACAACCTCCCTTCCCCATAATCAGTGACATTGACTCTAGTGACAGTACTAATCATAAGGGTTTTAATCTATGGTTGTAGTATCCTTACATCATATTTCTTGAAGTGATAAAGATGCATGGCATGTTATAAGTGCTTATTTTCCTCCGTAATTTCCCAACTATACTTTCATATAAGGCTGTGATCTGCACTTTTAAGAGGTGGTCAGGATTAAGCAGGTTCAGTATAGTGTAGCAGTTTGAATGTTGGGTTAGGATTCTTGGAGACAAAGGTTGAACAAATGTTCAAATTTCCACACAATCATGAAACACACTGGGTGACCATATACAAGTCACACACAGTCAGCAAACCTCCTTGGATAAATCATGCCATGAGAACTCTAGGGGTGGGGGGTGCTATCATAAATTGTAGTTAACCTGAAAACACACACCAACAGCCATAAGCCTTCAGAGTTAGAATCAATCCCATTTGTGCCACCATGAAAGCAAACTGACCTGAGCCACTTATTTTCTCAATTCCACAAAAGGAGGGTTGGGCAGAAAGCTAGGTCTTGGTTTTTCCCAATGTTAGGAGCTAACTAGTTAAATTCAATTGATTTATGAATTAAATTAGAAATTTGTCACTGCATGGTAACTAGAACCACTTATTTCTCGAATAAAGACGTTTGCTCTTATTCCTCACTTTTTTTTAAATGTGGCTTTCTTATACCCATGTCACCTCCCAAGGAACTATTGATAGGCAACTATGCTATTTGTGAATTGCTCCCTTGAAAGTCTGTCCTGGCCTGCTAAAGCTCAGGGGCATAGACATAACAGTAGCACCAGTGGATTCAGCATATCTTCAGCCAGCTTAGTGTCAAACCATCTGGGTCTTCTCTATCATGTCTAGTTAGCGTTGCACTGAATTTTCATCCTCCTGAGAAAAAGGGACAACGTGTTAGCTATCTATGCACTAGGACCACTAAATAGCGGTATATGAAGAAACTGATTGTTGCAGGGGAAGAATACAAGTGCAATAGGCTCTCCTCTTTCATGGAGGTTAGGGGCACAGGACCCCCTCAAAAGTAGGAAAACTGTCAATTTAAAAACTTTTTGATCTTGAGATAACATCTTTCTAAGAATCTCTAAGGCCCCTTACACACAGCTGAATAAAATCCCACATTTTCTGCTTAAAGGATTATGTGACGGCTTGTGTGGCATATGTAGAATTGTTAGTTGCAAAATTTAAACTGTTGTATTATGCCTGTATACCTTGTATATGAATAGTTGAATTTCATTGGTTATTTACATCTGTCAGTCTATGTTGTTTTACACCAATTGGCTTGCTTCCTCAGCTCATTTGTTTAGGTTCCGCCCCTTCCAAGGGAGAAAGAAAGGTATCTCTTTCTCGCCTTTTTTACCTCGCAAAAAAGGCTCATTAGATGGACATGTGTAAAGCTTGGCCCAAAGCCCCTGTCATGTCATTTCTTACCACCAATTCTTAGGTTTTTTACCCCTGAGACTTATACTTTATGTTCAGACCAACCTGAACGACATTGGGAAGTCTCAGGCGCCTTCATACCATTTCCTTTGGCACCAGAGGAAGGCCTTGTCCTTCAAATATAGGCCATTGGGACTTGGGGTTGTGAGTGTTTCGACCTCATAGCCATTGAGAGAGAGGGAACTTGGAAGGCTTCTCAGCTAAAAACTCCTTGGGCACAGACAGCCAAAGACTGTTATGTATTTCTTCTTTACACCCGTTTTACCTGGAAAGATAACTCTTTGAACAATAAAGCCTATTTCAAATTACCTATGGCGTTTTGTTGATCCTCGAGAGTTCCAGTTTCCCTAAAGGACGACAAGAAGCAATCCCCTGGGAAATAGTTGCCACGTCCTTTTTCTTTTTTACTAAGAACTATAGATTCCCAGGCAGCGATGGCACAGATTATAAAACTGCTTTTAACTGGAATATATGGCAGTGTGGACTCAGCTATCCCAGTTCAAAGCCAATATTGTGATATTGATATTCTGGGATATAGGACTGTGTGGAAGGGTTCCAGATTCTTTAGCACAAGAAGTTGTCCATAGATTCACATAAAAGGCCCTACAAATGCCTAGAGAAGTGTTCTCTAGGATTCTCAATGTCTTCTGTGGAAAGACATTTAGAATCTGAAAAATCTAGAAATACCTAGAGAGAACATATTAAACAAATCTGCAAATAATCAAATATTGAAAAGTTAAACCTGCAAATATGGAGGACTGACTTTAATCTCTTCAGTCTAAAGCCAGTGTAGTCTGATTCCATTTTCACTACTATGGCTATATTTTATGGAATATTAGGATAGAAAATTTGGGGAAGGACATTTAGAACTTTTATTCAGAAAACTCTAGAGCATTCCCAAATCTCAGTCCCAAGTATTCCATAGGATGCCACTATGGCAGTTAAAATTGTAATGTACTACTATAATTGAGTAGTGTGAAAGTACCAGCATACTTCACCATGCTAGTTATAAGCTGGCCAAATTGGTGGTTATTTCTAGGATGGATACTGTAAGAGTTGAAGTTTTGGAAATATGTTTTTACAGTTTGGAAGGCCTTTTCTGCTTTTCTTTTGTTCTTCATTGCACTTAAAGGATTATAAAACTGTTGTTTCATAATCAATAAGGGACTCGGCCAGCATTCTCTCATTACATCTCAACTGTTCCAGTAATGCATCTCTTATAAAGGCACAATTCTGTCTTTCCAGGTACATTACTTATGAAGCTGAAATAACTAACCTCGATCCCTTTAGCATCCCACTATTAACTTCTATTTTAATTTGGATAAGTTCCATTTGGTTTTTAAAAACATTCTCGATTATTTTAATACAGTGTGTCAAATCTGCTATTTTTACTACAACTTTAGAATTAATCTATATTTTGGAATTCTGCCATATTCTCTCTGAAAACTTATGTGTAGCTCTTACTGATTTTTGCTAAAAACCAGGAAGCCCTTGGCTTGAATCTCACCCTTACCATGATCATAGTTGATGGCCTTGAAGCAAACCATCCTCTCCTAGCTTCAGTCACATGTCAACCTACAGCTGGCAATGAAGTTGGCTTAAACTCTGAGGGGAAGGGAAACTGTGTGCATTCTATTTTTGAGAATACTCTTATTGTTTTCCCCCTCCATGAAGCTGCTTTTTCATCATCTGACTTGCCTCCTAACTTTTCTCCTCATTGGCAAACAGCAGCTGCCCTCTGCCTCTACCTGATATTTCTCTGGATGAGGGGACATGGAACTGTGTTAGCTGATTGTTACTCTATATTAGTTTAATGCAGGATATCATCCCTGCAGTTCTGCTGCTGTATCTAAGATGGCCTATATCAATATTAGAAAACTACACGTTAGAGCCGATGTGGCATAGTGGTTTGAATATTGGACTATGATTCTAGAGACCAGCGATCAAGTTACCACTCAGCCATGGACATCCACTTGGACGAGTCAAACACTCTCAGAACAAGAAAATCCTGTGATCACTCTGACACATAAATCAGAAACTTGAAGGCACACAATGATAAAAGTCAACGATTTTTCTATATGCTCTATCTCTCCATCTGCTTTGGAGGATCCCAAACAAAAATCATGAAGTGCACACAGAATTCTATACATATCTACACTGAAGGAGGTAAAACGAAACTTAGGGACTCTCCACACCAACGCAGTTGGTGGGGAGAGCGATTTGCCCCTCCACCCAGAAGGTAGAGAATGGGAGGTTCCTTCGAACCTCCTAGAAGAGGGGAGGGGGCTGGCTGATCACGTGAGCCAGCCTCCTTCCTTCAGTCTTGTTAGACTTTCTACCCGCCACTCCCGCCCATTGACAGTATATTTGGTTGCCCGTTGGAGCTGGGTAGGAATTTTTTGCCTCTCATGTTCTGGAGGGTTTTTTCGCCTACCCTATACTGTTATTAGGGGCTAGATGGGGTGGTTCGGTTTAACTAGGTTAGCATAAATAGATCAGGAAAACACAGACATGGAGGTATACGCAAGGCACCCCTTAAGGGTGGGGGGCAGTGTACAACAATCACTTACCTAGAAGTCAGCAAATGGGTGAGGGGACATCACTTGGCACAGAAA
Organism: Anolis sagrei; assembly: GCF_037176765.1. Lineage (NCBI taxonomy): Eukaryota > Metazoa > Chordata > Lepidosauria > Squamata > Anolidae > Anolis > Anolis sagrei. Next base: position 90,061,079 of record NC_090022.1, on the reverse strand, counting down.
TAGGAGAAGCTGATTACAATAATATGAGACAGGCTTCTCCAGACTTTTACCTTCAGGTTGCCCAGTTGGGGATCCAGGGCACACAGATATTACACACTAATTAGCCGAGGACGCTGCCTCGGCTAGCCACCAAGTTCCTAGACACATAGTTTAGTTCAGTTAAACTTAAATAGGTAACATTCAATAAAAGTTGCCCAATTTGAATCCATATCATGGTTGTCTGTCTCGTTATTTCTGGGGTCAAGGGGCAAACAGATTTACTTTCTGAAAACTGTACAGGATGACTATACTCCACACTTATGGAAGTACTAAATTACACTCAGTGGAATTTAGCTCTGTAAATGCATGAAATGACAGTGTTCTATCATTTATACCATACTTCATGTTCTAATATTTTATTTTGATTTACTTTGTGAAAACCAAGCTGGGTTTAGAAAAGGCAGAGGAACGAGAGACCAGATTGCCAATATCCGCTGGATAATGGAGAAAGGCAGGGAGTTTCAGAAAAACATCTATTTCTGCTTCATTGACTATTCTAAAGCATTTGACTGTGGGGATCATGATAAATTGTGGCAAGTTCTTGGAGGTATGGGCATACCAAGCCACCTTGTCTCTCTCCTGAGGAATCTGGACAAGGACCAAGTAGCAACAGAAAGAACTGACCATGGAACAACAGACTGGTTCAAGATGGGCAAAGTTGTACGGCAAGGCTGCATACTCTCACCCAACCTTTTTAACCTGTATGCAGAACACATCATGCGATGTGCGGGGCTTGATGAATGCAAAGCTGGGGTAAAAATTGCTGGAAGAAACATTAACAACCTCAGATATGCAGATGACACCACTCTGATGGCCGAAAGCGAGGAGGAGCTGAGGAGCCTTCTATTCTAATCAAGGTGAAAGAAGAAAGCGCAAAAGCTGGGTTGCAGCTAAACATAAAAAAAAAAAATCAAGATTATGGCAACAAGAATGATTGACAACTGGAAAATAGAGGGAGAAAATGTGGAGGCCGTGACAGACTTTGTATTTCTAGGCGCAAAGATTACTGCAGATGCAGACTGTGGCCAGGAAATCAGAAGACGCTTACTTCTTGGGAGGAGAGCAATGTCCAGTCTCGATAAAATAGTAAAGAGTAGAGACATCAGACTGGCAACAAAGATCCGCCTAGTCAAAGCCATGGTATTCCCTGTATTAACCTACGGATATGAGAGCTGGACCTTAGGGAAGGCTGAGCGAAGGAAGATTGATGCTTTTGATCTGTGGTGTTGGAGGAAAGTTCTGAGAGTGCCTTGGACTGCGAGAAGATCCAACCAGTCCATCCTCCAGAAAATAAAGCCCGGCTGCTCATTGGAGGGAAGGATATTAGAGACAAAGTTGAAGTACTTTGGCCACATCATGAGGAGACAGCAAAGCCTAGAGAAGACAATTATGCTGGGGAAAGTGGAAGGCAAAAGGAAGAGGGGCCGACCAAGGGCAAGATGGATGGATGGCATCCTTGAAGTGACTGGACTGACCTTGAAGGAGCTGGGGGCGGTGACGGCCAACAGGGAGCTCTGGCGTGGGCTGGTCCATGAGGTCACAAAGAGTCGGAGATGACTGAACGAATGAAAAACAACGTGAAAACCAAAATGTAAATATTACAGTCCCTGAAAAATATATTATTATGTCTTATCACTAAACTCAAAAGAGGACAGATATTATTACATTGCATCATTGGCTTTTGAGAAAATAAAGAGAAGTAACAGTATTTTGCTATATGCAATAGAATTGAGTGATAATGTAAATATCTCATTTCCTTTCTCTGTAGTGTTGGTCAGACCCAAATACCTCTTCTGTTGATGAAACAGATGCTTATCTGGTTTATAATAGGTTGAACTTCAGAATGGCAGAAGTCAGGTAAATGATTCAATTTTATCTAGTGAATAGCCTAGCCTGCAGATTGTTTCCTTTTTAATACAGGTTATCTCCCTTACTATAATGCACTGAAATATGTCTGGTTTCATAAAGAAATAGGATTTTACCCAATTACTTCACATTTAAAACTGAACAGAGGATATGATGTTCTTTATCAAGCAAATAATTAAAGGCATGTACCAATATATGACATTAAAAAACTATTTAATAAAGTAGTGTACAGTGAGCATTAGACTTATTTCCAGCAGGACTGATCACTTATGCAAATCTCGCAACTGCATAATTTATTTCATGTCAAAGGGGAAAAAAAACCCAAACATAATTCATGTTTAGAAGTGAGACTCTTGTGCCTTATAAATGCAATTGCCTTACAGAGCAAACTGCAGTTCTAACTCAAGAGGCACCAGCTGTAAAGGATTAGGATTAAATTTAAGACTCTTCTTTCTGTGGAACCGTTTTCAGATGATCACAGAAATCCAAAACCAGAATGATATGCCAGCAGAACTGCTCTGTTGACCAAGATACGCTGTCAAATGAGCCAAAGGGTAGGGGAGAAGCCAGTTTATTTTGGAACCAATCCTCTTCCAGTCCAAGAACAGTGGCACAGAGTTAGACCAGAGTGAGGCCACTTGAAAAAAATCCAAATTTTATGTAATAGTAAAGTTATTTCTCACAACCCTAGACTTAGAGAACTCTTGATACCATACACCTTCAGCTGCCCTATGCAAGCTCATGTAGTTCTTGACCATTTTAGCCAATTCATATTGAACACTTGAATTACAAGTCAGACCATCTTTGAATTCCAGATATTGATCTGGAATATCAAAATGCAAAAACATTTTGTAGGATTTTAGAGAATAACATGAGTAACATAAGCTTTCACAGACTAGTCTTCTTCATTCCATACATCAGAGAAAATAGTGTTTGGGTGCGCTTAAACTGCGGAATGAAGTTTGATAGCACTTTTACTGCTATGGTTGAATGGGCCAATACATTCAGTCATTAATTGGATAGATAGATAGATAGATAGATAGATAGATAGGGATATGGATATATGGATGACTTGTGGAATGGAGTCTGCAAGTCAGACCATTCCTTCTGTTCCCACCATTGGGAGCAATGTACTTGAGAGGATGTAATAGTGAGACTTCTTTGCCTTCCTTGAGGAATCACTCCCTTCCCAGAGGCCTAATTGGTGCTATGTTGAACTCATTTCAATACCAAGAAACATTGCTTTTTATTAATGCCTTTGGGGTCTAATTAATTTATCCAAATCAGCACATTTGTTACGTTTAGCCAGTACTTAAGCTGTGCTGTTTTAACTTGTAAAATTGATCAGTATGCTTTTAGGCTGCAATCTTATATGACTCTGTGAAGCATAGTAGTTACACTCGTGGAACTACATCACACCGAGGCATTTATCCACCCTTAGACATGCCTTAGGGCCACAAAAGCCTCCCTCCCATAGTCATTCATGCCTGCAGAAGACACACAAGGAATTTCAGAAATATCTGGCTACATTCCCATAGGCAGCAGCAATTCTGTCAGCTCTGGAGATCTCGGCAGAATGCAAGCATTTCATGTCTGGCAATAGGTACATAGCCAGCTACTTCTGCAACCCCACACTGCTCCCTCTAAGCATGGATGTAAATAGGGAACTCCTGTGGTTCTACATAGGTCCATTGGGTAGGGGGCTTTTGTAGCAATGGAGAAAGGAAAAGAACATCTAAATGGCTCAGAATAGTCATAGACAAGTGTAAGGTTGATTTAGTCCAATTCTGTGTATGACAACTCAGAAGTAAATCTTAGTGAGCATAGGAGATGATTACCCTAAGGTATGTATATATAGGATTTAGTTGGAAAAAATCCAAATTTTATGTAATGTTAAAGTCAGTCTATAATAAAAAAAGACAGGCATTTTGAAATGTGCCATGGCTACACCACAGAGAAAGTATGAAGGGAGATTTCAGTCATTGGCAGCCACTTCTCTTTTTAAGAGGAAGCTTTTATATGATTTCTGGTTCAGCAAAAGAAATTAATGTAAATGTAAATGAGTCCAGCTTCAATTTTCAGAAAGAGAGCAGTGCATAATTAATAACAGTGCCTTTTGAGAGCAGCTTTCAGAATTTGCCAGCAGAGCTCACTCCACATTCAAATATGATTTAAGTTTGGAGTAGTATCTGAGAATAACTTCCCATCGCTTAAAATTCAAGGTCTCTTTTAACATATGAATCTTTCTGTTACTGATCCATGAGTTAAACCTATTGTAAACAGTTCCTGCCTCCAATTTATGGAACAACCAAGGTGGTGGTTAGTGCTACTCTTTAAAATTAAGTCTAGCTCAATAAACTTTTGAATGGACAGACTTAACAAGAAAATAGCATTCTCAGCAGGATTGTCAAAATTCTTCCCTCTAAACACTGCTGAGTTGTATGTCTATCCATTCCACACCATGGGTTATGTTGGCTAGATGTTGGGCTAATTAGAAATCAATTTTACTTTATTTTATATCCTGCTCTCTATCATGTGATCTCAATGTGGCATGTAAGTAAAATGTATGTAAATGTTTTCTAAATTCAGATTTTAAAACAATAAAACATATTAACAAAATAAATTTTTAATAGATTAAGCCATTTCAAACAATCCTCCTCCCACCCACAAAATGATTGATTCCAACTTCTTTTCCAGTTTGACCTTCAACAATATTTGGAGGGCTTCACATTATTCACATTCTGGATTTAGTGATGGTGACACTTTTAAATGTGGGGCCTTGTCCAGGAGCCATATGTCTATTACCACTGACAAAATTAGCCACATTAGTTAAACTAGAAGTGTCTGGACAATGTGTACCTTCAATATCTATTTGAGAGATCTGGAAAATTCTCGAAAACAGATTTTTGAAATAACGCGGGAAAATAATATTTGAGGTTATCTGAGGGGTAATATCACAGCTCTCCTAGTTCTTTTGCCAGAACTGGTTCCATCACTGGAAGGACAACACTGAATTCCTACCCTTGATTCATGGAGTTTTCTATGGAGGAAGAAACTGGTAAAACCCTAACCAAATAGTCATTGCCAGAGAAAACATTGTGAAATTCATGAAATCACCATACACCACCAGGTGATTTAAAACACAGGCAATGGAAAAGCATTTAACTTAGCCTACAGCCAAATTTGAAATTGCCTATACTATTTTAATGAATGTAAGAAATAAAAATTAAAAGAATAAGAAACAACCAGCTCTCCTCTCTCCCCAAGAACTGCAACCTCTTGTGCATCTTCCATATAACGTCTTCAATCAAGTTATACATTATTTTCCACTCATAACAGCTGTAGAAAAAAGATCTGTGCACTTGAAAGTAAAATTAATGGCATACTTGCAATAAGGAGTTGTAATAAGTGAACCCTTCTAACTGCTTTATTGTGAACAATGTTGCTTTACACCAGGCCTGCACAACATACATCCCACAAACCAGATGCAGCCTGCATAGGCCTTCCTTGCAACGCGGGGCTGAGGTCATGCCTCTCCCCAATCTCACCCTGTTTGGCAGGGCTTTCCCCTTGACACTCAGCCCTTTGCATACCTGCTAGGCATGTAAAGTGCCAAGGGAGAAGCTGAGATGCATCCTGAGCTTTGTTCTGCTCCCATGGGAACAGAGCACATCTGAAGAGAGGCCTGGGTTCTCCCATGGGCCTAGGCCCCCAGCACACGTGCCTGCTGAAGTGTATAGGTGTGTGAAGAGCTGAGAGCATAGGCCTGTCCTCAGCTTTGCTCCATTCCCATGGGGGGTCTCCCTTAGGGCTTGGACCCCAAGGGACTTGCACAATTCTCTCAAGGGTGGGGAAGGGGTGGGCTTCCCATTTGACAGGGAGCGGGGAGTAGGTATTACCCGTGGAAGGCTTTGGGGCAAAACTTGGCCCTTCACAACGCATTACATAGATACCAACTGTTACAATTCGTATTGGTGATTTGGCATTGCTAATACTGATTTTTTCATATCAGATTGAAATATATTCATATTCAAGATTAGGCTTGGTTTTGAAGCACTGGAAAAAACTTGGTTCTGGTCTGCTTAGTTTTAATTTTAAAAAATAGAATCACACCAAACAAAATACATCTTTTCAAGAAGCACAACAACTTTTAGAATCTCTTAACCACAAGGAGATGCCTGGACATTTCTTGCTTGTCTCTTGGATTGCCAGATAATGGGAAATAACTTTACTTTGTAAAAGAAAAACTGTAGTGAAATAGCAGCTTTCATAGGTTAGCAGTAATAGGGGTTCATATTCATTTGGTGGCACAGAGGGTTAAACTGCTCAGTTGCTGAACTTGGTGACTGAAAGGTTGCCAGTTCAAATTTGGTGGCAAATGCCGATCTAAACTCAGTCACCCATGGAGTTGGCTGGCTCCCATCAAAAGACATTTTGCCGTCTCCGTGGATACAGAGGGGTGGAACCAACATGCTGCTGCCCTGGCAACATAGGAGGCTTCCCGTGTTGCCCAATCTATGGGGGGAAGCCATGTGCATCACACGCGCTCCTGGTTTCCCCCCATGTAATTGCCTTCCCAGTGAGGCAGGCGATGCAAGGTGTGAGGTGCCAGATTCTCCATGCCTCATGGCAAAGCGAACCACCACCACCTTCTGCTGTCAGCTTTCTGATGAGGTAGGTACATGTGGTAATTTATGGAGGAGAGTCTTCTGCTTGATAAGTCTTCTATTTCCAGGGTTGTCAAGCTGAAGCTCAGCTTGTAAAGAGAAATAAGGGAAATCAGGAAGATGCTTTCAACATGTCCTGCCAAAGGCAAGATCAGAAAACAATACTCAAGTCAGTCTTCCAAAGTGTGGGTGTTATTCCCATTGAAAATAAATTTAGAAGCCAATGAATATTGATTGATTCTCTTTAATTCATTCTCTCTGTCTCTCCCTCTGGCAATTCATTTTCTTTTTGGCAAGTAAAATAGCAAACTGACAAAGCTGGGAGAGGCACAGAACAACACATCTCAGTTCTTACATACTGGAAGACTACTTGTATGTCCAGACTAGTCAGAAACATGATAGACAGCGCAAGGCTCTGGTTCTGTATTTTACCTCTTATTGGTTTTGCATGAACAGTGGTTCAGTATGAATACCTCTGGGAGAACTGAGGAGGAAATGAGGCAACAAGAAGAGATAATTTGTTACCAGATAATAGATAACACCCCAACTGAAATTTTGAACCATAGTTCTACTTGGAACACTGGAACAGCAGGTTTGTATAGTCAGTAGTAACACTCATACAGAATATTTTGTTTCCCAACCATTTTTATTTTATTCCTCTTGCTACTAAAAACCCCTTGGTATATAATTTTTCCCACCTTAAATTATTCTAAACATGAATAATTTTCAACTATTATGTGATACCCCTGCCTCATTTTTCCTAATGGATGCCATACTTGTTTTATATTTTAAATAGATTCAATTCACACCAAGTCTATTATAGTTTAAGTGTTTCATCTTCTATTTGGAAAATTGAATATATTACTATATTAATATTTTAATAATATTTATAATTTTTAAAGGCCAAATGATGCAAAGAATTGTCTTCAGTCGGTTCTCTGCAATTGGGAAGTAAGAGAAAAAGATTGAATCACTGGGGGTAGCCATATCAGCACCTTTCTTGTGGTCTTACTACATGTTTGCAGTGCTGAGCAAATGAAGTTTGAGCTTTTATCTGGATTTGTAACAGTACTTATATTTTAAAGCTTAGTTTAGCTGATTTTCTTCTCTCTACCTCTTCCTTTTGATTGACTAATCCTCTGTGTGTCAGGGTTCCAGAATGACTCGATAAGTTATAGAGGTCAAACATTGGAGATTTTTTTTTACTTTGTGCTTAGTTTGAGAGACCTTTTTCCTTCCCAGCTGAGCAATACTCCTATTACATTGAAATCAATCATGTAGATATCTACTCCCATGGTTCCAATGAGTTCAATAGGACTTGCTTTTAATGGGATTGTAGCTTGAGACATTCTACAAGACTGTTGAGATACATGCCTTTCTACATCAAAAACATGCATTTTCCAACTGTTATCTAAGCTAAATTTTCTTTCTGTAGTTAGAAGTTTTGCATATTATTCCCCTGTACTGGTTTCATTCTAAGAACAACTCTGCTCTTAAGTTGAAGAACTACAATTGTCTCAGGATAATCATATACAGTTTATGGTATGGGGAAACTGAAAATTGACTTCATCTTTACAAGCATTGGGCAGAGGGGTTGGATATGAACACTGGATGTGAGAGAAATATATAATTCTGAGCAGGTCTGAAAATAGGATTTTGATTTTTAGAATACTATATCATAAGATACTATATTTATTAATCATGTCACACACATTCATGCAAACAAAGTAAAGAATTTATTAATTTGAGGGATTTTTCCCCTTTACGCTTTCAGTCTCCAAATTTCAGTGTAAAAATTTCAGGCTTGCTGTATACTTTCCAATCATCCTGATTTTCCTGGAAATGCCACAAAACAGGCAATTGATTGTTCTATGATAGAGTCAGATGCAAGGAATTTTACAAATACATCTCCAATGGGTCATATGTAGTTCCAGGGCTGCCCTTCTTTCACCCTTAATATTGTAACACAGAGCTTTTGAACAGGGGTGGCTTAAGATATTTCGGACTGTTTCTACCTCTCTCCCCCTTTTCAGTCAGGGTGCATAAAATTCAAAGGCTTCCTAGTTGTGCACATGGGGCAGAATATCCTACAAACTATTGGCATCCCTGACAATAAAAGAAATAAAAATAATTAAATAGCAAACAATTTTCTATGACTGTCCATGGTGGCTTCCTTATTCTGCCCAATGTTAGTGCTAGTCCTGGTTTTGCATACAGTCTTTAATTTCAGTCTTAATTTTAAGTTTCCAAAGTTTCTAACTTGTGGTGACCATAAATCTACCTTGAGGTTTTCTTGGCAAAGTATCTTCAAAGGATGAAAGTGTGACTTTCCTAATATCACCCAGTGAATTTCCATGGCTAAGTGAAGATTCAAACCCTGGCATCCTGTGGCCTAGTCCAACATCTGCCACTATGCCACATTGGCTAGGATAGTAGGAGGCTTCATATCCTGAACTGATACATTGTTCTATACAATCTCTATTTCTGAAGAACACAAGCAGCAGCATCTGGGAAGAAGAAAGCACATTGGGCCCAAAACAGTTAGGCAGATACTCACGTTGTAAATGCTGGGTTATATTTTGCACCAAGGTAGTAGGAGTAAAGGTTGAACATTCCAATCATGAAAGCAAGAAACACCATAATAAAAATGACCATGAATTTGAAGATGTCTTTCACAGTTCGTCCCAAAGAAATCTGGAGGGGACCAAAGCTTTCATTGGCTGGGAGAATGTATGCAATCCGGGAGAAGCTGAGTACCACCGCTATTGCATATAGTCCTTCTGATATGATCTGAGGATCTGAGGGAATCCATCTGCTCCTGGCTGAAAGGAAACACAAAGGGCAACAAGTATTATTCATAACTGTGACAAGAACTAAGATTTGGGGGAAGGAGATTTAGGTTATTTAAGGGGAACATTAAAGCCCTAAGAACTTAAAAGATGTTATCACATGTATATCTAATTCAAAATATAAATAATAATAAATTGTAAAATAAAACTTTATTTTTCAAAGGGAAACAAAACATAACAATTTAATTTTGTGTACTTTTACTTTATTTATATTTGAAAACTTTTCTCCTGCATTTTCCAATTATGAAGTATTTTATTGTGGGAGTCCATTGTTTTGGAACCTGGTTCAGTTGCACAATTTGCAGTTTTGCAACATGATAAATCATTGCTGGATTTATCATAGTCCAGGGTAAAACCAGCAATAGAAAACTTCTGTGGTGCTCCCTTCTGTGTTCCATTACATAAATCATGTTCTCCAATTTTCAGGTCTCCAATATAGTGATATTCTAAATACTAATTGGTAATGTTTCAATGCAACAAATAAAAACAATGAGGAATGGGGACAGCTTACCTCACTCATCTTTCCAATTTATTTTCCTGTGTATTAATAATTAATATTTAATCTAGCCCCAAGTATTTTATTTAAGAAATTATTGGTTTTTGAAATGTTTGTCCAGATCAAATTTTTGTATAACTTCCCTTAAATTTATCTAACATATTCTTTTGACAGCTCTCCTCATAAATTAAAAGCAGGTGAAATTTCTTGCAAGTTTTTAAAAAAATGAATACAACATATTTCCATTTTAATAATAGCTGTTAGCTGTTAGATGTTAATAAATTCAGAATAATATATTCTTAAATAATATGATTCTGAATATCGTATTATAACCCACAGTCAAAAGATTAATTGGTAATCTTCTAGGATAAGAAATAAAATGTATTAATATTGTAATGCTTTGTGTGATCAATCTAAAGTCAAAGGGTAAAGTCAAAGGGAATGAGCTATTTTCAATCAGATTATTGCATGGTGTTTTGCACTAAAAAGGAGACATAATGTAGCAAAAGTACTCAAGGGCTACAATGCAAAGACTGAATGAGTTTTATTTATAAGTGTCTGGAATGTCTATCAAATTTATGCTCTTAACTACAGAGACAGAAGGAAAAGAATTTCTATGATGGCATTCAAGAAGAAATTGATAACCCACAAAGCCAGAAAATACTGATAATAATGGGCCTTTGGAATGCAAAATATTATTGCCAAAACACTTTAGCACTTTACAACTCCCCAAAAATAACAATAATAAAAAGTTCAGCAGAAATGGGTGAAAATTATTATTTTTTAAAATGTTTCTGGATGTGACTTACGACTAATAGTGAGGAAGATCATATATATTTCAAGAGTGGACTGTATGCAAACCTGTAAATATGTAGATGCAATTAAAACAACAACAAATATAGAAACTATCAAGCCTTAATCACTGATAGACATGAATAGCTCCCTCCCAGAAGGTTCAGCTTCTTTAGGAAACCCTAAAAGTCACATGTTCCAGCAACATGGCATTGCATGTGCTCCTATTTAACATTTTTGATAAGTGCTCTAAGCAGATATAAATGACTCCTAGCCAAAAGAGATTTAATGCAGGGTGAAGGCTTGTTATTGAGTAGTCTGGCTATTCAGCAATTCCAGTCTGATTTGTTCGATCTCCTCCTGGAAATGAAAAATCACGAACAATTTGGGCTTCAGTGAGGCAATAGTTTCACAGAGCCATTATAGAGAATAGCCTGATCAGTTTCTTTCACGGTTTCTTTTCAGTTGCTTTATAAGCAGTTCAGCTAAATACAAAGGCTCATCTGACCCTCATCACCTTTTTTTTGTTGCAGAGATGACAAGATGGCAAGTACTCAAGATCAATTTCTCTCTTGTGTCTTCCATTCCTGCCTTTGTCTCACTCCACTAAATATCATGAGCCAACAGCAGAATCGATATGAGATCTGCACTGAAACTATGAAACATATTCAGGAATAGCTATGTTAGCCATTCAACAAAATACAACAAAAATCCACAGAAGAGCAATAGTTTTGTTAATTTATATGCACATCATATAGCACTTTTTTTTTTGAAATTCACGAACTTCTTCATCAGACAAAAGAAGTTAAAATAAAACCATACAGGAGAATAAGGATGCCAGTGGTAGAGTCATGGGACTATATTTGGTACCAGATGCTACAGTATTTCTATTTTTAGTTCAGTTGTTCTGGTGGGATCTCAGTGCAGGCAAAGGAACAGCATGGTGTAGTGCTTGGATTGTTAAACTGTTAAACTATGGCCCTGGAAGCCTGGATCTGAGCCATCTAGGGCTTTAAGGTCATAACCAGCACTTTGAATTGTGCCCGGAAACAGACTGGCAGCCAGTTGAGCTGCTGTGTGTGTGTGTGTGGGGGGGGGGGGGGGGGGTTGTTGCCCCCCCTACAGACAGCCCCAGTTGGTAACCTGGCTGCAGGCAGGTTAGTACTTTCATCTTGGGGCCCTTCCAGACAGGCCCTTTATCCCAGGATCTGATCCCAGGTTTTCAGTTTATTTATTATTATTTATTTATGGTATTTGTACACTGCCCTTCTCAACCCCGAAGGGGACTCAGGGCGATTCACGGTGTTGGCGACGATTCAATGCCATAGATAAAACAGTATAAAACATCAAAACTGATCCTCCCCTGATAAAACATTAAACATTATTAAACACATTTCATAAAATGCCATCACATATTACACAAAGACATATCCCATATTATCTGAAAGTGCAGATTCATATAATACATTTTAAAGCGGAAAACCTGGGATCGGATCCTGGGGTATAGGGCCTATCTGAAAGGGCCCTAAGAACCTGGAAACTTGGAATATGGTTTGTGTCAAAGGGAATCATTGGTCTTTTTCTACTAATGTCTGCAATAAAGACATCATATCTAGGTAGAAAGATAAAATAGTAATGTCTATTTTGTCCTCTGGGGGGTAACAAACACACATATTGTATTCTCTGGAGTGCATACCTGGTATATGTTTATGATTCCATAAGTAATGCATCGAGCACAGGCTTGTGGCAAAGTTTTCACCTAAAGTTGCTGGACTGCAGCCATATCATGCTAGTCATAATAACCAGGGTTCACAAAAGATATGCATTACAGTCTAGCAACATTTAGAGGGCTAAATGTGTTAAAACCAAAATTAAAAGCAGCATAATTAAATTCAGTTTGCATAATGGGATTAGAGAATGAGTGGAAGATCCAGTCTTTTGCCTCAAATTACTGGTGAAGAGCTGGGGCCAGTCTTTGTTTCTAGAAGTAGGAGAATTTTCCAAGCAGAAATGTGTTTGGGATTTTCTGAGAATGTTTGCAAATTTTTTCCTTCACTGTGATGTTATGGAGGTCCTAATTCTCCAGAGCAAGACTTCCTGGTGGCATAAAAAGCATAGGGAAAGTAGGAAAATCAATGAAAAATCCCATTTTATCTTGTTCTACTAGTCAAAATGTTACAAGAGATCAGAACTCTTCTATAGAAGAAGTCAATTCTGGACACACATAAATTTTTTAACCAACTTACATGGTTCTATGGCTGCATTTCTGTGCATAACTATACTTGCATAACTCCCAGTTTTATTGAAAAAGAAACAACAGAATAATTTGCAATTAAAAAAGCTATTTGGTATGTTATTTTTTTATAAGCCACTGCTAAATTAAAATGGATCTATTCATTTACAACTTGCTCTGATGGAAAAGTGTATGCGCAAAACATGATTTGGTGATTAAATCTATATGGCACACAGCCTATGAATACATTGTTCACAAACAGGAATAGACACCAAGAGGCATGGAAGATTATTTAGGAGAATAAGCATGGATTTAATATGTCTCGGCAGCAGTGAATTAACTAACATTATTGATTTAATGTGTTCAACTTGGTAAGAATTATTGCTTGGTCAAAAGTTCAGAAAATCTCTAATGTCTTTTGGCTGAATAAAAAGAATAGGAGTGAGCTGAAGGGGCAAAAGGGGAATGTGAAACAGTTCACTCTCTTTTCTTTTGTATGGTTGCCTGTGTTTCCCAGTTGGTAGCAACAACATTATCAAAGTTGGGTTTTGCACCAAAACTGCCTTATGGTGCAGGGAACAATGGTGGTTGCCAGTGGAGCCTTTTCTATTCTCCAATTTCTTCTTGGAACATTATGTCAAGATGTAACATCATTTGTGAGACATTATGGCAGGACGCCTGGGTATACAGGTGGGGAACTGGCCAATGAAGCAAGTGCCACAATCAGTATTAGGTTTGCTTCCGAGGATTCAAGTGAACTATTTATGATAACCTTCTCATAAGATTTCCTTTGCAAGATTTACTTAAAGAAGGTTTGTCATTGCTTTCCTCTCAAGCTGAAAGAGTGTGACTTGCCCAAGGTCAGGCTAAGCAGAGATTCAAACCCAAGGGGGGAGTGTTAGGGGTTTACCCCCCCCCCCCCCTGAAATTTTTCAGGTTAAAAAAAACCCTGGTTTACTCATGAATTTTAACTGGTTAACCATATCCCCCTGCTAAGTCTATGAGAAGCAAAAATTAAAGAGTCCCTCCAGAACTGCAAGCACTATCTCAAGCAAATTTTGACAATTTAGTCACACTGTCATTACTTGCAACAATAGCTGATAATGTGAAAGCAACCAAGTTGGCCCACCCATAAATGGCAGACAAAGCCTAAGGCATTGGGGGGGGGGGATTTGAAGACCCTTATGAAGGAGATTGGACTTGGTGTGGACAGTTGACAGGGGTGGAGCTGCAGGCCATTTAAGGCTGCTCTTTCCCTCTGTTGTTATCTTTACTTCAGCATGAGGCAGGTTCCTAATGGGGAATTGGGCCTTTCCCTCCTTGCTTCCCCCGCCCTTTTCCAGATAGTAGGGTTCTCATTGCTATGCCAATGTATAGGTCATTTTCACTCATAAATATTTGAAAATATACATAAGAAGACCAATAGGACAAGAAAGAGTGTTCACTGAGACAAGAAAGAGTGTTCACTGAAGTTTATCAATGGAGCCCAATTTCTCACAAAGTATATTGGCACAGTTTTCAAGTGTTTCCAACAGATGTTATATTCTTTTGCAACTATAAATTGCCAATTAACAGTCATTTTTGGTTTTTTAAGACTTGAAACTTTATAACTGATTTAATTAAATATATATAAAAATATAGATTGAACCATACTATTTAAATTATTTTGTGTTATGGAAGTACTTTTCATGATTCGCTGTCTCATAACCTGTCTTACTGTGAGACTGTCCTTTGATGCTCTTTCATAATACCTTCCTGGAATCATCTTCCTTTTTCATTAAGCCTTCGTCAAAAGCATATTTTATTTTGTGGGCATGTAATTTGTTGGGTTTAAAATTGTTTTAGTTCCACTAGCCTAAATCCATTGAAATGAATCCATGTATTTGATTCTTATCCTTCCTTTCACCACAACTAGGACTCAATGCAGGATGCAAAAGACAAAACAGTATTAAACAAAAAAATAAATTTTAAATGTTTTAAAATAAAAATACATGTTACATATCAAAATAGCACATTCTTCTTTGCCAACAAGATTAAAGACTAAACGGTTTGTTCAAATAGAAGGGTTTTTGCCTAATGGAATAAAGAGACCAGAGAGGGGTCCTTCAAGATTTCTTTGGGAGTGAATTCTGGAGCCTAGAAGTCTGCAATCTCTATCCTGATTTTAAATGCTCAATTATTTTAGTTAAAGCATCTGAATGACCACATGTCCATTGGAGTATGGTGGGCATTTGACTACTTCCATTTATTCCTTGTACCACTTTTGCACCTACCTCTTGCTGCACAGTTCCTGTATCCTTTCTTTCCCTCCTCTCCATTACTTTATTCTCTTCTATGATCCCTCTGCTTAATGTTAAATTGTGATGTAATGGTTTTTCTTGTGCTATTCCACAAAGACCACAATGGCATACAGTAGCAGTAATGTTCTGTATTGAATCAGGAATTGATTTGAAAACTTATGGAAGTTCAGGTTTCTAATGACTTAGCAACTCTCCTGACCCAACCTCTTTATTTCACCAGAATCATACCATAGAAGTAGAAAGGACCATAAATGTGATATAGTCATGACCCTGCCATACATCAGTGTAGACTGGTCTATGACAGGGTCATAGGGAGACGGCTTATTCACACAGAATTGACCAGAATGATATAATGGGAACTTAGCAATTTATACTGCAAGAATGCAAACTAAACCATCACACACGACTATATTTCTTCTATATGAGAAAGTGCTGTTCAATATTTTAATACTTCCATCTTTAAACAAAAACCAATCCCATGAATTTGATTTAGGTTATTGTTCCCCAACCACCACTGAACAAATTCTGCCAAGAAAACTCTGTGATAGTTTCACTTTAGGGTTGTCATAAATCAGAAATGACTTGAAAATACACATACTACATTATTGAATAGTTCTGATATAAAGTAGCCCACAAGAGGGAGCTCCCTAACCTACAATATTTCAAAAGGGGAAGTTAAAATCAGGGTTCTTTTTTAAAGAGTAGTGAAAACATAACTTCTATGCACATGCTACAGCATTTAGGCTTTACTATGCATGTTTTTGAAGTTTAGTGTTTAGTGCTTTCTTTGAAAAATTGTAAATTACATTTACAAATGTTCTATTCCTCAAAGTGTCTGGATGTGATAACTGAAGCCAGTCTTGTCCTAAATTCCACAAAAACTTCCTCGGAACATATCGTTAAGATGATTTCTAAGCTTTCCTGATCATTGTTCTCTATTTTTGTAGAAAACCGTAACAATGTAATCCTGAATGTGAACAGTTCAAAATGAGAGGGCTAAAGACAATTGTCTGAGGTGCATCCCCAGTGTAGAATTAATGCAGCTTGACACTACTTTAACTACCCTAGCTCAATGCTATGGCATCCTAGGAATTGTACTTTTACAAGGTCTTTAGCCTTCTCTTCCAAATAGTGCTGGTGCCCCACCAAGCTAAAACTCCTAGGATTACATAGCATTGGGCCATGGCAGTTAAAGAAGTATCAGATTGCATTCATTCTGCAGTGTAAATGCACTCATAGGACTAGTCCTTACAGTCTTTGGGTGCATTTACATTATATAATTAATGCAGTTTGACACAACTTTAGTTGCCATGGCTTGATACAATTGAATCATGGGAGCTGTCATTTTACAAGATCTTTAATCTTCTCTGCCAGAGTGGTGGTGTCTTACCAAACTACAACTCCTAGGATTACATAACATTGATTTGTGGCAACTAAAGTGGCAGTTAATTCTTCAGTGTGGATAAACACTTTAGAGCCTGAGCAGAAAATTATTAATAAAGCATCCTGATGGTTTTAATTCTATCATGATGAGTAATAACAAATCTTATTAATGCAAATCCAATATACCTAATTAAAATGTGAATGGATTCCTCGAAGTCTGAAGGGAGTGCAGTTAATTTTAAAACAGAAGGTATAAAAAAATAGCTGGCAACCAGTTTTTTGGTTTGACATGCAGAAAGCAAACAAGCATGTATACAACAAGACCCAACTATTTAATCTGGGCTTCTTTCTCTGCTCCATAATGACTGTTTTCCTCAAAGAATTCATACATATCTCAAATAATTCAACAGAACCATGTGACACATATTTTCCAATTCTAATAATTCTGTTCCCTAGGATAGACATTGTTTTAATATTCCTTTCCCTTGAAAGCCTACTTCCAACAGCCTTCTCTTAATCTATGGGCGAAAAGCACTTCCCCATCTCAGCTGTATTTTCTTATCTTCAAAACACCATGGCCATTGCTTTGTACCACAGAGATATTGTTGGGTTCCAAAATACATACTGACCACTGATTGTCTAGACCTGATTTCACTTCTTCTCATTGAAGGAATCTTTCTGTATAAACTTGTACTAAAAAGTCACTCAAAAATTTGAAATGGCTGAGATGAGTTGGAATTTTGCAAAATTCGATTCGATTTAAGCTAGAGAGAGTAGAAATGGCCCTATGATGGCAATCTAATTAACAACATAAATAATCTACCTACCTACCTACCTATCCATCTAATATAGTTACCCACTCTGTCACCAAGAGCTGACTGCCAGTCTTAGAATAAGCTAAATTATTATTTAATTGATATTTTAATAATGCAAGAGGATCTTGTCCTAACATTGATTCATATGCTGTAACTGCCTTCGGAGCATCACCTGCAAAAGGTGCATAATATTAGGTGGAGAATGCCATTTTCTTTTGCTTTCATTTTGGGAAAACAAAATGGACCCTTCATTTGTTAGTTGAATCTTAACAACACATAGGAGAGCTGACTCTTCTTCTCTGTGTTGTTTAGGTTGTTCTGTCACTCCGCACAATTGAACTGTGTTTGATCTCCATTCAAATCCAGAATGTCATGACAGAACACATTTCTGGTCTATGAGCTCATTCACTAGACTGCCCAGATTGGATGCACTGGAGAGGAAAACTCTGCAAACGCTCTGAATTTTAGAAGGAACTTAGGCTGAAAAAGAAAACTCATTTCAGTCATTATATGGCCTTACCATATGTAAAATAGGCAACCTGAGGAGGAAGGGTGACATTATTGAGGTCCTCATCCGGAACATATAAATCCACATAATGTTGTGCTTCTGATGCTTTGAGGAATGCCATGAATCTGGCAGTGAAGGAAGCCACGAAGATTGAGAGCATCCCGAAATCCAACAAGTTCCAAAGATGCATGACATATTCTCGGGGGCCTTCTTCCCAAATTTCTTTGCATTCAGACCATATCATTCCTACAAAGGAACACAAACTTTTAGTGCTATAAAACAAATTGTTGCAATTTTTCAGTCATGTTTTCTACCCAAATGATGCACTAAACTTTTTCTAGTACTTAGTGTAGCATTCTTACCACATTGACACAGTCATAAAGACAACATTCCTCACTAGAGCTTGGCCAAATTATTTGTTTAGATTAAAATCCTGAGAATTCTCCACCAGCCCAACTCACCGTGGGAGATATTACACTTTCCAAGCTCCTTTTTCTTCATTTTCAGTCTAAACGTGAAATCAAAATTATACAAGTTGAACATTCCTTATCTATATTCTCCAATCTGAAATACTCCAAAATCCAAAATTAACCATCTGGGTGGCTGAGATATTGACCCTTTTACTTTGTAATGTTTCAGTGCACACAGATTTTGCTTCATGCACAAAAGTATTAAATATTATGCATTAAATTACCTTTGGGCTGTGTGTATAAGGAGTATATCAAACATAATGAATTTTGTGTTTAGCCTTGAAAACCATCTCCAAAATATCTTATTATGCATATGTAAGTACAGGCAGTACCCAAGTTATAAACAAAGTAAGTTCTATAGGTCTGGGTTGCTGTAAGTTCTATAGGTTCTATAGATAAGTTCTGTAAGTTTGTTCTTAAGTTGAATTTGTATGCAAGTCAGAATTGGTACGTTTTTAAAGTGTAGCTCCAGCCAAATATACGTGTGTGTGTGTGTGTGTGTGTGTGTGTGGACTGTGCAAAACTATTGTTAGTCCTCTTCAGTCGTTAGTAATTCATTAGATTTATGCAAATGAATTGCTATTAAGAATTGCAAGAAAGGGGGAGAAAAAAAATAAGAATAAAAACACTCACCAATATTTTTTGTTAAGATTCCGTAACATTCATTAACCTCCCACAGTCAGTTTAATTTTCAGTATAAGCATTAAAATTTTTTGACAAAGCCAAAGGGGCCATTGTTGTTGTTTATTCGTTCAGTCGCTTTCAACTCTTCGTGATCTCATGGACCAGCCCACGGCAGAGCTCCCTGGTGTAGTATGTATTTTACTTTTGCAGGTATGTATTTTATTTTTACTTTGTACTTTACTTTATTGTAATTGTTGGGCTTGGCCTCATGTTAGCCATCCCGAGACCCCTTGAGGAGATGGTGGTGGGGTATTATATATGTATGTGTATGTATGTGTGTGTGTGTGTGTGTGTGTGTGTGTGTGTATATATATATATATATATATACACACATATACATACACACATAGTGTTTGAATTAAATTAAGATCAAGACTGCTTGCCTGTTGTCATAAGGAAGGGCAGTTGGGACAGCATGAGCTGAGCTGGACAGAAGACTGGGAAATGTAGTTTGGGAAGATGAGGCCCCCTGTGGCAGAGAATTCAAAAGGCCCTGCCCTAAACTACATTTCCCAGAATGTGGTGTTCAGCCTCCGAAAGCATCAATGAGGGCTGGAGCAAATCTAATAATAATAAATAAAAATATTGAATCTGCAAAGATGACTAAAGTAAGTAAATAATAAGTATGAATATGTGCTATGTTGAAGTTCTATGGTTCATTGTGTGTTTTATAGACACACTGTTAGACAGACATTCAGGGGAATTGCTGTTGTGGCTTTGTGTGTGTGTGTGGGGGGGGGAGGGGTAAAAGGTTTTTGTCTAAAATTATAAAAATCCCCAAAAGTCAGTAAATATGTGAATCTTTTTGAAACTTGGGGGCATTGATGTCCTCATTTTCTTGTGCATTGTATATAAATTCAAGTAGATAGCTCTTGTAGGTTTATTTTTTAAAAATATGGTAAAACAAATAAAAAATTCTCCAAAATTTAGTGGATGGGTAGAACATTTTGAAACTTGGTGGGCTAATGTGTGGTACAATTATAGGCAGTGTCATCATGATAGCTCTAGAAATGAGCTCCTGAATTTTTCCCATTTGCTCAATTACTTAACAAAAAAAGTAATGAAAAATTCGTTACTTCGTTATAGTTACAAAACTTTTTAGGTCTATAATTTCAGGAACACCCTCAAAACTTATTCACCACCCTCCCCAATTTTGTAATGAGTATTGAAACATTTTCCCCCCATTGATCACACAGGCTATCTCTATCTATCTATCTATCTATCTATCTATCTATCTATCTATCTTTGGACAGCATAGGGAAGGGTTAGCACCCCTATGCTGTTTGTCTTGTTGTCTGTAAAATCTTGTTCAGAAGATTTCACCCCACTTTCTATCCCTGTGATAATTGGAATTTGAAAAATTTGGCTTGTTGTAGAATCAAAGATAAGCGATAAAGCTTCTGTTAAGACATATTTTTCCCATGATAACTCAGGAGTGAATTTCCCTTCCTAGGTGTAGATTTCCCTCACTTCCTATTGTCTCATTCCCGTTCTTAAACTATGAGTCATTTATAAGTTGAATGTTTGTAACTTGGCGACAGCCTGTATTCCAAAATCCAAGGAATTAAATTAAGATAAAATAAAATCAGAAAAACAGAACACTTCTGTTCTGATTCCGTATAAGGGGTGCTCAAACTGTGTTAGGCAGAATAGTCTACATTCCATTGTAGCATCCACTGTGCCAAATTTCACAAATTTTCAGATAATCAAGAAATAAGATCTATTTAATGCAAAGTACTTTCAAGTCTTCAAAGTGCTTCATATGCATTATCTATTTACCATACGTAACTCCGTCCAGTAAAGTAAATTACTTTTGCAAGATCCAGTGTTACTGATTGGTCAGCTGAAGCTGAGACTTACATCTGTGAGGCTATCTAATGACTTCATAGTAAGAATTAAGTTCTTAACTTGAAACTTTCTGATTAGTACTTCATTATATCACTTGGCAGAATAAGGTTAACAGCATATTTCATTGCAGGGCAGGAAATTTGTAATTATTTGTTTTGTTAATACTGTCAGGTGTGATTATATGCCAAAATAACATGACAGCACCTTAGTTTGAGTGGGTGAAGCTGAATAATCAGATATAATTACTGCTGTTTAAAAAAGTTTATTCACTGTGTGCGTATGCCTTCAAGTCTCCTGTTGACTTATGACACCCATATCAATTTTCTAGGATTTTCTTAGGCAAGGAATACTCAGAAGTGGTTTTGTCAGTTTCTTCCTCTGAAATATAGCCTACAGCACATGGTCTCCCATCCAAACACTGACCAAAGTTGACCCTGCCTAGTTTCCAAGATCAAACACAATATGGTGCCTATAGGGTATTTAGGTCCTACTATGCAGCAAGATGTTATGCAGTAAAGGTAAAGGTTTCCCTGACATTAAGTCTAGTCATGTCTGACTGTGGGGGTGGTGCATCTCCATTTCTAAGCCAAAGAGCCAGTATTGTCTGTAGACACCTGCAAGGTCATGTGGCCAGCATGAATGCATGGAGTCCTGTTACCTTCCCACATAAATATCTATTCATATTTGCATGTTTTTGAACTGCTAGATTGTCAGAAGCTGTGCCTAAGAGCTGGAGCTCACCTCACTGCCTGGATTCGAAATGTTAACTTTTCAGTCAGCAAGTTCAGCAGCTCAGTGGTTTAACCTGCTGCACCACCAGCCCCCCCCCCCCCCCCCCCAAGATAATGTTATAGCACCATTCTAAAATATTCAGAGAGCTGGCACAAAATATATCTTGCATTTATGTAGGCTGTCTCAAAACATCCATCTCTTTGAAGTCATTTAATAAGATTTCAAAAATAAATAAGCCATCTTGTCATGCATGAATTTTGTACACTTTGTCATTTGTTCACTTTTTCCCAGATCAAATATCTTACAGCATTTGGGTTTAATATATTTTATTTGCATGAATGGATGCAGTTGTTTATTTGTATCACAGAATAATTGAGTATAGAGAGAAGTAGCTGAATAGATACTCAGTTGTGTCAATGATAATTTCAGTTTTAGATAAATAATCCTTAGTTCCTCACTTTTTAAGCACAGAGTAGATTGTAGAGCGTGGGGAACATTTCTTATGCTTAGTTCTTATTTACTTGAATGGAAAAAGCCTGTGACATTTATTGCAACGATGAGCTATGCAATATAGCAGTTGGAAATTTTTTGCCAGTAACTGGAAAGTTATTTTGTGAACTCCTGTTTCTAGAATATTTATTTGTGTTTTTGAGAATTATAAAAAAAATCATATTTCCACTTACCTAGAACCCACTTCATGATGAGCATTTCTGTCCATGAAAACTGTGTGGTTTTTACTCTAAATATTTGTTTGGGATGGTCCATGGCTGTTTCATTGGGAAGGAGCTTGACTCCTTCAAATCGGTCTGAGGCATTCACAACTAACAGTCCAAGGAAAATGGTAAAAGACACAGCATGTGCTACAAACTTCATGAAGGGGCTCCGGAGTGTACGTCCCAGCTGGAAACAAAGCAGACACAAAACTTTAATGCCTTATCCTTCTCTATGATTTTCAGAGTTACTAGGCTTCTCTCATGGTTTTCTTTCATCTTATACACAACAGAAATAATACTTCTCTGGATGGGGCAAATGTGTTAGGAAGTGAAATATTGGTTGCTGTGTCCTTAATTTTTTTTAAAAAAAATAAATCTATCTATTATCTATCTATCTATCTATCTATCTATCTATCTATCTAAAAACAACATTTCTTCTGGCCTGGATGATTTCACTGCTATTTCTAGCACTTCCCACATCATTTTATTTCTTTCTTGAAATGAATTTCTTTTAATTCTGAAACATATCAGAATAATATGTTCTTCTCTTCTCTTCCTGAAACTGAACCAAAATGGTAAATGGATTGACGTCTTCTGTTGCCTAAAGTTTTACCTCTCTGCAAACTGTTCCTCCTGGCACTTTTCAGTTCAAATTTCACTCCCTCCTCCCAAAAATAAGGTTGCTTTGGAGAGGGTTTGAAATATGAAAGCTAGGTGTAAGAGGAGGATTTGGCTCTGGTCACCCATTTTTGCAGATAGAACTGCACTTTAATCCTCCCTCATTTGATGTTAGTGGAGCAAATCAAGATTTAAACAAATGGATTCACAGCCCTTTAATCTATGTGGGCCCTAAGCCATTTCCAATGTCTCCATAACAAATACCCATTATGAAGGAATACAGCTGTGCCAAGAAACTTGTAAAAATAAAAGCCCAGGCTTGTCAGATCTGGGAAGCCTCTTGAAAAGCCTATGTGATCTCAAAAGTTAGAAATCATTTTCTCCAAATATAAGAGCAAAAGCTGTTATCCTCCTTCCAGTTTTTCATTGGACCTCTGCACTCATTTTAATCATACATACATAGGTTTCTTTGAAGTCAAGGGAACTCTTTAAAGTAAAAAAAAACACACAGAATACATTTGCTAAATCGAAAATTCAGCTTTCACAGTACTAGCATAGCAAGTTCTCAAAGTGTTGATATAATTTTAGGCACTTATATTGAAATCTACATATAACGACCAAACCATCTATGTTTACATCTTGCAAGACTGATAAGAGAAAATACAGTGCTGAAGAAAGATGTGAGAATTTTTGACATGCATGAAGTGGGTAAAATTCGATAAGGGACAGTTTCCCCCTGCCCAATTCTGGCACAATTTGCAGTGAAAAACCAAAAGAAACACCTCAAGCATTCTCCAGCATGAGATTTCTCTCACAGTTTGCAAAATCACTCTCTTCGCCATTAAATATCAGGTTGAAGAGCTGAATCAGTAAGATGATATATAGCCAGCCAATGAGGTTAAGTGGGGTGCAACAGAAATTAAAACAAATATGGGATATCCTTTACATAGAAGGACACATTACTGGCATAATTGCTTCTATAATTTTGAAGTTTTATAATAATTAGGTTCTTCACCTCCCTTAGAATATTTAATGGTGGCATGATGCTCATGTTCTGAATCTAACTGAAAACTCATCAGCATTTAGGATCCATTGCACACGATACAATTATACAGCTATCATTCCACTTTAATTGCCATGTTTCTATCCTCTAGAATCTGGGTTTTATGGTTTTTTGAGGTATTGTCCACTGGAAAGCTTTGGACCTCATTAAACTATAGGATTCCCCAGCATATAGATACAGCAAGTTAAAAGTGGAACCAATGTGCTATAAGTGTGAAGTATGAAAGAGACATAGGTAGGTTAAGAAGGAATCCTCCAATTGCTCTTGCTGTGCAATGAATCTATGGTTTTGTCCTTTAGATTTCTAATTGGAGACTCTATTTTAAAAATGTGCTTCAACTGGGTTTCATCAAAATATGAAGCATGTACTGGTACAGGAAATATGTCATGAAGTTTCAGTGATTCTGCATGTTTACGGGAAAGAAGCAACCATGGTGGGATTCTTTAATTGTTTACAACTTTATGGACTCATATATACTGGGCAGTTTAGCCTGGTGTCGAATTCGTGGCTGTTGGTCAGACATCTCTCCTTCTCTATGTCATCACCCCTGCTACTTCTGGCCAGTCATAGAACTCTGTGCGAGCTCCTGGACATCTACTGGCATGAGAGACAAATTTAGACCAGATCCCAATTTCCAAACTGCCCCCAATGCTCCAGAAAACCCAGAAGTATTTCTTGACTTTTCCTGCAAAAGGACAAAGGCAGTTTAAACCTAAAAGCCCCAGGATACTCATAGTATACTCTCACCCAACCTATTCAACTTGTATGCAGATCACATCATGCGATGTGCAGGGCTTGATGAATGCAAGGTTGGGGTAAAAATTGTTGGAAGAAACATTAACAACCTTAGATATGCAGATGATACCACTGTGATGGCCAAAAGCGAGGGGAAGCTGAGAAGCCTTCTAATCAAGGTGAAAGACGAAAGTGCAAAAGCTGGGTCTACACAATATTTTAAAACGTCAAAAAACCCCAAGATTATGGCAACAAGAATGATTGATAACTGGAAAATAGAGGGAGAAAATGTGGAGGTAGTGACAGACTTTGTATTTCTAGGTGCAAAGATTACTGCAGATGCAGATTGCAGCCAGGAAAACAGAAGACATTTACTTCTTGGGAGGAGAGCAATGCCCAATCTCGATAAAATATTGAAGAGTAGAGGCATCACACTGGCAATGAAGATTGGCATAGTTAAAGCAATGGTATTCCCCATAGTCACCTACAGATGTGAGAGTTGGACGATAGGGAAGGCTGAGCGAAAGAAGATAGATGCTTTTGAACTGTGGTGTTGGAGGAAAGTTCTGAGAGTGCCTTGGACTGCCAGAAGATCCAACCAGTCCATACTTCAGGAAATAAAACCCAACTGCTCATTGGAGGAGAGGATAGTAGAGGCCAAGATGAAGTATTTGGCCACATCATGAGAAGAAAGGAAAGCTTAGAGAAGACAATTATGTTGGGGAAAAGGGAAAGAAAAAGGAAGAGGGGCTGACCAAGGGCAAGATGGATGGATGGCATCCTTGAAGTGACTGGATTGACTTTGAAGGAGCTGGGGGTAGTGATAGCTGACAGAGAGCTCTGGCGTGGAATGGTCCATGAGGTCATGAAGAGTTGGAAATGACTGAACGAATGAACAACAAACTCATTGGAAGTAACTGTGCATAATGATGACACACAGCCTTCCATTTGAGGTGAGTCAGGTTTTTATTTTTGTTTAGCTAGCGTGGAAAAGCCTTATGTTCTACAATAGGACTTTTCACCTGATTGTTGTCTTTTTCATACATGAAATATGAAGATGGAATGTAATGTTGTCTTTTTCTATACTGATACAATTTCCCCATATAATTATTTGAAGATTGAGCAAAACTTTGAACAAGTCCATTAAATCCCAATTTAATTAAACCCAGATCTACCTTCCACAATTAAAGGATTCACACCTCTACTTGCTAGATTAATTGTGAACTAGCACAGAAGCCAATGAACCCTTTTAAATATTATTTCACTTCCCTTCATTGTTGTAAGAAATCCTATATTTAATCAGTATAACATCAATATTTAATTTCCAAACAGTAGAAAGTTTCCTTGGAGTGATAGCGTTCAGATCTTCATAAAAATCTCATTTATAGGTAGATAAATAATGCAGATCTTCTGAACTTCTGAATCATCTAAAAACTAGAAGATTTTGATCTCAGTCTCTAATCTTTGTTTATTCAGCTGGTGCTCTTCAGCATGTTCTCCATGGACTTGTGGAGGTTAGCAACTTGTTCTTGCCTTGATATTAAGGCATGGTTATTTAAAATAACAAAACAAAGCACACTATATATTTTTCTGCAAGTGGCACACTAAAAAGGCTGTAAGCCAGTAAGAGTGGTGACTGAAGCAATGACATTAAGAGATGGGAGATGTTGGAGTTATCCATGCTTTTTGTTCTTTTTTTTGGGGGGGGGGGGAAACCCTAAGGAGACATTTTCTGAATGAGATTATACCTTAAATTGGTTGAGCATTCCTTATCCTCAAGTGTTATTGGATTTTTTTTACAGATTTTGGAATATTTGTAATTGCATATGTGTACATTAATAAGATATATACATATATACATAATACACATAGGCTGAAGTCAATGGTCTACACAATATTTTAAACCATTTTAAATAAAAAGTTAACATAAATTGAATTATCAAAAAGCAAACATGTCACTATCTGAGCCATCCAGGTGGACAATTTCTGATTATCTGTCCCAAATGCTTTCTACAATGCTGGTGTTCTAAGGACTAATGTTTCGAAGTCTGGGCATTAGATTTGCCCCTAACAGTTCATGGTCAAAATCCTGTAAAAGTTTGCATGGGGAACTACACTCCATCTCTCCCAACTGCCCCATCAGCTTGGCTGCAAGCTCGTCTCAGCAACCATTCAGTGGCTGGTTGAGTGCCAAGGAAGATGAGAAAAACATCATCCACTGAGATCCTGGTAGATGATTATTGCAGTTGAATGGTGAATCTGGAACAAGGGATGGGAGGCTTTAATCTTTGCAGAGAAAGGGAGTCAATACTAAATTCTGCAACAACAACAATATATGCAGGTTATGTTGGGCCTGTCCTTGTGTATGTTAGCAGAAAGATGATGCCTGTAATTTATTTCACATGGCCAAGATCCATTTTATCCACCTCTATCCCCACCCATGTTTGAAATACATTTATGTCTGCCTGAGGACTGAAAGCACCCTCTCTGTTCCATTAAGAGCAGCAATATGGTAAATAGCTTTCTTGGGTGTGGCACTATGATTGCAAATGCCCTCCCCTTGGAAACCCAAATTGTTTCTTTTTCGTATCAGAATAATACATGTTTATTATTAAGGTTTTAAGAACCCAATTGACTTTTAAGCATGTATCTTAGGGAAAAAACTCTTAAATTTTTAAAACTGTTTGACTTGCTGAGTTCATATACATATTTTTAATTGTTCAGTTATTTTAATCTGGATTTGTTTAAATTGTCTTCGTTGTTTTATCTCTTTTTCTGCCTTGAGACCTCATTAAATGATAGGAAAATATTACATAAAATTATGCATTTATGTTTCTATCTATATCTATATATTTAAACGTTTCGGCTTTTGTTGCATTGATGGTAAGCCTTCAAATCATCTACAACGTATGGCAACACTAAGATGATCTATTAAGGCGTTTTCTTGGTAAGACTGATTCAGAGGGAGCTTACTCTTTCCTTTCTCTGAGGCTGAGGGCATGTGACATGCTCAAGATCACCCAATAGATTTCCATGCCTGGGTGGGGATTTAAACCTTAGTCTCCATAGTCCAATGCTCAAGATACTATACAATGCTGGTTCTTCTTATATCAAAAAGATTCCAGGGCATCTTACAAATAAGTAATCACAATCATAACTGTAATAATGCATATAACATTCCTTTGAAGGCTTACCAACCTCTCTATTCATGAGCCATTTGTATTATATTTACAGCATAATCCTATTCATATCAACTCAAAAGGAATTCCCATTGAATTTATTGTGTGGGTTCCCATGGCCAAATGGGGAATAAATCCAGGTCGCAAGATTTTCTCCAGAGGCATAGCCCAACCCTCAAATCATGACTTTAGGGGCAAAGAAAGATGTCCAGTGAGTGTTAACCAGATCAAACAGGAAAGCAAGGGTGACTGGTAGCTTCCATGCCGAATAAGTGGGCAAATTTGCCCTGATTTTTTAAAAACCCTATCGAAGCTGATATGCCCTTCTCTTAAATGAGCCTAGCATCTTGGATAACTCTTTTGAAAGTTCAAGACCAAGACCATGAGGATATTCAGTAAGCACCGGATAGCTAAGGCTATGTGTCTTGGAGGAGAGTGACTCAAGAAGGAGACCCCTTCTACACATGCTATAAAACCCAGAAGTAACTGGGTTGAAAGGTGTGTGTGTGTGTGTGTGTGTGTGGCCAAATGACACTTAGCCAAAGTGTGTGAGGGATCAAGGTAAGAGGATAAAAGCACATGTTAAAAAGGTGCACTTTATAGCCCAATTCCAGGTGAAAAATGTGCACCTTTGTATGACTGTATATCCCTGCAGTCATACAAAACACATGCTCTCCTTTTCTCCCCCCCTTTGCAGACTTCTCCAGTGCATGTGTTCTTTTAAAAAGCCCCAAACAGCTGATCAGGCTGTTAAATGGACACACGGGTGATTCAAGGGAAACACAAATGGAAAGCAATTTGAATTCTCTGAAAGTCTTTATTTTACACTTTATTATCTTAAGCAGAGCTTGAATTAACAGTTGAGGGAAGAGAGAGATCTGAAAGAAGATTTTTGAAAAAAATTCCCTCTGTTATGTGCTGGATCTGATATGTGCAAATCTGCTTGTGTTTATATTAAGATAGTTGCATGTGCACATATATGGTCTAACAGCGGAAGGATGTCTTTAAAAGTCCACTGAATGTCCTCTGTCCACCCTCCATCTTGATCTGCTTCAAAAGAAGACTGTGAAGACAGTGAGAGATTATATCCAAAGACTGACAGGTCTGTGGGTGGACCTGCTGTCAGGTCTCAAGACTTTTAAACCCATTTCTAAAATACGGATTATGGTGCCAGAGTCTCTCAACATCCAACATGTGAAGCACCCAGAGTCTCTCAGCATCCATCCAACATGTGATTGTGGCTGGGATGCCAGCTACAATCCAGGGAGAGAAAACTCCTTTAGATGGAGGACAATTGAGAAAGAGTCCATAAATAGTCTCATACCTCAACTGCACCACTGAATGCTAATGTAATTGTGCTTGCAGAACTCTCATCTAATTTATTTATGACATTTCTACCCTGCCTTTCTCCAACCCAGAGGCTACTCAAGGCGGCTTTATATTCAGAGAACCATTCTAATTAAACATATGACCTGAGCTAACTCAGTACATGAGTCCCCCTGTCCCAGTAGTTTTTCCCTGGGCTGCTTCCTGAGCTCCTTCAACTGAAAACATTGAAGGTTGACCCTGCATACATCCACAGTCATATTCACTTGCTGTACTATGGCAAAGAACTCTCCAAGTGTTCTCACTCAACACCTATAGGTTCTCCAAGGGCATCTGTTTTCACACATGGCACTGAATAACTAGTCAAAGTGGCAGTCTGCCTTTATTTACTATTTCTGTTTTTATTTTTGTTTCTAAATGTCCTTTCAATCTACTTCGGAGAACAAGTTTCCAAAAGGCTTTGCTACAGGGTGCTTGATGGTTTTCTTCCCTTCCCTTGGTAAACTGCTAGGAGGCCCTTAAGATTTTCTTCTACTCCTTGTACCTCCTAAGAAGACAACATGTATTTGTGATCAAAGTTAATGTGTCTGCATCTTTGTCAAGCCTGTAGGATATCTACATTTCTATGTATGTAAATAATGATAAACAAACATGCACCTTAACCAATCTGTACCTTGCTGCAGGGAGCAATCCAGTATGCTATGGCAAGGAATGGAAGGCCTATTGAGACTCCAAAGACCGCCAGGAATTTCACAGCCATGGACTGCTGGCGTAAGCCTGAGAGATTCTCATACCACATGGTGAGTAACTGCTGCTGACAATTGGGATGGGCGACAAACTGCAAAAGGAAATACAAGGTAAGCATGGCCTGAAATACATGAAAGCTTTCTTTTTAAAAAATAAAAATAAAAATAAAGCTAAGTTCTAAGTTTTCCCCAGTTACATAGCCCAGCATGAAGGCAAGATAATTTGTCTGGCTGCCAGAATGATAGAAGGAAATGGAGTGCTTTAAAAACATTTAACAGCTTCCAGCAAAAGTGTAAGCCAAGTGGATCGGCTGGCATCATACATTGACAATTTATCATCTGTCCCTGTTCAAAGAAAACACAAAACATTTCAACCAGTTAGAACTACTGCCCATGCTGATTTGTCTCTAACATCCAAGAGGAGTCAATATCAATAGCAACAGAAGTTTATGTTGTCAATTTATGTGTTCATTATGTGAAAACCTGCAATCTCAGAAACATGAGCACGAATGTATTCCTAAGCCTGCTCTTGTGGAGTGTAGCTTTCATAGCACCTTCCATTTTCTCTTCCAGTTCTCCACTCCAGAAGTTTAGCATGAAATCTGGCACTCAGAAAGTTTTCTGAGGCTGGCTCAATACCAGATCTAATGCATTCTGACACCATTTTAATTGCCACAGGTCAATACTGGAGATTCCTGGAAGTTTGGTAAGGCACTAGCACTCTTTGGCAAAAAATGCTACAGATCTTGTAAAAATTAAGTCTCATTCTATAGCATTGAACCATAACAGTTAAAAGTGGTGTTACACTGCCTTAAGTCTACAGTGCAAGTGCACTGCAAGCAAATATTTAAGATGGTGCAGGTAGAAGGTGGAAGGTGGGGAGAGAAGGGGTAATCTGTTTTAAGATGGAAAATATACAGTATCAGTTCTTGTAATTCATGCATTAATAGATAGTGTAGGAGACTGGTCATACAAAAATGTAGGAGACTTTTGATTGTTTTGTATTTTTAATCAGCTATCCTAATAGGCAGACAGAACACAGTGATCCTTCAGCTTGAGCTCTCTCCAAACACTGTAATTTGAAAACAGAATGAGTTTTGCTGAGTCAGATTTGATGTCTATGCAATTCCATTCTGAATGTGTTCTGAATGTGGCTAAAGAGTTGGTACCATTATTTGTGGTGAACTCTATGTTAAAACGGTTTGTACAAAAATGTTGAACATTTTACAATGTACTGTACTGAATTTGTCCAACTCATTTTCTCTAGTTCTGGGAATCGTGGGAGAGAAGTGGGAAGGGAAGGGGCTTGGACATCATCTAAGAGTAGATGGAAAATGATCTCTCTGCCTCCCACTCTTCCTCAAACTTATAATACTATTTTTAAGAAAATAATGTGAATCTACAATGGCAGTGAGCTATTTGTGCATAAACATATTAGCATAATAATGCACCCATTTCATTCATTCCATTGTCAACAAGTAGACTAAATACAAAAGAATTTGTACATTTTATATCCACAAAACACTTATGCTCTGCAATCCCAGTCCTAAATCTAGTTATTTACAAGTAAAATTATTATATCTAGAGAATGTACCAGTTGATTCAGATGTTGCATTTCGTCATACTTTGTTGCTCCCATGACACTGGCTTCTTTGAAATATGTCCCCCTCCTTCCCCTGACAGCTTAAATCAGCCCTCCGTATTTGGTGGGGTTAAGGGAACAGGACCCTCACAAAAGTGAAAAAACCACAAATAATACACATTTTATTTTTAATCTGAGAGAACATCTCTCTAGGAATATCTAATTTCTCCAGCATGAATCTATGATCAACTTCTGCTGGATTGCTCTAGTATATCTATAGATTTCTAGAGAGATGTTCCTTCTAGGATTCTCTAGGTTTACCATTATGACTCTATGATCAGCTTTCAGCAGAATTTGATTGTAGAATCATTGTGGACTATCTAGCGATTCCTAGAGAGAATGCTTTAATCTAATCTGTGAATAATCAAGTCCACAAAAGTCAAAATTGCATATGTTGAGGACTGACTGTATATATTCTTTGGTCTCCCCTTCTCTACACTTCAGGATAAGGGAGGAGTATCTTGGTAAAATCACTGTCTGGATCTAATTTAAAACCTAATCTAATGTAATCTAATCAAATGAAGAATGGGAGCATGTTTGGGGTCTTTCAACTTTCTGAACAGGGCCTATTGTAGGGCCTGGAGAACATTTGCCACTAAAAATGATGAAGAATGTCTAATTCTTCCTTTTTCTTCTGACATTGCTCTCAAAATCATCAATTTCTGGCAGTCTTTTTGCCATTCAACGGGTTCCAAATCAGGAGATAGATAGGCATCTCCAGATGGAAGTAAATGATCAAAGAGAATCAGCACACCTACCTGCTGTCTACTGAGATTTCTCTGTACATGCATCCTGTTAACTTGATGTTTCTGTGAATGAAATCTTGACTGCCAAGATTGTTCTGCCCTTATAAGATCGAGCCATTAAACTGATAACAGAGTATTTCAGCACTGAATGACAGCTCCCTTTCCCAGCAGTAGACATAACACTAAATGAGATGCAAGAACTTGAGGGATGCATTTTTTGCTGATGGTTAACAGCACATTTTTTTAAAAAAACTACCAGTAAGTATTTACTTTAAAAAAAAATCTAGTCAATCATTCTTCAATCTACTGAACAGAAATAAAAATGCCTGATATCAAAAGCATGGCTTCCTAATGACAAAGTCAGCAGCAACTTCACAAAGGAGTTTTATTACCCAAGATAAAGCTTGGTTTGGCTGATTTTCCCCAGAGTGACAGCTTCTCTACACCACATATAATATGGCTCCGTCTGTTTATAATCTTTCAACATGATTAAAGATAAAGATAATGAGAAGCAGAGATAAAGGAAATGTTATTATCATAATTTATTGTATTTCTGAGAAAGTAAAAGGAGATTATGTCTCTTTGAGAGGAAATAACATACAAAAAGCTGGAAGAAAGTGTTCATAAATGAAAACCACAGGAATACTATGACACATCTCTATACAAATGATATCCTAGAGGGAAAAGAAGACATTGAATACTGGAGAAAAGGGGGTAAACCCAACAATTCCAACTTATGAATCTATTGTAGTTACTTTAGCAATAACAAGGGCTAAAAATCCCAAGAAAAAGGGGAGGAAAAAACAGGGAGAAATTCTAAATCATTCCTACATATTTATTTAAAACTTCTGAATAGATTTACTGCAATATGAATTTTTTAAGAGGCATGTAACAACAATCACAGCAAAATATTTATTTTGCTGTGATTGTAACTTGTAAAAGGCCATCTCCTTGATCCTCGTGATTCTCTTTTCCTAATGGATTTCCATCCTAAACCATGACAGAGCGATTTTCAGGAGCAGTTTTGCAATGATCTTAGGGGACTGCAAAGTAAAAGAGACGGTTGAAAAATCTTATCACATGAGTGGAGTCATGCTCCTGTTTCTTTAGTTTTAATTAAAAACTGTACCTTCAGTCAATTTGATCTCAGGTCACTCTAATAAGATAACATATAAGTAAAAATTAGTTACCTCCAATTACAGAATGTTGCCTAAGTAGTTCTCTTTTCTAACATAAAAATAAATGAGAAACAAATGGAAAAATAAGACTGTTTGGTTAAAAAGTTCAATTAATTAGATCTTTTTTTCTCTTCATTTAACCATTCACCTCAGATCTGGAGTCTTCACACCTCTGGTCATATAACTCAGCAGAGAAGGGATCCTTCATTCATAACTGACAAAGGGAATAGCTCTGCACACCAAAGGGTCCATGCAAGAACCCATCCCATTAAATGAGATGAATGAGACCCCT
This sequence comes from Anolis sagrei, assembly GCF_037176765.1. NCBI lineage: Eukaryota > Metazoa > Chordata > Lepidosauria > Squamata > Anolidae > Anolis > Anolis sagrei. The sequence continues at coordinate 90,027,159 of NC_090022.1, read as the reverse complement.
TGCTTTGTAAGAAACCCAGGTTTAATGGCATCTCAATGCATTCATTACAGTTTTTCATTGTGAGTGCTTTGCTATGGTATTTTAAAATAAGAGTTAATGGGCTGACTTCATATATTTCACCCATTTTATACTTAGGTTTTAGTAGTCTATGCTATTATGAGAAACATTTTTCTTTAGAAATACACTTAAGGTACATAAAGTTGTAATTCCTATTAACCTATGTTAAAGGTATTGATAATTAAGTGGATCAGAGAACTGGTAATTCTGCTTATAGCTAACTGAACGCAATACATTGTCAGAATGTTATATATTCCAATCCTTATTGTAATACAGAAATAATTCATTGCATTTTATTTGCAGAATTCTCAATGATTGGTGGTGTTGCCATTCACCCAATATTTTATCTGTTTTATTTCTTACGTATTTGTGAGCAAGTCCTAGATAAGAACAACTAAAAAGGAAAATGAAAAATAATAAGGAATTTCAAGCAAATCTAAAGGCTAATCTTTTATACATTTTAAAAATCAGGCTAGATTCAATTAAGGCAAAGAACATATTCACAAAAAAAAATGTAATCTTCAGCAGCCAGCCCATTTTCCATTCTGTTTACTCAGCGAAGTAGTAATGGAATGACTCAATCACCTGCTGCAAAATGTAGCAGTATTAACTTCCAGATCTTTAGAGAATTAAGTTATTAAGCTGTTTGCCTTTCTGAGAAACTGATGTTAAGAAAATTTGAAAAAGGTCTGTTAATGGTTTATTTAGAATGCAGAAGACAAAATGACAGCTCAGAGGAAAATATTATGAAAGTGTTCAAGTTATAGCAAAAGCTGGAAAAGGAGGAGGATGAATGTTATTAAAGCTGCAATCTTATCCCCAATAGGAGTAAATCCCAATGAATGTATGGAATTTATTTACCACTAACTAACACAGGTTTGAGAGCCAGTGTGGTGCAGTGGTTTCAGAACTGAATTCAGCTTTGGATACCAGGGTTCAAATCCCCACACAGATATTGAAACCCACTGGGTGATCTTGGACAACTCCTGCAGCTCAGAGGAAGGAAAAGGCACCCCCTCTTTGAAACAAATATTGGAAAGAAAACTGCTAGATAGGCTCACCCTAGGGTGGTCATTCTTCTGAAGAAGCAAATTGGACTACCCGGGAGTTAGTCCACACAAGGTCCATGCTCCATTAGACCCGGGTCTTTCAGGAAGACCCATGTCTAATGGAGTGTCAAATTAATTTGGGACAAAGCAAGGTTTTCCTTCTTTGTCTCGAATTACTTTGGTTTTACTGGAGACGTCATTTCGACACCTCTGGTAAAACCACAGGAGCTCGTGTATTATGGGTCCTGCCTGGATGGGCTCTGAAAAAGCCCACTCTCTTGTTCTCATCAACCAAGCTTGTGATGGATGTGGGACAAAGAGAAGGGTCTGTCCTGAAGACTTCGGAATCTGAGCAGGTTCATACAAGGAGATGCAATCAGCCAAATAGCCTGGACCTTAGCCCTGTAAGGCTTGAATTGTGCCTGGAAACAAACTGACAGCGAGTGGAGCTGTTACAACAGGGGGCTGTCTGCTCCCTGTAGCCATCCAGCCCTGGCTGGATGCAACCTGGCTGCAGCTCTTTGGACCAGCTGAAAGTCCTTCAAAGGCAGCTCCATATGGGGCACATTACAGTAATCCAGGTAGGATGTAACCATGTCATGTACTACTGTGGCCAGATCTGGCTTCTTAAAGAACAGACACAGTTTGGTGTGTAAGTTTTAATTGTGGAAAGACCCTCCTGGCCACTGCAGATGCCCGGGCCTCCAGATTCAACTCTGAGTCCAAGAGGACCCCCAAACTGTGAACCTGTGTCTTCCAGGTGAATGTAACCCCATCCAGACCAGGCTGGATCCCTATTCCATGATAAGCCTTATGACTGACCAGAAGTATGTATGTCTTGTCTGGATAAAGTTTCAGTTTTTTTGCCCCCATCCAGTCTATTTTCAATGACAGACACTGGTCTAGGGTCAGGACAGCTTCCTTGGCTTTAGGTGGGAAGGAGTAGTACTGTTGGGTGTCATCTGCTTATAGGTGGCACTGCACTCCAAAACTCCAAATGACCTCCCCCAATGGTTTCATGTATATGTTAAACAGCATGAGGGACAAAACAGAACCTTGAGTAATCCGATAGGACAAAGGCCAGATGTTTGGACAGGAGTCCCCCAGGACCACCTTTGAGGGAGAGCCCTCCAGGAAGGAATGGAGCCACTGTAAAACAGTTCCTCCCACTCCCATCCCAGCAAAACGGCCCAGGAGGATACAATTGTTGGGGATATCGAAAACCACCAAGAGGTCCAGGAGAACAAACAGAATTTGCTTTAATCAGACAAGGGTCCTTTCTCCCACCCTGGACATTCCATAGGAATATATATACTGCACTTGCTTCACTGGCAACAGAACCTCTGAAGGTGCCAGCCACAGATGCATGTGAAATGTTAAGAGAGAATGCTGCTGAAACATAACCATACAATCTAAAAAAACCCACAGCAACGCAGTGATTGTGGCCACGAAAGCCTTTGACGATAAACTTTTAATGCCTTTATTTTTGTATGTGTGACCCATTTAATGACTCATGCAACTTTTCTCTCCCAATTTAAAATAATCAGTTTGAATGTTTGAATCTTTCAGTGTTTTAAGAATAACCAAAATAGTACACAAATCAACAAACTGAACGTGAGACTAAAATTGAGCCAGGTCCCTTATAGAAATGTGCTGGGTTTGGTTTGAAGATATTAATTCGTTTCAAGGGGAATTTTCCTTTCCTTTGCCCTAACCAACTGAAGTACAACATCAGAGAGATCCTGAGGATGGTCAGTGACATTTTCAATCAATTCATAAAAGAGGAAGTGAATCATATTCGCAATGTCACAGATGATCCCTCGCTTCACCTGGTTCTTATATTTCTAACTGACAGGCAATGCCTTGGCCTTGTATACCACTGAGGGCATAGCTACATTTCAAAGGAAATGTAGTTCTGAGTAAATCTAAAAAGCTTCATGAAATCCTACAAATGTCCAAAATGTCCAGACTACTTCAACCAGAGAAGTCAGCCATAGCAGAGCACCTGATGAACCAGCCTGGACACAGCATATTATTTGAGAACACAGAAATGCTGGACCACACCAACAACCACCATGTCAGACTACACAGAGAAGCCATTGAAATCCACAAGCATGTGGACAATTTCAACAGAAAGGAAGAGACCATGAAAATGAACAAAATCTGGCTACCAGTATTAAAAAACTCTAAAATTATAACAGCTAAACAACAGAGAGGAAGAAACCAGGCACAGATTAACAGCTCCCAGCAACAGATTTTCCCAGGCTCAGGCAGGCCTTCAAATGCTAATGAAGGTGATCAGCCAAACATTCACACCTAACTGCAGCAGGGAAGAGCTCCTTGCCCCACCCCAGCCATTCCACAGATATATAAACCCATTTTTCCTACTTCCAACAGACCTCACACCTCTGAGGATGCTTGCCATAGATGCAGGCGAAACGTCAGGAGAAATGCCTCTAGAACATGGCTCTATAGCCTGAAAAAACCCACAAGAACCTAGTGATTCCAGCCATGAAAGCCTTCGACAATACATTGTCCAAAATATTATTGGGAACATGTGTAAAATGAACCCTTCCCTACCTGAAACAAAAAAAAAAACCAATAAAAACTTGTTCTGTTTTTTCCTTTTGCTGCTAAGTAAAATTGGCTCAATGACATTTGCATTAATGTGTATTTTATCCTTATTAATCTTATAATGTTTGGCTATATTTTAATGTAACTGATTATATTGCAAACAGTCATGTTGCTGGCGGGGGAATGCTGTTGTCTTTCAATTCCCCCCCCCCCCAAAAAAAATTACATGGAGTGCATCTACATTGTAGAATTAATACAGTTTGTCACCACTTGGAAGAGCCAAAGCTGAATGTTATCATTTTGTAGTTTGATGAGACACCAGCATTTTTTTGGCAATGAAGAACCTTGTACATCTAAAACTCTCAGGATTCCATAGCATTAAGTCATGACAGTTAAAGTGGTAGCAAGGTGCATGAATTCTATAATGTATATGTATCCATGGTCTCCAGCGGAGAACATGGCAGACAGCCATATTTTCTTGTTAGGTGAGGCAGCCCAAATTTTTTGTAGGGCATTTTGGGGAGAGCTTCACAATGTCAGTCATTCCTTTGGTGGAAAGGGGTGAAAGCTAGACCAGGGGAAGGGAAAAGCAGTAGCTTTCACACCAATTCACCTGCATGAAAATATATTAATGTTTTGGACTTGAACTCCCAAAAGCCAGCATGACCAACAATAAGGTATTCTGGGAGCGGAAGTCCCAAACATCTGAAGGACCATAGTCAAGTGAGCATAAAATTGAGTTCAAACACCAGAAATTAAACTACTGGTATTTTTTTCTCTGTTTCTGAAGAAAAAAAAGAATAGAAAGCATATCTATTTGCCTGTGGCTGGATCTACACTACCCTCTAATGCAGTTTGAGAATATGGATTGACTGTATTGAACTGGATTCTATGAGTCTACACTGCCATATAACTTAGTTCAATGCAGTTAATCCACACTCTGAAAATGCATTATAGGGCAGTGTAGATCCTGTCTGTCTATTATCTGTGTAAATAGTGAACCAAGGGAGGCAAAAAGGGTGAAATATTGTTTATCCTATGACCGAGAGGATAAGCAATTCGGGTTTGCTATTGTATCATAACAACATCCACCCACCTCCAGACAAAATAGGTTTACACAGAGAGTAAAGAGCACACTCCACTGCAATTATAGGCAAGCATTTAGGGACAACATATGCATTATTTTGTTGAAGAAGCCAATGAGACTGAGGCCTTAGCTCTACAAAGTATTTACTGCATTACATAGTTCCTCTCATAAACTTTCTAAATCGCTTGATAAACATGCAAGAAAGCATGCCTGAATTTTAGGTTCAGCAGATAATTGCATATAGAGTTCCAGAAGAGATGCCGTGTTCTATAATCAATCCTTTGCTGTGTCCAGATCTGACTTTTGGAATACGTAAATATGTCTATGATTAGATATTTTAATCCATCCCCAAATTCTAAACCATGGAATATTTTCCCTTTGCTTTTCTGTTCATATTACTTTAGTACTACATGACAAGAAGAGTATATAGTGAAAGCTCTGCTGCTGTGGGAGAAATATATGTAATTGAAATTGGGAGCAGCCCAGGTCATGCATTCAGCAAGAAGTATAATTGGTTTCATTAATCGCTTTAACATTGGTAAGCAGCCTTTTTGTATCTTGTGTTGGCATTGCAATTTTATCCCAATTCTTTTACTTCCAGCTCCCTGTCCAATGAAGTCCTCTTTAGACTTGAAATAATGCTTCCTAAGCACTTGGAATAAAATTAATTGTACATGTACAATATAGTACATGTGAAAAATCTATAAATGTTTAGTATGGTAGCAATTATTTAATCCTAGAGAAGATAGCTAGGTGGGCAAGAAAGCATACAGCACAAAGCATTTTATACACACAATCATTATAACAGATTATAGAATGGTTTTACTTGTAGCTGTTGAATGAACTGGGATCATGATACGTGATTCCTGTCCCAGGAGGTAAAAATAGTAGTAGTAATAATAATATATTTTTAATTTCTTAACCATCTTTTCTCATGGCTTGAGGCAGGTTACAGAACAATTAAAACACATAAGCACAGCAAAAACACCAGAAATACACATATTAAACATACCTCTATAAAAGTTACACACCAAAATCTCTCTCTCTCTCTCGCTCTCTCTCTCTCAGTGTGTGTGTGTGTGCGTATATATACACACACACACACACACACAGAGAGAGAAAACAGAGATTAAACAAAAGACACACCTTTAAAATTCATGTTTAAAAACTATCTGGGTAGGCCTGCCAGAAGAGTTAGGTCTTTACATGGTTTTTAAATTCCGACAGCTCATTTAGCTGACAGAGTTCTTCCAGCAGGTCATTCCAGAGTTGTAGGACAACTAATGAAGCAATCCTCTGGGTGGTGGTTGCCAGTCAGGATCTGGTTGGTTGGAGCAGACACCCCTCAGAAGTCCAACATGTGCAAGATAGATTGTTTGGGAGAAGACGATCCTTTAGGTAACTTGCATCCAAACCACGTAGGGCTTTAAAAGTCAAAACCAATACCTTGTACTTTGCCCAGAAATTAATTGTCAGCCAGTGGAGTGACTTTGGGATAAGTGTATATGCTCACTCCTAGATGTTCCTGTAACTAATCTGCTACTGTATTTTGAACCAGCTGGAGTTTCCGAACTTGGTACAAGGGTAGCCCAGTGTAAAGTGCATCGCAGAAGTCCAGTGCATGGACTACCATCTTCAGGTCCTTCAAATCTAGGAAGGGGCACAGCTGGTGCATCAGCTGAAACTGATACTAAGCACTCCTGACTGTGGCATCTACCTGGGCTAACATTTGGGGGGATGAATTCAGGAGCACTCTCAAGCTGCGAACACAGTCTTTCAGGGGGAGTGTAACCCCAACCAGGACAAGGTGACACACCTCAATTCCAGATGAGGACCCTTGATGGCAAGCACCTTTGTTTTGTCTGGATTCAGTTTCAATCCCCCCGCCCCCCTTATCCAGCTCATTACCTCCTTCAGGCAGTTATTCAGAGGAGACATGCTATCCTTAGCTGAAGCTGTTTTGGAAGGCAAGGAGAAATACATTTGGGTGTCATCAGCATACTGATAAGACATACTTCAGTGCCTATTTGCATGTGTTGTCTCTCTCTCTCTCTCCTCCCCTCTTTCTTTTCATGTGTTTGTCTTTAAGGGATTGCCTTTTGCATTTTTCACTATTTTATATATTAAGTTTTCATATTTTCAGTGTTCATAGATTATCTATGCAAGATACTTGTATTTGTCCTCTTCAGTTTAGTCACTCTCCATGTGTACTATTTATTATTCCTTTTCCACCAAGAATTGCACTACTTTGATTTTCCTTCCTTCTCTTTGGTCACACCACAGTGTTTTATTTCATTTTGTCATGATCTATTCCCTTCACATTATCCTGCAAATGATAACAACATATGGAAGGAGAATAAACTAGCACATCCTCATAAATGAGTCAGGCTTTAGAGCAGGGGCCCACAAACTTTTTAAACAGAGGGCCAGGCCACAGTCCCTCAAACTGTTGGAGGGCTGGATTATAATTTGAAAAAAATGAATGCACACTGCATATATCTTATTTGCATTGCAAAAAACCCTTAAAACAATACAATAATTAAAATGAAGAACAATTTCAACAAATATAAAATTATTAGTATTTCAATGGGAAGTATGGGCCTACCTTTGGCTGATGAGATAGGATTGTTGTTATTGTTGTGTGCTTTCAAGTCATTTCAGACTTAGGTTGACCCTGAGCAAGGGCCGGGTAAATGACCTTGGAGGGCCGCATCTGGCCCCTGGGCCTTAGTTTGAAGACCCTTGCTTTAGAGGGTCTAAGAAGAGAGGGGTGGGGCAGGCAAGGAAGCTTCCATGTTACTTTCCTCCAAGCATCTTGATAGTGTGACCAAAACAATTAAAACTCCAGATTTAATGAGTCAGCCAGAACTCTATTTGGCACATTTCCCAAAACTTCATAATTAATCCTGTAATTATGCACGAGCAGAGAGAGGGGTGGGTTTCTGTGTTAGTCATGTATTAAAATAGAATTTGCAAACCCATCTACTGAAGTATTTAAATTTTATTCATTTACCTCCCATTTAACATGCAATGTGTACACCTTGCAGTTAATTAAACTGAGACATGTGGTGACACTGAAAGGTACTTTGCCTTTGGTGGTGAGCTAAGAATTCTGCTGCCCGCTGGGGAAAGCTAGAGCAGGACTCTCAGGAGTTGCAATTAGGGAGCAGTGAAAGAGGCACACTTGTCATCTGGGATGAAGGTGATGAATGGTCACCTCCCAAGGAGATCTACAGCTTCACAGTGTAATGCATTAAACCAAAAGCTGGAGTAGGAATTCTCCCTTTTATTTCCTGAGTCCCTATGGGGCGAGAGGGCGATCTAGAAATAAAGTGTTGTTATGATAATGATGATGATGATTACTTAGCACACATGCTGTAAACCTTTTAAAAGCAAGGATTCAGTCCAGCGTTATGTAAGAGTACATCTATGATGTTCCATTTATTCCCTGCTGATTCTAGACACTGGTTAAACCTTTGATACTGGTTAAAAAGGTGTGCTTAAAATCCAGTTTCGGCAGGAAAATGTGCATATTTGCATCACTCTATATACTTGCGCCGTTATGAACGGCGCTCCATGCAGTCATGCCGGCCACATGACCTTGGAGGTGTCTACGGACAACGCTGGCTCTTCGGCTTAGAAATGGAGATGAGCACCACACCCCAGAGTCAGACATGACTGGACTTAATGTCAGGGGACTACCTTTACCTTTACCTATATACTTGCAGTCAAGAAAATCACGGGTCTTCATTGCTATATGCTGGTGTGGCACTGCTCCAATGCATGTGCACATTTTAAAATCTTGAAACAGCTGATGAGGTCTATAAACAAATGGAGCCATGGCACATGGCTAAATGGAATTACAAATGGAAAGCCATTCTCATGATAACTTTCTGCAACCTTTTCTTTGCTCTCATTTTTATCAAATTAAATGGATCTTTAAATTACACGGTGTGTACCAGTATGACAGGGAAGGGGCAGCCTGGAGGGGTGAGAAGAAATAATGACTACAATTCTGCTTGTATGCACGTTAGTATATCCACATCAGCGCTTATGAAGTCCTGTGCATCTCAGAGAGTCAATATAAAAATAAACTTCTGGGGGATGTCCTGTGTCCACCTTGTGAATTTCTAAAATCCGCTACAAACAAATGAAGGTGTCAGGACACTGGGGGTGGGGTGTTACTGAGACTTACAGCTCCAGTCCTGGACTCCTCTTAAGGTACCACAATTTTTTGCCCCATTTATTTGTCCTGCATTTTGACACTGTCTGGAAGGCCCCAAGAGGCCCTCAGTGGGCCTTGTTTACTTTCCTAAAATTGCGTACTATCTCTCTCTCTGCTTCCTAGCCAATCCTTCCCTCTGATCCTGCAAGAGGGAAAGGAGCACATAAGATAGCAGGAAGTTTAAAGAATGAAATAAGAATTTATTGAAGTTTATCTGGCAGGGGGGGGGGGGGGGGAACAAGAATAAGTCATGCAAATTTAATGAATGAGAAGGTGGCCTAGGCCTGACACATATAAAATATATTATGAAGACCGTGACTTAACATGGATAAAGGACTGGACATCACTTAATAGGGAAAAAAATCCTAACTTTAGAAGGCCACAACTTAAGAATTGGATGGCATGCTTAGTTCTGATATGAAAAAAAAATAGATAAAAACTTTGGGAATCATTTTATAAGGTCTTCATCAATTAAAATATGGGAGAGATATAAAAAGAGACTCTATCCTAAAACACCATCATGGATCTCGCCATTAGTGGCAGGACAGAGAAGACTATTAGGGTGGGAGAAGTGGCCAATCTATTAAAAAATATTTTGAAGAAACAAAATGAGATCTATGAGATGAAAACACAGGAAGAGATAAATCAGATTTACAAAAATGTCTCTTGGTTCCAATATAGGCAAATAAGAGAATACAATAATAAAGATAAAATAATTGCATTTAACAAAAAAGAATCATTCTTGGATAAAATAATAACAATAAAAAAAACAATTACCAAAATTTACAAGATTTGAAAATTTACAAAGATTTGAACAAAAATTGGTACAAAATGATGTACAAGTGATATATAACTTCAAAAAAAAAATAGGAAAATGTTATAAAAACATGCAAAATAAATGTTAGAGATGTGAAACTCAAGAGGACACATTCTACCACATGTAGTGGATGTGTAGTAAAGTAAAGAAATACTGGTAAGAAAGCATCCTAGAAAACACTCAATATGAAAATACAATTGAAACCAGAATATTTTATTGAGAATAACAGATATGAACCATATACAATTTCAGAATGTTTAACTACTGAAGCAATATATCAAATTTCTTAAATATGCTCTATGTGGGCCCTTGGAACTCTTTGTGGTTATTTCTTGGATTTATTTATTTATTATATTTATATCCTGATTTATCTCTCCATACTGAGACTCAAAGCAGCTCATGACTAAAAACATTTCAATACAACTTAAAATATACATTTTTTTAAAAAAAATTAAACAACATTAGTATTAAAACAATCCAGGTAAAAACCATAACAGTATATAAAATCACATCACAAAACCACAGCAGCCCTTCAACTACCTGCCAGGCCTTGGCAGGTTCGGACAAGGGGATGTGGTCACCCATATAGCCTGGACTTGAACTGTCTAGCACTTTAAAGGTCATACTCAGCACTTTGAATCATGCCCAGTAACAAACTGGCATCCAGTGGAGCTGCTGCAACTGGGGGGTTGTCCGTTCTCTGCATCCAATCCCAGTTAGCAACTTGGCTGCAACTCTTTGGACCAGCTGAAGTTTCTGAGCACTCTTCAGAGGCAGCCTGTCATGTTGCCAGGGCTCTACCTTGTTTAGATAGAGATGAATCAAAACTCCCAGTTTTAACAAACGGTTTAATTAAAACAGCACTTACTTGCTGGCTGTTTTTATAGTCCAAAATATAAAACACAAAGATAGCACGCAGCTACAGAATAAACAAAAACTGATAGCAAAAATAACTTCATAGTCAAAAGGGTACAGTCCAATGGTCAAATGCCAAGAGTTCAATAACAGAGTCCAGGGATCAAGAGTTTATACCGTCGTCAAAAGCCAGTCCAAAGGTTCAAGATTCCAGGGTTTCAAGATTACAGGATACAGGTCAGAATGCCAAAAATCCAACAGACCTGGGGGAAAAAACCAGCAGCAACTACCACCAAAATGCAAGAGATACTTTTCTCCCAAAGATCAGTACCAAGGCTAGCTCCTTATATTCAGAAACACCCAGCTGTAACCCATCTCTTGCATACCTCCACCCTTAATTGCTTTCACCCATGAACTCTTACTTACAGATTACTAAACCCTTTACATTAACCCTTCCATCACTAAGCACCATCAACTGCAGAACATATGACACAGCCTCACATAGAGTGCATTACAGTAATCCACGTGGGATGTAACTAAGGCGTGTATCACTGTGGACAAATCTGGTTTTTCAAAGAACTGGGGCAGTTGGCACACAAGTTTTAATTGTGCAAAGGCCCTCCAGGCCACCTCCCACATCTGAGCCTCTAGGTTCAACACTGAGTCCAGGATGGCCCCTAAACTACAAACCTGTGTCTTCAAGGGGAGTGTGACCTCATCCAGCACAGACTAGATCTCTATTCCCTGATCTGCCTTTCAACTGATACCCCTGTCTTGTCTGGATTAAGTTTCAATTAGTTTGCCCTCATTCAGTCTATTACTGATGGCATACACTGGTTTAGGGACAGGACAGCTTCTTTGGCTTTAGGTGGAAAAGAGTAGTAGAATTAGGCATCATCTGCATATAGGTGGCACCGAACTCCATAACTCAGGATGACCTTTCCCAGCAATTTCATGTATATGGTGAACATCATGGGGGAACCCCGGGGAACCCCAAAGGAAAACAGCCAGTGGTTCAAACAGGTTTCCCCCAGGACCACCTTCTGGATATGGCCTCAAGGAAGAACTGGAGCCACTGTAAAAACAGTGCCTCCCAGTCACATCCCAGCAAGATGACCCTGGAGGATACCATGATCAATGGTATTGAAAGCCACTGAGGAAAAAAAACCCCTTACATAAAACAAGCAGGTAAATGTCAAAAGCAAGAGTAAACGAAAGATGTTAAAAGCTACGCAGAGCAACAAGCCCTCGCTGTCATGCCACCTCTGAAGTGGCTCCCCCAAAGGGGCAAACTCCTTCTGTGGCGACACCACTGAAGGTGATACTACTTCCACAGGTGTGGTCCTTTTATGCCTCAGCTTCTGGAGGCAAGCAGATGTGCTTGCTGGACCTTGTTTCACAGAGTCATAGAGCCAGGGCTTCATTTCTGCAAAGAATGAGTTGCAAGAGCTGAGCCAGAGGCAGCAAAGAAAACAAAGGCTGCTCTTCCCTCAAAGCTCCTGGTGATAGTACCTTCACTCTCTTGGGATGCTTCTTCTCTTGTAATCTTGTGTTGATCATTAAGCTTCCTGAACTCCCCTCTTCCCCATATGTCTTCATTGGGGGCCTTGACAGAAAGATAAATTGTTGGATGCAGGAAGACTTCTATTTCTAGTAACTAATGGAACAACAAGTTTGGAGGCTGAAAAAAAAAAAGCTGCCCGTCCTATTTCTCGCTGGGAACAAAGCCAGCATTTATTTTCCTGGCCTGTTATACAGTCTGATCAGATCTATGTGGATAAGATGTACCCAGTTGTCCCAAGAGGTTTTTCAGTTAGGTCTGCATTAAAAGCCAAGACTACGTACAGGTTCCTACTACAAAGGTCAGAACACACACACACAATTTTCCTTATTTTGTTTCTGAAAATTTTCCACTTGGCATTTGAACAGGAAACTGCCAGCTTTCATGATACTTCATTTGGTTTCTGTTTTGTTATAGAGCCTTGGGAAAACTTTTTTCCCTCTTGCATTTAAAGAAAAGTGCAAAGCTACATCTCTGCATATGCCAATGAAAATGGCACAGCTCTGAATGTAAATAATTAGAATTCCAGTGATTTTGAACTATATATATATATATATATATATATATATATATATATATATATGAATGACTTGGTTGATCCAGTTCGTTAATTTCTTATCTCGTTATTAATTCGTTAAATAATTACCTTTAGAAGCGATATTGACGCATTTTGGCAACCCGGAAGTGTTTTTGCCATATCGAAGCTGTGTCCGCCTTATGACTTCCACCAGTGAATCGTAAATGCTGGGGGCATGGCCTTCAGGAACAGCTGTTCTTACCCACGTCCACCTCCTTCCTCTTTGCATCGGCGGCTTTGTGAGGTGGGCATGACTACCTCCCTGGTGACAAGTGGCGATGCAGAAGAGCTGGACATAGCCACACCCACCTCGCAAAGCCACCGATGCAAAGAGGAAGGAGGTGGGCATGGCCAAGCACAGTTCTCCTTGGAGGCCTCACCCCCAGCGACCTCCGAGGAGTGCTGTGCTTGGCCATGCCCACCTCTCCCTTGGACAGCTTGCCAGGGAAGCGAAAGAAAGGTGAGAGATTTTAAAAGTGTTAGAACCATTTTTTTCTTGATCAACCAAGCCATATATATATATATATATATATATATATAGTCTTCACTTTTATTTTTTTATTAATATGAAGTTCCCACAATAATTTAAGATGGATCAAATTGTTTAGTTCTTTTTAAAAAAAAAAGAAAGGAAAAGAAAGATAATAAGAAATATACTGCTTTGATTTTCCAAGAATTGGATAAATGAGTAATATAGAGAACATAATAAACTCTCAAAGTCAGAAAAGGTCTGCGGTACAGATAACAAATAAAGAAACAAATTTGGTTTTGGAAAAAGTGTATTGATGTAAGTAGATTGATTTCAATTCATCTTGTATGTATTCCATGGAAAGCCCTTTTAGTATTTATCTAAAATTAAAATATTTTTTACAAATCATGTTTTTCCTATTACCTTTATTTTCAAAGCTATAGGAAATCAAAGGAAAAATAGAATCTAGAATTAAAAGATGTCTTACCTCAAAACAGTAGTTTTCAGTTCAAAAACAGCATGGCAAAACAACCCAAGATCCAATGTATTCAATATTTAATACTCCAGTTTTAGGAAATTATTCATATTTTGGACATAAATCTCACTGATAGTTCCAACTAGAATACCCCATTAACTCAGCAGGAGATTAGTAAACCACCAGATATGTAAATTTGATTGATTTAATAGGTCTATATTTGGGGCTAACAAATTGATGTAAGGCCATTGTCTTCAAATTAAATTAAAGGAATTAAAGAACTATCACAGAAATTTGTTCATCACTATAATTATGAAAATGATCATAAAACATGGGCTTGAAAACTAAGAAAAGAACATGCATGCCTGACAATTCACTGGACCAATTCAATAGGATTTTATAGAGTCAAGCATCATTTTACCTCTTTAATTAATCAATCTGAGAATTATAATCTGAACAGACTTCTAGATCAATGGTGCTGTGAGATGTAACCTCAAATCACACCTTCTACTAGTGCCAGAATAAAATTATGTTGTGGAGAGAGTTCAGGCATGTGCATTGGATTACAGTTCTGGAGAACAGGGTCCGAATCTTTACTCGGTCATGGAAACCCACTGGGTGTCCTTATAATGGGATTTCCTTGGGAAATCCCCTTTGAACAAAATATGCTATGGAGACTCCATTATAAGGAATCAGTATGGGCTCTTTTACAATACCCTAAAACACAGAAGAAACTGGGATAAGGGGTGGGGGGTGGCTAAATGACATTTCATGAAAATGCATGCTGATTTGGATAAACAGCAGAAGAATATGTTTTTAAAAGGTGTGCATAAAACCCGATTTGCATATATTCACATGACTGTATATCCCTGTAGTCAAGGAAAACAAGTGATTTTATTTGTATACCCTGGTGTGGACTGCTCCAGCTCATGAACACATTTTAAAATCCTGAAACAGCTGATCTGGGCTGTAAACAAATGGAGCCATGGACACACCAGAGCTAAACAGGAACACAAAAGGAAAGCAATTATAATGAAAACTCTCTACAGGCATTTCTTTGTTGTAATCTTTATGAAATTAAATAGAGCTTGAATTTATAGTAAAGTGAGGAAAAATAATTAAAAAATTTTCTTGTCTGTACATTTAGATATCTGCATGAGCGCATATGAGATCCAGGACATCTCAGAGAGTTGTTTTTTTTTTTAAAAAAAAGTTAAGTTCTGTTGGATGTCCCCTATCCATCCTGCAGAAATTTAAAATTAGCTACAAACGAAGGTGACAGGACAGTGGGGGACCATTTACCAGGATTGACACTTCTATGTTTGGACTTGCTGTCAGGCAGGCATGTAGCCGGGGGGGGGGGGGGACGGGGGACACTTAACCGCCTTCCCAGAAGCTCCCCTAAACACAGTAAAAAAAAAGAAATCTCTTGGGTTCCATAAGACGGGTGCCAGAGTTAAAATGACACGCCGGGAGAAAGGGTGAGGGGCAGGAGTAATTTTCCTCCTCCTCCCTTTCTCCTGGCTCATAATTCCCACAGTTTTATGGGGTAATTTAGTCTGGAAAACCATGGGAATACTGGCTGGACTGCAGTATTCTCCAGTTCAGACACCAGAAGTAGTGGGTTTATCAAGAAGGAACGGACTAACAAATTAATCACCACATACCAGGGTTTTCCTTGTTTGTGGTGAATTAATTCAGATTTGTCTAGGACATCATCTGGACAGCCCCCCTTTTTTCAGTTCAAAGCAGATATTGTGGGTTTTCCTGTCTTAATATTCTGGGTTATATGTTTGTGTGGATGGGCCCAGGAGGCTGTCCACGCTTCACAGTTATAGTGCTATGACACCATTTTAACAGTGCTGGCAAAATTCTATGGAATCCTAACACCCAAGGAGTTCTCTGGTTGAAAATTCTAAATATTCCTCCTTAAACTGACAATCCTAAGATTTCATAGGATGGAACAATACCAATTAATATGCAATCACAGCATTATAATTCTATAATGCATGTGAATACCCCTATAATTCATGTGAATACCTTCCTTGGGGATGCTCACCTGGTGTTAACCCTACTATCCTTTCAGCATCATCTGAATAATTAAGAAATGTTCAGCTGGCTTTATTCTGAAAGTATAGCTTTACATAATTTTATTGTCACTCTTCCTGTGCCTTTATCTTTATCTTTTGTTTTTTTTAGATTTTGTAGGAAAATGGGATCTAAGGAACACTGATGTTGGAAGTTTTTTTTAAACACACATATACACACATTTAATGTTTTCTTATAAATTACCTGAAATAGTGAGGTGGATATATATATTTATGCTATTCTATCCATCACAGTTTAGCCAGATAAGAGTACATAGAAACATGAGCACATGAAGTGGTTTACTTGCTCAGTTTCCTTAATGCATCCTTAGATATCATGCTGAGTAGTTTTCTCACTTTTATAGAAGATGCTTTCTCTGCACAGCGTGAAACTGTAGATTGTAACTGAACAACAGGATCTGCAGAGAAATCTAAGAAATGAAATCTGTGGAGTTCCAAAGTTCCCAGGCGGGTGTGTATGTGAAGATCTGAGAGCATCTCTTGAGTCTTTCATCAGTAAAAGCATTGTCAGGTAACCTGCATCAAATAGCTGGAGGAAGAATGGGCAGCTAAGCATTATCCTAGAACAGAAGGAATGATTACATTTTTGTTCTCATATTAAGTAGTAGTCTGAGGTGCTTTAGCATATACGCTCTACCACGTGATGCCACAGTGATGTGGCAATAGAATATGTTAAAAAGTTGGCAATAGTCCATACTCTCTATATGTCCACAGGAGGCATTTTAATTTGTGGACAGAAACAGAGAGAGAACTGATTTTCTAAAACCACCCATTCATTCATGGCATTCGTCTTCAAGATCAGGCTTTGCAAGGATGAGACCTAAAGAGGGTAATCAATGAAAATTACTTCCCATCTTTTTATAGGTCCCCTTAAATACAATAGGTTAGTACAATAAATAGGAACCCCCAGTGGCTCAGCGGTTTAAACAGCTCAGCTGCTAAACTTGATGACCAAAAGGTCGGTGGTTCAAATCTAGGGAGCAGGGTGAGCTCCTGCTGTTAGTTTCTGCCAACCTAGCAATTCGAAAATTGGTATGGCTTCAGTGGGAAGGTAGCTGTGCTCATGCAGTCATGCCCGTCACATGACCTTGGACGTATCTATGGACAACACTGACTCTTCGGCTTAGAAATTGTTATGAGCACCACTGCCCAGAATCAGACACAACTAGACAATGTCAAGGGGAAACCTTTACATTTACCTTAAATACAATGCTTATACCAGCTCCTAGTTTTAATTCCCCCCCCCACTCTCTCTCGTAACATATCATTTCCAAATGTGTGTGTCTGTGGATATTATTTATTTATTTACTGCATTTCTGTGCCGCCTTTCTAAGCCGAAGGTGACTCAAGGTGGCTTACACTGGCACGATTCAATGCCACAATGAACATAAACAAATTAAAACAAAATAAAAAACAGTTAACACACATTATAAAAACCCTGTAAAAAACATTAAAAGCATAAACACCAGTAACTTCCTATTAGTTCATCTTCCAAATATATCTCTATATTACACATAGAAATATATTTGAAAGTTATTTAAAAAGTCAAAATGTGAAAAAGAAAGGAATTATTCAAACCTCCCTTATGTTCCACCCTCATCTGAAGTCAGAGTGGCATTCCACTTGATCACAATGCAAAGTATAAAGTTTCTATTTATGGTACAGGTCAGTTTACCTCTTTGGCCTGACACTGGCAAAGACATATTTTGAATGAAATGATAAACTGATAAATCTACTCAAATGCAAGTGCTATATCTTCCTTCTTAAGCACTGTCTTAAAGAAGTACAGTGGGCCCTTGATATCCACTGAGATTTGATCCCAGCATCTCCCATTTCCTAAAAAAAATGTAGTTGTCCATGATCATTATTATAGAGTGGCATAGTACAATGTTGTCACGTATTTAAAATGGCAAAATAAAAGTTTGCTTTTAGTTTTTTAAAATATATTTTCAAACTGTAGATTGTTGAATCCATGAACACAGAATTAGTGGATACAGATGACTGAATGTATTTTATTAATCTTTTCACACATATAGTACTCTTACATTTTTAATTTTTTGTTTCCTCCAATGTCCCAATTGTATACTTTTTTTTTTAATTCAGGAGAAAATCTCACTTCAACTGGGCTTACTCCCAATCAAATATGGATTGGATTTTGTAACCCGGGAAACCCAAGAAAGGAAGGCAATGACAGGTCATAGAAAATGGCTGTGGTATAAAAGCTGCTTTAAGCTGTTTTGTTTAGCATTTTTCATCAAGCCCTTTGTGCGTAATAACTGCGCGAGTGGATTAGACATTCCTCCCTCTCCATTCCACTAAAGGCCTCTTTGTGTTTTGAGGACTGTAGAAGCATGGATAGAATCCCTTTATTCATGTGGCATGGCATAAAGTAAGGAGAGTGTTGTCATAGTGAATAATTTGAACTTGGACCATTAAGCAAATAATGAACCATTTAGCTGATTAATCATCTTCCTCTAGATCATTTAAGCTCATCCATTTTTTTAAAAAAAGTATATTGCAGTAGAACCTAAGTGCTTTTTTCTAGAAATCAAAGTTCAAGAAGGGAAAAGAAAAGACCCTCCATTTTAAAAACCAATCCTGTTACAATAACATATCTCAAAACAGTATCATAAATACCATCAATCCCTCAACTTGATAATTAAAACGACTCACTACTATTAAAGCATTACTCTGAGCCGTTATGACCTGTTATCGACCAATCAATCAGTTGATCAAAACTAGTTGACTGACTGATTAATCTAGTAGTGATATCAATATAAGTTTGAAGCTCATATTTAAAGGTTGCCTGTGACAGTGCTTTTGTAAGCATGGGTATTTAGATTACCACTAAAACATGAACTCTATCCAGTACAACATGTATAGCATGGATTTTTGCACGTGAATTTATGGATTGATTGTGCTATATAACTCTTATGCTATGAGCCACCTATATTGCGAAAAAAGAAGGTTAAAATAAAGTAAATACATGTTAAAACACAGTGCTAAATATATGAGACTGAATACATAACTGAATGCACAACAGAGGGGATACTATCAACAATCAGAATGTGATAGACAAATGCATATTAGCTGTGAATGTATAGGCAAAACTCAAGGATTAGTCCACTTCCATGAGCTTAACTGAGTACAGGGATTGCAGAAAAGAATTGCTTCCATGACATTACATGTGCAAGTTACCCACAGATTTCTGGTCACTGTCAACCAAGACTTCCAAAAGATTTTTGATAAAAGATTTTTTATCAAAAATCTTTTGGAAGACTTGGTTGACAATGACCAGAAATCTGTGGGCTGCGGTGACCTGGTGCATATACTTGGAGGTGTCATGTCCTGCAGGTGATGGTGGTTGGTATAGTGACATGCCTAGCAGTTGGTGGTGGTTAGTATATATACTGCCCAGCAGTCTGGTGATGGTTAATATAGTATCATGCTTAGCAGGTTGGTGATGGGTAGTATTGGTACTGCAAAATGTATGAAAGGCATTAATCTCCCTCCTGGTTCTAAAAGTCAGAGTGATCTATCTATAAGGACACACAGGCAGCAGCAATCAGGGAGGAGACCTGCAGAGATAGGATGCAGCTGTAATCAGCTGCATAAAAAGAGCCTGAACAAAGATGGCTCTTTGGGAGAAAAGTATATTTTATATTTTACTGTTGGATAATTTTTCCCCAGATTGGACGATGGTGTTATCCTGATCTGTGTCCTGGAATCTTGTTGAACCTTGAACCATGGTGATAATCTTATTGTGGACCCTGGTGCTCTCATATCTCACTGTGGACCTTGAAGTACTTTGAATACCTGGACTCTTGAAAAACCATCCTGGCTTTGATTTATGGATTTTGAACTTTCCTTGGACTCTTGATTATCTGGCTTGACCTTTGGAACTCTGATTATGGTTTATATTCCTGAAACCTTGCATACTACACTAAGGAATTCTCAGCTCTGGACTCTTGTTTTTCTGACTTAACTCTCAAAACTCTGACTACAGTTTGTACTTTTGCCCCCTGGAACATTTTACTAAGTGAACTCTCAGCATTTGACTTGTGTACTACAAATCTTGGCTACTGTTTATTCTTGATCCTGAACTGGCTTTGTAGTACTATTCATGTCAATGAGACTTTGTTTTGTATCTTCAGTTGTGTGCTACCTTTATGTTTTGAACTTGGACCTTGAAATGGCCAAGTGTTTAAGTTATTGCTTTAATTAAAACTTTTTTGACACAAGCTAGGCTTTGTTTTGTTTAACCTCTGCCTGCATACAGTGTAATAGTTTGATACTATCTCACACAAAGGCTCCACAGCAAACTTGGCGAAGAGGATAACAAGAAACCCTCTTATTGATTTAAAATCCTTGAAAGAACAGAAAGTAGAGAGTAGGAATATACAACCAGTTCTTGCAATGCAGTACTGTGGTGAGGGGGGTCCTCAAAAAGCTGTGCAATTCCATATAGATCAATACAATGACAGCCTTCAGAATATTGTGGGATGGAATGTGGGAGAAAGGATGTGATCCTCAATGGTTGTTCCAACAGAAGACCCTTAAATGCACATTGCAGACTCATTCCTAACAATAAGAGCACTTTCACACAGCCATATAACCCAGAATATCAAGGCAGATAATCCACAATATCTACTTTGAACTGGATTGTCCGAGTCCACACTGACATATAATCCAGTTCAATTTGGATTTTATGCAGCTGTGTGGAAGAGACCTAAGAGCTGTTCAACAGTGGAACCCTCTACCTTGGAATGTGGTGAGAAGCTCCTTCCTTGGAGGGTTGATGGCCATCTGTCAGGGGTGCTTTGATTGTGCTTTTTCTGCATGGCAGGGGGTTGGACTGCATGGCCCATGTGGTCTCTCCCAACTCTTATGATTCTATGGACACTTCTGGACAGTACCAGAATCTGTGTTTTAAAACTAAGACAAAAAATTCTGGGATCTGATAGCAGGTGCACACACAGACCTGTCAGTCCTGGGATATGGTCCCCTGCCATCCTCACAGCTTTCTTCTGAAGTGGCTCAAGATTGAAGGTGGACTGGATTATAAGGGAGAAGTTTTTTTTAAAAAATCTTGTGTTATGTGCTGGACCATATATGCAAACATGCAAATATCTTAAAATAAACACAAGCAGATTCATTTGTGCGCATATGAAGTCCAGCACATAATAGAGGGATTATTAAAAAAAAAACTTCTGTCAGGTCTCCTTTAAATTTTAACAATTATAATATCTGTTTAAGATTATAAAGTGTAAAATAGAGTTTCAGAGAGTTATAATTACTTTCCAATTGTGCTTCCCTTGAACCACCTGTGTGTCCGTTTGACACCCAATCAGCTATGGGAAAGGAAGGAAAGCATGTGTTTTACCTGTCTCCAAAGATATACAGTCATGCAAAGGTACACCTTTTTCAGGCTGAATTGGATTTTAAGTGCAACTTTTAAACACAATTTTTTTTAGCACTTAATCCAATCCTTCCTGCACTTTGGCTAAACATCCCCCCCCCCCCCCCCATACAGACACACAGTTACTTCAGGGTTTTACAGTGTAGAAGGGCCCTATGATTTTAATACCGGATCAATTTGCAAATAAAGATTGAAATGAGTGATTTCTCCATAGTGTTTGAAATCCATCTGTACAGACAATACAGTTAATTATATGGTCTTTCCGAAATCTAAATCCTATCTTTCTATAAGCCTGACAAGCCTCTGGAGTCCTTAAGAATGTTTGTGAAAATCTGCCATGCAATGAATCGGACGATACGGGATATGAATCAATGCAGACTGTGGCTAGAATATTAAATAGATCAGTTCCCATGGAAATTCAGAATGACAGATTTGGAATAGCTAGCAAAGTGTTCAGGTAGCACTTGGCTACAATGAATGAACACATTCACAATTCCAAAAGAAATATTCACCCTGCCAAATGCAGACTGTATACAATTTGGCATTTTGACAGTGAGGATTCTCCTTTCACTGAATGAGCTCCAGCAAGCTAATGTATGATGATAAAATAGTGGTGGTGGTGGTGGTGGGGAGGGGGGGGGGATTCACAATAGAATGTATCTGCAGTTCTAGAAAGAAGAAGAGAAAACTTATGAGGGGAACAAGGACACCAATAGTCTGGCTCCATGTGAAACAGTTAAAATCTAAATGATTTCTAAAACCCAAAATGTTGGTTTTCTAGCCCTAATATGGTTCAAACTGAGACTGAAATTCTTCCTGGCAAACCAATTACAGTGCAGAAACTTTTATAAACCAGTCTTTCTCCATTAATTTCAATGAAACCAAGGTCAAAATGTTTTGAACAAACATCAATAGCTCAAGGTATTCTAGAGAAACAAGCACCTAGAGTGAGAACAATCTGGTTTGTTAGGTTACTGCAGCTGAAATTGCTCCATTCATGCAAATTAGTGTTGGGAACTAATGACTGCATTCAGGAAAGCATTGGGTGAGACATTACTTAATGAAATGTCTGAACTGACAGTGAGATGCATTTTTTCAATTAATTTAAATCTATCCTGAATAATACATCTCTATTTTGGAAGTTTTCTTTTATCAATATAGTTACCCTTTTACTTAATATTGGTGTATTAGATTCAGGGTCTATCTCTATGGATAAGGAAATATATTGTCTGCTATCATGAGACTTGATTTTGTGACAATTCACATCCCAACCAGTTCTTTGACCCTTAAACTGCTTTACAAGTAATTAGATTTTACTTAGCATTCTGGCCAAAGATCCAAATGAGGTTTTTTTTTTTTTAATGCGGCTGGCATATGATTATTTCTGCCAGGAAGTGAGCATCCATGGTTGAATTTTTAATTTGCTGCCTATATATAGGGGGAGGGGGGGGGAGCATGTTCATGGGTACTTGCAGATCAGCATGCGAGTATATCAGTATTAGTGCAGCTCCACAAAACAGGATGGATAAAGACAACTTAAATGGAGATACATTCATTTGCAGGAATGACAGAAAAAGGTGAAGCAGACACAGCGGGGAGGTATTTAGGCACCCAAAAGGGAAAGCCAGAAAATACCAGCAATTTGATCAGAAGGAGGAAGTTTACGAACAAACGCTCTTCAGCAGGGGAAATGGAGTGACAGCACTCTCCTGGCCAGAACTGAGAACAGCCTCCATGATGCTGAAGATGGGAAATGCCTATTTATACCTTTATCTATGTATAATTGTATATATTGTCTTTGCATAATGGCATTGAATGTTTGCCATATATGTGTTCTGTGATCTGCCTTGAGACCCCATTGGAGTGAGAAAGGCGGAATATAAATACTGTAAATAAATAAATAAATAAATAAGGCAATCAATAGTGCAAATGGGAGGAGTTTTCTGAAGGCAAGTTCATATCAAGGAGACATGTGTGGCTTCTTAAGAAGAGCTCACTATGATGGGTATGCCATGTGTGACACTAATGCAGCAAATGTGGGGCCTATGAGGATCAACAAATATGGTGTGAATAAGATTTTTTTCAGATGTAGTCAGGCAGTCTATTTCTCTTCTAACAGAGGATCATATTATAAAATGACATATATAGCTCAGCTGGCTCATAGGCAGATGATCACCATGCATATCAAATGCTTTTATTGGTGCTTTAAAAGGAAAAGACAAAATACAAGAGAAAAATCTGTCATGGCAGAATGAAAATATTTCTATTTGAACAGTCAGCACAGGTACAGATGCAATGTGGAACAATTTAGAGGGGTTTGCCACATGACTGTCATAGGAAATGTATTGCTTCTCAGTGGCACATGACATGCTCCTTAATAGTACATACTTTTTTTCCAGGTTTAATTTAAGATTACAATAACTGCTGAAAAGCAGAACTGTAACTATAGGCATATCACAAAGGAATGCTTTCACTTACAATCTGTCTCTAAAGTATCCCTGATAAATAACGAATGGGAGAAATGAACTGAAGAGGCGATAATGACTAATTCAGCATTTCAGCTATGTTTACTCAAAAGCACAAAATATTCTATACACCTAAAGTATCATCTTAACAACTGATAAGCTGCAGAGTGCGAAACAACACAAAGCTGATTAAGTCTAGAAAAGTAAAATAACAGTTGCACAAAGATTGTCCTTTTCTGCTGTTTCTTCACCAAACTCCTCTAGGGATCACTTTTTTAAAGGTCTAGTGTGAAGAGATTTCTGGATAACTGCAGTAGATTCCTGAAAGACTAGTTGATAAATTTCAGGGTCAAGGCACACCAGTAGATTAAGGATATAATGTTCTGATTCCAGTTGCAAATCCCAGTTAGAAGGGACCCACTGAAGACATGGGCATTTGGTAATGCAACACTTTAAAAATTCCACTTGATTCAGTCTACATAACAGGAACTACCAATAGGATTTATAAAGGTATCAGTAAACAAACTGACTAATATTAGTGAGATGGTGAAAAAAACCAGAAAAGAGCACTAAGTCTTTCTCAGTCAGAAAGGTGAATCTAATTAACTTAACATTTCACCTTGGTTGATTCCATTATAAACCTGTACAACATATCAAAACACAATAGGATCCTCTCTATGTGAAGACTCTTTTTCCACAACAGCCAAATGTCTATGGGAACCTCATAATCAAGATGTGAGTGTACAGTGCACTTTCCCTTCAGCAACTGTGATAAGAAGCATACTGGAGTCATTACCCTGACTAGCAATGATTTATGATCCCTAAGGTTGCTGTCTGATACAAGCTAATCCATTTCATGATGTTAACCATCAACAGAGCATACACATGCATTGGGGCAGTTTGAAGGATCTAACAACATCATCAGTTGGGCTGATTTGCCCGTTGTACGCCGCTTGCTCTCCCCTTTCGACATGGAGCCCATTATATGATGCACAGGAACTTCTGACTGGGCTCCATGCTGAAAGAAGAAAGGAAATGGCAACACAAGAAGTCTCTAGGAGCCACAGGGGGAAGCTGGATGGAGATGTTTCCTCCTATGGGATGAGGGTCAAGGCAAGGTGGGCAATGCAGGACATAGAGTGATGGCTTCTCTACACCTCCCACCGGGACCCTATGGATTTTGCCAAGATGTGTGACAAATTCATGGGCCTTTGTGATGAGGTCATAAGAGATATGCAATATTCTCTGGCAGATAGTTCTTACTAACTTTCAGTCTCCATGAATGCTGTTTCACTTTGTATGCATCACACCAATCTGCTGTTGAAATCTCCAAAACAGTTAACTTTCTTTCAATAGTTAGTGTGTTAAGACACTGAATGAGCATACAACTAGTAATATGGTCACTACATCACTGTTTGTTTGTTTTTTTGGAGGGGGCAGGGTTTGCAGGCCACCAGTAATTAGATTGCGACCTATGAAGATAATTTAGTACTGTTCCATTATTCAGGCAGAGGCCACAAGGGGACGTCAGAGAGGGAAGAACAGTCCATTATATGGAGGGATAGGAGTTATTCCCCCCACCCATGTTGCTGTCATCAAAACAATCATAGTTTATGATATGGAAAAGGGGGGAGGGATAACCAGTGAAAATGGGGGAAATAGTTTTCACCTTCAACTCCCCCCCCCCCCCGAAATGGAGTATCCTTTTCTGTGTAGGCCCGCATTTGGAGTTCATCCAGATAATGGAACAGTACCAATAACTTTAAAGGATCATGGTAAAATGAATAACAGTTGGAGAGATACATTCCACAGTTGGTCTTTGTTTTAGATGGAGCCATGCTAGGTAATTTATTTAATTAGATGTAGGACATTGT
Organism: Anolis sagrei; assembly: GCF_037176765.1. Classification (NCBI taxonomy): domain Eukaryota; kingdom Metazoa; phylum Chordata; class Lepidosauria; order Squamata; family Anolidae; genus Anolis; species Anolis sagrei. The sequence continues at coordinate 90,001,547 of NC_090022.1, read as the reverse complement.
CTTATTTGTTACTCTCTTAAAATATGGTCACTATTTCTACTCTAGAGTCCCTTGTCTGAGTCAGCTCTGTTGATTGAAAGCAGGTGTGATTACCACTCCTCATTACACAGAAAAAGCAGTTTTCTTAAAATACTCATCAGCAAGAGTAATCTGGTGTCAATTGGACATCTATAAAGGTGCACAAACCTTAGATCTTAATGTAATCTTGTGCCAGTAGCACAAAAAGCACACAGAGAAGTTAATGCAGAAGAAAATGTCTGTGTTGAGCGAAATATATATATATTTATTTATTGAATCTCTATTCCCCCTTTCTCCCAAAGTGAGATTCAAGGTGGCTGTAAAATGTGTGAGTTTATCTGGGAAGGAGGCATTTTGTTGGAGAGAAGTAACCTCATCTCAATGAGGACTAAATAATGGAAGACAGAAATAATACTGCTGATTTTAAAAAGTAGATTGGTGAAAGGGGTATTCATTCTATGATGGACAGAGTTAAACTTTCCTTGAAGACTCAGGTTTTCAGTTGGAGAGCATTCCTGGATCCTAGATTTTAATTTGTATATTTACTCACATTAGGCTACATTGTAAATCATGTCCATTCCTGGAAAAATCTCATCTGGAGGATACATGGGCCTTAGGACCCTTCCACACAGCCATATAACCCGGAATATCAAGGCAGAAAGTCCCATAATATTTGCTTTGACTGGGATACCAGTCTAAATCTCCCTCTGTGGACTGTCACCTTGTCGTGGTGAGGGGGCTTGCGCGTTCCGATGAACCTGTAGGCACAACAACTGGAGTCCTGCACTCCCAGGAGTGGCTGCGGGGGGGGGGGGGGGGGTTCCAGACCAGGCACAGTCCGAAGACCCGAAGACCTCAACGGCGGAGCACGCGGAGGATAACATGGTACATGTTACAACGGCTGCGAAGGCGGAAGAAGGCTGCAACAGATGGAGAAGCCATGGCCATTGTGTTAAGCTACATCACCAGTGGAACCTCACTCTGTGAATCAGTTGTGCACTGACCTCCACACATTAAAAAAACCCACGCACAGGCGTCTTCCAAAGAAAATAAAAACCAAGCAACCAAAGTCCCATGGCGATCAGCGAGTGGTGACGGGGGCAGGACTGTGAAATCTGGAAGCCCCTAGTCACAGACTGGCACATGGGCGGTGGGTACGGACTCAGTCGTTCTACCTCAAGGTCCGAGGCAGTTGAGTAGTTCGGCAGCTGTATCCGCGACTGAGCAGCCCTATTGAGGACCCACTCTGCTCACCCCACATGGGGAGGGGGCTAGAAAAGGTGCCCTAAACATAGTCTGCCTCACTTATCCCTGACTGGACTGCCGCGTCCAGTGGGGTCACCACCCTGCGGCCAAAAAAGGAAAATGAACTTCGGTACGTGGAACGTACGGACTCTGATGGACAACAGTGGCAGTGAACGCCCCGAACGCAGAACTGCCATCATTGCAAGGGAGCTGGGATGCTTCAACATCGACATAGCAGCCCTTCAGGAGACCCGGAGAGCAGGAGAGGGACAGCTGAAGGAAGAAAAAGGAGGCTACACCTTCTTCTGGAAGGGACTGCCCGAAAAAGACCAAAGAAAGCACGGAGTTGGCTTCGCCATCAGAAATGATCTGATGAAACATCTGTCCGAAGCACCCACTGGCATCAACGAATGACTCTCAACCCTCCGAATCGATCTTGCCAAAAACCAACGGGCAACCATCATAAGTGCCTATGCACCAACACTAGATGCTGGCGAAGACATCAAGGAGAAATTCTACTGTCAGCTGGACACCGTTCTATCGGGGATACCTAAGGAGGACAAAATCATCCTCCTGGGGGACTTTAATGCAAGAGTTGGGCGAGACTTCGACCTGTGGCCAGGGACCATAGGAAAAGACGGGGTTGGAAACAGCAACTCAAACGGCATCCTGCTTCTCACCAAATGTGCGGAGCATAACCTTGTCATCACCAACACGCTCTTCCACCAGAAAAACAAGTTCAAGATATCATGGAAGCACCCCCGGTCAAAGCATTGGCACCTCTTAGACTATGTAATCACACGCGTCAGAGACCGTCGTGACGTGCTCCTCACAAGAGCCATGACAGGTGCTGATGACTGCTGGACTGACCACAGGCTAATTCGATCCTCGATGGCTATCAAGATCGCTCCCAAGCGCAGACTCCAAGGAAGGAAGACAAGGCGCAAAATGAACACCCAAGCCCTTCAGGAGCCCTCCAGACGAGCCCATCTCCAAACAGCACTCAAGGACCATCTACCCACAGTACACCCCGAAAATGTCGAGGAACATTGGAACAAACTGAAGACCTCCATCATCCAAGCCTGCGAAGAAACTATTGGATACCAAGCCAAGAAACATCAAGACTGGTTTGATGAAAATGACATCGAGATCCAACAGCTAATTGACAAGAAAAGGAAAGCCTTCCAAGCATGGCAGAGAGACATCAACTGTGCTGCTAAGAAAAAGATCTATGCCAGTGCAAAAGCTGAAGTCCAAAGAAGGACAAGAGAACTCAAGAACATCTGGTGGACAAAGAAGGCTGAAGAAATCCAACACCTGGCAGATACCCATAATGCTCAGGGATTTTTCAAAGCCACAAAGGTCATCTATGGACCAAGAAACCATGGCATACAGCCTCTACGCTCATCAGATGGAACCAAACTCCTGAAGGACCAAAACTCAATTGCACTACATTGGAAAGAACACTACCAAAGCCTCCTGAACCGCAGCTCCAATGTGGCCGAAGAGGTCCTCTCACAAATCCCACAACAAGAAACCAGGGATGAGCTTGCAGCACTGCCTAGTCTGGAAGAAGTCAGCAATGCCATCAGCCAACAGAAGAATAACAAAGCCAGTGGACCAGATGGGATCCCTGCTGAAATCTTTAAAGAGGGAGGACCTGAGCTGACACACCAACTCCACCAGCTCATAGAAAAAGTGTGGGTGACCGAGAAAATCCCAGCAGATTTCAAGGACGCCACCATCATCACCCTCTTCAAAAAAGGGGAAAGAACAGACTGCGGAAACTATCGAGGTATCTCCCTTCTAACCTCCGCTGGGAAAATCCTCGCAAGAATCCTTGCAAACCGCCTTCTGCCCCTCTCAGAAGACACCCTCCCAGAATCCCAGAACGGCTTCTGCCCCTCCAGAGGAACCGTGGACATGATCTTCACTGCACGACAGCTCCAAGAAAAATGCAGGGAACAAAACCAACCTCTGTACATGGCCTTCATTGACCTTGCAAAGGCATTCGACACAGTGAATCGCAGCGCTCTCTGGACCATCCTCCACAAAATCGGGTGCCCTAACAAATTTGTGAACATCCTGCGGCTCCTCCATGATGACATGATGGCAACAGTCTTGGACAGCAATGGCTCCCAAAGTGACCCATTTAAAGTGGAATCCGGTGTCAAACAGGGATGTGTTATTGCCCCAACTCTATTCTCCATCTTCATCACTATGATACTTCACCTTGTTGATGGGAAGCTTCCCACCGGAGTGGAAATAATCTATCGGACAGATGGCAAGCTATTCAACCTCAGCAGACTGAAAGCTAAAACCAAGGTTACAACAACAGCTGTTATAGAACTCCAGTATGCTGATGACAATGTCGTCTGTGCGCATTCAGAAGAAGATCTACAAGCCACTCTATACACCTTCGCAGAAGCATATGAGAAGCTCGGCCTGTCACTGAACATTGAGAAAACCAAGGTGCTGTTCCAGCAGTCACCAGCCAATCCCTCTCCAATGCCAGTAATACAGCTTAATGGTGTAACATTAGAAAATGTGGACCATTTCCACTACCTTGGCAGCCACCTCTCCACCAAAGTCAACATCGACGCCGAAATACAACACCACCTGAGCTCTGCAAGTGCAGCATTTTCCAGAATGAAGCAGAGAGTGTTTGAGGACCGGGACATCCGTAGGGAGACCAAGGTGCTTGTCTATAAAGTTATTGTCCTCCCAACCCTGCTCTATGCCTGTGAGACGTGGACTGTCTACAGACGTCACATGCAGCTCCTGGAACGTTTCCATCAGCGCTGCCTCCGGAAAATCCTGCAAATCTCCTGGGAAGACAAGCGGACAAACGTCAGTATGCTGGAAGAAGCAAAGACCACCAGCATTGAAGCGATGGTCCTCCAACATCAACTCCGCTGGGCCGGCCACGTTGTCCGGATGCCTGACCACCGTCTCCCAAAGCAGCTGCTCTACTCCGAACTTAAGAATGGAAAACGGAACGTTGGTGGATAGGAAAAGAGATTTAAAGAAGGGCTCAAAGCCAACCTTAAAAACTCTGGCATAGACACTGAGAACTGGGAAGCCCTGGCCCTTGAGTGCTCCAGCTGGAGGACAGCTGTGACCAGCAGTGCTGCAGAATTTGAGGAGGCACGAGTGGAGGGTGAAAGAGAGAAACGTGCCAGGAGGAAGGCGCGTCAAGCCAACCCCGACCGGGACCGCCTTCCACCTGGAAACCAATGCCCTCACTGCGGAAGAAGATGCAGAGCAAGAATAGGGCTCCGCAGCCACATACGGACCCACAAGGAAATCCATAATGGAAGTCCATCTTACTCGTCCAACGAGGGATCGCCTAAGTAAGTAAGTAAGTAGTCTAAAATAATGTGACCAAATTGTTGACTCAGCACAGTTTCAGGGAGCATGTAAATTCATTTTTATATGCTCCCTGTTTCAGGATACCGTGTAAAATACTGGTTATATATCTTGGGCACGGGCTTTCTGAGGGAACATATTTTCTCATATAAGCCTGTTCAAGCTTTGAAATCTTCACTGCAAGTCTGGTTCTAAAGATTAGACAGACTGTAAATACACAAGTGTAAGTGTGCAAAAACAAGCAAAATTGCAGGGCTCCTTCTCAAGGGAGTGAAGGAAGAAGTCTCAGGGCATCAGTGGATGTTTCAGGGAATTGTATTGCTTCTTCAGGTATGTGTGTATGGTAGCTGAAGGGGGCGGGGTTGCAAATCTCAGGGCAGGTAGCACTGCAGGAAGGAAAACCATTATGTGTGTGTGTGTGTGTGTGGTGGCTTTAAAGCACCTATCTTCAGAGAAAGTAGGGCTCTATGGCTAAAATAAAACATTTATATGTATTTTGTGTTTGGTATAGTTCCAGTGTGTAATAAAAGGTTAGGGGCATGGGAAATGAACTGAAGGCCCCTTCTTCCATTTTTTTTGCAAGGTGGGACTAAAGTGGTAGTGTTGTAATTCACATACTTTCTTGATGCACCATTGCCGGCCACAACAATATAAAGCCAGATAGGGCAGTGGTGGCAGTGAGTTTTTTTTCATAAGCTGCAGAATCAGTGTAGAGAGACAAGAAAAACTCCCCATGCCATGCACATGGTGGAAAGGCTGCACATGCAGAAATGGTGGCAAATAGCTCCATCTACTAGGCATACTCTACCACCAACGACTGAAAGATGCTTTGCCATTTTTTCACTGTTTTTGACTTGCCATATTACCTGATTGCCTAGATTTTAACCAAAGTTTCAGCCCTATTGCTCAGATTGTTGCACTCCAGGCCAGGAAACATCTCTGGGCTTAACCACCACACCCCAGTCCAAGTTAAATCAGCAAAGCAGTTTATTAAAAAATATAAAAAGCACTGTGGCAAAAATAGTAAAAAAAATCCTTCAAAGTCTATACGTATAAAAAAGATACAAGGTCCAAGGTGCAAGAGTAATCCAAAATCCCAAAGCAAAAGGACATCCAGAACAGGAATGCAAGAAAACCAGGGGGTACAAGGCAGCATAGAATCCAATACAAAAATCCAGGAACAGTCCTTCAAACTTGGAAGCATGAAACAGGAGCAAAAACATGGAACTAAAATTCCCTCAAAAAGCTTGACTAGGAATTGGCAAGAGTTATTGCCTCAATTACCAATGTTGGCCAGACTGGCTGGAAAATCCCCCTACCCTCTCTAATGTACAAATGAAATCATGCCTCCTCCCATGACTTCCTGATATAGGTCTCTTCTCTAACAAGCGCTGTGACCTTTGGAAATTCTGTTGAGTAGCACGAAGTTTACAAAAATGGAGTCTCGTATCAACCAGTTCATAATTTGAAACTAATTATTCTCTCCACCTGGGATTTCAGCCTCTGAATTAGTTTCCCTAGAGAACGACTCTTCTGCACCATCTCAGCGCCTCTCTGGAATGTGACTTTCACTGACTGCTGGAGACACAAACTGATCATTTTCAGAACTTGAAATCTCATGTTGGCTCACAGGCTCACAGTTCTCATGATCCATTTCCCCATTTACATCGATATCAGACACAACCATGGGCTGAACTACAACACCAACTCCATTTGTCCCTAATAGCTGCCCTAAAGCAGTTCTTAACCCCCTGATAGCTCTGTGATATCACAAATGCCCAGCTATACGATTGGGATTTCCCTTGTGACATCACAAGGACCTGCAGCCTGGCTTCAGTTTTTGGTTTTGGCCCTGAAGTCCAAGGGAATGAGGTGCTGCTGACCTGGTAACACTGTTATGAGTTTGCCATAGAGCAAAGACTTCTTATTCAACTGAGCCCTAGGGCATATGTTTGGGTTGGGTTGTGCTTATAAATTTTTAATCAAGTTGAAGACAGCCATTTGTTTTGATTTTGTTTTAAATGAATTGTTATATCTGTTTTCTTTCACTTAACCTGTCTTATATTTTTTAACTGGTGCAGTTATTTTTTATTTTATTCTTAGCTCCTTGTAGTCCCATGTGTAGGAAGGAAGACGGGGTGTGTATCTAATTTATTTATTTATTTATTTATTTCATGTACTTATACCCCGCCCTTCTCACCCCCGAGGGGGGACTTAGGGCGGCTTACAAAAGGCCCATCTTGGTGCCTACCCAAATACAATAACATATAAAACCAGCAATTAAATGGTCAACAATTAAAACAATTAAAAACAACAATATATCACACAAACAATAGCCAATCTCAGACACTGCATTTGCCAACTCAGAATTCATATTTCGCTCTACCTTGTCCATTTCCTATCTATCGTCACAATCTCTTATTCATCTGCCAGATTGCCCAAACGCCTGGTCCCACATCCATGTCTTTGATTTCTTTCTGAATGAAAGGAGGGATGTTGCTGATCTGATCTCCCCGGGGAGTGAATTCCATAGGTGAGGGGCCACCACTGAGAAGGCCCTGCTCCTCGTCCCCAATCTCACTTGTGACAGAGGCAGGGTCGAGAGCAGGGCCTCCCCAGAGGATCTCAAACTCCAAGATGGGACATAAAGGGAGATGCGTTTGGACAGATAAGCTGGGCCGGAATCGTATATGGTTTTGTAGGTCAAAACCAGCACTTTGAATTGTGCTCGGAACTGGATCGGCAGCCAGTGGAGCTGACATAGCAGGGGGGTGATATGCTCCCTGTATGACGCTCCGGTGAGCAATCTGGCTGCCTCCCGCTGGACTAATTGAAGTTTCCGAACAGTCTTCAAAGGCAACCCCATGTAGAGTGCGTTGCAGTAATCTATCCGGGATGTAACAAGAGCGTGGACCACTGTGGCCAGATCCGACTTCCCAAGATACTAATAAATAAATAAGTGAGTAAACCAGCATAGAGTATACTGTTTCATAAGTCAACCTCATGCATATGTTGAGGGCAGATTTTGGGATCAAATTTATGGCTCCTTATATGACCCATGGATAAGTCAAGGGTCATTCTATGGAGGCAGAAAAAGTACCAGCATTGCCTCTGGGAGCACCCACCCCTGATCGCCACTGCTAATCCCCACCCAGTCATTCAAAGCAGCCAAAAGTGGCACCATGGAGGAAAAACTTGAGATCAGTGCTTGTTTTAGGTTCTCCCAGGACAGCCTGAGCAGTTGCTTTTCACCATTGTAATCAGAAAATGGGATGATTCTTTTTTGATAGAGTTAAGATAGAGTTCTTACATTGACCATGGATATGTTGAACCAGGTTTTTGTGGCTGAATTTTTTTTACAAAAATCTGGAGACTTATACATATGCAGTAAATATTTCTCATCACTGCCGATCTGATCATTGCAGGAGGATAATCCAGAGTCTAAATCTGAAAACATCTGAATACAAAGCATGTACATTTCTTCAATACTTTTTTGCAAATGTCACACTGTGACATTATCATTTTTGATGTCTAATTAACCCCCCCCCCCCCCATCAGATCTGGAAACAGAAACAATGGACAAATACAAGATTTTTTAAAGGAGAATTAAGATGGAGGACCTTGCAGTACCAGAGCCTGAACTAATTGCTTTGATAACAGGAAGAGAGTGTCTCTGGCCACAGCTACTGAGAGACAGAACAAGGCAGGTGGCAAGAGTTAAAGCGAAAGGGAGCAACAGATGTTATCTCCCAAATTTGGAACACTTCTGCACTTCTCAATTCTACTCAGAATACCCCAATTTCCATCAGTATATTGTACAGATAATTAATCTAAACCATCCAAGTCTTGGGGGGTAAGAGGAGGGGGAAGAAAAATAATTTGTTGAGCACATGTCTGTAATAGCCAGCTGTTTATAATAATCTGACTAGTGCAAAAATAATTTTCCCACTTTTAACAGTCTATTAAATTCCATTTCTCAGTCACTTTTATTTGCATTTTAGGGGCAAAATAATTGGATTCTGTGACCATTGGATGGAGACGAAGGTCTAATAGCTGTTCTGGACCTTCTGAAAGGAAGGGAACAAACTGAGCCAGGGCAACCATTGCAAAAAAGAAGTGAGGAATATTTGCAGTGTGACAAACTGAAGAGTCACATACCATTTCCCCTCATTAAAGAATAATGATGTTGCTAAATGTCAAGCTACATGTTGAGTTAATAATATTTAAAAACAACAACTGTGTTAAAATTGGCATAATATTTTCCAAGCTAGAACATTGTTGTAGAATGTGAAATCCATCTGGATTATCCTTTTGGCCATTTGATGAACTATGTTAGAATAGGGCCATGCTGTAGAACCTAGAGATTCTCTAAAATGTCATATTTATCAAATCTATGAATAATCAAATCAGCACAAGTTAAACCACTCATTTGGGGAGGTGACAGTGTATGGTCTTCTGCCTTCCTCTAGTACATACATATTAATTGCAATATATAATAAAAAACCTAAATTATCTTTCTTTATTCTCCATAGTATTGAATACTACGTATCATACAATTCTACACTAACAGCTACTGTAACTCCCAGTCAATACTAAATTACTGATTATTGTTCAGGCTCCTTTTCTGCCCTTCCTTTTGTTGAGTGAATGCTCTTTTAGACTCAGCCTTCTCATGTCACACTATTCTCCACTATTTGTCCATGTTCTTTCTTCTCTCAGTCTGTCGCATTTTATACCCCCCCCCCCTACACACAAACAAACAAATAAACATTTTCAGTCTTCCTGGACCAACTCATATGCAATTGTTCTGCAAATGTGTTGAATCAGCACATAAACAGAAGAGTGTATTAGCCCAGGGCCCTTCCATATAGCCCTATATCCCAGAATATCATGGTAGAAAATCCCACGATATCTGTTTTGAACTGGGTTATCTGCGTCCACACTCAGATAATGTGGGATTTTCTGCATTGATATTCTGGGGTATAAGGCTATCTGGAAGGGCCCCTAATTTCACTGTTCTCTGATACCTGGGTGAGCCTACATCCCTTTTTACATGTTGTTGTTGCTGTAGTTGTTTATTTATTTGCCACTTTTTTGCTCTTAAAAAGGCTCAGTGATAATTTCTATTTGATATTGATTCAAATATTACAGTGTTTTGGGAGTGGTCTAACTCAAGGCCTTCCCTAGCTTAAATCCACTGATCAAATGAATAGTCATGTCATGAAAAGCATTTTTTTTTAAAAAAAGAGAGAGTCTATATTAGTCTACATCAGGCTGATGCTGGAGCTGATACTTCAGGTCTTAGACATGTATTTTTTGAGCTGGATAAGATGCAAATCCCAAAGTCTATGGCCTCCAATGGCAGGCTTTCTTGTTGTGGTTCCTAAATGTCACTCCCTGCCAACATTGCTTTCAACTGCCATGTCTGTTTTATTATGCAATGCATGTCCTTTGAACTAAACTCCACATTTGCATAAATCATTACTTAAACAATTAAGAACAACAACCTAGGAATAACTAATGGATGCTTACCTTTTTGACTTCATATTTAATGGCCAGCTTGATTCTGCTTAGACTTGGGCGATGGTTTTCTGACCATGATTGTACAGTCACGTCTCCATTCAGAATAGCCTCCACTTCTTCTGTGTCCCTGCAGAGATCCAGCACACCCACCACAAAATCCTTGCATTGCATAGATAACTTCCTATAATCATTCTAATGAAACAGAAAAAAACAAATGTTTTAACATTGCAGAATGAAACCTGGTTGAAAAAAACTACCTTAAAACTTGACTAAGATACAGCTATGTGTAGTCAGTCACATTATACTGTATTGTGACCCAGGAGAGATGAATGCTGCTCCGTGGTACAAAACTAGCACCAGTGTTTGGATCATTTCAGTGCCTAGTCAAAACTTGGCTTTTTAATTAAAGGCTTTTGCTATCCAATTCTATCCAGGCAACATATGTTCTATGCTATATCAACTACTTAGTTGAGTATACTTAACAAATTAACTTCTCAATGACTAACCCTCCCACCCCCTTGCCACCACTAAACATTATGGAAATGGCATTCACCAGTCACCACCAGCAGAATGAATTTCTTTCTCTTCATACAGCTCTACAAAGTGTGAGTGGGTTGGGGGGAATTGGGATTATGTCATTATTGTAATTATGTGTTCTATCACAACATACCATTATAGTGTGGTTATTCCCATATAACTGTCATAGTAACATTATGTGGAATCATGAGGTTTGTAGTTTAATGACACCCAAGAGCACCCTGGCTGAGAACTCTAAATGTCCTTCAAACCCCAGGATGCAACCATTGCAATAAAACTGAACTCATAGTGCTATATTTGTGTAGTATGAGACAACCCCTGGTTTGATAACTGCATGTACTAGATAAGTGAACACTTCTCAAGTAAGACATGCTTGTACAAGAATATAAAAACAGTTGGGAAAGAATCTGGATTTCCTTCACACTTTCACATCAAGACTGTAGTTAGAAATGGGGCAACGTTTGTTTGATTTACATTTGATTCTCACTTCATAATATGAGAACCAGAATGCTCCTGTTTCTCCTCTTCAGCTTTCTTTATTTTACTATGAAAAATCATCAAATTGTTCAACAAAATCAAGAATGTGAATTAAAATGTGCACATTAAAGAAAATTCTTCACAAAAAGGCAGATATTAGGGTAAATGTGCTTGCAAAAAGTGCACACATTGCATATAAATTGTTTATAGAGAGGCTCCAAATTTTCATGTGCACATAAATGCACAGTAAAAGGCATACAAATTTTTATCTCAACTAGGGATGCAATTTTTCCCTTGTTTCCTTTTTACATGAAAGGAGAAATAATTTGGAAAGTTTTTTCTTCACTACAGGAAAAAATGTTTTTTTTTCCTAGTATTTTTCTAGTATTTGGATGTTGCAATATTTCTGAGAAATCTATCAATACAGAAATATAAATGATTTTTCTGAGTTAATGTTTTTGCATGTGTTTTTCTATACAAAAAAAGTTATGCAGAAAACCCATGAAGATTTCTTCACAATGTGTGATTACTGTAAGAAAACCACTTAAAAATCATGCCACTGCATTATTCTTCCTGACAGGATTTCCTGAGCATTAAGAAACACTTTTTTTGGTCAAGAAAAAAATCTATTTTCTCCCCTATTTGTAGGAAGGAAGTTTTTTTAAAGTTGATCCTAGATTAGCAGAGATTGGAGAAAACTGAATGGCTCAGTCCCTTGATAGCAGAGGATTTCCAGAGAGAAGTATGCGGTGCCATGTCTCATTTTATTGCTGCCCTAAACCATTAAAAACAGAAGGAATAGATGAAAGAAAAAGAGGAAGCAAAGAGTAATCGCATCAGCAAGTGAACTAATGATCTGACAGAATCTTTCCGGTTCATACTTCATAGCTCTGCTAAGGGTATGGATGAAGGGCAGCCACAATATCTCAGGGAAACAAAGCTCTGTGGACATGTTTAGTTTAGAGAAAACAAGGGAGATACCCTCCAAACCAGCATTTGGAGATTATCCTGCTCCTTGTACCTTTATCATCCCTACTCACCGTCTTTTTTTTTTTTGGCTGTAATTAAAGGAACAGCAGTGTGTGTGTGTGTGTGTGTGGATAGATGGGAAAGAAATACAATTGACCTGCAGAATTTGTGAATTTGGGATTCATGTATTTGATTATTTGTGGGTCCCTTTCCCCGCAGGCTCCAGAAGCATGCAAGGCAAAGGCATGTGCTCCACAACAGAGAAATTCCTTTTCCTCATTCTGAAGCAGCTCAGTTGCGATGCCCCCTTTTAAAGAAGACAACCTTCGTAACCTCCCAAGGTCTGGTGCTCAATGAGATATTGGGAGGTAGAGGAGATAAAAATTACTACAACCATTATTTGCAAATATAGGATCTGCATGTGACTATGTGGAAAGGGAGCATCACACCAAATGAAGTTCCACATAGGGTTCTTATAGTTTTGCAGGTACAATTCAGTTTACAACAACATCCTTGTTCTCATGCTCCCCCCCCCCCCCCCCTTGTTTCATCCTGCACATGGCACCATTTGGTCAGATGCTTATAAAAACAGCCCAGGAAAGCACAATTCTTGATTACCATCATTCAATATATCAAATATACCATCTGGATGTTTTGAAGGTTCAATTTGGCCCAATCGATCAAAATCAAACTACATCAAAATGCCATTTTTAATTCCCATATCTAAGACTGCTGTCTCTAAGGCAGTGGTTCTCAACCTGTGGGTCCCCAGTGTTTTGGCCTACAACTCCCAGAAATCCCAGCCAGTTTACCAGCTGTTAGGATTTCTGGGAGTTGAAGGTCAAAACATCTGGGGACCCACAGGTTGAGAACCAGTGCTCTAAAGTTTTATTGACTGCTTGTGTGAATTCCTGGGTCGCATACACTTTTTTGCATCTCTAAGAAAAGGTAATGGTCTGTTTATTGCCTGCTTCTCTTCTTTCAACTGCTATTTGTCTTTGATCTCTGTGTGTTTCTTATGGCTAGATTCTTCTAACACTAAGACTAAGGCAGATTTATTTGATCAAACTATTCTTCATACTATTGCTATTTATTAATCAAGTTAAAACACATTAAATAGGCATCTCTTGTCCCCTTCAATACCACCCATTTCTTCCCATCTACTACTTCAGCCTTTCTTTTCTTTTCCTTTTCTTTATGCAAGAACCGAGTTGCCATATTTGGTTTCTCTATCTTCACTGGCTATCTGAGCTGAGTATAAGGAGGCCTCCTCAGGAGCTCTCCTCATACTCAGAAGACCTCCTCAGACAATGACTACTTCTCTGAGAAGGTCTCCTGTTTGGGAAGGTGGGCCAGTTAGCAAGATGGCAGACTCGTCCTAGACCCTGGTGCCATGCCCCTACCTCAGCTTGACCTTGGTGGTAGTGTCTGGAGAACCAGGGCAGGAGCAGTTAAGAGAAAGAACTGCTGCTGATATAAGAGGAAGCTGAGGCAAAGGAAGCTGAAGCTGCTAGCCCAGCTCAGAGTCTTTCCCTGTACTAAGTCTTGGCCAACTCCACAGGCCGTGGGTGGCCTGTGGAGTTGGCAGCATCCAGTGCTTCATTGCTTCTTCACTTCCATGAAAGGAACACAATGCAGAGCTTCTAAGTGCAATGGGCAGGTGAGAGCATAAGCAGCCCAGCTAGTGAAGAGAAAGAAAAGAAAGAAACAAAACCCAGCCAGCCTGTGTAAGGCATCCAGAGTTGGTGGGCAAGGGAGATCATTGCCGCTCAGCTCAGGTGTAGCCCACCCACCCAATGAAGAGACAAAAACCAAATCTTGCCAAACTTTTTAAAAACTCTCGAAATCCTTAGTACTAAAAATATATAGTGTGATGTTTGAAAATATCACACACACACAATCATACAACCTGAGAAATCAGGTGTAGAAAAGTTGCCAGTGACACCCACTCCTCTCTTCTCTATGCCAGTTATTGACTAGTTGCATAGAAAAGCCTACTGATTTATCAATAAGGCTCTGGGGATAGTTTTAAAATGATAAATTTTTTTTATTAAAGAACAAGATTGAGAAAAGGAAGAGAATTGAGGGACATCATTGAAAGTTTTTCTTTATTTCAATTAGATCATTTTTTTAAAAAAAGTGGGAAGGATGACAACAAATGGTATAAGTTTTCAACATATTTTCAATCTCTTGGAATCATGTCTTTCAATATCAAACATATCATTATTGAGTCATAATAATTGAACCAAGTGTTACCAGCTGAAATCTGTTGGTTAGCACTAGGTGCAGAAGAGTCAAAGGAAAGTATTTCTCCATGCAATGCTCATAATTTATGAAATTTGTCATCAGAAAAAATTGCCAGACAGCAACTCCAATCAGCTCTAGTCAGTGATGATGGAAGTTACACTATTATAACATTTAAAGAATATCACAGTTTCATAATAGATCTTCATTCATTAATCAATAGATCTTAATGGATCTTCATTGCTCAGTTTGTCCAGTGTTGTAGCCTACATGTCACAAGGTCAGTGAAGAATAAAGATTGTCTGATTTATCCCTGCTTCTCTACTGACATCTTAAATACATCTAAAATCATTTGGATAGAGCAATAGTGCATAAGTGCAACGTTCTGGCTTGCAAAACAAAAGAATTGTTGCAAAACATTTATTTTATTTTGGCATAGCAGTCCTAGCACCCAGGCAAATCTGTAATTAATTATCATAGAAAGCAGAGTGTGAAAATGCCGGTGGAGGTTAAGAAATGTCTATGTTTATAAAGTCACAAGATTCAAAATTATCATGCAGAACCACTTGTTTGCATCATTTGACTTGCAGCAATATACAGCAATCCAATGTCTCTGTCCTTATTATGCCCCTTACAGCAGTCTGCTTTACGAATATTATCAATGGTTTATTTCATTTGACAGTATGTCTACAGGTAAAGTAAACCATGAAAGGGCATGAGATGGCACTTTTATGATACAGGAAAATGTCGAGGAACAAAATGTTATTACATGACCCATGATTAGCCTTAAGAAGCTGCATTACATTCATGCACTTAGCTTCCTAAATCACATTTGAAAACAAAATATTCAGCAACAGTGCATGAAAAGAATTGACATGGATGCTGTAAAATGATTAAATGTGTTTTTGTTGATCTTAATAAAAAATAGAATGGAGAACACTCCAAATGAAGCATATCTGAACCATGAAAGTAAAAGAAGAACTTTGCAAAATTTCCATTGCTATTGAACATTCTGGTTCTGGGACTCTTATTTCCCAAAAGAACCCTTCCCACCTTTAAAGTATATACTTTCTCTGTGAGGTAGGTGCATGAGCTGTTTTGATTCTCATTTGTAAAGAGAAAAAGTAGGGTATAAATAAATATAATAAACATAACAACAACAACAACAACAACAGCAGCAGCAGCAGCAGCAACAGCCATGAAGGTGGGAGAAGCTACCATAAACTCCAACTGTCCAAATCTGGGAAATATGTCTTTAATTAATCCTCTATCATCCCTTTTTTCATCTACTTTAAAATTTCCCATTTTTTCTTCCCTTTTACTACCTATTTCCCCTTACTTCTTCTGCAGAAAACCGAATTCAAAATGCTAAAGCAGTGGAAAAGGAATGAACAAAATCTTGGCTTTCCAGGAGACTCTCACAAAAGCAAGCTGCTTCCTCATTTTTATAACTCTGTAATGTGGCTTTCCACTTGTGCCCCCATTTTCATCTGTGAAATGTTGGATGGTATGAACTACTGCTCATAATCTGGAATGCATCGCCGTGCGTGCCAATGAAAATATCTGCAAGTGCTAACAGAAGGGGTTAGTAAGATTTGAAGGCATAGTTTATGAAACTTAGCCAGATTTGTTCCAGAGGCAAAACCACCACATATTGAGCATTGTTAGATCTCATCAAAGGCTCACATCAAAAGTGGCATAACATATGCAGGTGGAAGGAAAAACTTCTTGATAGTAAAAGCTGTTTGGCAATGGAATATGCTGCCTTGGAGTTCAGTGAAGTCTCCTTCTCTGAAGGTTTTTAACCAGAGGCTGGATGTCTATCTCTTGGGGCTGCTTGATTATGTGTTCCTTGGTGAAGATTCAGATTCTCAAGGTTTGCAGCAAACTACTGAGCATTATAGTTGGTCCCTAGATGCCTTTGATTAGTTCAAGAATAGCAGACAATCCTTTGGATTTCTAGTTTTTTATTCTAGGTAAAACAGACAGGAAAAATAATCTAAATATTGTTTTCTTCCATAATGTGCAACATCAATTTTACAAAACTCAGACATAAAGGCTTTGAAATGAGTAATTTCCTGCTCCTTTTTGACCCCATGGAGATTAGAAATATCTAACTTTGCTGTTCTGAAAAAGCCACTTGCACTTGCCATTCATTGCAATTTAGCTGAGTAGCTTGTAATTATCTGCTGATTATGTTCTAAATGAACTCTCTAGTGCTGCTACATCTGTTCAAAGCCACACACATTTATCTGAGTTCTGAAGGAACCCAAAGAGCCTTGCTTTTTAAACATTTGTATGAAGGGGTACAATGAAAACAAGTGAGCAACTGTAGCCAATTAATAAGAGAAGAATACTTTTAAAATGAGATGTTAATAGTATGAGAGGCTGCTTTAAGCAGCCTGAGTCTCTTTGACATTAATAGCTATTTACTACTGGGATGTGGCAAAAAGATAACACTGGGAGGCAAGGTACTGATGCACCCTAACTTAGATAAGAAATATTTTATTTATCTTGTCAGGGGCAGACCAAACAGTTGCATTGCATTTTTTAACAAAACAAACAAAACACAAAGTTTGCAAGCTTGGTAGTTGATTAAATGTCCTTTGACCAGTAGCTGACCACTTGGAGTGCCTCTGGTGTTGCTGCAAGAAGGTCCTCCATTGTGCATGTGGCAGGGCTCAGGTTGCATTGCACTAGGTAGTCTGTAGTTTGCTCTTCTCCACACTCACATGTCATGGATTCCACTTTGTAGCCCCATTTCTTAAGGTTGGCTCTGCATCTCGTGGTGCCAGACTACACTCTGTTCAGCACCTTCCAAGTCACCCAGTTTTCTCTATGCCCAGGGGGAAGTCTCTCATTTGGTATCAGCCATTGATTGAGGTTCTGGGTTTGAGCCTGCCACTTTTGGACTCACGCTTGCTGAGGTGTTCCAGCGAGTGTCTCTGTAGATCTTAGAAAACTATTTCTTGATTTAAGTCATTGACGTGCTGGCTGGTATCCAAACAGGGGATGAGCTGGACATGTCACTGCCTTGGTCCTTTCACTATTGATTGCTACTTCCCGGCGGATGTCAGGTGGTGCAATATTGGCTAAACAGTGTAATTTCTCCAGTGGTGTAGGGTGCAGACACCCTGTGATAATGTGGCATGTTTCATTAAGAGCCACATCTACTGTTTTAGCGTGGTGAGATGTGTTCCATACTGGACATGCATACTCAGCAGCAGAGTAGCATAGCGCAAGGGCAGATGTCTTCACTGTGTCTGGTTGTGATCCCCAGGTTGTGCCAGTCAGTTTTCGTATGATATTATTTCTATTTATTTATTTAATTAATTAATTTCGCGCATTTCTACCCCGCCCTTCTCAACCCCCTATGGGGGACTCAGGGCAGCTTCCAGCCGGCACAATTCGATGCCTACAGTTACACAAAAATACATATCAACAATAATTATAAATAATTAAACATAAAATTATTACAATAAAATCTCATTTTAAAATGTGCCCACTTTTTGCTTGATATTCAGGCAGTGCTTCTTGTAACGTCAGGGCACGGTCCAGAGTGACTCCCAGATATTTGGGGAACATGATATTTGGGGACATCCTCCTCACAGGATTGCAAGACATCCTGGCGTCCCCTGGGCAATGTCTTCATAGGCGGCTGATTCTCTCACTCCAGAAGCGACCAGATAAGAAATGCTTATACTTCATTAGTTGCCCTGTTCTGAATTGAGAAATATATGTAGTAAATTGGTGGCAATAATCCTTAGGTGATGTGCTACTATTATATATCCTTTTAAACAAGAAGAGTTCCGCTGGATCAAACTCTGAAGGCAAGCATAAGTTACCATTTTCTTCACTGGTTCTAGGGTTGCTAGGTCATTTCAAGTCAGAATAAAGGGTGTGTGGTGTCACAAGTTTAATGTTGCAAAGAGAACTCCCTCATAAGAATCAGTCAAGATTTTTCAGATTACACCATTCACATCCAAAACTTCATGTATAAATAAATACTATATATACACACGTGCACGCATATACCTTTCAAGGCAAAATAAAATCCACAAAACAGTAATATTTTTATTGGCCAACAAAAATGTATATATCCTTTCTCAGAAACACAGAAATGCTTTCAGGGCTTTATTGGCTTCCTCATCAGGCAAAATATGTTAAAATCTGGATCCGAAAGCATCCTGGGGTAAATCTTTTTAATTGGCCTTCTGCTTCTACAAGAGTTCCAAGTCTCGGTGAGTCTAAAAGTCACCAGGTAGTGATCTGATCATGACAACAGAACTATGGAAAGTTCCTCCACACATAGATCACTGCTATCCTGTCCAGTACAGAAAAAAAAACAAGGTCAAGAGTGGGTTCTGTGACATTGGTGGCAACAAATGGTATTTGGGATCCATGCTTGACATGGGAACATGAAGTCTTGAGCTGTTTCTGAAAGATCAATCTCAGAATGGACATTGAATTTTCCCAGGACAACAAGTTGGGGGAGACTCAAACAATGCCACAGAGACCATCTCAGTCAGCTAAGGAAGGGAGACTACTGAGCAACAAGGTGAGCAATACATCTACTGAAACACTATTCTGTCCCAGGCACCCACTTCAAAAACACACACTTGAACCCAGCGGACTGTGGCACAGGTAGATGGAATTCTAATGGACTACTGCACCTTCTCCATTTTGCAGGCTTCACTGGGTGCTGTACAGAGAAACGGGGGGGGGGGGGGGGAGCTGAGAGAGTAAAACCACTCTAGTTTAATTCAGAAAAGTCTCTGTTATGCTAATCAGGTATGCCTTCTCCTTCAGTATGAGGTCTTAGATCAAATGCCTCCCCCCCCCCCCCCCAATTACTATTTTGACTTTGATCAGAAATTTGAATGCTTGGATATTTGAATGCTTGGGTAGGGAAATGGTTGTAGTAGGCAGGGGCAGCTGGGGCCATGAGATAGTATTGGTACTTCCCTCTCTCTGTGGAATGACCATCAACTTTTCTATAGGTCATCTCAAAATCCATAGTTTTAGGTCCTAAAATCTGCCCTTGAGGTTGACTTATACATGAGTATATTCAGTAGGCCTATTCTTGTGGGAACTCACCAACAGGATTTTGGACAGCATTTCAGAGTATCAGGCATGCACCATACAGTATACTTAGCATTTAGTAGCACATCTGATTTGTGAACCTCATCCATTTCATTGTTCCACATCCCTCCCATAGTTCAAATGACTAAGTAGAAAATTATATTTGGAGGCTAACAATCAATTTTCAGTAACTAACAATCCAACTCATTTTCAAAATGAGCATTTTAGCATTAGTTTCCCAAGTAAAATTCAGTAAATAAGAAAACTAAACCAAGGACACAATCGTTCAGTGCATGTAGAGAACCAGTGTAACATATCTTGATTATCAGTGCCAGTTTTCAAAGGAAGTATTATTTTAATATCTCAAGTGCTTATAAATATTTACCAAACAATCCTGAGCTAAAATATGCATAGTATGCATTTGCCAAATTGGATTTCCTTTCACTTATTTATTTTGTCTACAGATTGCCATATGTTTGGAAAGCAGTCAAGTTCTGAATCTGCCTGCAAGAGAGTGGGCGAGATTATAAGCCATTCAACAAGGAAAATAGAATTGAGAAAGAACACTGAAATTGTTTGCAGTTAGCTATCAGTGATCAGAGATTTTACTTCATAGGGCTGAAATGAGGACGAAGCAGGGAGCAGACAAGCTATGTGTGCCAATGACATTTGATGTTTTCTTTTCCATCATTTGACCTCCTTTCTTGCATCAGTCTTCATTATGATAATTGTATCAAAATACAATTATACTAATACTCGTGTTATAAATATGAATTTATTCCATATTTTTAAAAATCTAGGTAGCTGTTGGAGACTGTTCAAAACAATTTTCAAAAAGAAGACATATGTTTCTCATAGGCCTGGGTAACAACGGAAAAATTTGTTTCTAAAATCGATTCGTTTTTTGGGGGGTTTTGCGTTTCGATATTTAAAAGAATTCCGAAATTTTTCTTTTAAAAAGTTCGATATTTACGAAATTTCGTAAATGTTAAAAAAATTACGAAACATTAACGAAACAAATACAAAACAATAACGAATCGATTTGTTAATGGCGGACGCGACCATGCAATACGCTAAAAAACCTCCAAATGGGACAGGGGGAACTTCTGAAGCTTCCCTCTCCCTCTGTTGTTGACTGTTGGTGTGATATTATAATTTTTTTTCACTAATTAAACAAAAAACAACTATAAAACTTGCCCCAGACATGCGGAAATAATAACGAAACGACCTCAAACAGATAACGAAACGAATACATAACGAATCTGAAGCATTTACGAAACGAATTTAAAAATTTGTTTCGTTTTTAAGTTGCTCCAGAATGGTTCGTTATTGCTTCGTTATAAAAAAAATAACGAATTTTTAACGAATTACGAATTAACGAAACGAAACCGCCCAGCCCTAGTTTCTCAGGCCATTTCCCACCTGGGTACTACTGCTAACTGTGTTTCAAATTTCTACATGTATATATGTTGTTCAAAGATTTTTTCCATTTTCCATTGCATGTTAAATGACAGCACTATCCTAAGACTGCCTCACTTGTACTATACTTGTGAGGAAATAAGAAGTCCATAAGGCTTCTGAAGAGCAAGATGTGATGTTAAGTATGACAGTCAACTTCATCATGCAGGCTAATTTGCGCTTTGTATGCTGCTTGCTCTCCCCTTTCGCCATGGAGTCCATTACACAAAGTACATCTACTTCCAGTGGGGTTTCATGGCAAAAGGGGAAAGCAAGCAGTGTACACTGCCATAGCAACAACATGGGAGGCTTCCCATGTTACTTTTGCTACAATAGAAGGGAACCAGGCAGCAAACGCTTCCCCCCAAGGGATGGAGTCAGTGGTAAGTTGAGTGAGTGGGGCGTGGGGTGATGGTTCTCCACACCTCTCACCAGGAGCCCAAAGATTAACCACAATGTGTGGTGAATCCCTACTTAATGTGATAAGATCCAGTGTGAATACAAATGTCTTGCTTTCATACATGGAAGACTCAAGGGTTTCTCCAATGTAAAATGTTCAACGTAGAATGGTTTGACTTGAGAAGGGCACAGTGGAGGTGTGCCATCTTCTTCTCTCAGCCTCCAAAATCTCTTCACACAGTATTTCCCACTAGAGATGTCACATGAAACAGTAGTGACACCATCACTGTCTGCAATGGGAACCTGTTTGACATTCCCAGAATCCTAGACATCCCAGACATTCCCAAATTCCCACTCTTCTGTGATATAATAGTTGATTTCTTAGCTGCTCCTATTGTTTGGTCACTTCAAGTCTATGAGTAGAAGTGGCCTCAAGAGCAATAGGTCTTTGTAAGGCACTGGAGATATAAGACTTCTTGCCAGTTCAGATTAAAAGAATATTTTAAAAAGGATTGGGAAACCAATGTCTTGACAAACAGAATTCTAGATGTGAAAGAATATTTGTTGTTTGGGACTAATTCTGTATGAAAAAATGCACATTTTGAGGGAGGAAAACCCCCACAATGTTTGAACAGAAAATAACATTCTTTTGGAGCAAACTTGTTATTTACATTCCTGCCATTCCCAATAGACTGAGAGAATCTACTGGACTTTTTACTGGCTGCAAAGGAACATAGCTTGTAAAAACAGGATAGCTGGGGGATTCTGGGACATTTAATCCAAAAGAGTAACCTTACCAAGCAGTGGAACATTCACACTTGCTTTAAAGCCAAGGGTTCTTTCTCCCACTCTGGAAATACACTTCACATGCCTCACTGTAAACAGAATCTCTGAAGATGCCAGCCATAGATACAGGGAAATGTTAGGAGAGAATGCTGCTGGAATATAGGCATACAGCCCAAAAAGCTCACAACAACCCAGTGGAAAGGTCAATAGTCTCCCCTGAAAATGCCAGGATTTCTGTGGAGGAGGAGAAAAGACAGGTTTATGTTGTTCACACCTGTTTTTACTCCCTACATTTTTTTTGAAATGGTTTAAAGAGAGCAATTGTTCAAGATTAAACACCTCTAACAGAAAGGGAAATGCAGCATCCCTCTCTTTCACATTGTTCTCCTTTATGTGCATTCTAATCATATTCCTGAATATAGAACATTTTAAAATTCAAAATGCACTTCTCCATATGCTTAACCTGCTGAGGGCAAAGCACATACTTTTCATAATGCTGGTTGTAAAAATCTGAGCCCGCAAAGGACAAAAATGCTGCTGTGCTAAAAGCAAAGGAATGAAGAAAAGCAAACCTGCCTCATATTCAGCTATTGCTCTTTTCAATGAAGACGAACTTATTCTCTATCTTAAGATATTTTCAACTGAGGATCTGGTGGAAGATGTGGGAAGGTGTGGTGCTTGAGCGTACCTGATTTTCACCTAGAACTGCATAGTTCCCTAATTTAATCATGAACCCAACCCAGGGTCTTTTCACATTAGATAACTATAGACAGCGATTCCATTATAGGGTTGTTGTAGGTTTTTTTCGGGCTATATGGCCATGTTCTAGAGGCATTCTCTCCTGACAGTTCCATTATAATTGTCATGGAAATACCTTATGTAGTCAAGTTACTGGGAGAAGAGAGAGTTACATGCATATTACTACCTATAAACATTGATCCTTGATTGTAGGGATATCTGGGCCATTTTATTTATTTATTTATTTATTTATTTGCTATATTTATATACTGCCCTTCGCAGCCCACAGGCAACTCAGGGCAGTTTACAGTCAGACATCAAAGCATAAAAAATACAGTAAAACAGTTAAGATAGTATAAAAACATGATAAATTCAATAAAACACATATCATCAGAGTCTCCTTGTTAAAACCATTGTCCAATTTCATTTGTCCAGTCAGTCCATTATCCTATGTCCGTTACGCTGTATTTGCAAACGCCTGCTCACAAAGCCAAGTCTTACATTTCTTCTGAAATATTAAAAGAGAGAGGGCTGATCTAATATCCCTGGGGAGAGCATTTCATAGCTGAAGGGCCACCACTGAGAAGGCCCTATCTCTCTTGCCTGCCAACCGTACGTGAGATGAAGGCGGGATCGAGAGCAGGGCCTCCCCAGATGATCTTAAGGTCCTAGGAAGTTCATAAGGGGAGATGCATTCGGACAGGTACGTTGAGCTAGAACCATTTAGGGCTTTATAGGCTAAAGCCAGCATTTTGAATTGTGCCTGGTAGTGGACTGGCAGCCAGTGGAGCTGGTGCAACAGAGGAGTTGTATGCTCCCGGAGTGCTGCTTCTGTTAGCAATCTGTCTGCTGTCTGTTGGATCAATTAAAGCTTCTGGACAGTCTTCAAAGGTAACCCCATGTAGAGTGCATTGCAGTAGTCTATACGGGATGTAACCAGAGCGTGGACTACTGTGGCCAAGGTATGGGCTCACACCCAAGCTGCGAACCTGCACCTTCAGAAGGTGTGTAACCTCGTCTAGCACAGGCTGTAACCCTATGCTCTGTTCGGCCTTACGAGTACCTCTGTCTTGTCTGGATTCAATTTCAATTTGTTTGTCCTCATCCAGACCGTCACAGTGGCCAAGCACAGGTTCTGGACCTGAACAGCCTCCTTAGTAGCAGGTGGGAAGGAGTGACAGAGTTGGACTTCATCTGTGTACAGATGACACCGTACCCCGAAACTCCGGTTGATCTCCCTCAGCAGCTTCATGTAGATGTTACACAACCAGGGGGAACAGTATAGAGCCAAGAGGAACCCCACATGACAACAGTTGTTGGGTTGAGCAGGTGTCCCCCAACAACACCTTCTGGGTGTGACCTTACAGAAAGGACCGGAACAACTGTAAAACAGTACCTCCAAGGCCCATTCCAGAGAGGCACCCCAGAAGGATACTGTGGTCGACAGTATCAAAGACCACTGAGAGGTCCAGCAGAACCAACAGGGGCACCTTCCCCCTGTCTAGCTCCTGGCATAGATCATCAACTAACATGACCAAGGCTGTCTCAGTTCCATGTCCCGGTCTAAAGCCAGACTGTGCCGGATCCAGATCATCAGTGTCTTCCAAGAATATCTGGAGTTGTGAGACTACCACACGTTCCAGGACTATGCCCAAAAAGGGAAGATTGGAAACTGGCCGATAGTTGTCGAATTGAGTGGGGTCCAGTGATGATTTCTTCAACAGCAGTTTTATCACAGCTTGTTTTAAGCTCGCTGGAATGTTGCCTTCCCAGAGGGAGGCATTAACCACCACCTTCATCCACTCGACCAATCCCCCTCTGGCTTCCTTCAAAAGCCAGGATGGGCAGGGGTCTAGGATGCATGTGGTCGCTCTCATCCCTCCAAGTATCCTGTCCACATTCTCGAGTTTCACTAACTGAAATGAAGCCATCAAAATTGGACAAGCAGGTGCTCGTGTTACATCCTCAGAGACTGCCGTTAACATGGTGTCCAGCCCAGAATGGATCAAAGCGACTTTGTCCGCAAAGAACCGAGCAAAGGCTTCACAGCGGGCTGCTGAGTTGTCAGAATATAACTTCCATTCATGCCTGATGGCACAGAGACACTGGTGCTGAAAATAAATTCTTTTTATTTTTATTTTACAGGTTACATATGAGTAGGATTTTTAAACTTGTGGAAACAGATATTTCAGAGGTTGGCAAGTAAGTACTTCCACGTGACCAATTACTTGTAATTGTGTTACTGTAATGTAATGTAACAAGGTTACTGTAATGTAATGCAACAAGGAATAGTTAGTCTTTTGTGGTATACAACCTTTCAAATGGCACCAAATTGGGAGGTGATAGCTGATGCCCATGAGGACAGGATCAGAATTCTAAATGACAACCAATTAGAGAGCTAGGGCAAATCTAACAAAATGAATCCAACAGGAAGAAAAGTTGAATAATACACTTTGACAATAAAAGTGAAATTCACAGGTATAGGATGGGTGACACCTAGCTTGCAAACAGTACAAGAAAGGGATCTAGGAGTCTTAGTAGACCACAAGCTGAACATGAGTCAACAGTGTGATGTGAGAGAAAATGTGATTCTAAGAATATACTGTCTAAAATAGACTGAGGGTTTTCATAGTCCCACTCTATTCTATTTTAGTCAAATCTCATCTGGAATCCATGTTCAGTTCTGGGCACTACAATTCTAGAAGGATATTGACAAGCTGGAACATGTCCAGAGAAAGATGACCAAAATGATCAAAAGCTTGAAATCCAAACCCTATGAGAAGTGCCATAGGAAGCTGGGTATTTACTTTGGAGAAAGAAGGTTGAGAGGGGACATGATAGCCATCTTTAAATATTTGAAGGGATATTACATTGAAGTGGGGGCAACTATGTTTTATGCTGCCCTGGAGAGTAAAAGACAGAGCAATGGATTTAAACTACATGAGAACAGATTCCACCTAAATGTTAGGAAGAACTTTTTGATGTGTTGTCAAAAGTGGACAATTTTAACAGAAAGGAGGAAACCATGAAAATGAACAAAATCTGGCTACCAGTATTTTTTTAAAAAACCTCTCTAAACTCTAAAATAAAGAGCAACACTAAAAAAACAGGGGAAATCCAGTCAGAAAACAATCAGGGCCAGATGACACCTGCCAACAAAGGATTCCCCCAGGCAGGAGGCAGCCAAGCTTTGAAGCTGCAAGACCATGAAATGCTAATCAAGGTGGCCAATTGCAATATTCATACCTACATCAAACAGACAAGAGTTCTGCCTCCCACTCTGGAAATTCCACAGATATTTAAACCTCACTTGCCTAGTTTCTAATAGACCTCACAACCTCTGAGGATGCTTGCCATAGATGTGAGCAAACCGTCAGGAGAGAATTCTTCTGGAACATGGCTATACAGCCCAGAAAACTTACAGAAATGCAACTTTCTGATGGTAAGAGCTTTCAGGAGGGAATAGGCATTCTCAAGCATGGTGGAGTTTCCTTCTCTGGGGATTTTTAGAAAGAGGCTGGGTCTGTCATGAATACTTTGACTGCACGTCAACTGGGGTTGTACTGTTTGGCTCTTGCGGTCTCTTCTATGGTTCCATAACTCATCTCATCTATCCCTTTCTTTCCCTTTGGACATTGCCAAGTTCTCCCATGAGGCTTTATTGGCTTGTGCTGAGGGAACTGGGGATGTTTAGTGTGTAGAAGGAAGGTGGAGAGGGACATGATAGTCATCTTTAAATATTTGAAAGGATGTCACAGTGAGGAGAGGGCATTTTTTTGCTCCTCTAGGTACTAGGACACAGTGAAATGGATTGAAACTGCAGGAAAACAATTGCTGTTTGGCAGAGGAATACATGGCCTGGGAGTGTGGTGGAGTCTACTTCTCTGAAGGTTTTTGAAGAGAAGCCGTATGACCATGTTGGGGTGCTTTGGTTTAGCAGTTATTGTGAAATAGTCTTCCTAAATAATGGGGTACAGATATCAGATGGGTTCATGTTATGTATAATGCCGGTACCACAAATTCTGTTGTGATCATAGCGGGGAAAAAAGATTGTCTTGTAACACTAACTAACAAGATGATTTTTTTTCTTTTCAAAATAGGTTTTTGAACCTTTGGGATCTTTGATTCAATTCAGATTTAGATGGATGCAACTGGGCTTATAGATAAAGACTTCCATGTCCCCTCACCTGCAAGCAGCCCCTCAAGACTCTGAAAATGTTACAGAGAACCCTTCCAACTTGTGAAACATTTTATCTCATTGTCATAAACACACACACATGAAACCGTGACATTTTATGAGTCAGTTTTACAAATGACAGCTATGTCTTGGTTGTTAAGGTGTTTTGTACCACTCTAATCTCAATTGGCTTTCAGTTCCACATTGCAACAAATCCACATGCCTTTGATTCTCAGGCTAATTAGAATGTTTTTCTCCCTTACAGTTATCTCCAAGCATATTTATATGTTTATGCTAAAACACCTGTTTCTAGCAGATAAATGACGGAGTCTCTAGATAGCAAGCTGAAGATGAATGAAGGGCATGAGGTAAATGCTTTGGTATGTAAAGACTGAGCTAATCTGCACACTCATTGAAAATAATTCATTTCCTGTTTTATACCAATACTTTTTTTTTAATAAAAAGAAGGGTAATTTAAAAGGGAGGGCTTGCATAGCTGTGGCTTTGTATCATCCATTCTGCTCACTGTCACAATGCAATATTTACCAGAGTATGCAGTATGATAATAATTTTAAAAACTGTACTTTTTTCTAGTAAATAAAAGCTAAAGTTAAAATAAGTTTTTATCAAGTTATATATAAGTATTGTGATTCAAGATTGGGAAAGGAGTATGGCAGGGCTATATACTCTCACCCTGCCTACTCAACCTGTATGGCAGAATACATCATGTAACATGCATGGCTTGATGAATCCAAGGCTGGAGTTATAATTGCTGAAAGAAACATTAACCATTTTAGATATGCAGATGATACTACTTTGAGGAGGAGCAGAGGAGCCTTATAACCAAGGTAAAAGTACAAAACCTGGGTTGCAGTTAAACATAAAAAAACAAGATTATGGCAACCAGACTGATAACTGGAAAAAAGGGAGAAAACATAGAGGCATTAATAGACTTTATATTTCTAGGTACAAAGATTACTGCAGACGTGGACTGTAGCAAGGAAATTAGAATACATTGACTTCTTGGGAAGAGAGCAATAACCAATCTCAATAAAACAGTTAAGAGTAGAGACATCACATTGGCAATGAAGATCTGCATAATTAAAGCAGTGGTATTCCCTGTACTATGCTATGGATGTGAGAGCTGGGCCATAAAAAAGGCTGAGTGAAGGAAGACAGATGCTTTTGAACTGTGGTGTTGGAGGAAAATTCTGAGAGTGCCTTGGACCCAGGCATGTAGCCGGGGGGGGGGGGGGGGGCTTGAGGGGCTTCAGCCCCCCCCCCCCCCCGAAATTCTCATGGTGGTTCGCGAAAAGGCCTTACTGGTGCATTATTTAAACTGTTATGTTTATTCATATCATGATCTGATCACCATAATCAATATATCCCATATGCATGGGGGTATTGGGGTAATGATACAAAAGGTTTGCTAGGCTAGACCCTCTTTCACTCAGACTCACCCCCCCCCCGAAACTCAACCCCCCGAACCCCCCCTGAAATTTTTTAGCCCCCCCCCCGAAACGAAATCCTGGCTACGGGCCTGCTTGGACCCTAACCCTAAACAGTCCATACTCCAGGAAATAAAGCCCTACTGTTCACTGGAGGGAAGAATATTAAAGCCAGAGATTAAATACTTCGGCCACATAATGAGAACACATGATACCCTGGAAAAGATAAGGATTCTGGGGGAAACTGAAATATAAAGAAAAAGGAAGAGGGGCCGACCAAGGGCAAGATGCATGGATGTTATCCTTGAAGTGACTGACTCAACCTTGAAGGGGTGGTGATAGCTGACAGGAAGTTCTGTCGTGGGCTGGCCCATGAGGTCACACAGAGTAAGAAGTGCCTGAATGAATAAACAACAACTGTGGTCCAGTTAAGGTAAAGGATCTAGTTTAGTTCGTCTCAGATCTTTTTTATTACAGCCCTTCTCTTTCCCTTCCACCTGTCTTCATATCTGGGGAAGGATTTGAGTCTAGTCCTTTGCCCAATGTACGTCAGCATACAACATATGACTTTATTTTATAACGCTGAGGGGATAAAAGGAATTGTTTTTCTTTCAACTTCACACAGTGTAGTTTATACGCCTCTCTGTAGCTGTTGATTTTGATCCACCAATAATATAATTCAGTCATACATCCTGCCATTATATGTCAGGCTGTGAAAAGATAATATCTCGTTTAGAGTTCCCTCCCCTCATTTAAAGTGAATTTGAATAATTTATTCCTTAATGCCAACTATGTGCAAGTTCATTTATAACCCATGCTGCAAGAGTTTCAGATCATACTCTGAAGACAAGTATTTTTTCCTGCAAATAAATTATATGAAAAATAAAAAAATAAACATTAATAGATGGCATAGGCTCAGATGTTCCATTTATGAAAACTTGGCACAATAGACAGTCATCTTTTAAAACCCATTGACAGAAGAGAAATTTATTAATCCAACATGGTCAATTTACCAGTAAAGTAAAAGACTGTTTTACTACAAAGAAAAAGAATTTTTTTAAAAAACAACATGACATCAAACAGCTCTCTGCCAAGACTGCCTAATGTTTATTATTTTATAATAAGGTCATGATGCAATGATATCATCTCTGAGCTTACCTGCAGTCTTCACAGAACCTAGGTGTGTATATGGATTTTTCCAGAAGCCAAGGGAAACTTCTGAGAAACTTCTTGAGACCAGGGGCTTCTCTAAAGGGTACAATCTGTGTCCTTTCCCATATAATTTCAGGCCCATTACTGGTCCAAGAGCAACATGCACCCCACTACTGAGCCCACTGCACATGCATGGTGTAGTAGTTTGAGTGCTGGATTACAATTCTGGAGATAAGGGTTTGGGCATGGAAAACCAGTGGGTAACCTTGGGCAAGTCACATTTTCTCAGAAGGCAAAGGCATCCCTTTAAAAAAAATCTTGCAAAAAAGCCCACCTAACTCTCTATGATAGGTCCATCTGAGGGTCACAAGATGTAGAAAATGACTTGAAAGCACACAACAACCAGATCTAAAGCAAAAAAAAAAAAAAAAAAAAAGAACATTGCTTTGTGACTCTTTGTTCATCCTAATAAATTGGACATTCTGGTAGCTACTGTTTTTCTTTGGTGAGTGGAATGTGTGTGTTTAGACCAGTGTTTCTCAGCCTTCCTAATGCCGCAACCGCTTAATACAGTTCCTCATGCTGTGGTGACCCCCAAATATAAAATTATTTTTGTTGTTACTTCATAACTGTAATTTTGCTGCTGCTATGAATTATAATGTAAATATTTGATATGCAAGTTTTTTTTTCATTCTGTAGACCAAATTTGGCACAAACACCTGATATACTCAAATCTGAATACTGGTGGGTTGGGGGGGGGGGGGAATTGATATTGTTATTTGGGAGTTGTAGTTGCTGGGATTTAACCTACAATCAAAGAGCATTCTGAACTCCATCAATGATGGAAATTGATCAAACTTGGCACATAGAACTCTCATGACCAACAGAAAATACTGGAAGGGTTTGGTGGGCATTGACTTTGAGCAGGGGTCCTCAAACTAAGGCCCGGGGGCCGGATACGGCCCTTCAAGGTAATTTACCCGGCTGTCACTCAGGGTCAACCTAAGTCTGAAATTACTTGAAAACACACAACAACAACAACAATAACAACAACCCTATCTCATCACCCACAAGCAAGTCCACACTTCCCATTGAAATACTAATAAGTTTATATTTATTAAAATTGTTCTTCATTTTAATAAATATAATTATTGTACTGTTTTCAGGTGTTTTTGCACTACAAATAAGATATGTGCAGTGTGCATAGGAATTAATTTATGTTTTTTTTCAATTTATAATCCAGCCCTCCAACAGTTTGAGGGACTGTGACCTGGCCCTCTGTTTAAAAAGTTTGAGGACCCCTGACTTTGAGTTTTGGAGTTGTAGTTCACCTACATTCAGAGAGCACTGTGGACTCAAACAATGATAGATGTGGACAAACTTGGCATGAGTACTCAATATGCCCAAATGTGAACACTGATGAAGTTTGGGGAAAATAGACCTTGACGCTTGGGAGTTGTAATTGCTGGGATTTATAATTCACCTACAATCAAAGAGCATTCTGAACCCCACCAACGATAGAATTGGGCCAAACGTACCACGTTGAACCCGCATGCCTTGAAGAGATTCACTGGCATGAGCCTCCCTCCCACCTCTCACACTCTCCCTCACCCACACATGTGCACCACATGTGCCAAGCATGCCTGATCTCCCTCCTCCGCTGCTTGGAGTCTTAGAAATAGCCCTCTCCTTGGCTGAAAGGCCAGTCAATCACTGCAAATGAGGACATTTGGTGGGAGGATTTGCCTTCTGTTTCCAAAAAGGAAGAGAAGAACAGATGGAGAAATCTTCAGCCTTCTCTGCCAAAGAGGTTCCTAAGACCAGCAGAAATATATGTTTTCTCTTGGTCTTTGATGACCCCTCCGAAACCCCCCAAGGGTCCCGACCCCCCAGGTTGAGAAACACTGTTTAGACCATCCCCATTACATGCTTATAGATGTCCCAGTGTAGTTCTTTGCCATTCATACATTTCAACTGCAGCTTTGAGGATACTCCCCTGGGATATATATATGGGAACTGCCAGGATGTGTGCACATATCAAAAAGTCCCACTCCACACTTCACTCTCCATTCAGTGTAGAGGAAGGACCCATGGGAAGCATGTACTATAACAGTGGCTCTCAACCTGGGGTCCCCAGATGTTTTTGGCCTTCAACTCCTAGAAATCCTAACAGCTGGTAAACTGGCTGGGATTTCTGGGAGTTGTAGGCCAAAAACATCTATAACAACAGCAACAGCGACAACAACAACAATCATTTTTAAGGATGGCACAAGAGCTTTGATATACTCAGATCAGTTATGTACCTCCCCCATATACACCCACCAATTCACCCACCCACTCACTTCTGTTCACAACTACTTTTCAATCTGTTTTGGAAACTTCAGTTCTCCCTGTGTGGGCTGCCATTAAGAAAGAAAAGAGTTAAAGAGGCCACTATATATGCAGCTTGGATATGCAAAATATGGTTTCCATCTCTTGGAATGAGGCAATATTCTGGAGTGAACAATAGCTGTAATTACATTTCTGCAGCCTGAAACAAGTCCAACTCCTACCTCAAGCTACAATAGAGACAAATGACACACTTGGCATGAATTGTAATGAGTTTCTAAATTATGCTGCTATACATTTTCTGCTATAAACTATATTTTCAAAACTGCTCCTTTTTATTCCATGTACTCTGTTTTTCAGAGTTTGTCCAAAAAAATGATCCTTAATATTGAGTACAACTCAATAGCCTATAGTCTTTCTTGGAAAATAGAGTTCAGTTTATTAAAAGGCTGGATACTTCTCTATAAATAAGTGGATTCCAACAGTGGTAACATATTTTTGATTGCTCCTTTGAATTCTAGATTTTGAAATAGCTTCCATACTCTTTCCACTATTCTTTACACATACATTTGCATGCATATGCCTACACAAGCACATGGAATTAACAATAGAAATCAAGTCTGAAGCTTGAATATTTTTTTAAAAAAAAATAGAAATACTTTACTCATAAATGTTTAGGTAAATCGAAAGAAATGTGTGGTGATTACTGGTAATTGCAATTGTTACATCAATCGTACATGTTCATTCAAAAATTAATTCAAAGGATCTACTCTAGTTTTGAGTGTCAGTAGGATTGAGTCCTATGTGTCCTGATCCTTGAACAGATTGTGTCCAACACAGGTAAGGGAAATGCTTTAATGCATGCTGGGTGCAGTGCCGGCCTAAGCCATTCTGGTAACTGAGGCAAAACCCAAATAATCCTTCATTCCCTTCCTGTGCCCCGAACCAATGTTATTATGTTGAAAAGTCTTCTTTAGAGATGGACATTGGACAAATTCACATATTTTCATCCTACCATATTTTATAGATAAAAAAGAGAGAAGCGTTTCTTTCTTAAATGATATGTGTACTTGGAGCTTAAAATCTAGTTGTTTGTACATTTAGTAACATATGCAGTACTGGGAGATGCAATAACAGTTTTTTTTGTAGCTGCATTTGATGTATTTTGCATATCCTGAGTGTTGGGATGACTTTCAATATTCGAACCATTAGCTTCAACCAAAGCAGCACCTCTTTCAGAACTCAATAATAAATATAATTTGCATATCCTGGGAAACAAGCCCTAACTTTTCACAGAATCTCTTTTTCTCTCTTCAATTCAGTCTTGATGCCAAGACTGTTGATCAATGAACTGCTGCCACAGTTTGCATATTGGAAAAAGCTTGTGATATAAAATTTAGTAATGCAACGCAATTCCCGGTTCATGTAAGTACCCAAAGACCCACACAATTTATGCAATGTGGAGAGACAGGCAGTCCAATAGGACACCAGTGTAGCAACTATGTCCAAAAAAAGGACAAATTTAATCATAAAATGCAAAAATGTATGTAAATTTGTAGAAAATTTGCCTATTCTAACTGATAGATAGAAATTCTAAAATAATTACTATTATGTAAATAAAAATACAACACGCCTCATCATTGTTGAGAATACTATGTGCCAGTTCAGTCTGCTTTTCAGGTGCTAATTGTGAATGAGCAGTATTAAGGCACCCTTTCCCCATTCTTTATTGGATTTGAACTTTTAAGAGGCAGTGTCTTCTAACTGAGGAAGAACTTCTAAGCCATCTTACTAGGACAAAAATCATCTTGGCACCTGAAGATTTATTGAAGAACTCAGTATCTTTTACACAAATGCATGCAATACTGGTGTAACTCAGTTAACAAAGTAGATGTGTTCCTGGGCATTTCGTTCCCAACATAGAATTTGATGCAGAGGTAGAAATAACATGGAAAGAATAAGAATAGGTTCCTAAACCAAACACACACTTCAACAAATTTCAGCAAACTTTTTTATCCAAAATTAACAATCTGTGCATGTGAAATGGAACAATCGGATCAGGTAAACCAAGCATAAGTTAACAAAATCATTTTGAACCTACCATAAACCACCTGAAATCTTATTCCAAAAAAAAACATGTGGAGTGATATCTTTTTCTTTCATTACCTTCCATTTCTCTTATGATTTCCCTTTTGAGGGCCAAACTTATAGATCTATTGTGTAGGCAGGTGAGCTAGAACCGTCACTTATGGACTAATCACCAAGCCGCTACCCTTGGAAGACAATCATACTTGGCCATGAGGGATGATTGTAATGAAGGCAAGCTTTTATCTTTATAAATTTCTCTAAATTTTGCTGTTTTCACATGCTCCATTAGGATTCTGGAGGCAGCAGCTGTTTCCCTAGCCTGCTATTAGCAAGCTGAATCTTATTCTTTATTGCATTGTTTTCTGAAAACACACTGCTGCAACCTGAAACTGAGAGTCAGTATTTCTCTAGCCTTTCCTCACTTCATCTCAATACTAATGCTACTAAAAACATACATCTAGTCCAGGCATGGGCAAACTTCAGCCCTCCGGGTCTTTTGGTAAAGATAAATGTAAAGGTTTTCCCCTGATATTAAGTCTAGTTGTGTCTGATTCTGGGTGTGGTGCTCATCTCCATTTCTAAACCAAAGAGCCAGCATTGTCCATAGACACCTCCAAGGTCATGTGGCCAGCATGACTGCATGGAGTGCTGTTACCTTCCCGCCAGAGCGGTACCTATTGATCTACTCGCATTTGCATGTTTTCAAATTGCTAGGTTGGCAGAAGCTGGTGCTGACAGAGGAAGCTCATGCCACTCCCCAGATTCAAACCTGTGACCTTTTGGTCAACAAGCTCAGCAGCTCAGTGATGTAACCACTGCACCACCGGGGGCTTCTCCAGGTCTTTTGGACATTCACAATTCCTAACAGTCCAAAAAACCTGGAGGGCTGAAGTTAGCCCATGCCTGATCTAGTCAGACTACAAGAAGGAAAAAGAGGGCTGGATGGGTGTAAAAAAGGAGCCTCTTGGCCAGAGGTTTTGTTAACAGGAATGCCTGTGAAAAGGCTCGTCCATTGCAGCTCAGTTGCTACATAAACCAGTAGCAAACCTAACAATGCTCTGCAGTTGGTCTTCACATTTGCAAGTTTAAGTTTTGTGGATTTGATTAATGGTTTTGATTAATATAATATCCCTATGAATCTCTAAATCCACAACATACTAGTAACTTTATGTCAAAGTTCTGGTGTTTTTTAAAAAAAATTCACATTTTCCCCATATTCACAGGGGCCTTGTGCCCTAACCCAGTAAATGTGGAGAGGTGATCACTCCTCAGTGAAGCTAACTCCATCTAGATGGACAAAATGGACAATCTCACACAATCTTTTTGCTTTCCAATTTTGCTGACATCTGGCAACAAGCACTTAGGGAACCACATGCTGCTCACATCGAAATGTTCAGGAAAGCCTGCAGCTGCGCACTCTTCCCCAAGGTCCTCACAAACTTATTCCTCCATCTGTCTTGCCTGGGCATGATAGCATGGGAAATGTTCCTCTAACACATCAATCTATTCCTCTGCCTCACAATGCTTGTTGTTCTTCAGAGGGCAACATTTTGGAAGTTAAAAAGCAAAGCTCTTACTGATGCAAGGGAGTGGATATACTTCTACGATCTAAAATGAAATGATAGCTAATACAACTCACTAGGAAGGACTGATCAGAGAGAATCAGTAAATGTGTATTTCTTTTGTTTTTTCATAATTAAAGAGTGGGAACATTTATGTCAGTGTCTTTTTAACAGTGCCACTTAAACAAAAGAGCCTTCATTCCTGACTGATTATAGATGAAATGTAATGAATTTCCAATAATAAACTGTAAACACTCACTGTCTAAAACTACCTTTTAAAATCTCTTTCATTCAAAAGTGCCCACCATACAAAAACATTGCCCACAGCACAATGGCATTGCTTAACTCATTAATTTGCTGCCACTGTGATAGATCTGTTAATAACAATATGTATGCTTATTTAAAATTTACATATGTTACCAAAGAAAGCACCTTATCAATTTAAAAACTGCTTGGTTACTTAAATTTATTGCCCATTTCACTCTGAGTACTTGGGTAAAGCTGGCAAATCTCCAGCAGTCCTATAAAAGAGTTTAACTTAATACCATTTAGATATACCCTTTCTCTCAGCATCCAAGTGGTATTGCTTCGAGAAAACCTCTTGACAATTAATAATAATAATAATAATAATAGTACTTCTTACCCACCTCTTCTCATGACTCGAGGCAAATTACAACATTGCTAAAGCACACACACACATTTATTCATTTAATTATTTAGTGCCTTTATATACCACTTTTCTAACCCCTGGGGGGACTTCAAAGTGGTGTACAACAAGTAATGGCAAGATTCAATGCCAAAATATATATGAAACCAAAGCATAAAAACTAAAACAATAAAATATAACTATAAATTAAACATAAAAATAATATTAAACATGGAACATAAACAGACATTCAAAATTAAACAATAGAATTAAAACCATCTTAATATAGCATTAAAATCATAAAATCATCTAAAACATTCTACAAAATACACGTATTAAAACATATTTGTGCAAAACGCATATTAAAATACACAGAACAATGATTAAGCATAAGAGACAAGTTTAAAATTTGTGTCTGGGTAAGCCTGCTGGAAGAAATAGGTCTTTAGAAGATGATTATTATTATTCTAAAGTTTAGTGGAATTACTTTTTTGTTGTGTTCTAAGGTTGTTTGCAAAAACATCATGGAGCAACTTGTCAAGATCCTTATTGAAATGAAGAGAACACTATCCCCACAACATCCCTAACACCTACCAACTTTGTAACTCCAGCCATGTCTACATGAATCAAATAAGATGAACTCACATCTCAGCAGTTGTGAGGAGTCGACATGATGCATGGCTGGATTCTTAGAAGAAGCACTGCATCCTGATATTAATGCAACTCAAGGGGATATGGGATTTAGTATGAAACTTCCTGGAAGCTCTAGGGTGATCCTGAAGTTTTGGGGGTGCTGACAGCCTTTTGGGTTAATTCACTGTCCACATGTCCAATTGGGTCACCACTTTGACATTGGTCAGAAACAGCTCCTTGGCAGAGGCATGCTGGCGATGTCATTTCTAATGAGATCACATCAGGGTTCCCAGCCATGTGACATCATCAGCAAGCTTCTACCAGGGCACTGCTGTGTGACATAGTGGTGGCAGCAGCCCCATCACCCTCTTGGCCATCTAACCATCTGGCCACCAGCTTGAGAATATCCCCTTCTGGCCAGAAACGTTCTCAAGCTGTATCATGGCAACTTTAGAGTAGTTTACTGAGGTTAACTAGATAAGTATAGACATGGCTTAATTTGCCTGAATGATCGGGAAAGGTGATGCAGGTGAATGCTAACACAAAACACTGGTTTCTTTTGTTATGCAAAAATAATAGGTACAAATACTAAGCAGTGAAGCAGGTTGTCTCACAGAGATCTAATTTCACAGCAATTTCAGGAGGGGGAAGTATGTTGCCATGCAGATGTTAAGAGACTGTTACACCTTTCATCCTACATGATGGTTTTATAAAGTGTGTATGGATGTGATTAATATGTATGTCAAGGCATTAATCAAAATTTCAACTTTGATGTTAATACACATTAGTAATGTATTGTGTTTTATTCATTTATACAAAATACACTTCAAAATACAAAAATGGCTCAGAATTTCCCACAAATGACCCCTCCCTCTGAACAGCATTTTAATGACCTCATCACATGAGGAATTTGTAGCATCCTAGGACACTGCCACCCAGGTTGAGCTATGGAGCCCTACACTACCCAACACACAGTGTAGCCTGACTTCTGGCAGGGCTCTTTGTGCAACAGGGTCAGCAGTATCCTAGGATGCTGCACTGTCAACACGGCAACCTCCCCATGTTCCATTACCTCCCCATGTTCCATTACTGTGAGGACAAGCT
Source organism: Anolis sagrei (assembly GCF_037176765.1). NCBI lineage: Eukaryota > Metazoa > Chordata > Lepidosauria > Squamata > Anolidae > Anolis > Anolis sagrei. The sequence goes on along the minus strand of NC_090022.1, from coordinate 89,963,564 downwards.
GCATGATGATGCTTCTCCATGTGATATGGGAAAGTGTAGCTGAAAGCTGGATAAAGTGCTGGGTGAGAGGATTGCCCCACTGCCCTGCCAATTCGCCATGGAAGACCTCATCAACGTGATGAAGTTTTAAGAGTAAAGGATAAAGATTACCCTTCTTAGAAGCAGCCAGAATAATACTTTCGATGTCCCACACCGTGAAGTATAATAGTTAACATGTTTTTTTGTAACATATGCACTTTAAGTACATTCCCTCACTATTGGCTATACTGGCTAGGTCAGAGGAACATCCCAATCAAAAACCATATTGAGGGCCACAAGTTGCTCCATTTCTTGCATCCAACTTTCAAGTTATGAGAAATCCTTGAGAGCCAGAGCAGTGCAATGGTTCTAGTGTTAGACCAGGGTTCAATTTCCTGCTCAGTTATGAAAAACCACTGTGTGACTTTAGGTAAGTGACACAGTCTCAGCCGCAGAAAACCTCATGGCAGAGTGACCTTTGGGTTGCCATAAGTGAATGCACTATGGAATTCAGCAAATCAGATAATTGAGCCTGCCCTATTTCCCCAGTGTTCTTCCCTAAACAGTATGAACCTTTAGAAAGAAAAGCAGGAAAGTATCCCTTTCTTCACTTGTATCTTCTTAATGATAACAAGATCAAAACTCAAGATATCGTCACCTCCTCAGCCTGCATTTGTCAGATCCATCTCTCTGCTACATAACTGAACACCTCACCAACTTTCAGAAGGGCATTTTATCCCATTACATGACAACAAGGGCCTGCAGTTTCTTGGTTCTGGAGTGAAGTGAAATTGGCTCCTATTATGCTCCAGCGTTAAGGTGCCTTCAAAACAGAAAGCTTTATTTGAGCTTTGCAGGGGTGTTCTGTCTAGGTGGGAGAATTATAACAAATTGGCAAGGAGATGGAAAAGCACCAGCAATTCAAGTATATAGTAACACAGAGAGCAGCCAGCAATCAATTGCTCTGTCCAGCTAAGCTTTTTTGTTCCAACATTCAACTCTCCAGGAAATTTGATGGGGGGGGGGGGGGGGAGAGAGAGAGAGAGAGAAGCAAAACATTTCTAAAATAAAGTGTCCATTAAAATTGAGCAATTTCCTCTTTGAGTCACCCTCCGGCTAGAATGCATTTATTGGAAGCACAGCAGTCAGTAATATGCAAACTATTTTTTAAGAAAATCTGGAAAAATCTATTAAGAGACTTGTAAATGTAAAGTTTCGTTGTCATTTAAAGCATTTAAAGCGGCTTTTAGTCCTGGGGGATTTCAATATCCATGCCGAGACCGCTCTCTCAGGTGCAGCTCAGGACTTTATGGCCGCCATGACAACCATGGGCCTGTCCCAACTAGTAACTGGTCCCACCCACACGGCCGGACACACATTGGATTTGGTCTTTTCTCAGGGATGGGGTGATAGTGTCGGGGCGGAGGAGCTGACCATCGCTCCATTGTCATGGACCGATCACCACCTGATTAGGTTTAGACTGACTGTTCCTTCTAACCTCCGCAGGGGTGGTGGACCCATTAGAATGGTCCGCCCCAGGAGACTCATGGATCCAAATGGCTTCCTGACGGCTCTTGGGGAATTTCCCACCTCCCTGGCTGGCGACTCTGTCGATGCCTTGGTCTCTCATTGGAACACCGAGATGACTAGGGCAATTGACACAATCGCTCCGGAACGCCCCCTCTCGAGTAACCGAGCCAATCCAGCCTCTTGGTTTACTGAGGAGCTGGCGGCAATGAAGCGAAAGAAGAGGTGGCTAGAGCGCGTGTGGCGAAAGAATCCGACTAAATCAGCCCAAACACATCTGAATGCCTTTCTAAGGTCCTACGGTGTGGCAATAGAGGCAGCACAAAAAACATCCTTTGCCGCCAATATTGCATCTGCGAAGAATCGTCCAGCTGAGCTCTTCCGAGTTGTCAGGGGTTTGTTAAATCCGCCGAAAAGCGAGATCCCTGACAGCTCGGGAGCTCGCTGTGAAGCGTTTGCTCGATTCTTCGCAGATAAAATTGGGCGGATTCGGTCGGATTTCGACGCCACTTTACCTGCAGTCTCTGAGGATGTAACGAGAGCATCTGCTTGTCAGGTTTTATTGGATTCTTTTCAATTGGTTCAGCTTGAGGATGTGGACAGGATCCTTGGAGAGGTGCGACCCACCACATGCATCCTAGACCCCTGTCCATCCTGGCTGATAAAAGAAGCCAGAGGGGGTTTGGCAGAGTGGGTGAAGGTGGTGGTTAATGCCTCCTTGCAGGAGGGCAAGATTCCAGCGAGCTTAAAACAAGCTATTATCAAACCGCTGTTGAAGAAACCATCACTGGACCCCACTCAATTAGACAACTATCGGCCAGTTTCCAATCTCCCCTATTTGGGCAAAGTCATGGAACGTGTGGTGGCAGCACAACTCCAGGGGTTTCTGGTAGACACTGATTATCTTGATCCGGCACAGTCTGGCTTTAGACCGGGACATGGAACGGAAACAGCCTTGGTCGCCTTGGTAGATGATCTTCGCAGGGAGCTAGACAGGGGGAGTGTGTCCCTGTTAGTTCTGCTGGACCTCTCAGCGGCCTTCGATACCGTCGATCACGGTATCCTTCTGGGACGCCTCACAGAGATGGGACTTGGGGGTACTGCTTTGCAGTGGCTCCAGTCCTTTCTGGAGGGACGGTCCCAGAAGGTGTTACTGGGTGACACCTGTTCGGCTCCACAGCCATTGTCATGTGGAGTCCCTCAGGGATCAATTCTGTCCCCAATGTTGTTTAACATCTACATGAAGCCGTTGGGAGAGATCATTCGGAGTTTCGGACTGCGATGTTATCTCTATGCAGATGATGTCCAGATCTGTCACTCCTTCACACCTGTCACCAAGGAGGCTGTCCAGACCTTGAACCGGTGTCTAGCTGCTGTGTCGGACTGGATGAGAGCTAACAAATTGAAATTAAATCCAGACAAGACAGAGGTCCTACTGGTCAGTCGTAAGGCCGAACAGGGTATAGGGTTACAGCCTGTACTGGATGGGGTTACACTCCCCCTGAAGTCGCAGGTTCGCAGCTTGGGAGTGATCCTGGATTCACCGCTGAGCCTGGAACCCCAGGTCTCGGCGGTGGCCGGGAGAGCTTTTGCGCAATTAAAACTTGTGCACCAGTTGCGCCCGTACCTCGGGAAGTCTGATCTGGCCACGGTGGTCCACGCTCTTGTTACATCCCGAATAGACTACTGCAACGCTCTCTACGTGGGGTTGCCCTTGAAGACTGTTCGGAAACTTCAACTAGTCCAGCGAGCGGCAGCCAGATTGCTCACCGGGGCGACATACAGGGAGCATACCACCCCCCTGCTATGCCAGCTCCACTGGCTGCCGGTTCAGTTCCGAGCACAATTCAAGGTGCTGGTCTTGACCTATAAAACCCTGTACGGTTCCGGTCCAGTGTATCTGTCCGAACGTATCTCCCGCTACGTCCCACCTCGGAGCTTGAGATCATCTGGGGAGGTCCTGCTCTCGACCCCACCACTCTCACAAGTGAGGCTGGTGGGGACGAGGAGCAGGGCCTTCTCAGTGGTGGCCCCTCACCTGTGGAACTCACTCCCCGGGGAAATCAGAGCATCACCATCCCTCCTCTCCTTCAGGAGGAGGGTGAAAACTTGGTTGTGGGACCAGGCCTTTGGGCAACCAGGCAATTAAAGACCAGCAGGATGGACAAAATGGTATTAAAAGCGGAACTATGAGACAGCAAACACTGACAATGTAAGGGAGGAATTTAGGTTTGTATTGTTTTTATTGATTTTATAAATTTTTACTGGAATAATGCATGAAGCCGTTATTAACTGTGAAATTTTACTGTAAGTGTGATGATTGTTGTGATGATTGTTGTGATATTGGCATCTAATTGTTGCCTTACTGTGTAAGCCGCCCTGGGTCCCCTTCGGGGTGAGAAGGGCGGGGTAAAAGAACCCCAAATAAATAAATGTTTCAGATTGCATCTACACTACACCAAAATAATCCAAAGAATTATGCTCTGGAGACGTTCTAGACACAGCACAGGAGTAACCTGGAGTCCTTTTCAAGTCTAAACTGCTGGTCAGGGCGACAGTGCATTGGGGCCACCCCCATTATTATTTTTCCATCAGCTAAGGTCTTACGTCTAGGGGTTAGGAGAGAGAAATCAGAGACACGTGAATGATTAATCAGTGAATATATGGAATTGCTGTATCATGTGTTCCTGTTAGCATTCTGACAGAGGTGGGTGGTCCTGGAAACTGTTCATTGAGATGAACATGACATAATTTTGAAAGATGAGGACATCACTCAACTTGGTGCATAGATCCACAGAAGAACAGAAAAGGAAGTGAGAAAAGTATGCTGGAATTCTGTGAAGGCTTAATCAGAGGTAAGGTTTTCACAAGGTATTTATTTATTGGTATACATCTATCAAGTAAATGACTCCCCTCTCTATCTATTTTACTTGCTTGTTTGTGCTTTCAGAATACTGTATAACCAGGCTTCCACTTTTGTAAGTTTCACACTCATTGTTTCGATTATTCATGCATTTCAGGTGTTGCTGATGCCTGAAGTAGGGATTGCATGTGCCACAAGGCAGTCTTGGGAGGTGTATAAGAGGCTGTTTGGTGTTATTCAATTCATGTGTATGTACAATGCTGGAAGATCATTGTCATCTCGAGGAGATAGTGGCCTCCTGATGCTTAGTTGTACCTCCATGCTATCTCTCTCTCTCTCTCTCTCTCTGGACTTCTTAAATTAATCCATGTTGGCTTTGAGCATGGTGTTTCTTGCTAAATCATGTACTCTGTCCATTTGCTAAATGTTTTAGACAACACACGTGGAGTTTTGAAGGGAGGTTCTTGTAATGATGTGATTAATGACCTTGAAGGATGGCCTTGCTGTAGAGTCAAACTTAAACTTACCAGGTGCAAGAAATAATCATTTGAGTGATAACCAAGGGTGGTATGATGTCCAGCATGTCTCAAAGTGTAAACAAGAGCCCTATAAAATGCTTTGAGCCAGAATACAAACTGGAGCTTCAACACAGACCTGTTGGCCGAGGTACCATGTATCCAGTGACTAAGAAAAAGGGTCCATCCTACTTTCTCCAGGGCTTTCACCAGCATATTGTGGGTGCCTTGCTTCGTGCGTAATCTGGTTGCGATATAATAAATTTAAGAAATTTTCATTAACAATTTGTATGTATTGTTGCTTCTGAATCTAACCCCCCCCCCCCCCCCGCCTTTGGGAACACATAATGCCATGAGTATCTTTTCTACCCCCCCCCCCTCTTCCTTTATCTGTGTAAAACAGAGACACAGAGTTTTTCCATTTCATAAAACAGAGTTTTTCCATTTCATAGCTGTTTTTCCAACCCTTATGAAAGTGGAGGGACAACTGTAATATGGTATTTCCTTTCTTTAAATCAGAGAAATTTAATTTCACTCCTCACTTACTTCTCTATTGTTAGAGAAGTCCCCAGTAGGACTTCTCTAGCAATACAGTAAAGCTGAATGCATTACAAGGCAATACAGTGTAGGAAAAGGTGAGTCATCTTTTTTTCATCTCAAGACACTCTATTTTCTCAATCAGTATTTAAATTTAAAAGTCCAAGGTATAGAGTGTGGGTGCACAATGTGTCACATTTATTCATAGTCACAATCCAACTGCCATTGCTGTGGAAAGAAGAAAAGGCAGGCACACTTCTCATCATGTCTAGGCCGGAAACGAATGAAAACCCCTCCATCCATGCCAACTATCACTGCCATGGCCTCAGAGGAGAGAAGAAGAGGCAGATACAGCTCTTTCATACCTAAATCCAGACACAGATGAAAGGCTTTCCTCCATTGCAACTATCACTGCCTTGGCCTTGGAGAGAAGAGCAGCCAGCATCTACTCCACCTAATCTCTTCCACCATTGCCATCCATTTTCCCTAGTGTGTTCATGTAAAGAGTAATGCAGACTGATGGCACAATCACCTTCATCTTCTTCATCATCATCATATCATCATCACCACCACAGGACAAAGAATTATTAGTTTCAAATTTCCTAGGTTTGTGGATCTTCAGTTAACATAGGATCTTATCAGAAAGGTCCATAGATTTGCCCTGCACTGGGGAGAAACCATGGGCTCCCGGTGGTGTGTGTGTGTGTGTGGAGAACCTGCACTCCATGCCCCGCATCACTCACCTTCCCTTCCTCCTCATCCCTTGGGGGGAAGCATCACCATCCAGGTTCCCCAGACTAAAAAGCAGGAAACACAGGAAGACTCCCGTGTTGCCACGGTGGTGGCAGTTGCTGTTTTACCTCCTTTTTCAGCATGGAGTCCATTCGGAAGTCCCCTTACATCATGTGAAGGGCTCCATGTCAAAAAGGGGAGGTGAAGCAACGTACAATGGGCAAATCAGCCCATATGATGAGGTGGTAAGATAGATTTAGGTTTAATTTTAAATCAGCAGAGTTGTTTTTTTAAAAAAAAATGAACTTTAAATTTCTTTTAAGATCTTTTCCCTTCAATGTATTGGATATATCTAATTAATATATTCATGGCCTTTATAAATGTGATACATTTATATCCCATCTTTCCTCCAAAAAAGCTCTAGGTAACATATTTAGTTCTCTTCCCCATTTTATCCTCCCATGGTTCCTTTTAAGTCAGTTGGCCTGAGAGCCAGTCATGGTGCACATTCAATCAATGAGCTTTATTGCCAAATAGGATTTGAATCTGACTCTTTGAGTCCCAGTCAGACACTCTAATCTTTAGACTGTACCGACTCAGTAATTTTAATAATCACAACATCATGCATTTAATGAAAATTTTTCCAGTACGTACTCATGATCTTTTCCAGAAGAGGAATCCTCTGGGAATCGACAGAAAAGGCTGCTGGAGGATTTGAATGCATCAAGCAGTTTAAAATGTATACACAGCAAGAAGTCTGAGGCATCAGTGATAAAATGAACTCAGGCTCTGCTAAGTGGTTTTTGAGTCTTAAAACAAACAGCCTTTCACCTGGAGACTGCACTGACAAAATTAGATTCTTAAACTGATATAACATCTGGTGTGGCATCGGCAGGAGATTTAACCTTTATGCACCTTCCCTCACAAATGGTGCAGGTGGCTTCAAAGGAAAATGAAATCAAGTCATATTACTAACTTTTCCTTGCGATTTACCTTGAATTAGTATGCCCACTCATAATGGCACATGGGGAGGAAGAGAACTTCTCAACTCTATAGAGTTTCCACATCTTGCTGTGAATTTGGAAGGAAATATTAAAGTCTTTATATTAATGCTTTTCTATTGTCCTAGAAGCAAACAGTATCCCCAAATGAAGCCAGGAACAGCTAACATACTAGATATTAAAATCATTTGACAAATGACCCCATTTTCTTGTGGTAGTTAAAAGTGTTTACTCCCCAGATATCATTTGACCAGTAAAATAAGAAGCACAAAGAGGCATGCTGGGACTCAATCACTGCAGAAAACAGTTGTGTGTGTGCATACAATTAAATAGACTGCTTGCTGAATAATACATGAAAGTATCTCAGCTCCAATCAAGTCTGCATTCTTTTACCAAATAAATATAGGCAAGATTCATCTACCTTTCATTTCTCTTGTGCAGAGTAAAAGGACAGGTACAGGTTTTCTTTCAAAATGAATTGAGACCACTTTCCTAGGAAAAGGTCTCCATAAAACTGGAAAATTAAAGTGATAAGTTCATCTATTCCAGATAATGGGGTAGCGGCAGTTTCTGAATAACAGCACATCATGGCACATGTAGTCAAGAAAAATCAGCATGTATTCAAAATGCAAGAGATATTAGTACAGAGAAAGAATACACAAAGGGAGGCTGCAGCAGTTTCCCTTTGTTTGAGGTAACAACAAAGGGCAGGATTCTTCCCCCTCCTGTTCTTTATCCTTTGGTGATTTAACCAAAGCTTGGCCATGCTTTGGATTCAGTTTGTGGCAAGTATAATAAACTGAAGATAAAGGGGAGGAAGAGGAGGAACTGGAACATTTTAATTGTAGATTAATCAAGAGATAGAGATTAATCAAGTCTTTCCCTTGCCAGTTTGGGACAGTTTAAGGGTACGCAGCATTATTGAACTTTATTTATTTGTAAAACACAAGTATGGAGTGTGCGTGGAAACATATGATTAATGCTGTATGCCAGTCATATTGGAGTAAAATTGAATGAAATGAATGGGTACAGTGAGGATTTTCAAAAATAATGAAAAAGAAAATTCACTAGTTACAGAAGGTTTATGGTTGAATTCCCAAAAGGTGTATGGTTATAGTCCACAGTTTTGCTGACCTTGGTTTCTACATTTATGGCCTCTGTATGTATACCTCTGAGGTTACATTATAGGCAGAAGCAAGAATTCTTAACATACAAGTACTATACCATTGAGCCAGCATAGTGCAATGGTTTCAGCATTGGGCAATGACTTGGAGACCAGGGTTCAAATTCTTGCTTGGCCATGAAAACCCACTGGGTGACCCGTGGCAACTCACTCTCTTTCAGCCTCAGAGAAAAACCATAAATCTTATCAAGAAAATCCCATGTTGGTTTTGCCATAAATTGCAATGACTTGAAGGTAATAAGTCTCTCTCTCTCTCTCTCTCTCTCTCTCTCTCTCTCTCTCACTCACTCACTTTATGAGGATCACAGTGTGGTTGCTTTTATTTATAGAACTAGAAAAATGATGTGTTTCTTTGGGTTGGCATATCTACAGGGCCAGTTTAACTGACACTGGCAGTCAAGTCACATTGGAGGAGGTAATGAAGCATAGACCCAGTTCTATGGCCCCTTCTACCCTGCCATATAATCCAGTTTACCAAAGCAGATAATCCGGAGTTTTGGAGTTCGGTGCCATCTCTATGCAGATGACACACAACTCTACTACTCTTTTCCAACTAATTCTAAGGAAGCCCCTTGGGTGCTGGACGAGTGCCTGGCCACTGTGACTGTCTGGATGAGGAGGAACAAGCTGAGGATCAACCACAACAAGACAGAGGTCCTCCTGGCCGATTGTAAACCAGAACGGGGTATAGGGTGTCAACCTGTGCTGGATGGGGTTATACTCCCCATGAAGATACAGGTCCGCAGTCCGGGGTGTCCTCCTGGACTCATCACTTACGCTTGAAGCTCAGGCGTTGGCGGTGGCCGGGAGGGCCTTCGCACAATTAAGACTCGTGTGCCATCTGTGACCTTATCTCGTGAAGTCAGATCTGGCCAGGGTAGTCCATGCCTTAGTCACCTCCTGATTGGATTACTGTAACGCACTCTACGTGGGGCTGCCCTTGAAAATGACCGGGAAATTTCAATTGGTACAACGGGGGCAGCCAGGTTACTAACCAGTGCTTCTTGCAGGGAGCGATCAAACCTCCTGTTTAAGGAGCTCCACTGGCTGCCATTCATTTTCTGGTCCCAATTCAGGGTGCAGGTTCTTACCTACAAAGCCCTGAACGGTTTGGGACCCGCCTACTTGAGTGACCGCATTACTGTGTATGAACCCACACAATCTCTCCGATCATCTGGAGAGGCCCTGCTCACGCTCCCACCTCCGCAGGTGCAATTGGTGGGGACGAGGGAGAGGGCCTTCTCGGTGGTAGCCCCTTGACTCTGGAATTCACTCCCTAAGGTCATCAGACACGCCCCAACGCTGGTAGTCTTTAGGAGGAGCCTGAAAATGTGGTTGTTCCAGTGTGCCTTCCCAGACTAAGGAAAACTCTTAGCAATATGTCCTTTAATATTGATTTAGGGTTGTCTGCGTGCCCTCATCTTTCTCTGAAAACCCTATCCTAGTTCACCTCCTTGCTCATGTCCAGCATTTTAAAATTTTAATTATTACATTTGGCCCGGCCATAGGTTTTTAAGTGCTGTATGTTATTATTGTTATTGTTTATTGCTTATTGTGTATTTTTGTTTTTGAGTTTTATTTTATTTTAATTGTGGTATTGATTTTTTTATTGCCTTTGTTTATTGATGTGCGGTGGGCTTGGCCTCATGTAAGCCGCACCGAGTCCCTTGGAGAGATGGTAGCGGGGTACAAATAAAGATTATTATTATTATTATTATTATTATTATTATTATCTGCTTTGAACTGAATTATATGAGTCTATGCTGCCATATAATCCAATTCAAAGCAGATAATCTGGATTTTAGATGGGGCCTAAATTCTTAAGTACTGAGGCAGTTTCAAACATAGATGGAAACCACCAGCTATGTCTGTTTTAGAGAGTTGTGAATAGAAAATGTGAATAGAAAATGAAGAGTTATACTGTAGGCAGAAGCAAGAACTCTTAGCATACAAGTAGTTCTTTGTTCATTGTTATGAATTACTGTAATTTGTCTTGATGCTATAAAACCAGTTCACTGTTTGCTTTTTATAAATTGCCTGGACATAATGTTTATTGAATTCACAGTTTATAATCTGGCCTGTTGAGGCAACCACCCTCAGGGTTTTTTTGTCCTCAGCTTCCCATGTGGAAACTCTCTTGAAGCAAACTGTAATATAATTATGTACCTCTAGGAAACCTACAATGTATTCCTATCCTCAGTTCACATAATATAATATGTTGGGCTCTTGATGTAAAGGCAGTTTCCATACATAACACCTACTTGCCATTCACAATTATTCAAACTACTTGTAATAAGAAAAATGTATTCAAATGATAGGCGTTATAATTATTAGAGATACAATGACACCCAAGAACAAGTTTTAATATCTGCTTTGACTCATATCATGGTTTCTACGGCTATAGATTAGTTTTTTCTTCTTCCTTTTTTTTATTATGATGAACAAAGCAAACTCGAAAAAAATCAAAAGCAAAGGAATTCATGAGGCTAAATTCAAAACTTATTCCCAACTAAAGTAGACCCAAGCAAGTTCTTGACAGTAAGGACTTTGTGGCATGAAGATGGCAAACTGACATTGAAACAGGACCATCAACTTTGCTTGTAGATTGTGTCACATCCTCTTCTCTCTTCTCTCTCTTGGTTAATATTTTTATATCTGGTAAATTATCAAAATTTAACCATGTTGCAGAAGTTGGGGGGAGTGCTGAGGCTGTGAGGGTGAATTACCTATGAATTTATGGGAGAGGAGACATGTAAAATAAAACTTGTGAAACAAGATGTATTTTGAAATGAGATCAAGTGAAATGAATGCACCTTCCTTATGCATGAGGAGCCCCCGGTGGTGCAGTGGGTTAAAGTACTGAGCTACTGAACTTGTTGACCAAAAGTTCGCAGGTTCGAATCTGGGGAGCGGCTTGAGCTCCCGCTGTCAGCCCCAGCTTCTGCCAACCTAGCAGTTCGAAAACATGCAAATGTGAGTAGATCAATAGGTACCGCTCTGGCGGGAAGGTAACAGTGCTCCATGCAGTCATGCCGACCACTTGACCTTGCAGGTGTCTATGGACAACACCTGCTCTTTGACTTAGAAATGGTGATGAGCACCAAACCCAGAGTCAGGCATGACTGGACTGAATGTCAGGAGAAAACCTTTACCAACCTACCCTATACATGAATAAATATGGACACAATGTATATTTTTGTAGTCTTTTAATTGGTTTCCATGAACCACAGTAAAGAATGTTCCTGTGGTTACCATGCATGATGATTGTTGACATTACTATGATTTTCCTTGATAAATTCTCTTACATGCCAGCTGGCTAGTGCCTTCAGATTGTCATGCTGACTCAAGAAGGCACACAAAAACTGGTATGGAAAGCAGAAATTATTTTGTCACAGTCACAAATTATTATGCCTATGAAACTGGCACAGAATGCCTTGAGGTACTCTGCCAGTGCAAGTAAATGAAATGAGTACTGGACAGAAATGAGAATCAAGGCTCTAATGTGAATTGATTTCTCCCCAAACACAGGTGCTGTGGTCGGCCTTCTCCCTTTAATTATATATGATAAATGGCGTTGGCAAAATGTATTTGTTTGTTTATTGTATTTGTCTGTAGCCTCTCTACTATCAGGGTTCCTGGGGTAATATACAATGGGTAAAAATGTTTTACATATATTACAGTAAATACCAAAAGAAAGAAAAAAACTTTCAAAGCAGCTCAAACAATTCTTTAAAATTGTTTTAAAACCCTCAGTTGAAACAGCTAGCACAGAAACACCTGGCTTTAAGGGCTAAAGAGAATGCAAAACAACGTAGTTTTAACTGCCCACTGGAAAAATCAGATATTGTTAGGATTAGGGATCAGTGATATCTTTTTCCTTTTTTTTTTTTCCAAAATAAGACATTACCATATTATTTCATCATCAAGATGGAAAGAACTTGGGGTGAAACAAATAAACAAACAAACCAAACAGAAATGTGAGAAAAACAACCTCAACAACTTCAACAATTCATTCATTTAGGACTTTATGAGTTTATGAAATCTTCTGAACAGGGGCACAGATAGTAGAATGTTTAACAGGGGTGTTAAACATTCCCTAGCCATGGAGTTACACTTAAAAAAGTAACTGTTCTGACTTACAAATGAATTCAACTTAAGGAGAAACCTACAGAACCAATCTTGTTCATAACTTAGAGACTGCCTGTACTGCATTTCGTCATATAATAGTCGCCATCACATAATAGTCACATACTCCTTTTTGGGTTCCTGGTTTTGGTATTTTACTATTCCTCACACAATCGTCCTTAGTTCATGGGTGTAACTATTATGCAAGGGGCAATATTCTCCCAATTGCCTCTCTCCTCCAAGCTATACCCTGGTCAAACCACGACTCTGCAGCTCAGTGGGGAGAGGCAATCCAGCAGTTGAACTCATATGCCCACACCCTGTAGCTCGGGGGGGGGGGGAGGCAAATGGGCAGGTGAGCCTTCACCAACCTGCTAGTGAGAGCTGTAGAGCCTCCCACGGCTGTCTCCAGCCAAGGGAGACCTTGTAACTCTGCCTGGCAACCGCATGGGCCACTTTGTACTGCCAACTGCAATAAATAAATAAATAAATAAATCATCACGTAATAGTCATGCCCCTCCCATTTTGGGGGGAAGGGAGGGAAAACGTGTGACTATTATGCAATGAAATATGGCATCTTTCTTCCTGTTTAATTGTGTAATATATTATCCTTCTAGCTAACAACCATTGCTAGGGAACCTAATATTCAAATATCATGTGGATTACATTTTCTTCCTTTTTCTTTATAAAATTTAAATAAAATTGCTTCCAGTCATTTTTTTAAAACTACAATTTCCCTCTTATCATTATTTATAGTTTATCCATTCCAGCTAGCTTAAATATTTTAGTATCCAGTAGCAAGCAACTCCCTATTTTCCAATTTTGTGCTCATTAGTCCAAATTTTAAAGGAGTTATTGAAAGTACTGAAGCTTGTCAATAAATAGATCCAATCACTTTCAAAGATTCTTTAAAGTTCAGACTAAAACTTGAAGTGCTTCAACATACTACTAAACAGGTGTATGGTTATGATCCTACATGCAATTACTCTAAATTCTACTGAACATGTAAAAAAATGGCATGTGCAGCATGGCTTTAAATACATTGCTTAGCAGGCCAACTGAACAGCTCGTGAGTGAATTGGCAAGAGTGAAGGTGCTAGGGTATCAGGTGAACAGAAAAATCAGGATTCATTCTGTAAATCCACAGCTTTGCTATGTCTTTTCAGCAGGTGTCAGAGGTAACTAGAAGGCTACAGAATCATGCACACACATATAACAAGCATATGTGTATCTATCCTGCTTCTCTGGTATTTATTTTCAAAGAGAATGAGCCAAGATAGCAATAAAGGAGTGTGTCTTGTTTGCAGCGTTCCGTGAACCTTTCTCTCATTTTGACGAGGATGTCTAAATTAATAGTTAAAGAACTGAACAATTTCAGGACCTCATCAGATTGACTTCCTGAATCTGGGGAAAAGTTGGGGCATCCATGGGGCAGTGGGGCAAATCTGGTGGGCAACGGGGGAATCCATCATCCCATGTTCCCCATTACCTGCATTGCCCAATTCCCCATCCTATGGCTGGAAGCGTCGCTGCCTGGCTTCCTCCCATGCTTGGCCTGTTCTATCAAATGAGGATATGGGAAGCCTCCCGTGTTCTCAGGGTTCAATCATAGAACACTTCCAACATAGTTCATGGACAGAGCCCCGCCAGAGTATTTGCGCATCTTCTGAATGGATCTGGTGGGCTCTGTCCAGGAACTGTGCTTGAAGTGTCCTATGATGGTTAAGCAAATTAGAGTGATGAAGCCATATATTTATAATGATATGAAACAAGTTTGACTAGGTTTAGGGGCAAGAATGCAATTCTAAACCTAGGTGCTAAGTAAACTCAATTCCTACAGCAGGTTATGCTGTAGGAATTGAAGCTGTCACTAACTGAAATACACACTTTGGCTTTCAATTGAAAATGGAAGCAATCTTTTAAAGAAATATTGCCATCAAAACTGTTAACATGATGTAGCAACTCTATCAAAGAAAATGAAAAAATGTATCTAGACTCTTCTTGCTAATTCTTCCATTTCTATGACTTTGTGGTTGTTGGCTTTCAAGTTTTTTCTGACATATGGTGACCCTAAGGTGTTTCTATCATGGGGTTTTCTTGTCCGGAATTGTTCAAAGGAGGTTGCCTTTGACTTCTTCCAAGGCTGAAAGCATATAACTTGCCTAAGATCACCCAGTAGGTTTCCATGACCAATTGAGGATTCAAATCCTCATCTCCAGAGTCATACAACCTCATCACATGGGTTTTATTACACGTCCTATTACAGTTTGACCTCACTTCAGACATGGAGTGCACTGGATCCCATCACATGATGTAGATGTACTTCTAGTGGGCTCTGTGCCTGAAGTGAGGTCAAACTGTCATAAGAGGCAGAAGTGAGAACATGAGATGCTTCCTGTGTCCCATAGAGCAAAATGGGGGAAAGCTGGGTGGCGATGCTTCCCCAGTGGGATGAGGTAAGGGGCAATTTTTCTCACCCCCCCCCCCTTGTACTCAGGTGCCATTTGGCATGCCAGGAGAAGATTGTTAGCAGGCCCCATGCTTGGCAGCCACTTTTAGATAATGTTTAGGGCCTAAATTTGGGGGGAGGGGGTGGGTGCCCTCTCCATTTTCTGAGTTCACGGAGCCTGAAAAAACAAAATGGCTGTGCGAATTGGGCCCGGAGATCACGTGATGTGGTTCCCAGGCCCAAGCCATACAGGGCCCACATCTGGTAAGACCCAGATATTACCTAAGATGCGGGACTTGCCAGGTGTTTAATTAATTTGGAACAGGGCAGGGAAAACCTGCTTTGTTCCAAATTAAATCGTTTTTAAGTGTGGTGTTGTTTTGGTGCCTCAGGTAAAAGCGCTACAGATCCTGCATTTTTAGGCCTGTCTAGAAGGGCCCCAACTGGTTCCAGGATTACCTATGTAATTATCTACACAGCAAAACTACTTTCTTTGGTGCCACTTTGAAACAGACGTCCCAGCTACACTGCCATATAATGGAGTTCCAGAATGCAGTTTAACTGCATGGAACTGGATTATATGAGTCTACACCACCATATAATGCAGTTCAATGTAGTTAAACCACATTCTGAAACTACATTATACGGCAGTGTAGATCCAGCTCGAGTCTCTCAAAGTTTCCCCTCCATTTTGTGTTTTTTCAGTCACAGTAGTAAAACTCTTTGATTGGCAGTCAGAGCTTTCCCTCCTCAACCCTCAAACCTGCAATTCCTGCCTTCCTACTTCTTGCTTGAGTTCTCAGGCCCCTTCTACACTGACATATATTACATAATAGAAGTCTGGTAAGTTTTTAAAACATTTAAGGACTTCTTTTGGGGAGCTTCAGAGTTGCTGCATGCCAGTAAGCATGTATTTGTGTGTGTGTGTGACTTTAAACCTGCACTGAATTGGGTTTTTTAATCCACTTCGGCAAACATTCAAGGGCCCATCAAGACAGGACATATAACGCAGGAACTCCTGTGGTTTTACCAGAGGCATCCAAATGATGCCTCTGGTAAAACCAAATTAATTTGAGACAAAGTAGGAAAACCCTTTGATACTCCATTAGACCCGGATCTCCTGAAATACCCAGATCTAATGGAGTATGGGCCTTGTGGGGACTGATCCCTCGGTAGTCTAGGGACTACTGATGGGTCAGTCCCCATGGCCCAATTTGCTTCTTTGGCCCCTGTGGGCCCAGAGAAGCAAAGAATCATAGAATCATAGAATCATAGAATCATAGAGTTGGAAGAGACCTCATGGGCCATCCAGTCCAACCCCCTGCCAAGAAGCAGGAATATTGCATTCAAATCACCCCTGACAAATGGCCATCCAGCCTCTGCTTAAAAGCTTCCAAAGAAGGAGCCTCCACCACACTCCGGGGCAGAGAGTTCCACTGCTGAACGGCTCTCACAGTCAGGAAGTTCTTCCTAATGTTCAGATGGAATCTCCTCTCTTGTAGTTTGAAGCCATTGTTCCGCGTCCTAGTCTGCAAGGAAGCAGAAAACAAGCTTGCTCCCTCCTCCCTGTGGCTTCCTCTCACATATTTATACATGGCTATCATATCTCCTCTCAGCCTTCTCTTCTTCAGGCTAAACATGCCCAGTTCCCTAAGCCGCTCCTCATAGGGCTTGTTCTCCAGACCCTTGATCATTTTAGTCGCCCTCCTCTGGACACTTTCCAGCTTGTCAACATCTCTCTTGAATTGTGGTGCCCAGAATTGGACACAATATTCCAGATGTGGTCTAACCAAAGCAGAATAGAGGGGCAGCATTACTTCCTTAGATCTAGACACTATGCTTCTATTGATGCAGGCCAAAATCCCATTGGCTTTTTTTGCCGCCACATCACATTGTTGGCTCATGTTTAACTTGTTGTCCATGAGGACTCCAAGATCTTTTTCACATGTACTGCTCTCGAGCCAGGCGTCCCCCATTCTGTATCTTTGCATTTCATTTTTTCTGCCAAAGTGGAGTATCTTGCATTTGTCACTGTTGAACTTCATTTTGTTAGTTTTGGCCCATCTCTCTAATCTGTCAAGATCGTTTTGAATTCTGCTCCTGTCCTCTGGACTATTGGCTATCCCTCCCAATTTGGTGTCGTCTGCAAACTTGATGATCATGCCTTCTAGCCCTTCATCTAAGTCATTAATAAAGATGTTGAACAGGACCGGGCCCAGGACGGAACCCTGCGGCACTCCGCTCGTCACTTCTGTCCAAGATGAAGAGGAAGCATTAGTGAGCACTCTCTGTGTTCGTCCACTTAACCAATTACAGATCCACCTCACCGTAGTTTTGCCTAGCCCACATTGGACTAGTTTCCTTGCCAGAAGGTCATGGGGGACCTTGTCGAAGGCCTTACTGAAATCCAGGTACGCTACATCCACGGCATTCCCCGCATCTACCCAGCTTGTAGCTCTATCGAAGAAAGAGATCAGATTAGTCTGGCATGACTTGTTTTTGATAAATCCATGTTGACTATTAGCGATGACTGCATTTGTTTCTAAGTGTTTGCAGACCGCTTCCTTAACAATCTTTTCCAGAATCTTGCCCGGTATCGACGTGAGGCTGACCGGACGGTAGTTGTTTGGGTCGTCCTTTTTTCCCTTCTTGAAGATTGGGACCACATTGGCCCTCCTCCAATCTGCTGGAACTTCTCCCGTTCTCCAAGAACTCTCAAAGATGGTTGCCAATGGTTCCGAAATGACTTCCGCTAGTTCCTTCAATACTCTGGGGTGTAGTTGATCTGGCCCTGGGGACTTGAACTCATTAAGAGCGGCCAGGTATTCCTGGACGACTTCTTTCCCAATTTGGGGTTGGATGTCCTCCAATCCCTCATCCACTCCATCTTGCTGAGGTTGAAGACTCTCTTTTTGTGAGAAGACCGAGGCAAAGAAGGCATTAAGTAGTTCTGCCTTTTCCCTATCCCCTGTCAGCATTGCCCCATCTTCTCCTCGAAGAGGTCCTATCGCCTCCTTGTTTTTCCTTTTTCTACTGACATAAGAATAGAAGCCCTTTTTATTGTTTTTAATGTCCCTGGCAAGTCTGAGCTCGTTTTTTGCTTTAGCCTTGCGGACCTTTTCCCTACAGGTGTTGGCTATTTGTTTGAATTTTTCTTTGGTGATTTCTCCCTTTTTCCACTTCTTGTGCATGTCTCTTTTGTGTCTCAGCACAGTTAGAAGTTCTTTGGACATCCATTCTGGCTTCTTTGCACTTGTCCTATTTTTTCTCTTTGTTGGCACGGTTTGCAATTGCGCCTTGAGTATTTCACTCTTGAGAAATTCCCATCCATCCGTAGCTCCCTTGTCTTTTAGTATCTGTGTCCACGGAATGCTGCTCAGCGTTTCCTTCATTTTTTGGAAATCAGCTCTCCTAAAGTCCAAAATGCGGGTTTGACTTGTCTTAGTTTCGGCCTTCCTTTGTACCTCAAATTGCAGGAGCACATGGTCACTTGCCCCTAAGGATCCTACCACTTCGATGGAGCCTATCCTCTCCCCACATCACCCCCTAAGACCTTTAACATAAAAAATCTTACTAGGCCACCACTAGGCCTTTCCTCATGCTTTTTGGAACATACCAATGTAGCACTGGGAGAAGGGGGGAAATCACTCCTCCCCCCTTGGCTTCCTGGCACAACATTGGTACATTCTAAAAAGCATGCAGAAAGGCCTAATGGTTACCCAGTAAGTTTTTCTTTTCTTTTACAGGTTTCTTTGGGAGAGGTTGGATTGTCCAAATGGGGACAACGCACGGTAAAGCCCGCTTCTTTTGGGTACTCATGAGGACAGCAAGATGGGAGGAAACGGGTTACTTTAACCCATTTTCTTCTGAGCCAAATTGCTGTCTGGAAGCCGCTTAAATCATGTGTGGAAATGCCCTAAGTCTACACTACCATATAATTAGTTCAAAGCAGATAATCTGGATTTTATATGGCAGTGTAGAAGGGGGCTCACTGTCCTGGCAATAGCACAGCTATTGGGATTATGGAAACATGTGGAAAAGTCAAATTATCTCCTGACAAATTGTTCTTTACATTGAAACAAAGGCTGGCCCATTTATTTATTGTTTTAATGTAATCACTATCATATTTAGGTTGCCTCCAAATAGTGCTATGTAATATTGACTATAGACATTTCCATTTGGTTAGCTGTGGTGCAGGATCTATATTATCCTTTTATAAAAGTGAAAGCAAGTGTGGTTTTCTATATTTTTTGCTCTCATCTGCCATCTTCTATTTCATTAAAATGATAGCTTATGCTCACCCAGTAGAACTGTTAAAGCAGCATTTAAGACTCAGGATGAATATGTTTGAAATTTCTTAGGTGCATTAACCTTTTGCTTGATAGCTTTTCCCAGAATGTCATCACAGCACTCTGTATGGGGCATGGCAATGTAAATGGAATACTAAACATGCTGTGAAAGGAACATTCATGCATTCAAATCCCTGAGATATATATGAACCTAGGCAGTATGTTAAATATAAAATAGTCTACAATACGAAGAACATTAGGCAGTTGGATTGGAATGTGTGGTTACTTTGCAACTCCAGGGGTTCCTGAATGAGATGGAGCATCTAGATCCATTTCAGTTTAGGTATGGGATGGATACAGCTTTGGTTGCCTTGGTGGACTTATACAGGGAGCTGGATAGGGAGTGTGTGGAGACCCAGGCTTAGATGGCGACAATGAGTGCATTTGCATTTAAAATGAGTGTGCCAACAGGATTCCTGGAGAAGGTGGATCTGGCCAAAATGTACATGCCTTGGTTGCATCCCATTTGGATTACTGTAATGTGGAGATGCCTTTTAAAAGTGATTGGAAACTTCAATTGGTACAAAGAGCTGCAACTAGATTGCTAATTGTTTCTGGCCACAGGGAACAAATGTAACAGTTCCACTGGCCACCAGTCCATTTCTGGGCACAATTCAAAGTGCTGGTGATGACATATAAAAACTTATACATCTTTGGTTCAGGCTGTTTAAAAGATGGTATGAGCTCAGTCAGGTGCTAAGATCTTCTGGAGATACCTTTCTCTCTATCCCCACCCCTTCTCAGACTCTTTTGGTGATAACAAAAGATACAACATTCTTAGTGGTGCTCCCAGTCTTTGAAATTCCTTCACTAGGGAAGCCAAGATAGCTCCTTCTTTGCCGTCCTTCCATCAGCAATAGAAAACCTTCATGTGCCACCAGGCTTTTAATAACTGAATAGTATGGGCTTTTAATGTTGTGCAGGGCTGTTTTATGTTTTGTATACCCTTTTAATGAATTTTATTGTTTTAAAGTTTAATGATCTAATTTTATAAATGAATTACTTTAAAATAATTTCTATTTCTATTTTAATCTGTAATACTTTCAGATATATTAGCTGCCTTGAGTCCCATTGTGGGAAGAAAGGTAATATGCTATTATTATTATTATTATTATTATTATTATTATTATTATTACCATAATCCTCACATATTAATAATAACAATAAATAAATAAAGTGGGTTTCCAGGGAACATCTCATTACCACTGTACAAAACACAATGCTGAACTATACAATGGGATTTTGTAGCACTTTTGAGACTGAGAGAAAGATGTTGGTACCATAAACTTTCATAAACTCAACCTACATCTGCATCTGATAAAATAGACTGAGGGCCCTTCCATATAACCATATAACCCAGAATATCAAGGCAGAAAATCCCAAAATATCTGCTTTCAACTGGGTTATCTAAGTATATGCTATTTATTCCAGTTCTAGCAGAAAATATGGGATTTTATTCAGCTATGTGGAAGGGGCCTATTATGAAAGCTTTGCTTCAAGCTTCTTTGTTTCAGTTAATCTGAAATGTGCTACAAAATCATTTGATATACTGATATAGCAAACAGTTATTTCTTCAAATGTTGAACTAGAGTAATAGAATCTCCTGCATAATCTCCCCAAACACTTAGGTCCTCAGTGGGGTCACTACTCCAGCCTGCCAGAACTCAACAGGGGACCATCACCTAGAGGCTGCCCCAAGAATGTGGAACGACCTGACAAAAGAGCTCTGACAGTTAAATGAGCTGTCAGAATTTAAAATACGAGTTCTTCTGGCAGACCTGCCCAGTCAATTCTAATTAGTTCTATTCACGAATTTTAAACTTGTGTCTTATGTTTGATATTTAGTCTGTGTATTTTAATACATATTTTTTAGAAATGTGTTTTAATGTGTGTATTTTATACAATATTTTTAGATGATTATGTGTTTTTAGCAATCTTACAGCCCGCCTCAAGGAGAGGTGGGTAAGAAATGAAATCATCATCATCATCATCATCATCACCACCACCACCATCATTTATACTGTAATAATTATATCACTATTAAAACATTTGCACATTTTCCTTTAAAAGGGCATTTTACTTAAGGCCTTTTAATGACATATTTGGACAATAGCCATTATTACTCAGTTAGCATGTGGATTCTAGGAATTGTTATGCAAAAGTGCAACTCTTTGTTCCATGTATGTTCCTAGAGCTTTAAGGGGGTGCATCTAGTTGCTTGGAAGGAAGTATGTCTTCAAGGTACCAAGTGTCTCCTGCACATCATGACAGCTTTGACTCTTTAAAAAGACCTTCTGGTGATAGTCATTACTTACAAACTCTGCAAACGCTAGTCTGTAAGCGTGGGTGGAAGCATAACACATATTAATGAGTGTGATGTGAGGTCTTATAATAACATTTTAGACTGGTGAAACCATATCCTGTTCCTTTATGTAATTCGTAATCTAATTTGTTTAATTCACTAAATGAGATGTTATGGATAACATCGCTCATGTTGAGCTCAAAGTGATCTTGAAACGTGCGGAGTGGGTGCCATTTGGGAGAAGGGAAAGGCCCTCTTTGGAGTACAGCTGTAGATTTAAGGAGCATCAAACAGGTAGTTTATTTAAACTTGCTATTTAGTGGCCAGCTGCTCTGACACAGAGGCAGATGGTACATGAGAATAAAGAACAATTCAAGATCCAGCGTGTGCTGTGTCTTCTGTGGCTTATTTCTGCACTTTAAGCATTATGGTTTGCAATCTGTGGACGCCCAGACACAAGAGCATTGCTGTTAAACACTTTGTTGGGGAAAATGAGCGTCCGCAGATCTAAACAAGGAGCAGAAAGCCTTGGCCTTGCTCTTATTTATTTCACTCCTTGTCTTGAGAAAGGAGATACAAGCTTGCTTGCAGGTGCTACCTGATTGTGTGTTGGGGGTGTGTGTGTGTGTACGTACTTCATCACATGAAGGTGACATTGTTTATCTCTTTCACGGGGTCAGATTGTGCTTCTTAATCCTCGCTGACGCATTTCTGAGTTATTACAGAAAACACAACCAAAGTATTCATGCGAGAAACATCTCAAGCAGCACTGCTTGATGGCAGTAAGACCAAAGAGGAAATTTACCTCATAGCAGACTATGTCTTTCTGCTTGAAAGTGAGAATTTGCTTTTCTTCAAATTCATAATAGTACAAGGCATATTTCAACCTAACTGGGAACATGTTTCTGCATCCTTATCAAATTGCTGCATAATTTCAATGTCTTATTGAGCAGCCACCTGTTCTGAAATACACCTACCAAATGATATTGTGGCATGCAGGTCAAATCAATTAAAGGCTTCTGAAAGTTAGCTTTGGAGTTTGGCTCGTGCAAAATTGGAACTTTATTCCTGTCATGAGTAAATGTGATCAAATGGCACTTCATGGGTTCTGTTTTTATTAGGTGTTTTAATTCTTATACTTCATGTTTTAAATGTCTTTTGTCTTATCTTATAGTGAATTGTCCTATTGATTTTATGCTTAGTTATATGGTGTTGATTTGTGATTTGGTTTATCTATATAAGGCATTGAATTTTGCCATTATGTCTGTGTAAACTGCTTTGAATCCCCCCAGGGGTGAGAAAAGCGCTATATAAACACTGCAAATAAATAAATAAATACATACATACATACATACATACATAAATGCTGACCTTTATAGTCCCAAGAGCAAGCTTATTTTAATTTCTAAACCTGCTGTTGCAACTATGCCACTACTTTATAGTGTTACTTGAACTTAAATCAGTCCCACTGTGAGGGCCACAAGGGGTTCAAGGAGAAAAATCACTTATAGAAATTAAGACTCCACCTCCCATTTTTATCAAATAGATTTATTACATTAAAACATAAGAAGTCTGTCAAATAAATCCTGCATTGCAACCTTGAATGAGTGGAACAAAGAAGAGCTAAAGTTCTTACACTTTAACATGTGCTTAATAGGAGAAGATGGCTAGTAAAAGAATGGTAGAGGTATAAAACTGGACAAATGAACAAGGTTGAGATATTGTATGTGGTCTGTGGGATAAGAGAGCAAAGAAAAAATAATGTTGCTGAAGGCATGCTAAGAGGAAATGAATATACCACATGTTCCTAAGAGAAAGGGATAGGACTGGAAGGGAAAGAAAAGACATACTAAAGAACAGAAGGCATAATTGATTGATTATTACTAGGGAGGAGATTATGATAAGCAGCTGACTACAAATCAAAGTCCAATATAGGGTGCTCTACACAGCCAAATAGTGCAGTGCAGATATTGCATCAGACCTAAGTGGTTTAAGCTGCGCCCCAGGTTAAAAAACACAGGGTAAAGTCTGAAACCCCCCCCCCCTTTTTTTTTAAAAAGGGCAAATTATTGAAGGTGTCATTTAAGTGTCAATCACTTACACCTCAGTTACAAAATCACCATAGTTGTGAATACATTAGTAGGTTGCTTAATTTTTATTTTATTTTTTTTGCATAGACTACATAGTTATACAAAAGATTTGGGGCTAAAATTGGGGAAATAGTAGTTATTGTACCCAATTACCTAAAGAAACTAATCACAAATAATTAAAAGTTCCTTTATCCTCCCCTGAAACAAAATCACTGATATATTCAACCTTAAAGGACTCTGTAAACATAGAGTTCTCCTCAGTCACATGGTTCTGTGCCCTTCTATGCAGGCCCAATAAGTGATAGGTAACAGGTTTACCTGAAGCATCCAAGAAATGCCTCGGGAAAACTTGGATTAGTGTGGAGTAAATTGAGATTTCCCAGTTTACTCTGCATTAATTTGAGACCTGGAAAGATCTTAAGCTAAGTTGAACCTGTATGTAAGTCAGAACAGATACATTTTTAAGTGTAACTCCAACCATAGTGAAAATTGTCCCTATGAAATTGTCCCCAACAAGGCCCACATTTTGGGCCCTGTCCCTGTGAAAAACGAATTTTGAAAAAATTGGCTTCCCGTGGAAGCAAGTTGAGCCATCTTTCCTCTTGATAACTCTTGCAGAGTGAATTTCACTTCCAAGGGGTAGATTTCTTCCACTTTCTGTTGTCTCACCTCCATTCTTAACTATGAGTCATTTGCAAGTCGGATGTTTGTAACTCGGGGACTGCCATTGTGTGCATGAAGCAAAGTTTATGAACATCGAAACATTATAAAGCAAATGCATCGCTATCTCAACCACCTATGGGAACCATTTCAAATTTTGGTGTATTTTTTATTTTGGAAAAGGGATATCTAACCTGAATTATAGCACAAAGCAAAATGAAATTGACACTGTTAATTGAAAAATGTGATTTAAAGACATTGGTAAAAGAATAAACACCTTCAAGGTAGAAAACCCCTTCTCCAGGGACCGGTAATTGTCAAAAGTCAATTTTAAACATCTTTGTCTGTGGGAAGAAGGACAGCACAACCTTCCCATAGTAGGAAATTCCAGCCTAGGTTAAGAACAAATATTGAGATTCCCCCCGCCACCCCTTCTGAAGTAACAAAGCTAATTAGGAGCAAGAAATTGACCTCTTGTAAAGATATTATATCTTGGGGAGGCCTATATAGATGCATATATCAGGACTCCATAGATCATAATGATCATTTTAAGTTAGACCTAAAAGCAGATTGTTAACCAGTAACTACTATTGATTATGCTAATAGAGCAAACCTACTCAAACACTAACTGCACCCTTCACATTTAATTAACAGACATTGGTTCTTCTGCCCACCTTGGACATTCCACAGGTATATATACTCTACTTGCTTTACCACCATCAGATCCTCTGAGGATGCCAGCTACAAATGCAGGCAAAATGTCAGGAGAAAATGCTGCTAGAACATGGCCATACAGCCTGCAAACCACACAACACCCCAATATTAATTCCAACCATAGTTGAGTTGGAGTTAATATTAAATCCAACCATAGTTTTGTATATTATGCTCTTACATAATATTGTATATTACATAATATTGTATATTATGCTCTATACATAATCTATATATATAAATCTGGTAGGTTGGTTCAACCGGACAGCAAAACTCCACAACCCCCCAACGAAACTGTACCAAAATTGCCATGCCCATAACACAACCCACAAGGTACAAACATATCTACTCAAAATGAAAAACAACACAACAACACACTCACAAAACGGCAAAACAACAAAACTCAAAAAAACCCAACGAAACTTAACCAAAATTCCCATGCCCATAACACAACCCACAAGGTACAAACATATCTACTCAAAATGAAAAACAACACAACAACACACTCACAAAACGGTAAAACAACAAAACTAAAAAAAACAACGAAACTTAACCAAAATTCCCATGCCCATAACACAACCCACAAGGTACAAACATATCTACTCAAAATGAAAAACAACACAACAACACACTCACAAAACGGCAAAACAACTGAGCATGCGCATTGGTGCCCAGCCGCAAGTTCCCTGGCGCACGCACACAGTCTTCCGGCCAACGTTCCCTCTGCGGAAGCCATGCCCACTCCAAGCCCTGCCGCACCGCTTCCCGCACACACACCCCCCTGCTGCACACACACACACACAACCCCACGCTCCATCACTCCCCCCGCCGCCGCACACACACGTGCAACCCCACTCCCCCCGCTGCCGCACACACACACACAACCCCACGCTCCATCACACACCCCCGCCGCCGCACACACACACACAACCCCACACTCCATCACTCCCCTGCCCCAATCTTACCTCCTTTTACTTCACGCCACCTCCAAACCCCACCCCGCCCCTTCCCGCCCTGTCAAAATCCAGGAAAGACAGGAAGGAAGGAAAGAAGGAATAAAGAGAAAGGGAGATAAAGAAAAGGGGGAAGGAAGGAAAGTTAGAGAAAGAAGGAAGAAGAAAAGGAAAGAAAAGGAAAGATGGAAGGAAAGGAAAGAGAGACAGCAGAAGAGAAAGAAAAAGGGGGAAGGAAGGAAAGAGGTAGAGAAGGAAGAAATGAGAGACAGAGGGAGGAAAAGAAAAAGGGGGTAGGAAGGAAGAAGAGAAGGAAAGGAAAAAGGGAATAAAGGAAGGAAAGAGGGAGTGAAGGAAGGGGGAAGATGTAGAGAAAGAGGGAGGGAAGGAAAGAAGGAAAGAGAGAAGGAAGAAAAGAGACCAGAAGAGATAGAAAAAGGGGGAAGGAAAGAAGGAGAGAAGGAAAGAAAAAAGGGAATGAAGGAAGGAAAGAGGGAGTGAAGGAAGGGGGAAGATGTAGAGAAAGAGGGAGGGAAGGAAAGAAGGAAAGAGAGAAGGAAGAAAAGAGACCAGAAGAGAAAGAAAAAGGGGGAAGGAAGGAAAGAGATAGAGAAGGAAAAGGAGAAGGAAAGATGGGAGGGAAGGAAGGAAGGAGGGAAAGAAGGAGAGAAAGAGGGAAGGTTGGCCACAGCAACGCGTTGCGGGTAAAGGTTGTTATTCCTATGATTATTATGATGCTATTATTCCTATGAGACCCTTTTAGGGGGAATGGGAGAGGTGTCAGGTCCCAGAGGCAATGCATTGCATTATTGTTATTGTTATGATGGTGGTGAAATAAAAGGAAATAAAAAGAGAAAGAAGGAAGCAAACAGGGAGGGAAGAAAGGCAAAGGTAGAAAGGGGGAGGGAATGAAGGAAAGAGAGAAGGATGAAACCAAGTAGTGAAAGAAGGAAAGAAGGAAAGAAAGAGGTAGAGAAGGAAGAAAGGAGAGAAAGGGGGAGGAAAAGGGGGAAGGAATAGGTAGGTACCTCTCTTTCATAATAGTCCAGATATCTACCTCAACTTTGATAAGTTTTACTATAGGCCACAGCAACGCGTGGCAGGGCACAGCTAGTATTGTATATTATGCTCTTATGGTTTTAAATTATATATCGTTGATTGATTTTTATCCTTGTTGTAAACCGCGTTGAGTCGCCTGTTGGGCTGAGAAACTGCGGTATACAAGTAAAGTAAATAAATAAATAAATAAATAAATAAATAAATAAATAAATAGTTGAGTTGGAGTTAACTCCAACATAGAGTTGGAAGGGCTGTTTCTGTTACATCACACCTACCAGGGAACAATTTCAGAATATATTGCAACAATTTGTCCTTTGCACTATTGTCAAATTATAATGCAGAAGCCCAACAGCCCCTGAACTAAATGGACAACATCTCTGGCCATGGAGTATACCTGGAAAACATCATTTCATCTCAAGTCGCTCCTGACACATATACACACAAAAATCACCACAAATAGCACAGTATTGACCCTATCAAAGGAAAATGCTCTCCTATATTTGGGCACTGTCAGAGACTGTATTAATTACTGGTGGGAACATTTAATCTTAAAACTACAGGACAGCAGGATCAATTGGATGGTGTAACATACTCTGTCTGTCGACAAACAGGTTTCAGCAACAAACACATCCAAGCTTACAGTTTGAGCCAAAAAAAAGTTACTAAAGATAAGTGGAAGTAGCTCACATCTCTTTAGAGCCAGCAGATAAAGGAAATTAGAAGGGAGAATGCAATATAGAAAATCCTCCACTAACAAAGCCTTTGAGAAAGATGTGGCTCTTACAAAGTCTTGTTATGCCCCCTCCCTTTTCTTCCTTGTGCTCTATGTAGCTAAAAATCTGAAGACAAATGTTATTATTATTATTATTATTATTAAACTTTATTTGTACCCCGCTAGCATCTCCCAAGGGATTCGATGCGGCTTACAACAGGCCGAAGCCCAGCACAACACAATACAACAATACAATACATAGCAAAATAAAACAGTTAAAGCAGAAAACAAAGGCAATAACAATACAACAGGACGTTATTTAAAAAACTGAGCCGGCTGGGGTGGGGTACAGGGTTAAAAGTGCTGAAAAAGTGTCAGAGGGATATAAGATTAAGATATAAGTGCGGTGTGCGTTGAGAGTGATCTTGGCTCTACTAAAGTGCTTCTGGGCTTTGGTAGTGGGGATGTTGGCAATCAGAGGATGATGTTGGCAATCAGAGGATGATACAGAGAAACAGACTTGTGTTGTTTGATCGCAGCAGTATGTATTTAGTAAACAATGAAAACTAATCCTATTGCCTCCATGTGTACTTATGTACAACAGACAAAGTAAAGAGCAACCATTGCCTTCAGAATACCTTACTGAACATGCATGAACAGCAAAACAGAGAGAAAAGGTAAAGGCAGATACATCTGTCTCTCCAGCTATACATCACATGCTAAAAAAACTTAGAACTCCATTGAGTTGCTCAATTTTTGCAGTGCAGAAACCTAACTATATTCTTTCCATGTTATTGCTGCCTTTGGTACATTTGGGGAGGAGGGTGGTGGTAAAGAAGTCATGCCTCGGAACACATTTACTTTGTTAAGTGAGTTATACCTTTATTTATAATAGGTACAAAGAAAGGCAGTCACTCAGGCTGGTGATTGCAGTCATATGAGCAGCTCCAAGTGAGTGTTGGCTGCCACTTAAGAGGCATAAATTCATCTGCCTGCCTAGGCTTACCCTCTCTGCCCCCAACTCCCTGCTGCCTGAAAGGTGTGGATCCTTTCCAGTGTAACATAGTGCTTTAAGTGTGAGTGTGGCCCCTTTCACTCAGCTGTATAAAATCCACATTGAACTGGATTATATGGCAGTGTGGACTCATAATTCAGTTCAAAGCAGATATTGTGGATTATCTGCCTTGATATTCTGGGTTATATGGCTGTTGGAGGGGCCCTGAGTCTCCTCTGTGGCCCAAATTTGTCCCGACTTTGGGAGACAGGTAAAATGTAAATCTAAGATTGTATGCTGTCTATGTATAGCATACAAATAACACAGGCATCTATGTTTCCTATGTTTCTCTGAGAACTGTCATGAAATATTACTGATAAAGTACATAAAGTAATATCATTATACTAATTAATAGATTTTGCTCCACAAGTTTTAAATGTCCATGATGCAGGTTATCCATGTCCATGAAAGGTTATGGAATCTTCATATGCCATTGACTGTAAAACTCACCAAAGTTATGAACATAACCCCAATATTGTCAATTTCATTGGGCATCAATTATTCTCTAAGGTTGCAGATAGGATCAATACTTAGCCCTACTTGAAGATCTCCAGCATTCTCTTGTGGTCTCCCATCCAACTATTATGCTTCCCTGACTTTGCTTAGCTTTCAAAATCAAACAATATTTACAGCCATTCCAGCCTTGTACTTTTGATGATCTGGCCATAGCTACTCATAACCACAATTTGTACAAAAAAGAACCATCACAAGAATAATGCAGAGGATGCCCACTTGAAGACTATAGTCTCAATATGAATCCAGTAGAAAAGTTTAGAATCTTTTGAGTATTGCTCAAAACTGCTAATTCTAGCTGCTTCCACAATCTGAGTCCTTGGTTACAGACATCTACCCAAAAGTAGCACTAGGAGCTAGACAGCTTAATCTGAATAGCCAGAAAACTCAACCCTCAATTTGATTGGCTCTTTCACATCAAATCTGCCACCAAATGAAAAGGCCACACCCAGTTAGACAGTAATAAGTGCTATAACAGCAGGATATATGAGGGCATGTATAGAATTTCAACAACATGTGAGTACACCTATTTCCAAATACTACCAATGACCATTTACACATTCAATGGGAGTGATGGACAGAAAACTTGAGGGGAGGGGGAATAATAACATCAAGACACTTTCGAATTGAAATACCACTTCCAGAGACTGATGTGTGAGAATGAAATAAGAAACAGATGAGGATTCATACAGTTAACAATCTATGGTAATTTTGGGGCATAAGTCCTTCATTTCAATGTGGTTAGCTATTATCCACAATTTTGCATATTTGTTTGAAATCCCATGGGTATGGGGGTCATACTGGATTATATAATCTCTTCCCTGAGAACAAGAAGGCTGAAATTCTCTTTGTCACTGGCCAAACATGATGGAATGGTGAAGGCCAAGAACATCAACAATGATTGGGATGGTGATAGGTACAAATAGCACCTTCTGGGACCCAACTCCCTTCAATCCCTTTTATCCAATTTGTGACCATTTGCTTTGGGGTTGGAAACTATTTGGAGGCTGTTGCACAGCTAGAGAAAAACCTTTGTGAAAACAGGTACTGAATACCTCTTTGACCAAAGAAGCAAAAAACAAACAAACAAACAAACCCCTATGTTTGCATAACATCGGATAATGCAAGCTTACACCACCAAAAGTGTTCCATCCATGAAGCACCAATATGAAAATCATCCACCATACTGTACACAGTTTCTTGGGAAGTGGTGAAGTAAATGCCAGGCAGCTCTGTCAGATCGACTTCAAAGGTGAAGGTTGCCTTGGGCCAAAACTGTGATCACAGCAGGTTAGATTGAAATTGGATTTCTTGATAGAAACCTCTAGTATGAATTTAAGATATCTGTGTGATACCTGTATGTATGCATTTCAAGTGTCTGCTTCACCAGCTAGCTTGCTGGCAGGGAGCCCAGTCAGGAAAATGACTATAACTTGTGGAAGAGGGGACTCAACCATATTTCTCCATTCTGTACTTCCCATGCTATTTGCTTCAGGGAGAACTCTTCCACTGTCAGTATTATCAGATTCTCTCCAAGGTTGAATTGTAACTTGCTGGGCCATGTGAAGAAAGGATTAATCCACCCACCTTTTGCTCCACACAATCTCAACCCTGCTTCTGTTGAAAAATAGACAAGTTAAATACACATAATAAACATATAATCTAGTTCAGTCCTAATTTCCTTTAAAACTCTAAAATGCAATCAGTTTTTCTAAATAAAATAATCAAGTAGAAAACTGAAGGTGGGAGGAGAAAAAAAATCAGTGTATATTACCTTAAATTCTGTTTCAATGTTGGCTAGTCTTGCCAGTTCATTGCTTAATTCTAAAGCAGTAAGAACAGGGTCTTCACTAGAAAGAGACAAATAAGCGGCACTTGCTAATCCTTTGTAGGCATTCATTCTTGATCGCGAATGACTAAATGAGTCTTTCCTTTGCTTCTCAATGCATTCATTGCACTTACAGAAGTAATCATGGGGCCTCTCTATCCGTGCCCCTTTCATCAGCAGTATATGAACAATTTCATATTCCTGGCAATGAGCAGCAAGTATGATTGGAGTAATGTCATGGGAAAAGCGTGTTCCATCTTCATCGTATGCGTAAAAATCATCATCCCGTAGCTCTTGCTCAAGGGGACTGAGTGTGAGACGTTGTCCTTGTGCAAAGGCCGGGTGGTTCAATATTGCTTCCACAATACGCACATATCCTTTGCTGATGGCTAGCAAGAGGGCATCCCCAACACGAGCCAGATTCTCCTTCTTCAGAAGAAGTTCGGTGACTTCCAGATGTTCATTGCCTACCGCCAGTTGCAGGGCATTTTGTCCCATGTAGTCCACACAGTTGAAGTTCAATGTCTTGGATTCCTCCAGCATTTTCCGCACCACCGGGATGTTGCCATATTCTGCTGAATCCAAGAAGCGTTCCTCCTCAGCTGTAAGGCTGGTGCCTTTCTCATTGAACATGTAGGCTGGACCCCGGGTGGCTTGCCTCCTCCCTTTCTCCCGGAGGGTGGTGTGCCGCCGATGCATGTTTGCAAAGCTCTGGTTTTCAAGCCTGAAGAAAGATGAACAAAATATGATGGATTTTGAAAGGACAGGCATTGCTTACCTTGGGTTTGATCAGGACATGGTGAAACACATTCACTTCCTATTGATTTCAGCAAGTACAATTAGGAGTCCTTAAATGTTCCACTGAAATCAGTGGGAATTAAATGCGAGTAATTGCATATGGGTTGTATTCATTATTTAATAACTATAAACTTTTTATAAACTGTTTCTTGCCATAGCATGTTTTATGAGGATTTACAAGATACTTAATATCCTAACTGGCAATAAATATTTGTCCTAATTCAAGTGTTGGTTAATTTTAATGCTGTCAGTTTGAGGGAACAAATTATTCATGCTCCCAACCCCTTTTCACAGTTGAATTGCTCTTTGTGACAGTTTTGTTTGTTTTTTAAATAGCAGTCAGAATACTACATGTTATGTTCTGTAACTTTACGTATTAGTTACATAGCAGAGTTTCTCAGAAATACCTTTACCAAAAAGATGCATAATGGGATACTGCCAAGAGTTCCCAGTGTGTATTGGTGCATGATGTTCATTGGTGCTCTGTGCACATTGGTGTGCTTTGCACATTATTGTGTGATTTACATTGGTACCCCCTATGCATCACTGTGCAATGCATACCGCTGCATGATGTGCATTGAGGCAAATTGTGCACCAACACATTGGGCACTTGCTGGTGTCTCATTATGTATCTTCACAATTCAGTAAGGAAATTTCATTCCAATTCAGTAAAGGGTTGAACAGTTACTTAACATCCATATCCCATAAAGGACTTCTGTTACATTATAAAGTAAAGGCCCAATGCACATTGGTGCACAATGCTCATCAGTGCACATTGTGCATTGATGTGCATTATGTGTCAGTTGACATTATGCACCAATACACAATGTGCATCAGTATGCATCAGGAACTAATGCACATTGCACACAAATCACACCACATACATTGCAGTGCTCATTGCTGACTCTGCAATATAGTAACATAACAGCACGCCTCTATTGAAATACAGATGTTATGCAATGGTACAGTTCTACTTCCGAGTTCATTTTTGAAGATGTAAGGCTCCAACATAATTCTAGCAAGCATCCAGTTGGATCATAATAGCAAGAGTCTACTGCCACCACAACTGAGGCATGGGCTCCAGTTACCTGAATTACATATATGTTGAGGTACAAGTTTCAAATATTCCTAATGTTCCATATGCCTAATTTTCATGCACCTTCGGTTCAGATTCTTGATGGCTCTTAAATAATTCTCTGCAGGAAAACCCTGCTACCACAGATTTAGGACTGCTGAAGGACAAGGAGGTAGTATTGCAATTGATGTGGGAGACCAGTGGGAGAATTGTTGTATGGCCACATTCCAGCAGCATTATCTCCTAATTTTTCACCTATATTTGTGGCTTTCCAGAAAATCTGCAATGGAATAAAATTAAATTGTTTTTCCTTCAACATTTTTAGTTCATCTATAAACTAAACAATTCAGTAGGTGACTGTCAAAAAATGTTCCAAATGATGAATCTTTTTGGAATATGGCCATACAACGCAAAAAACTCTCAACTGAATAGGAATCGCTTCTGGCAGTGTGTGTGTGTGTGTGTATAGCCTGATGGGTACATGTTCTGTCAGGTTGGGCATTTTGTTTGCACCCACATCTCTTTGTGGTTGCACTAGCAGTAATGTAAGGTCTGCTTATCACCTTCAACCAACCTTTTTTTTCCTGAAGGCAGGTGAGGGTTTGAAACTTCAGAGTATGTGGATGGACTTTGTGGAAGGTCTCAGACCCATCCATGACCCACAGGCCTGAAAATCTTCAAGTGGGAATTTTCTGCAGGGGGGCAATAGAGCTCAACCTCATGAGCAGCTCATTCCAAATTATTGCAGTCATTGTTTCCCTGTAAACAAATTTGCAACACCTCAGAAATCCTTCAGCAAGGGTACTTTCTGCCATAATAGGTAGCTTTTTGAGGTCATGTTCAAACCTTCACTACTGTAAATGTAAATCCCAAAGGTCTGCGATCTCATAAATATTGAACAGGATGCTATTTTTTGTTTTGGATGACACCTTCAGTGACACACACAGTGGAAATCACCACAATAAATTGTATGGTCAATAATTCAATACTACTTGGAATAATTCCAGTAGCAATTAAATGCTGTTGATAGAAGGGCGCAGATCAATAATTTATGACCACAGTCTTCCCCAAGTTCTCAGCAATTTTGTAATATATTGTTTGAAAACCAGAAATATAAGATTGATTTATAAACCATGCCACCTTGCTGAAGTCATTAATCCCCATAATAGATTCCTACATTTGAGCTTTATTTTCAACAGAGAGCTAATGCCACCTTTTAAAAACATAAATTTGTAAAAAGCCAGCTATTATACAGATTTCCTCAGTGAGAAATCCCTAGTACTATCTGAAACTTCATATAAAATGGAGATGACTATTCACTTATTGTTAAGTGTGACTTAGAAGATGAGACGTCAGTTTATATTCTAGTGAAAACCTGAGGTTGTAATAGCAATTATCATATCAATTCTATTACTAATCAGTAGAAATTAGATTGGATCTGCCTCCCTTCAATGCATTTATAGGAACAGAGTTGTCATCATACTTAGAAAGCATTGCCCATGTTCTTGTCCTGGGGATGATGGGAAATGCAGCCCGACATACATTACTCTGAAATGTCTTCTAACGAGGGAACAGTAGTTCTGCTGCTGGAGGCAGAGGGATCTGATCTAAGGAACCATAAGATCTGAAAACCATTCTAGATTTATGCCACAGGAAAGAAGAGATGAAGGAGTACCATTATTTCCCAAATTTGGCTGGTGTCATTCACTTTCTCCATTTTGGACTTCATCCCAGAAGCAGAAGGACAGTGACGGAAAGCAGGGGAAAGCAAAGGAAAGCAGACGGAATCATCTTACTTTGTTCCCTCACATATTTCCCCATCTTCTGGAATGGCCAGCTATCCCATGTACTTTCCTCATATTCTGCTTGTCTTTCACCGGATTTTTTGCTCAGTTTCCAAGTGCTTCAAAAACGGAGCTTCATGGGGTCCCTCCAGGATTGTCCTTACATCATGTGATGGCCTCCATGGGAATTCATTTCTGCAGCATGTGGAAACTGAGCCAAAAGTGACGAAGTCCTGTCAAGGCCAAGAAACAACTTTGGGTCTTTCATTCTTCTTGGCATGGTCATGGAATTTTCCCCCAATCTGTTCCTCTTTGGCATCTCCTGACATCACAAAAATAAGTGCTTGGAATGGCATCCTAGATCAGATCTGATTTTCTTATTTGGTATTCTCTCCTTTTCCTTAGAATGAGAAATCCAAATATCCTGGGAGCATAGGATTGCAGTTATGATTTTCTTTCCCTCGCTTCCATCACTTGGTTTAATGTCATTCTAAAACTATGCCTAAACTTGGTGGAAGATAAACTGTTATGTTACCTCCTGTGTTCTCAGATCAATAATGCCCCAAATATTGTAGAATGATCTGCTGGGAATATCCACAATGGATGCATGGCAACAGAGTTGTCACAACTACATTTTTTTTTAAAAAAAATCTAAATTCCTTTCCCTTTTAACTGATTTATATGTGTGTGTGTGTGTGTGTGTGTGTGTGTGTGTGTGTAAACACTATTAGAAAAGAACCTGGACAAATGCACTCAAGGCTCATTGTCATGTCATATTTACTCAAGCCTAATGCACCATCGGATCTAATGTAAACCTCAAACTTTAAAACCCTGAAACAAAAATAAATTTTAAAAAAGGATCAGCTGATGAATGCTCATAATTCTCAGCAGCAAAAAGTGCACTTTTTTGTAATATGGCCATGTTTAGAATTCCTTCATTAAAAACAAAAGTGTTATAACGCC
Organism: Anolis sagrei; assembly: GCF_037176765.1. NCBI lineage: Eukaryota > Metazoa > Chordata > Lepidosauria > Squamata > Anolidae > Anolis > Anolis sagrei. The sequence continues at coordinate 89,927,763 of NC_090022.1, read as the reverse complement.
AAAACTTCCAGCAATTGAAAGGAAAACCTTGGAGTGCATCTATGCTGTAGAATAAATCCACTTTAACTGTCTTAGTTCAATACAACGGAGTTACAGGGATTGTAGTTTTACAAGGACTTGAGCCTTCTCTGCCAAAGAGTGCATATGCCTCATCAAACTACAAATTCCAGAATTACATAGCATTTAGTCATGGCAATTAAACTACATGTGACATCCCTCAAATAGGAGCTCCACGTGTTCCTGAAGAAGCTTCCCCTATTGCTTTGGCTCACCACTAAGATTAGCATATTATTCAAATCTAAATCTGCTTTGAGTCCCCTTTAAGGAGATAAAGCAGGGTATTAATATTAATAATATTATTATTAATAATAATAATCACCTTGCCTTATTATTATTATCATCATCACCATCATCATCATTATCATGGCAAGGTGATTTAGCCAAAAAGGTGTTAAATTCAAGTAAATACAGCAATTAAATATAAATATAAATAAAGTATATTAATCGTATTCTTATTCTTACTTCAACAGATCATGTTTGAATTGCTGATTCCAAAAATAGCACCAGTTTTCCCCTATCAGCTCTAGTTTTTGAGATACGGAACATATGCCATATACCAGTTTTCATCTGTCCACTCACAGAAAAACAGGTTAACCATATTTATGAAACTAGAGCTCATGTGGTCTTTCCAATGCAATTTTCTGAATCAGCACCCCAAATGACCCCAAGAACAGGTCTAAAACCCAAGACACAAAAAACATTTATTATTACAGTTTTGATTGTATGCACCTCATCAAATTATAAATTCTAAGATTCCTTAGGATAGAGCAATGGGAAATGAAACTTTTAAAACTGTGTATTGTCGAAACACATTTTTTGTCAAGTAAACAGTCATTAGGATAAAGTAGATGCTCCCCTCCTGATTCTTTCGACTTCTACTTTAACTGCATACTGATTCTTTCGACTTCTACCTTAACTAGAACAAATTCAAATTATTTCTGACATCTGGAAGGCCATAGATGCCCATCTCTGCCATAGAAAATAGAAAATATGGAGAATTTTAGATGTCAAAGAAAGGCCTTCCCTGGGATCTCCAAGATCAGAGAGACTGTCATTTAATAGATTTGTTTCAATATTACAAATACTGAGTAGGAATAAGAGCTACTTTGCACTGATAAACGCAATGTGTTTTGCAGTAGCATGTGTAAACAAAGAAAAAAATCAAATACATTTCTCAATAAAATTAAACATTTAGGCTTAAACACATAATAAAATGAAACATGTAGGCCTAAATACACCCACACACAAGAAATGAAGCCCTATTAGGCATCACACATAGGATTCAGTGGCCACAGTTGTAGAATACTATATGATGTCTTCATAGGAGCAATTAATTTTCTCTGTAATAGAAACTTCCAACTATAGAAGAGAGTGGGTTGCAGCTAATTTTCAAACCCACTTCCTGCTCTGCTTGCCACTCAGGAATAAGGAAACACTTCCATACAGAATATCCATTTATGCTCATCATCAAAATTCATCTGAATTGCAACAGGAGTATAAGAGAGCAACCAGATCAGTCATTAAAAGGGGCATGAATATGATTTAATGTTTCTAGTTTGTTTCTAAATTCTTGCTCTTCTCTCCATTGGTTTGGGACCTATTCATATCTGTAGCACCAAGCATGTGTATAATACATTCTTTTTAAAAGTCAAATTGGGGCTTGATTGCACCTATCTTAACATTTTTGTTTAATGATACTTTGCATTTAAATTATACTGTATTTGCATATTTTATGAACACTGCTAGTAATCAATCTCATCAAACAGGGCAATTAAGATAGGTTGCTTTTCTAGGAATGGTGTATTGACATTTTATGGCAATGGAGAACAATGTTTTGATGAACAGTAAGCTCCCTGAGCCAGCCCTTAATATGCTTTGCTGCTAGAGTAGCCAAAGGGAGAACCTTGCATGTGTATATCATGATGTGACATCATACAAGGTTAAATTCTGACTTTTGGGAAATATTCTCTAGCATATTCTTGGACTAGAATATGTCCATCATATCTGATGATTGGCCATGCTGTCTGGTGCTACACAAGAACTGGTTTCAAATATTATTTGGACAGTCTCAGATTGACAACTCTTGGCCTTAATTAAAGTAATTCGGAAGCAAATAATCCCTTTTCAGACTTTCAGAAACAAGGCTATTTCTCACCTTCTAAAATGAATGACTTTCTCAATACAAAATCTGACTCTGAAATGAAAGAGTTTTTAGTTTCCCTTGAAATGACATTTATATGATAGCTTGAAATGTGTTATTTTGGCTCTGTCCAGGAAAGCATTTCAACAATTAAAATCTTGCATCAGCTGTGACTATTTCTTGAGAAGTCAGATCTGGCTAAGGTGTCTCATACCTAGATTACATACTATTTGGATTACTGTAATACATTTTGTGTGGGGCTACACTTGGAAACTATATGGAAACTTCATCAAATTTTGTGCTCAGGTGGTTGATCAGGATTACATATAGAGATCAAATGACTCTCATACTGAAACAGCTTCATTAGCTGGTTTCACGTCATCACACAGGGCTTGGACTCCATACTATGAGGTTGCCAGGATGGAGCCCACAGGAGCCCATCACGTGACATAGGGCTACTTCCAGCAGGGCTCTGTCCTGAAAGTGTCATAAGACTGACTCCCAAGAACAGGGGTGACTACCCGTGTTCTCATTAGGTAAGCCAGGGGTGACTACCCGTGTTCTCATTAGGTAAGCCAGAGCATTGGGATGGGGTGGGGGGAGAAGCTGGGCAGCGACATTTCCCCCGTGTGATGGGGAAGGGGGTGATGATGGCAAAGAGGGGTGCTGCCCAATGGTTTTTCCCACTGCCCTGTGGATGCTTCCGCTGTCTCCCGGTTTTGAGGACCTCAATGTGATGAGGTCCCTAGACTTTGTCTGGGATGAATTCAAAGTCCTACTTTTGATCTTTAAATCCTTTCATAGTTAAGTTCCAAACTGTCTGCAGAACCATATCTTTAAATCTGGAGGGGAAGGCTTCATCTTGATTTCATCACCTTCACTTCATAGGCATATTTGGGGAGTGCATGGGAGGAAGCCTTCTCTGTGATTGCTTGCAAGCTGTAGAACTCCCTTCCATGGGAGGTCCAGTTGACCCCCTCCCTAGTTTCTTTCTTTTGGTAGATGAATACCTTTTCATTAGGCAAGCCTAAATACTTTAAAGGTAAAAAAATGCCATCTAATCTTGAGGCAGTCTGTCAGTACTTGGATGGGGGACTACCAATGAATCCTATTTGGTGTTGGCTATATTTCAGAGAAAAGAATGGGCAAAACCACCACTGAGTATTCCTTGCCCAAGAAAACCCCATGAAGTTCAAGGAGTCACCATAAATTGGCAGGTGACTTGAAGTCACATACATTCATGTGTGAAGCAGTGTGCTCTGCAGTATTTCTTATATTTAATTGGTAATTATTATTTACATGTTTTAACTCTTTTTAACCATAATCCTGTTGTTGAATTGTTTTTAAAAGATTTATAAAATTTTCTTACATTATTTCACCTTAACCAGAGAAAAGTGGGATATAAATAAAATGAATGAATGAATGAACTCTTATAAAGAGTTCAAGATTATAATTGTATCAATTGTATAATTGCATCAAATCACTGCTTGGCAATCAAAAGGCAATGCTACTATTATACAATATCACAGGTTTGTCTAAATTTAATTTACATTATACAACAACACCTCACAACCTCTGAGGATGCTTGCCATGGATGCAGGCAAAACGTCAGGAGAGAATGCCTCTAGAAGATGGCCATATAGCCTGAAAAAACCTACAACAACCCAGTGATTCCAGCCATGAAAGCCTTCAACAATACATTTAACTTTCATGTTGTTTCTCTATTGCACACATGCACTTGTTTAAAATAGAACTTACATGACCATATTTTCCTCAATAATTTTTTGCTTTTCTCCTCCAAAGCCCTTTGAACTACTTACAAATGTATTAGTTCTAAAATGAGCAAAATGTGAAACAAATATAAATGTAAAATAATATTGTGAATAATTTAATCTTTAATAGTGTGTTATTCATGCAATTTTGTAATATTGCAGAAATGAATGAGAACAGCAAGAAATAAACAAAAAAGAACTATGCTAAAGTAATGTTATGGTTTCCTTAAGGTAGATACATGCACACATTTTTGGGAGTAAAATTCATGTAAGTCAAGGAGGATTCTGATGTAATGTTATATTTCTGGAAGGAAGAGGCAAAATGTGGACAATGATTAAACTGATAAATGATTTTTTTCTTCATGTCTTGAGACTTGAGAAACTGCAAGTTGCTTTTGGTGTGAGAGAATTGGCTGTCTGCAAGGACATTGTCCTGGGGATGCCCAGATATATTGATGTTTTACCATTCCTGTGGGAGGCTTCTCTCATGTCCCTGCATGGGGAGGTGGAACTGATAGAGGGAGCTCATCTGCACTCTCCCCAGATTCTAATCTTGACCTGTTGGTCTTCAGTCCTGCTAGCACAAGGATTTAACCCTTTGCACCACTGCACTTCCTGTGATAAATGATTATGAAATACATATTTGTATATCAACACATGTGTGGGGAGAAATATGAAGGTTTTCTTCTTCTTGATAAGAAGGAGGGGGGGGGGAGAGAATAATCAAGAGTCATATTATTCTGAAGTAAGGTACTGCTCACCAGAATTGCAATGAGGTGACTAGTTGGTCAAATCTTATTTGGAACTTTAAGAAACTTTTTTTACAAGGCAAGTGCCTCAATAGATGAATACAAGAATGTTCTTTTTGCTGAATGCAAGTATTTTGTTTTGTGTAAAGTAAAGTTGTGAGGAAGGAGAACTTTATATATGTCCATTGGGCTCTTGCACACAAAGGCTGGGTGTTCTGGAAAAGGAGAGTATGCTCTACTCATGGAATTCCTCCATACAATCTGGAATAATGCAAATCAGAGTTGTAATTCAAATGGGGAACATCTATAGCTATAGGAGGTCCTTCTTTTCAGAATATCATCTAAGTATGAAGATAATATGGTAAATATGTCAGGAGAGATGAACCTAGCAGAATCGTTTATGCTACACAAAGTGGGAGTGTCTGCATAACGCTTCAGTTGGTCTACCAATCTCAGTATATCTATACAGTTTAGTTAAGTCTTGCTAGGCTTACAGACAAGAGATTTTTCTTTTCCCTGGTCAACTTGAAGATCTTACTCTATCATTGAATTGTGAAGTTTCCATCAAGCTGCTATACGTCATTCTACTTTGGTATCATAGTTGTGGGAATATCAGACAGTAATCAGAAATACTGAACATTTCATCAAGATCTTGTTTACTGACAATGTTGTTTGGTTAACAGCTGGACATACCTTCCCAATTAGTAGGAATGTTCTTAATTAGTAGGAAATGTGACACTCTTTTTATGTCAGATATCACACTTAAACTCTCAAATACAAAACATTGTCATTTTCCCAAGCTGTAATATTTTAATTCAATCTCCACTGTGTTTCAGAGCAGAAAAAAAATGTGGTATCTGAATGCATTTAAGAGGGCTGTCTTCTAAATTGGATTTTTATATTATTATTATTATTATTATTATTATTATCACCATAAAATAAATAATAAAAATTATATATACTTTTTACAAAAAAGGTGGCATGAGTCACCAATCTGGTACTTTGGTATTGTTATTCCTTCCATTACACTATTTGCACAATCATAGAATCATAGATTTGGAAGAGATCACATGGGCTATCTGGTCTAACTCCATTCTCCCATGCAGTAAAAGCACAGATCTTACAACTGTGTGTTAGAGTTGTCCTACAATATCAAAAATAACTCACAATCTAGTAAACACAGTAACTCCATGTGAAACAGCTTCAAGAGTTCCTAGGGGAACTGTAAAACCTAAAAGGAAAGTAAGAGCTCTTCCAACTTTTTATCTCCAGAATATATCTCCAGTCATTCTCTCACTCTATAATTCTGTTATTGCATGATGATTAAATAGAGGATGAAGAGCAGATCTGGAACCATTAGCTTAAACCTGGCTAAGTGTGGGGTTGTTAGCCACCTTGAGTCCCTGCAGATAACAACATATTGTCTCATATTGTTGTTATAAATATAACAACAATATGAGACAAAGGGTGCAACAAAGAATTCCAGAAAAACTCTTGAGTTTTTTGACCTGTAATCTGTTCTTAGAACAAGAGGCGGAGAAACAGAATAGTATCCAATTAGAAGGGGGGTTGGCATTTTATCACCCATTCTGTTTAACTTGTATGCTGAACATATCATGTGCAAAGGATTAGCTTTGGAGAAAGGAGGAGAGAAAATTAAAGAGAACATCTGTGTTTAATATATGCAGATGACACTATACTACCAACAGAAAATAGCTAAGACTTGGAAACATTACTAAAGAAAGTCAAGGAGAAAAGTGCAAAAGGAGGTTCAGAGTTAACATTAAGCAAACAAAAATCATGATCCTAGATGATTTACGTGATTTAAAATATACAAAGAAGACACTGAAATGCAGTAATTCAAGTTTTTCTATGGCTTAGATCAGTTATTAATCAGAATGGAGACCATAGTTAAGAAATCAGAGGACAAGAAGAACCAGGATCCTGAAATGTAAAGAAAGCTGACAGGAACGAATATGAAATGTGGTGCTGTAAAAGAGTTCTACACACACCATTGACAGCTAAAAAAGAAATGTATGGGTCTCAGAGCAAAACAAGGCTGATCTCTCCCTATAAACCAAGATGACTAAACTGAGGCTGCCATCTTTTGACCATATAATGGGAAGATATATGGTAACTCATTAGAAAAGACAATAATGCTTGCTATGGTAGAAGGCAGTAGGAAATGAGGAAAATATCATTCCAGATGGAGAGACTCAATCAAGGAAGCTACAACCATGACTCTGCAAGAACTGATATCACCTTAAGTAAAAGTTAACCTGATTGCAGTTGACAACACCAAAGAGCAACACATGGTTGCTTCATCTTCATTAACTTGAAGTTAACAAAATTCTATAGGAAGCATAGTATTTACAAATTAATCTATGCCATTTCTATGATAAAAAATCTCATAAATATATTGATTCCATATTTCAGTAGTATTTGATACCAGCTGAAGTTCAGAAGTTGTGTTCACATTATACAAAGATGTACAAAATATGTACAAAACAAACTTTCTAGTCCACATTACATCTGCCCATTCCTGAATCTTTTCCCCCACCATTGATGTTACTACAAAACCTTCAAAAATTTAAGGCAGAAATTTATAATGTACCTTGAATTCATTGAATATTATGTTGATTACTACAGGTAATTGCTTTTCTCTGTGTTTTCAACTGTCAGGTGTATATACATATCATTGAAACTTTCAGAGATTTGCTGCAATGGACTTATGGGAATTCCTAAAATGACAGTTATAATTACAACATATCCCAGAAGCCACAGCATCCTTGCAGGTCTTCATAATTCCCCATGAATAATCATATAAGCACAGAAGTACGCCACAGTAAAGGTGTCATTAATATCAAAAGGGGTGTGTCAATGAATATCCTGTATAGGGACCTCTAAAACAAACATAATCAAGTTATCATCAAAATCAGGTTTTTTGGGTGACCTTGTAAGAGACCCAGTAACAGAACCCTTGTGAGGATAATGCAAGTTTGAGCTCATTCAAGGAAAGGCCCCTGTATATTTCTGCTTATATGCTATATTGACAACGAATTCTAGAAAATATTGTGAAAGTGGTTCTTGAAAAACTCTTTAAAAGTCCTCTGTGCTCAAAGTACTTTACATCCTTCTGTTGGGCCCTCTGTTGATTGCACATTTCTTTCCTTTGCATCTCCCCCCCCCCCCCCCCGCGCTTTTTGGTTTTTTTTGACAAGAGAAAAATTGATCCAAACATTTAAAGAAAAGGGTCCCAGTTGGGAATATTGGTTTCTGAAGGAATTCTAAAAGTAATTCTTGTAAGTACATCACATTGTTTCATTTTACTGCTATTCTGAACCTTATCGATCTCTTCAAAAGCTTTTAGTGCTTTGTTCTAAATTTCTGAACTCAACCCCCCCCCCCCAAAGCCTAAATTTTAAATTCAAATGACATTTAAAAAGCATACTATGTGCATGGTTGCTGAAAATGGAAAGTCTAAAGATCTGTAATATGAAGGGTAATGCAAAAAATCTATTTTCTGTCCCTTAAATAACACATTAGATAAAATAATATATTAATATGTTCTAAAAATAATGTTAATATATACACAAACTGAGGTCCATCTCTAATAGTCCTTTGGAGATGGGGAAAATCTTTGGAAAATACCCATCTTCTATGCATGTCAGTCATAAGAATAATATATATCACTGAAATCATGGTTATTCATACATTCTACTCTGAATAATAGGCACAGAAATGACATTTTTCCAGTAGATGGCAGCACACTTTTGGCATTATATCAGACTCCCTAATTATTCGAAATATTCAGGAAAAAGAGATGACAGTTCTGGAAACCATACTCTGATTTTTTTGTAAAAGAAACTAGTAAACATTGCTTTAACTGTGTGACGTTTTCTAAATCTTGAGGTGGAACAGCAATAAAACAAACATTTAAAGAACTGGTTTTTACAGTGGTTAAAGGTGGGGGCTACTGCTCAAGCTTTTTGTCTTATTCAGTATGTTCAGAAAAAAAAAATAAAAGTAGAAGCCCACACAGCAGAATCAGAGAAACTTCCAAGCATTGTGAAGAAGAGTGAAATTACTTTGGGTTACATTTTGCATCACACTGTCTGAAAGTTAGAATATCTTTATTCAGACAAAGAGATCACCAAATTCTTTTTCCTGGGAAAAAGAATGCACTCCCTTAAAAGACAAGTAGGCAGCATTTTTGGGAAAATAATCAGGAACCAAAGGACTGAGATAATCTTTTGAGAGGGGAAATTTAGGATGGATTTCAGATTGAAAAACAGGAATGACAACAGCAACACTGAGCACCCCCAGCTCTTATGCAAAAACACCCCCCTGCACACAGACACACAAACACAGGCAGTTATGAGAGACGCAAGAGCTTACGTTTCTTAGAAAAGGCATGGGGTCCTTTCCCCTCTAGATGTCTGAAGCCCAAGGTTGAACTGCAGGATCAGTGAAATCCATCCTTGCTGGCACTCAAGGCATTGAATCCCTGTCCATGGTGCTGAAAACGTGATTTCATCAGAACAGCACACTTCTGTTTCTTCAGAGGCAGAAACTGCAAGGCTGAGTGCCTCTGTTCCCCCTGCTCCAACAGTACACGTAGCTAGGGATAAACATTGTTATCACCTTTGCTTGAAGAGGGAAAAATTCCCAGGGATGTGAAGGGAATCCAGTGTGCAGGGCTGATGCATGCTTTCTTTCCTTCCTTGCTCTTTTACTTGCTGCTTTGGTAATGAGGTAGCTGAACCTCCCTCCCATCTTACTCTCGTGACCCCAGCCTCCTCCATCTGAGCATGGGAGTTGCAGTCTATAGCCGTCTACTTTGTGTTCAATTAGTTTATAATGCAATTATTCTAGAAACAAAAAGGAGGGGAAGAAGTTGTTCCCATTCACTGTTTTCATGGCTGGAAAACAAAGAGCAAAACAAGGAACCATTTCTCCCAGACATTAAAGGAAAATGCCTGGCAAAAATAATATTTTGCAAGCATCAAAAATTTTATTACACACACACCTCTTGTATAAGTTACATCTAATAATTATTATCTTTGTTATCTCCTTGCATTTCATAGCAATATTCTTTGCTTTGTTCTTTTGATTGTACCCCGTGGTATCATTTAGTTCTCAAAAACAGCTATTCAACTCTGTGGAGCTGAAGAAAAGTAATTTTAGCAGGTCATTATCCTCTGAAGCTAGCAAAAAGCATTTCACACATGGTCTGTGTTGATTCACATATGTAGAGTCTGTAATGTGGAAATAACCCTGTCAATTTGTCAAGAATAATCTGATGTGGGGTACCACCAGATTTTCCTATCAATGTGCTATGGACTGATACCATATTTGGGGTGACTTTTGTTTCATCCATTCCCTGATATTATCCAGGGATGGACATCTGATGACTCATGGACCAGCACCAAAATATGGACCGCCACTTTGAGAAGCATTGTTATAGAACACCGTGTATTAAAAAAGAGTTAGGCACATTTTGGTCATCTCATTATCCTCCACCCATATTTTTTGTGGTAAGGTTACCTGACCACAGATTCCTGGTTCTTAACACCCTTCTCCAGCTAAATAAGCTTGCAAGTAAGTTTCTCATTATCAGTAAAACAATTTAGAAAAGATGTTACCAAAATCCCTTTTTGCGCTATATATGAATTCAACTAGTCTTCCCAGGATTTACGAACTCCCCATAGTTTATAGGCAATTCTTCTGTTCTTCCTAGCAGTAGGAATAGAAGAGGACAATTTCTCCACATTTCACTATTCAACTCAACAACAAACTAACACAAAGAATTCCCTCCTTCGTATGATCATGGTAGGCATATTTTTTATGCTTTATTTTGCAAATATCATAGCATAAGCCACATTTTCTTTTTGAAAGGGGAAAACATTTTACTTAAATAACAATTTCTACTTGTAATAACAAAGATATATTTCACATTTCTTTCATAGAATTGTTTGCTTAATAATATAATACAGCCATTTTCAACTTGCTGCTCCTCAAACGTAATGGGTTTACAACTCTCCATCAGCCTTAGATTGTACAGTATACAATTGCATGCTGTCTGTTATGAAAATTTCTCAAGGAAGCATAGAAATAAGTAAGGAATTGATGAACTGTTAATTTAAATAGATGCATCAGAAATCACACGTTTTGCAACCAATCAGATTTAGAGGACATGGTGTGAACATCTTTATAGCACCTAACAGGGTTGAGATTAGGTCGATGTTTTACCAGAACAACATTTAATATAATTTTAATAGGTAGACATAGTAATCTAATGTTCTGTATTTATAATTTATTGAACAATTCCACAATTTTTCTACAGAATTCATGTGCTGTACTAATTTGAGATATCTACATTCAAGTCATCAGTCCACTATGAAATTCACTAGGGTAGTATAGTCATACTACATCACTATACTACTATAATTCCACTTTAACCACTATGGCTACATTCTATGAAATCATAGACATTGCAGTCTGGGGATTCAAAGACCCTAAACCATCAATCCCATAGAATAGTGGTTCTCAACCTGTGGTTCCTCAGGTGTTTTGGCCTATAACTCCCAGAAATCCCAGCCAATTTACCAGCTGTTAGGATTTCTGAGAGTTGAAAGCCAAAACATCTTGGGACCCACAGGCTGAGAGCCACTTCCATAGAATGAAACTGTGTAAGTGGAATCACAGCATTATCATTGTGCAATGTGAAAGAGACTCTAGTGATCTTGGGTCAGTCACTAGATTTAAACCAAACAGAATTGTTATAAAGATTAAATGGGGACATGTAAAGCCATATAACTCACCTTAGACTCATTGAAGGACAATCAGGACAGAACTATAACCAATAGATAACAATAATTCCAGAGACAAAAACATTGCTAAATGTAGACCACATTTTGAAAGTAAGATACACAGAGGACACTGTGAATATAAGAAACGTTTTATCCACACCTGCTGAGTAATGGTTTCTACTAGAGAATTATATTCCAATGTTCTTCAGGATAACATGGTGCGTGTGTATGGTGGGAGTGTAGGGAAGCAAGGATACACTTTATGGTATCACTGTCTCACATTTTATCTGCATTACTTTTTCCCAACTGTCCAAATGTGGAACTGATTGTCTACAGCAGGAAGACAAATCAAGATTCCCTGTGCAGATTTAAATTCTGTGAAATCCAGATTTAAAATTAAGTGATAGAATAAATTATAAAAAGAACTTGTAGCAGTTCCACCTATAATACATGGGAGCCTGTAAGAATAATGGATGTAATGGAAGATCAGAAGTCAATGAACACATTCCACTTTTTCTATTATGCAATTCTAATCACACGGATTTCCCCCTGTTATGGCTATAACTTCATTCAGTTCATCCATTCCTCCCTTAACGCCCCTTTTCACAGAATTTGGGAATTGGAAGAGATACCAAGGGTTTTCCAGTTCAGGCTCCTGCCATGCAGAAACACAAAATCAAAGCACTCTCAACAGATGGCCATTCAGCTTCTGTTTAAAAACATCCAGAGACAGAGGCTCCATCACCCTTCAAGGCAGTGTATTCTACTGTTGAACAGCTCTTACCTTCAGGAAGTTCTTCCTAAAGTTTAGGTATCGATCTGTAATACTTGATAACATTGTTTAAAATATATAAAGAGAGTTGGGTTATACTTAGCTCAAACTGCCCCCATTTCCACTGGATGATCAGAGAGGTTATCCTGTGTCCCTATATCAGTGCTGTTTTATGTTGTTGCAGTGTTAACTGAAGTCCATCTGTACCACTTCTTAAAGAGTTTTCAGGTTAAGGCACTCAGACAGTTTGTGCTCTTCCAAATGTTGTTGGACTTCAAGTCACATTGGTCCAAGTCATAATAGCCAATAGTGAGGAATGTTAGAAAATGCACTCCAGCAACCCCTAGAATGGGGCAATTTACTTTCAATCCTGCTGGATTCTCCAGTAGGATAGAATAGCATAATTATAGAAAGCCTTTTAAAATTATTGTTGCTTTTATTGAACAGATGTAACAACTAAGAGAGCAAGCTACAGAGTGATTGCTGTTGTTTTTGTTGGAGGGCTGCAGTAGCTAAATGACTAAACAGTCAAATCCCAATAATCAAGTGCACAAGCTCAGTAGGCGGTTTTAGGCAAGACACTGTTGGCTCAGCTTCCCAATTTGAACATTATTGTAAGTATTACCAAGACAGTGTGCATAATCTCTTTTGGGCATTTCTATTGCTCTCTGTTTCATTTACACAGGATTTCCATTTCTCATCAGAAATATCTATATACTTCTTCTAATGTAATATCTGCAGTTATTCAACAGCACAAACCAAATAATTACAAGTTCATGGGCCATAATATTTAATATTATTGACATATTTGTTTTGTAAAACTATGAACACATAATTATCTAATATGATTTGAATGGGAATTCCATTATAAATATTGGGTTTCAATTAAATACATGTTTATTAGTTTTGCCTGTTCATGTGATCATTTGTTTTTCATTCCTATAGTAATATTTCCTATTTCTTTCATACTAGAGAATACTTTTCTCTTTTCCATTAAAAACAGCAATATTGTATATATTGCCAGATGGCCAGTCTTTCTCTTGGGTATATATTAATTTAGCTCTGATATTTTTTTCTCATTTCCCTTCTGTGTTCTTTCCCTCCATTGCTTTTTCTCTTCTGATTTTATGCAACGTTTCCTGCATTCCTTTCTAGTATGTTTCAAAACTCTCCAGAGCTATTTTGTCCCCTGGCAATTTATTCCTCCCTCCCCTTTAGTATCTTCTTAGATTATATGTTTTAAGAATGTATAGAATATGTGGGATGTATTTCTACGAGATTAACTCACTGCAAGACTGGAATAACATACCTGCTATACAGGCATAGGGAACACCAAGCACATATGTGGATTTAGTATAAGCATGTTGAACACTTGAAACCACTCACACCCTTAAAAAAACCCAGAACGAATCTACAGATAAAAAAAAATTGTATAAATAAATAAAGATACAAATGCACTGACCTTGACCCAGAGTCCTTCTCCTTTGGATGAAATCTTTGTATTGGATCCAGGAGAACTTTATCAAGAATGGAAGAGGAAGGAAGTGGTTTTTACACCTTCCTCTTGTAATTCTCTATGTGCACAATCATAATCTGAGTATTTCTGGAATAATGTGTGTGATCTTTCTATGAGATAGGAGAGTTGAGGCTATTGAAAAATTACTTTGTTACTCTGTGAGCCCACAAGAGCTTCAAGATTGCTCTCTGTCCCAACCTCTTTGCAGCCCCTTGACTATGGAACTCCCTCCCCAGTGACATCAGGCACGCCCCATCCCTCCTGGTTTTTAGGGGGGGGGGGGAATAAGACCTGGCTTGTTATACAGGTGTTTGGTGAATAGGAAACTACTGAGTAAGACTTAATAGCTTGAATAATGAACTGTGGATTTTAGAAGGCGATTATGGATATGAGGCAATAACTCAGCATTTTCTATGGTTTGAATCTGTTTGTTTAATTGATATGTATCTTAATTATTATATATTTAGATTGTTTTATATTTTGATGAGTTGTGTTTTATTGTTTACCTGTGTGGCATTGAATTTTTGACAGATTTGTAAGCTGCCTTGAATCGCTCCCCCGCCCCAGGAGTCAAAAAAGGTAGGGTAGAAATGATGTAAATAAATAAATGAATAAATATTATAAACCTCTTTCCAGTCCTGTAACAGGACTGGAAAGTTCTTACAGACCTATTCTGCCTTGTTCCATACAGCAGGACTGTTAATGATGGCTGGAAACAGAAAGGAAGTAAATTTTGGCCAAGCCTTAGGAGAAAAGTCCTAGCAAGTCAAAACATAGAGAATAGAGTCCTCAAAGAGTAGTGGAGCCTGATGGTTATGTTGTCAGTGATATAGGGAATCTTCTCTAAGTTTTAGTACAAACTTATAAGGAGCTATTTGAAGTTATGAAATGAATTTTTTAAATAAATTCAATATCTCTGATAGCACTTTATTCAACATCTCACTGACATTGGACACATTGAGTCCATTGCCCAGAAGTGGTAGACTTTCTACTACTGGAGATATTTAATCAGAGTCTGACCATCCATCTTTCTGTTATGCTGCAGTTGTAAATCCTATTTTGACCAGGAGTTAGATGATTTCTAAAGTTCTTTCAAAACCTAAAGTTCTATAATTGCAGATTTCTACGCTGGGTGATGACACTTCATGGCCTATATCTATTTTTTGTTCCAAATACAGTGAACCCATCAAATCGGTTGGAACTTGTTAATGTAAGGGATTATGTCAGTTACTCTATGAACATAATACCCTTACATCTGCTCTACTTGGGACTGACAATTGAATTTAAACCAAAAGTGAAAAAGAAGCTATAGAAATGTAAAGTACATAGATTTGTAAGGCCTTGTAGGCTTTCTAAATTTATTATCGAGCATTTATTGATTACCTCTTGGTTTTTAGAATGTGTGTAGAAATGTTTATTTTTAGGAAGGAATTTGACTGTGGAAGAGGTAGGTATGATCTGGAATGATGAAAATAATTTGCTGATACTGCTGCTGTTCTGATGAGTTTTTGAGGGGAGAGGTATCTTCTGTTAACAGTTTTCAGAATTGTTCTATTGTAATAAAATGCATTTGAGATTGTTCTGCTGTACACTCATGGGAGGAAGCATAGAGACACTGCTCCAATAATCTCAAGCCTTAATGGGTGAGGGAGGAGGTAGAAACACTTTTTGCTGCTTCTAATCACACAAAGTGCTAGAAAAATAAAACGTTCACTCCATGCAAACCACATTCTGATGTTGGAGGATTTTCCATTTGCAAATTGATCCTACTTGGAATATAAAAAGTGGGTGAAGAGTTCCTTCTTGCCAGACTAAATACTATGGTTTTAATTGAAAGAATCCATCCACCCAAATGTAACAAATGGGCAGAAAAATATTTAGAATCAAATACTTCCTCTGTTTACTCCTTCATCAGGGCAACATTTTAGGGTTTTCAGCATTTCAGTTTCCATTCTTATTGCTTCTATAATCAGAAATACTGTCTTGGCAATAAAAAGAAGAAAAGGCCCATGTGGCACTTTTGAGATTAATTTATTTTAACACAAGCATGAGAATGAAATGTAAGCATTTCCAAATATGCTGGATAGTTATGGTTTTCCCACAAAAGAAAATGGAGTCACATTTCAAGATGCTCAAAAAGGTTTGTTTTATCAGTAGGTTTTCACTTGCAGGCTGATGATGGAGGTCTTCAGTTTGTTCCAGTGTTCCTCAATATTTTTGAGGTGTTCTATGGATAAATTATACTTGAATGTTTTTTGGAGAAGGGTTCATTTTGAGGGCTCCTTGTCTTCCTTTCTTGGAGTCTGAGTTTGGGGGCGATCTTGATAGCCATTGTGGATCATATTAACCTGTGGTCTATCCAGCAGTCATCAGCACCTGTCATGGCTCTTGCGAGAAGCACCTTGCAGCGGTCTCTGGCCTGTGCAATTACGTAGTCTAAGAGGTGCCAATGATTTGACCGGGGGTGCTTCCATGATTTCTTGATGTCTCTATGAGTAAATGTATAGTGGTTATTAGCAATAATATAAAATCTCCCCTTTGCTCAAAGTATATGGTTGTAAATTCCCAAATAATCTGACTGGCTTTATAGGACTTTGAGAGGAGCTTCTCACTTCAATTACATGTTTTCAGTTCTTTTTACTTTCTCTTGCTAACCATTCAGACTCATTTGGCTCCTCTAGCCTCCCTGGCTCTCAACCAACAGTACTGGTAGATACAAGAAAGAGTCCACTGAGAGTTACCCTACAGTCTGTTAGTAATTACCCTACACTCTACAAGTCTACCAGTAATTGAAGCAGAGCATGACAGGTTAGAATTGCTAAGCTTTGAAATTCCTCTGTTTTGGTACTTTTAACGATGAACTAAACCGCAAAAGTCTACAGCAATGGTTCCTTATTGTCCTGGAGGGAAGTGCCAAGCAAAATGCCACAGGGCTCTGTCTTTATAAATGATTTAGATGAAGGTCCAGAGAGCATATTCATCGAAGGTATTATACCTGAAAAGAGTGTTATACCCGAAAAGAGGGGAAAAAAAGGAAAACACTTCCAATGAACTGATTTTTAACAGGGATAAATTTATTTAATTGGGAAGAATCAGGTGCATAGATATAGGGCAGGTGATGTCTGGCTCAACAGTCATTTACATAGAAAGTATCTGAGGCTTTTAGTTGATCATAACCTCAGCATAAGTAAAAAGCAAACAACTAAAAAGCAATGCAATTCTAAGCTTCAAAAACAAGAATTTCCAGATCAAAACAGGTAATAGTCTCACTCTCTTCTGTTTGGTCACACCTCACTTGCACCTCTGGGCACCACAGTTTAAGAGATATGTTCAAAAGAGGATGACCAAGATGGTAAAAAAATCTGAAAATAAAATACTATGGCAAATGGTTGAGAGAGGTCGGTATGTTTAGCATGTAGAAGAGGAGACTGGTTTGTGATCTCTGAAGGATTGTCATGTAGTAGATAGAGTGAGGTTGTATTCTGCGGCAGTAAGGATAGGACCAAAACCAATGGTTTAAAATCAGAAGAAAAAATCTTATTCAGAAGAACATCTTGATAACATGAGCTGTCTGACACTGGAACAGACTATTTTAGTACCTTGAGACATATCTTGAGATGCCAGATCTGGCCATGGTAGTCCCCTCCTTAGTTACATCCCATTTGAATTACTGCAACGCACTCTATGTGGGGCTGCCTTTGAAGATAGTTCGGAAGCTTCAGCTGGTCCAGAGATCTGCAGCCAGATTACTAACTGGGGCTCCGTACAGGGAGAGAACCACTCCCATGTTTTGGCAGCTCCACTGGCTGCCAGTCTGCTTCCAGGCAAAATTCAAAGTGCTGGTCATTACCTTTAAGGCCCTAAAGGGTTCAGGCCCAGACTATTTGGCTAGCCACATCTCCACATACAAGTCTGCCCAGGAGCTACGATCTGTGGATAAGGCCCTACTCTCAGTCCCATCCCCATCTCAAGCATGGCTGGTGGGAACGAGAGAAGGGGCCTTCTTCATGATCGTCCCCCTGCCTCTGGAACTCCCTCCCTAAAGAGATCAAAATGGCTCCTTCCTTACTCTTTTTTTTAAAAAACAAACAAACAAACAAACAAACAAACAAACTGAAAACCTTCTTATGCTCTCAAGCATATAGAGAGGAGGATGCATAGAATATCTAGCACAGACACTGTGGAACAGAAATGGTTTGTTACTCTGGCTATGTTGGCTTTTAAATTTTATACCTTGTGCAATTAAATGGAAAAGAATATAATTCTTGCTGTCAACATCATATGCTACCGGCATGGAATCTGTCTGCTTTGCTTTCAAAATATTTGAGTTAAATAGGGGAAACAGAAAATGCTATTTCCCCCCAATTTTAACTTTGGAAAATATGCTTCTCAAGAGCTGTAGTTTTCGTTCATCTTTGCAAAGATTTCTTTGATGTCATCCATAGCTACTAAAGTTAGCAATCTTAACCTATTGCAATATACGTGAAATCTGTGGAAATCAAGGGTGAAAATGTAGTGGTACAAGATAATTTCTTTAAAAATTATCATGAGTTTGCTGTTTTTTGTTTTGGTAATGTCCTAAAGACATCTAGATTCTATTTGTTAAAATAGATTCGAATATGCATTCATGAGGTAATGCCAGTGTTATCAGTTAAAGCGAATGACACTGAAGGTGAACTTCCCTGATGTAATTAATAACCCTGTAATGTTAAAATCAGATACATTTATTTAAGGTGCTCCAGAAGTGAAAGAGAAAACAAGCCTAGTTGTTGTACTTTATAACCTATCATGACATTGAGTCAGCTGCAATAGTCCTGTCCTAATATTAGTGGTTTTCTTGCCAAATTTTGTTCAGGGTGAATTTGGCTTTGCCTTTCTCTGAGAGAATATGACTTGTCCAAGATCACCCATTGGATTTCCATGACTGAGTAGAAATTCAGTGGGGTGACCTTGAGTCACACACTTTCTGCCCCCAGAAAATCATAATTGGTTTCATCTTAGAGTTATCATAAGTCAGAAATAACTTGAAGGCATATAACAACATCAATCATATCACCTTTCAGCCTTCTCTTCTCCAAGCTCTTCTCCATATCCAGTTTCCTATGGCATTGCTCATGAGGCTAGTTTCCAGGCCTTTGATCATCTTGGTTATTCTTCACTTGACCCATTACACCTTGTCAATATATTTCTTTAACAGGTGTGCTGATAACTGGAGAGAGCATTCCAAAAGAAGTCTAATCAAAGCAGAATATAATAGGACTACTACTTCCCTGCTCTGGATACTATATGGTACTCCTGTTGATACACCGTGGAAATGCATCTCCCTTTTATGTTGCTGCATCAGACATGTTTGACTTGTGGTCTATTAGAACTCTTATATCCTTTTCACCCTTACTGCTTACAAGCCATCCTATATTTGTGCATTTCATTTTTCTTGCCTAGAGGTAGCATCTTATATTAGTCTCTATTTAAAGGCATTTTGTTAGTTTTGACTCAGCTCTTCAATTTGTCAAGGTCATTTTGAAATCTAGTTCTGTCCTCTGGGGTATTAACTATTCCCATTAATTTAGTGTCATTTACAAATTTGATAAGCTTGCTTTCTATTCCATCATGTAAGTTGTTAAACACTATTCAGACTTAGAGGAGAAGATAAGAAAAAGATGGTACAATATAAGAAGACAGAAAATTAACACAAATGCAGATGACAAGAAGCTGAACAGGCTGCGCTCTGGCACCACGAGATGCAGAGCCAAGCTTAAGAAATGGGGCTACAAAGTGGAATCCACGGCATGCAAGTGTGGAGAAGAGCAAACTACAGACCACCTACTGCAATGCAGCCTGAGTCCTGCCACATGCATAATGGAGGGCCTTGTTGCAGCAACACCAGAGGCACTCCAAGTGGCCAGCTACTGGTCAAAGGACATTTAATAGAATACCAAGTTTGCAAATTTTGTGTTTTGCTTGTTTGTTTGTCTGTTTTTTCAATGCAATGCAACTGTTTTGGTTCGCTCCTGACACGATAAATAAATAAATGGATGACAAGAATTTACCTGTTCTTGGAATGGAAGATATTGTAAATAGAATTTATTTCAATGCTACAGAATATGTCTAACAATACCTACCCACTCCACATCCCTGGCAATACAAAAGTCTCCTGTGTAGATTTAATGTACTAACAAAACTCGGTAACCTACATATCACACTTTCATTTGTTTCCCATCCTTTTTTTCTCCCATTCCCTTATGTTATAAAACTGGGAATGAAATACAAAAACTTGTAAACAAACTAACTAATCAAAAACAATTCTGAGCCCAGGACAGAACCCTGATGCATCTGACTAGTCACCTCTCTCCAGAATGAAGTGCAACTATTGACAAATACTTTATATGTTTGGTCTGTCAGCTAATTACAAAACCATCTAACCATTATACAGTCAATCTCACATTTACCAGTTTGCCTGCGAGAACATAATGGGGCTCCAAAATAGGCATTACTGCAACCAGAATATACTATATCCACAGTGCCACCCTGATCTACCAATTTGTAATTCCATCTAAAAAGAGAAAAGTTTAGGTTACTTGTTTTTGAGGAAACCATATTGGCTCATAGTAATCACAGCATCACAGTCTGCTTAGTGATCTGTTCTAGCCTCATATTAACCTCAAGCTGTATGGTTGACAGTGTTTTCTTAAGTCTTCTATTTTTCTCTTTATTGAATATTGTACAATGTTTGCCCTTCTGCAATCTACACGTACTAAATGTTCTGGAAGCAGCTTGGATCAGAAATGTTCTGGACTGGTCCCAGAGGTTGTGGAGGCATTCACATACTCTGCCCTAATTTAGCTCACATTGATGATTGGAAATCCCTGGACATCCAGGAGTAACTTCAAGTCTACTTTGGACAGAAGTCCCTAAGATTAAGAGATCTTTTAGCTGAAGTTCTGAAGCTGGAGCCACAGATCATGTATAACACTGGGCCCCTTTTCTCAGTATCCTACCCTCCTCAATATAGAGCCCAGTCCTTTCTTCAATATTCTACCCTGCACAGCATATAATGCTACTTTAGTTAAATATCTGTCCATCCTCCTAACCTCTCTTCCATCCTTTCCCCTTTTCTGCCTTTTTCTTTGATCTCCACAAATATTCCTTTGGAATCCTTAAGCCACAAGCCTTATATAATAAGCAGTTAGGTAAAGTTTATATCTGTCAAACTGATTATCTTGCTTTCTCATATTTCTTTCTTTCTGAATCACTTATGACTTTCATGCCCCCAATAGATGGATACCATTTTGCTTAACAGTGGCATTTCATTGGCTACATGTTCATTCTGTGATGCTGCAGCTACAAAAAAAGCCAACTTTGCTCCCCTCTGTTACCTGCACAAAGAATGAAGCCAGAGAAAGAGGCACTTGGATATGCAGACACTTAGTATTGGGTCATGAAGGAAGGCTTTTCTGTGGTTATAGTAGCCCTCTCTGCCCAATCTCATTCATCTTCATATTTATTTTTTAGCCTCCTAGCTCTCCATCTCTAGATCCAAAAGCCCTCAAGCATCCAGGCTCCCTATGGCATTAAAACGTTTGCACAGCAAGCCTCAAACATTTTAAAAAGTGGGTTGCTATGGATTTTCTGGGCTGTATGGCCATATTCCAGTAGCATTCTCTTCTGGTGTTTTGCCTGCATCTATGGCAGACATCCTCAGAGGTTTGTTCAGAGGTCGGTTGGAAATAAGGCAAATGGGGTGTGTATGTGTATGTCTCTGTCTGTCTGTGCAGTGTCCAGGGTAAGACAAAGAACTCTTGCCTGTTTAAAGCAAGTGTTATTGTTGCAATTGACAAGCTTGATTTGCATTGAGTAGCCTTGTAGTTGTAGAGTCAATCAGTGAGAGTATTTGCATAGAGGTAGCTTGACCGTTGCTGCCTGGGGCCATCCTTTTCCCCCTGTTTCTGAGTGGTATTCTGTATTTACTGTCTTGATTCTGGTGTTTTTAAAATACTGGTAATCAGATTTTGTACATTTTCTAGAAATTGTAGTTTTCCTTTGTTTTCTTTGTCATAGTAAATTGGATGTTTGTGTGGATGTTGTTGATTGTGATCCATGAGCTTATTTAGTTCTTCTTTCCAGTTCAAATTTTGTTAAAAATAAATTTATAGAAATTATCATAAATGTCCAAGTATCTGGAATGGATAAAATAGACCCTGGTCCCTGTCCCCATGGCTCAAATTTCTGTAAACAGTTTTTGTTGGGAGAATTGTGACTCAAAGTGAAAAAGGGAAATGTTTCAAATATTGGATGCCACCACTGAAAAGACTCCTGGCCCAAATTGCAATCTGCCTCAAATGTCACAAACATTCTTAACCCTTTGTCTGTTTGCATGCATTTCATACCAATCAAACAAGTCTTGTTCTCATGAGCTTTATCCCTTCTCATGAGCTTTATCCCATCCATAATGCAAGAATCCCACCTGGCTGAAATGTAAATAACACGAAGGAAAACTAGAGTATGCATTCTGGGGGAACATTCAATAATAATTAAAAATAGATCATTTAACTTGATTCCAGTTCAAATATAGGATTTCAGTCACTGTTAATTGTGCCATGGTCTGGGCATGAGAATTACATTTTGTGCATGTTTACAATAGTGTTAAGAACTTGAGCTCAAGGTCAGGTGGGCTTGGGTTCAGAAAAACTGATGGTACAAGCCCAATGTATTGAATAAAAACCAGTTAAGCCACACATTCACAAAACCTAGTACTCCCAGTGTATTTTTAGGTGGTCCCATCTTAAGAGAAAATTACAAACCATAGCAACAGAAGCAATGTATTAAATCCAGTGATCGAGTGAATGGCCTCAGCGTGCCTTCCAATCTTTTGACAGAAGAGAAAGAGTTTTGCTTTGGTTTGGCATTGTGTGATTGTTTGTCTGTTGAGTTTATCACATGAGGCAGAGAAATCACAATTACTACAGGGCCACAGTATCTTTGCCTAGGACATATCAACTGATGTCAATCCATTTCCACTACTTTCCTGGTGGGAGACAGTTGGAAGGCATTTCTTTTACAAAGGGAGATCATTAACAGATTTTTTTGTGCTTATAAACAAAATACTTTCTAGAATGTTTCTCACTGGAAGAATAGCAGGAAAGGATCGATGCTATATGATAAGTCCAAGGCAAAGATGCTGTTGTCCTGTTGTAAAAATGATTTGCCCACCTCATGTGATAAATTCCTAACCATTTATCTGTTTCTTTTGTTGATTGTCCTTTCATCACTGTAGCTTATTGCACTACCACTTTCCTTTGCCGAGTTCAAGGAAGACAATAGAAGATGATGCAGGAGGTTGCATGGCTAATGGGAAAAAAGGTGAAAATTGCCTTTATCACTTGCATGAGGACTGAATACGGCAAGTCTTATGATTAAAGGAGCCAAATAATTTACTCATAAACCCTGAAATTATTGATATCATATAACCATTTATTGCTTATTTCACACATTTTAGAGTCTGTTTATTTTTTTTCCTTGAACCAACATCCCATTCTTATTTGGATGGTACCATGCAGCAGAAATTTATGCACTAAGAGAAGTGTCTTCCAGCATAAGCTGGGGAACTCTTACAATATTGCATGCTTCATGCCTCCTGCACGTGGGGAATTCTGAAATGTTATAAACTTCAAAGGCTAATAGTGGGGGGGGGGGGGTTGGGGGGGCATTTTAAAAGCAATCCAGATCATATTCAGGAAAAAAATTCTGAAGCTAAGGAATATATCAACATGAAATGTACCACTTAGATTTGGAAAAATAGCAATGATGATAATAGTAATAATGATAGATTTGCACTGTTCCACTTCATGTCTTAACTGTAACATTTGCACATATTTGCAAGAGCTTCTTTCCCTGTTATCTATAAAGATACTCAACTCCACTGATATTTCTTTCTCCAAGACTTGATATTTTTCATTCTGCCTTCATATCATGTATTATCTATTAATATGAGACCATAGCTTGAAATATTTTGGCAGTGAATATTACTGCCAATGTCATAAACACCAGCTGCCTCCATGCCCCAAAGCATTCACATTGAGATGCATTGAGATGTGAATGAAGTTGAAAGTTGATAGTTTCTGCAAAGTTTTGGTGCTTGCAGTCTACCAGGCATCCCTGCTGAAGGAATGAAATGAATTTACTTTCATTTCCTATGCCAGTTATCCATCTAAGCAAGTTACTTCTTTTAGACTTTTCATAGACATAAGCCGTGTTATGGTGAATATTTTACAGGCTCACAATGTGTGCATGCTGTAATGTGAGATTTGTATATTTCATGACAAGAGTAAATTCTGTCCAGTCATTTGCCTTTACCCTTATGTTCTATCCCTACTCTCCATGATTTAAATTATCTTTCTAAAAATCTTTCTAAAGGAGTATCTTAACCACCTTGAGTCTCTTCAGAAAGAGGAGGTGGTCTATAAATAATAATACCTCATGGTCATTCATAATAATTAATAATAATAATAATAATAATAATAAACTAATGACCATTCATAATTCACGACATCCTCGCAGTGATATTGACCGGCTCTATCTGCCTAGAAAGTCTGGTGGCAGAGGACTTTTACAAGTCAAACAAGCAGTCAAAGAAGAAAAACACACCCTGGCAGAATATGTAAAGGAAAGCCAAGAACTTGCTTTAATTGAAGTCAATAATTGGAAACTTCTCAAAGCACAGCAGACAAAGAATCAGTACAAGAAAACTGCACTACAAACCAGAGCTGATAGCTGGCACAACAATGCATTGCATGAGCAGTTCCTTGACAAAATTGAAGGAAAAGCTGATAAAGAGAAGACCTGAAGATGGAACACTGAAGATGGAGACAGAAGGCCTGATTCTTACAGCCCAGGACCAAGCCATCAGAACAAATGCAATTAAGGCCAGGATTGAAAAATCAGTTGATGACCCAAAATGCAGACTGTGCAAGGAAGCTGATTAAACCACTGATCATATCCTCAGCTGCTGCAAGAAAATTGCACAAACAGACTACAATCAGAGGAACAACTCTGTGTCCCAAATGATTCATTGGAACTTGTGTCAAAAGTACCACTTACCAGCAGTAAAGAACTGGTGGGATCATAAACCTGCAAAGGTAGTGGAAAATGAACACACAAAAATACTGTAGGACTTTCGAATCCAGACTGACAAAGTTTTGGAACACAATACACCAGACATCACGATTGTGGAAAAGAAAAAAGTTTGGATTATTGATGTTGCCATACCGAGTGACAGCTGTATTGAGGAAAAACAACAGGAAAAACTCAGCCATTATCAGGATCTCAAAATCAAAATTTTGTACTGGCATAAACCAGTACAAGTGCTCCCAGTGGTCATTGGCACACTAGGTGCTGTGCCAAAAGATCTCAGTCGGAATTTGGAAACAATAAACATTGACAAAATCATGATCTGTCAACTGCAAAAAGTGACCTTACTTGGATCTGCGCTCATCATTTGAGAATACATCACCACAGTCCTAGACGCTTGGAAAGTGTTCGACTTGTGATTTTGTTATGCGAAATCCAGCATATATATGAAGAAATCCAGTATATATATGAGAACAAAGAGAAGGGCCATGAAGGCAGTTCCATCTTGCCTCTAGTGTCATCAGTTGGGAGCCCCCCTCCCCTCCAGCACCAACCACTGCTCTGAGATCAAAATGAAAAGAGGGGACATGAAGGCAGTTCCATCTTAACTCCAGTGTCATCAGTTGGGAGACACCCCCCCCCCCCGCCTCCAGCACCAACCGCTGCTCTGAGATCAGAATGAAAAGAGGGGACATGAAGGCAGTTCCAACATGCCTCCAGTGTCATCATTTGGGAGCCCACCCCCAGCACCGACTGCTGCTCTGAGATCAGGGTGAAGAGAGGGACCAGGAAGACAGTTCCATCTTGCCTCCAGTGTCCTCAGTTGTGAGCCCCCCCCCCCCCCAGCACCAACCACTGCTCTTTGATCAGAATGAAGAGAGGGGCCAGGAAGGCAGGTTCCATCTTGTCTCCTACACTGTGCTTATAATATAATATTATTTACTTTTTACTTGTAAGCCGCTCTGAGTCCCCTTTGGGGTGAGAAGGGTGGCATATAAATATCGTAAATAAATATATCTTGTTTGCTGTGACATACTGTGTTTATTGTTATTATCTTTCCCCTTCCTATTATTATCTTTAAATAGAAAAAAACTCAAGAATTGGAAACTACTAAAGGGATCAGATATTACATGGGCAATGGGCAGTGTTGTACATTGCTAGGTTTCACTTCAGACTTTTAAAACCTCTCTCAGGTTCATTTAGAATAGAAAAAGTTTCTCTCCGAGGTAGCCAAGATAAGATAATTTCCTGTATTAGACTGAAACCTGTTCCATATTTCTTTGCAGTATTCTCACTCTTGTTCATACACACCTTGTATAGTGCGTCATCCTGTGTTTTAATCAATTTTATCAGTTTATTAATCTGTCAGCATTTTGTGTATCTTTTACTTCTGAGCTACTTGGGTCCTTGGGCTGTAATAAAGTTTTGATTTCAAAAGATATATGTGTATAAAACATGGTAAAGATACTTTCCAACCAGCCTGATTACTCTTCAAATAATATGGATTTGTCTTCATTCTAAAAGAAGAGTTATCTCCTACTTGACAAAAATCTCTAACACTGCTCCTATGCCAAAACTGCCCAAGGCCTAATACATTCATACATTATGTATTATTTCTAATGAATTGGTGGGTGGTTGTGAGTAATTGACTATTTTTTCTGCACAGCACTTAAATTTAGGTGCACGACAAATGTTCAGTCCTGTCTATGTCCAAGATATTCATGGCAGTGGGGGAGATCGTCATGTTTACCTCCCTTCAGGTCTATGCCTTGATGTTTCCATTTCCTGTGCTATTTATTTTTCTTACAAGCAATTTCTAGTGACTCCATTCAGTCAGGGGACATTACAATATAATAATTCTTTCCCCTTTTTAGTAAGCCCAGCTAATAATGAATCACACAGTGAACTCTGACAAGGAATGAAGACACATAGCCAATCAGATTTAGCTATTAGTTGATATCATTGGAGAGGTATACTTGTTTGAGACACATGGGACATCTCTACGTGGGGCAGATAAATCCAGGGTGTTTCTGCTCCAGATGCAGAACATACTTGCTTAATCCAGGGCCATGTGTCCAGGTGGCCTAGCCAATCACTTTGTTGGTCTGTCCTCTTGTCTGTGTGTCACTGCTACTGCTCTTCACAGGCCACAGAGGTTCCTGTGAGGTGCTTGGCCATTGCTGTCTGATCTGCTCATCACCTGTTTTATCTCCTCCTTGATGATCTTGTGGGTATCCCCAGCAGAAAAAAAAATGTAATGGCTAGGCACATGCAGGGAGATTGTAACTGGTGGAGAGGAGTGGCAGTGGCATGAGGATGAACCACCTCCTTCCCTGTGCTAATCAGCACAGGGAAAGAGGGATGGTGGCATCCACCTGGACAGTGAATCGGGCTGAAATGGTTGTCTAGATGGCTGTAAAACCTAGGATGTCTAGATGGCTGTAAAACCTAGGATGCTCCAAAGTTCCTTGCAATCTCTGATGTATCCTTCAATTTTGCTTAAAGCAGAACAAAATTGAGCTAAGGGGGAAAAACCCCACTGAAATACTCACCAGAAGTTGATATGTGTCATATAGATTGTTGGCAGGACACTTGAGGTGAGTCCAATTTTTTTTAGTTCCTTTAGGCAATCCCATACTTATGCTTCCTGGATTTGTCAGTTAGGAAATCCTAGATAGAGAATCCCATGGAGCCATAAAGATCAAATATAGTCTATTCAGGACTTTTTCGGAATAAATAAATGCTCTCATCATTCCCTGCCACTGCCATCCCTGAATACTGATTGAAATATTCATTGAAATTGCTCTTGGCACAAACCTGTGTGAAATTTACTAAGAGCTACAAATAAAAGAAATATCACTACTCCCGAAGCTTGCAACTGAATATTGATAAGAAAGAAGAAGGAACAATGAACAGAAGCAGGGATAATATTGCAATCATAGCATCACAGAGTTGGATGAGATCACAAGGGCCATCCGGTCCAATCCCCTGCCAAGAAAACAAACAATGCAGGAATTACACAAAGAAAGGTTTCCTACTTTCTTTACTACATTAAAGGACAATGGTATTGTTAGGCTACAGAAGTCAAGAGGTGTAGCTCAGGAAGCATAAGAGCAAATCCATATATAACATAAGAGCAAATCTACAAATAACTCTGGAAACCAATACTCTGCTAACTAGCTGGAGTTGGGGAGGGGAAAGATTTAAAAGTCAGAATCAGAAGACAAGAGAAGGAAAAATGGCTAGAGACACTGGAAAATAGAAATTGAAGATGGAAGGACTGGAGAACTAACAGAGAGATGCAGTTAAGTATTGTTTAGATAAGGGACCTAAGTAAGTTGGTTGTGTTTATCTCTAGAAGCTAATGCAGATAAATTAGAGCTAATCTCAATGGTGAAAATTGTGATCTCTTACTTATTTTCTATGTATTATGTACATTTAATTAGCAAAGCTACACTGTAGACAAATATGATTTACAGAATAGTCCTATACATGTCTGTTCAGAAGTAAGCCTCATTTACTGATTAAACATATAACTGCTACCTTAATGAAATATTGTTATCAGGAATTAAGGTGGATTGTGCAGTATATCTTTCATGTGTGTGTTTATGTCTACTTAGGGCACTGCAGTGGGAAGAAATTAATAATAATAATAATAATAATAATAATAATAGTAATTATTATTATTATTTACACCCAGCTTTATCTCCCCCAAAGGGGGCTCAAAGTAGCTTAACATAAAAGCATCAGTATAACTATTTAAAATATACAAATATACAAGCATTAAAATAGGATTAAATATAAACAGCATTAAAAAAAATCCCAGTTAAAGTCATTAAAACAAATTCAGAGTTAAAAACCACAGCACCCCAAAGGAATACTAACTTCTATAATGCCAAAAAAGAACACGTGCACAAGGGAAATTTATCTCTGCCTATATCCCTTACCTGATGTCAACCAATGAAAATATAGAATGGATTGCTGTCTCTATTTCTCCCTTACAATTGACTGATCTCTCTCTCTCTCTCTCTTTCTCATGCACAATCATTTAGTATATTTCTGATTGATAAATCTTGAGGAAACATTTATTTATTTACCTCACTTGTATCCCACCCTTCTCAACTCAGGGTGGCCTTACAAAGGCAACAATGTGCTGCCTCATATACGCATACATCAATAAATAAACAAAAGCATTAAAAACCAAGGCAATTAAAACATAACATTAAAACATCCATTACAATCACATAATCCATGTCATATTCCAGGGCCTGTCTGAGTTGTCATTATGTTAATTTATAGTCTCTTACTGTACTGCTCCCATTACTGCCCAAAACCCTGGTTCCAGAGCCATGTTTTTAGTTTTTTCCTGAAAGTCAGGAGGGGGGGGGGGCGATCTAATTTCACTAGGGAGGGAGTTCCATAAACGAGAGGCCACCACTAAGAAGGCCTTTTCTCTCATCACCATGAGCCATGCTTGTGAGGGGGGTGGGACTGAGAGCAGGGCCTCCATCAACGATATTAGCCTCTGAAGTGGCTCATAGAGGGAGATAGGTTCAGACAGGTAAGCTGGGCCAGAACCACATAAGAGTCTTGATAATTCAATTTTGCCTGTTTCTTTTGGGAGGAGCTCATCTACTTTATCCTTGTCTTAGCCCACCCCAACACACTACTTTCCCTCATTTCTAGGGATACCTGTCTGAGGTTTCATGGTTGTGATTGCATAAAGATAGGAACCAAGTCACCAAGAATTCCTCTAACCAACCTCCAGCTGTGACTTCTTTGGCCACAGAAAAAATTGTTAAGTAGCCAGGTTCACCACCACCATGCAAGGAACTAATTGCTGTGAACTTAATTTCCCGTCTTACTACATCCCATTCACTTAGCTATTGATGTGTAGTGTCTTTTTTAAGAGTATAAACCTGAAGGCATGGGCTGTCAAAGATTTGCAAGCTAACCTGGGATGCGTTTTTGGGGTAAAGGTTGGAGTATAACTGCTTTGTATACATAATAATAAATCAGATAGACATGATCTTGGCCTTTTCTTCTTATATTAATCCCACGCTCTTTTCAGCCCCTGTGATTTCAGATCATTTTTCTTATCTGCACTGTGAGCTGTAGAAGCACAACTGTGGTCCATTAGGCAGCAACACATTTTTACAAATGGCTTAAACTTGCATGCACTTCTGTGACTTCCATCCTTATTCTCCAGTGATGGATGAGATAGGCCTATTGCAACATGTAGGTAAAATATTTCTTTAACTAATACAAAGCTTTGTCATGCTATTTATATATTTTTTAAAGCCAAAGAAGTCATTTGTGTCTTATTCAGGATCTCCATCTTACTGAGACTAGAGGTTGATAGCTAAAGAAATTCCCAACTTGAATTTTTGTACTGCCTGTGGAACTTGGAAAGTGGTTTTTGGAAGGCTACAACTCCCAGAATAATTCAGCCAAAACTGGTGGCTTCTGTATTAGGAATGTGGCAATGGGCTTTATTCCAAATTGAAGAGTAGTTTCAGCACAATGGACAATTCTTTTAAAGTCTGGAAAAACAGAGCAGATGCACTACATCCTTGACATGGAAGACATTTGGTGCCACTGTCAGCCAGTATGGACTCAAACTCACAAAACAGCTTTTTGCAAGATTTCCTTCCTCCATACCTGAATTTAGGACCCATTTCAAAACTCTGTTGCTTGCTCTAAAGGCATAAGATTGATTCCACCACTGTAGAAATGCTTCTAAGGCAAACCAAATCAAAGCCTGTACAGGGAGAAAGGTAAGATGTAAATTAAATACACACCAATGTACTTCAGTTAAAAATGAACGGTTCCTAGCCATTACTATTACAACAGAAAATTTAGTACATGAGTGGAAATAACATGGAAGAGGATATTTTCTTGCACAAAAAAGGAGGAAGAGGAGGTAGTGCTATTCAACCTGCTTCAGCAAGCATTCCATTCAACCTTCTAGAAAATACTTGGAAATTGTTTTTAAAATGCATCCAGGAATTTTTTTCCCTTCTCCAGCTTCCACTCTTCTTATCCTAGTAACTGATGCCAAATGGCTTTTCACTTTTCTTTCTATTTTGTTGTTCATGCACACTCAGTAAGGAATTATTGGGGGCATCTGTTGTTTGCCTTCCTGTTGTGCACAGGCACATATGACTGCAGTAGAATAACAGAGTAAAATCCTGCTGTTTCCTTGCTCAAAATTTATTGCACATAGAATCATAGAATCAAAGAGTTGGAAGAGACCTCATGGGCCATCCAGTCCAACCCCCTGCCAAGAAGCAGGAATATTGCATTCAAATCACCCCTGACAGATGGCCATCCAGCCTCTGTTTAAAAGCTTCCAAAGAAGGAGCCTCCACCACACTCCGGGGCAGAGAGTTCCACTGCTGAACAGCTCTCACAGTCAGGAAGTTCTTCCTCGTGTTCAGATGGAATCTCCTCTCTTGTAGTTTGAAGCCATTGTTCCGCATCCTAGTCTGCAAGGAAGCAGAAAACAAGCTTGCTCCCTCCTCCCTGTGGCTTCCTCTCACATATTTATACATGGCTATCATATCTCCTCTCAGCCTTCTCTTCTGCACTGTTTAATGCAGACACATTACTACCCAACTCAGGTAGCCAGTGTTTCTCCAGCCCTTCTAAACCAACTTCCCAATAGTGATGTCATTGAAAATATTTCTAGCTAGAGAGATGGCAAGGAAGGAAAGGAGATAGGCTGGGCAGATATAAAATACTTTTATTTTTTTAAAGGGAGCTTCTTTATCAGAGCATTTGTTAACTAAAGTATGTCTGTAAATAAATTTAAAGGAACAAATACTATTTCTAAAGCAAATTGCCTAACATTGTAAAATAAGTATCACTTTTAAAAGGCTAAGATATTTAGTTCATTGCTGGGCCATGTAGTTAATATCACGGTTGGTGGGATAAGGGAGTGGTCCCCCAGCTCTGGAACACCTGCCCCCACACTGTCCTCCTTCCATAGGGATCTGGAGACTTGGATGTTTAAACAAGCCTTTGAGAATGCCTGACTCCAATGGTTCGCAATCAATGACACAGCATTGCACTTTCATCCCATGCCCTTGTTCCTTAGCTACAATTTGTACTATCCCACTCCCTTGTTATGTTTACAGTCTGGCCATGTCTTCCAATAGTTGTCACCATAGGTTATTAGGTGTTGTTCCGAGTTTTAAATTGTTTTATATGCTATATTTTACTTTATTGTATTGTACTGTATGGTTTTATGCTCAGTTTTAGGCACTTTGTGCCATATGTAAGCTGCCCTGAGTCCCTTTGGGGAGATGGAGGCAGGTTACAAGAATAAAATTGTTGTTGTTGTTGTTATTGTTGTTGTTATATAAAAGAGGGTTGTGTGTATGGTTCCTTCTATGTAATATGTTCTGAATTCATAAGAAATTCTGTCTCAGGTATAAAATATTCTCAATAGCTTTTTATCAGATCAGAATGTATTAACCCTAATCTTAAAGAGAACCTGGAAAGCCGCCTATGTACTGCAAGTTACATCTGGGATAATTTACATGGGGAAATACAGTTTTTGACAGTCCCCTTCTGCTCAAAGCTTTTTAAGTCTGGGCTGTACTTCTTGCTATATGTTTTATCACAGGCTCACAGTACAGCTTGAGGGTTTCCGCAATCATCTGCTCTCTCCAGCTTTTCTTTCAGTTGGGTTCATTCAAATTTAACTGGATTCTTTGCTTCTTTCTCACCTCCCCTCAGCCCCAGTCACTAGTCTTCAAGTTCATAAGAATTAACAGACAACCAATTGTTAACAAATAACCTAATTTTGATTGATTTCCTAAGATGAATCCTTTGAACAATAATTTTTAAATCTCTGTTACATCCCTTGCCAACTTATCTTTTTTCATGACTAACAGGACTGGGAGTGAGCTGGACCTTTGTAAACATTGATCATATTTTTTTAATTGTTTTTTTTAACTTTTGTATTGCTCTTTTAAATCTTGTCTAATGTGTCTTTCTCTCCATGGGGAGAAAGGCAGACTGCAAATAAATATAATAATAACAATAATGATAATAGTTTGCCCATGTTCAGTCCAAGTTGTACATCACTATCTATTTGGTACAAAAGAAAAGTTCTACACATATTTTCAAATTGTCAGCCTGAATTCTGTCTCTCATAACAGCCATAGCTAAGCTGACCAAATTTGATTCATGCCAAAATTCTTACCTATTTTGGATTCATTGAAAGCTTTAACAAAACTCATACAATGTAAACTTTACAGGGCACAAAATGCAGCTTTTCTCCATGGCTATAACTATTCAAGACTACCTCTGGTAGCAAATCATGTGATTTAGAAATATGAAGGCAGATGGCCTGTGCTTACATTATTGCAGCAATTAAAGTTTTATAGCTTGTTTTTGTTTGACACTAGTTGAAAGAATCATAGAAGGAAATTAGGTGCCTGGAACCTCATATCTGACTTTTATTGTCAGTACAGTTGATAGATATTGTATTTAACAAAGAGCAGAATTATTATGTCTTCTTGAATCTGCTTCTGATATGATCTACATTCAGGAAAGTGGACATATTTACTGTGACTTGTTTAATGATAATAATAACCTCTAAGAATCATAAAAGTGTCCAACCAGATGTTTATAGAGTTTTGAAATTACAATTTGTCATTATTATTACTGTGGTATTTCTCAGTTAATCAAATACATTAGTGACGGGCGACTTGTGGCCTCCAGATGACGCTGAACTACAACTCCTATCAGCTCTACCCAGATTTCCAACTGTGAGAGATTATGAGAATTGAAGTCTAACAATATCTGAAGGTCATGTGCCACCCTCCAATATACCCAACATTTTTATTCAATTTTTTAAAAATTATTTTTATTCATTTAGGACATCTTAGCAAAGATCCTCTTTTGAAACTGGTAAGATTGAAGAATTGAGGAGTTCTCATGAAAAAAGAGCAAAGTTCTCAAGAGTTTTTTCTTTCTCTGTACAACTTCACTTGTCCTCTAGAAAATACTGGCTTCAGACACAATTTAAAGTGTTAACATTGTGTATTAGTGGGAAGGTGGTCAGTTGGCTGACTGGTCAACCACCACCATTTTGGATCAGCAATTTTATGAAATCTTCCTCCTAGCATCTATATTGACTCAGATGGAAACCAGCATTTCCTGTCCTATTATTAATTACTACTTGCTGACAGTACACATTGATCATCGCCTATTGTTTTGTTATTGTTATTTTAAAAGCTAATTGTATTGTTTTAAGATGCTTCTGTAAACCACTCCGAGCCAAATTGGGAGTCGCGGTATACAAGTTAAATAAATAAATAAAAATAAAAATAAATATATCTGAAGTGTTGACTAAAGCTTGATGGCATGAAGCTTGGATACATACAACAACAATAAAAAGCACTTCTTTTCTTATGTCAGTAGAAAAAGGAAGAAAAAGGAGGCGATAGGATCTCTTCAAGGAGAAAATGGGGCAATGCTGACAGAGGATAGGAAAAAGGCAGAACTACTTAATGCCTTCTTTGCCTCGGTCTTCTCGAAAAAGGAAGGCATCTTCAACTTCAGAAAGATGGAGTGGATGAGGAACTAGAGGACATCCAACTCCAAATAGGGAAACAAGTTGTCCAGGTATACCTGGCCACTCTAAACAAGTTCAAGTCCCTGGGGCCAGATCAACTACACCCAAGAGTATTGAAGGAACTAGCAGAAGCCATCTCGGAACCATTGGCCATTATCTTTGAGAGTTCTTGGAGAATGGGAGAAATCTCAGCAGATTGGAGGAGGGCCAATGTGGTCCCAATCTTCAAGAAGGGAAAAAAAGATGACCCAAACAATTACCATCCGATCAGCCTCATATCAGGCAAGATTCTGGAAAAGATTGTTAAGGAAGTGGTCTGTAGAAACAAATGTGGTCATTGCTAAGAGTCAACACGGATTTATCAAAAACAAGTCATGCCAGACTAATCTGATCTCTTTTTTCAATAGAGTTACAAGCTGGGTAGATGTGGGGAATGTCGTGGATGTAGCGTACCTGGATTTCAGTAAAGCCTTTGACAATGTCCCCCATGACCTTCTGGCAAACAAACTAGTCCAATGTGGGCTAGGTAAAACTATGGATAGGTGGATCTGTAATTGGTTAAATGGATGTACCCAGAGGGTGCTCACCAATGCTTCCTCTTCATCCTGGAATGAAGTGACGAGCGGAGTGCCGCAGGGTTCTGTCCTGGGCCAGGTTCTGTTCAAGATCTGGGTACCACAATAGAAGAAAGATATTGACAAGCTGGAATGTGTCCAGAGGAGGGCGACTAAAATGATCAAGGGTCTAGAGAACAAGCCCTATGAAGAGCGGTTTCAAGAGCTGGGCATGTTTAGACTGAAGAAGAGAAGGCTGAGAGTAGACATGATAGCCATGTATAAATATGTGAGAGGAAATTATAGGGTGGAGAGAGCAAGCTTGTTTTCTGCTGCCTTGGAGACTAGGACGTGGAACAATGGTTTCAAACTACAAGAAAGGAGATTCCATCTGAACATTAGGAAGAATTTCCTCACTGAGAACCATTCAGCAATGAAACTCTCTGCCCCGGAGTGTGGTGGAGGCTCCTTCTTTGGAAGCGTTTAAACAGAGGCTGGGTGGCCATCTGTCAGAGGTGCTTTGAATGCAATATTCCTGCTCCTTGGCAGGGGGCTGGACTGGATGGCCCAAGAGGTCTCTTCCAACTCTATCATTCTACATATTTCTGATGCAATTCATTTCCCAGTAACCCTTGTGCCAGAAGTCCTATTGGTTTTAAGAGCTGGCCTATAATCTCATAATTCACATCTGTACTTGTGGTAGCTTTGTCATGAGAATGGTGAAATTAAATTTTCACCTTTCTTTTAATCTAAATATGTCTGCCTGTGGTGACACAAATCACTGTTGCTGTGAGTCAACTCTAATATTCAACAAGGAAAAATGGTGTGAGTTCAAAGTGTGGAGTGAGAAATCTGCATGACAAAAATACTATCTGAGGCCTAAAATAGCAGAATAAACTGTCCCTGGGGCAAAGCTTTGTTATGACACTTCTTTTAAAATCTCAAATTTACAACAGAATACAGAATATAAGGGAAACAAAGATCCAAGGGACATTTTTTTCTGTCAAACTATGTAAACAGAAGCATTTCAGTTAAATCAAGGATGAGCTCCAACCTTTTTTCTCCATCCAGAGAGGTCAAACTGGGTTCAGTGCTGCTGAGCTATGCAAATACCTTCCTGCCACTGGCCAGCTTGGTGTCCTGCTGGCTCGGGCAGTGAATCTGTGGATTCCTCTGAGGTTTACTATTCTATTCTGGATAAGCTCTGGCATATATGGTCCATTTAAATGGGCCCTTAATCCACACTTGTGCATGCTCCCAACTTTGTTTTCTAAGGTGGCAGGCCCGTAGCCAGGATTTTGATTCGGGGGGGGGGGGGGCTGTTTGATGGGGGGGGGGCTGAGTCTGAGTGAAAGAAGGTCTACCCTAGCAAACCTTTTGTATCATTACCCCAATACCCCCATGCATATGGGATATATTGAGCATGGTGATCAGATCATGATATGAATAAACATATGAAAAGGTTTGGAATATCAGTGCTAAGTTTGCAGGTGAACTATAAATCCCAGCAAATGCAACCCCCAAACGCCACCAGTGTTCACATTTGGACATATTGAGTGTCAGTGCTAAGTTTGGTCCAGATCTATCATTGAGTCCACAACTATTTATGGAGGCAGGTGAACTACAACTTCAAAACTCAAGGTCCATGCCCACTAAACCCAGTATTTTCTGTTGTTCATGGGAATTCTGTGTACCAAGACTGGTTCAATTCCATCATTGGTGGAGTTTAGAATGCTCTTTGATTGCAGGTGAACTATAAATCCCAGCAAATAAAACCCCCAAACGCCATCAGTGTTCAAATTTGGGCATATTGAGTATCAGCACCAAGTTTGGTCCAGATCCATCATTGTTTGAGTCCACAGTGATCTCTGGATGTAGGTGAACTACAACTCTAAAACCAAAGGACACTGCCCACCAAACCCTTCCAGTATTTTCTGTTGGTCATGGGAGAACTCTGTGTCAAGTTTGGTTCAATTCCATCGTTGATGGGGTTCAGAATGTTCTTTGATTATAGGTAAACTATAAATCCCAGCAATTACAACTCCCAAATGACAAAATCATTTTTTTTTTTAGTGAAGGACATACATTGGGTTGTTAGGTGTCCAGTGCTTTTTGAGTTCTGTTAATCCCACAAACGAACATTAAAATTTTTAATATAGATTTATTTCCTATATTTATACTCTGCCCTTCTCCCCCCCACAAGGGGACTCATGCTTACATATGCCAAAAACTACTTTCAAAACGACAGAAAATAGAATGTTTTCCTCATTTTAATTGGAACTATTTTATCTTCAGAAATGCTAAAACCATGCTTTATGTTCAGATTGTAACAATAAAAATACATCATGCATATCAGATATTTACATTACAATTCATAACAGTAGCAAAATAGAACATGTGCTGTGTGCATAGGAATTTGGTCATCGTTTTTTTAAAAAAAACTATAGTCCGGCCCTCCAACGGTCTGGGGGACAGTAATCCGGCCCCCCGTTTAAAAAGTTTGAGGACCCCTGTTCTACACTAACATGACAATGTTTTTGTCTTCTACAATCCACTAGGATATTCATCTTCTGCTAATGTGAAACTATACATGCTCAACTGTATAGATATTCCCCGGAGTGTGGTGGAGGCTCCTTCTTTGGAAGCTTTTAAACAGAGGCTGGATGGCCATCTGTCAGGGGTGATTGAATGCAATATTCCTGCTTCTTGGCAGGGGGTTGGACTGGATGGCCCATGAGGTCTCTACCAACACTTTGATTCTATGATTCTATGATTCTATTCCATTACAGCCAAAAGAAGGAAGTACAGTCATATGGATAAGGGAATTTTGGTGTGTGTATGGCATCAATAGAATCCTAGCCATTGTTAATTTCATGAAAGTGCTGTTGAATTGGCCTAAGCAATAGCCATATGTTATAATAAGTATAGTGGCATAGGCTTCTCCCTTGCTTTCATAGAATAAATAACTGATTTGTGATAATTTTTTCCCCTCCCACTTTTGGGTAATGTGCAAACCTGTTCCTAATTTCCATGCTTATTTTGGTTCACAATGTGGCAACACGAAGAGCTTATGTAAGGTCTGTGATCATTCCTGTGAACATACTTTCTGAGTGGGAGGGGGAAACCAAGCATGGAGGTTTGGAAATGGGAGAAAACGCTGGCAGTGGAGGGAAACTCTGTGAGAGGAGAGAGGAGAGAGAAGCGGAAGAGGGAGAAAGACCAGACACAGACTCTTAAGTTTTTGTCTCCCCCACACCCAGGCAGAAAGCCTTTGTTTGTGGATTACAATGTTCCTGTCTCAATCTCTGTAACTCCAGTGGATTATACTAAACCTTGTGGAGTATTATTAAGTTGGTGGATTTACAATAAACTCTTGAACTTCAAGTAACCTTGTGGATTTTCCTCAGTTTATCATTTACAGGTTCAAGTTTGCTCTTATCTTCATATGCAATTTAATTCTTGTGTATTTGTGTATGTTATCTCTCTGTATATATACATACACACATACACTATTTTTAAATCTGTCAATATTTAGCTCTGTTTATTTAAATCATGAACCATATGGTTCTCTTTAAAAGAGATTCTATGTTGCTGAGTGAATTTAAATGAAAACTGGCCCTGGTTCCATTTGAATGGAGACCTGTGGGCACCACTAGAATTCTGCTAGAAACTTCTGTTGGCAATTTGTCATAGTGATAGCCCTATTTCTATGTCCAAATAAGTGGCAGTGATGATGTGTCATCCAGCATTGGAGCCACACCATTTAGCCCCACTCTAATATCATCCCATGTGGCTCCCATGTCCATAAAAAGAGTATGGATGACTGATGAGGTGAAACTAATGAATTTACGGCCTCCACACATTCAGAGTGCTAAGACTCTTTGGTCCTTAAAAGCCTAGATTTGAATGTCTGTGTAAAGTTTGGCCCCCATATCTGTGGGGAGTATATTCCAGGACTCCAAGTGGATGTGTGAAACCACAGGTAATATTGAAGCATATAGAACGACTTCCAAAGTATACCATAGATTTATACTGGAGGACCTAGAAAATGCCTGTTTTTTTAAGATACTGGTATTTTATTAGATACAAGTAAATTAAACCACAGTTACTGGTCTGACAACTATGGGGATCATACTAAAATCAGCCATATTAGTGGAGCTTTACATCTCCCTTCCCTCGCACAACAAGCTATCTGGCTTTAGCACTGGCATAGCTGTCAGATGCAACTTGATTCTTTCCATATTCTGGACGTATTTTTATCCAGGAGGATGCCAACATTTAAGATCCCTTCCAGACAGGTTGCATATCCCAGGATCTGATCCCAGGTTTTCTGTTTATTCCAGGTTATCTGGCAGTGCAGACTCATATAATCCAGTTTAAAGCAGAAAACTTGGGATCAGATACTGAAATATATAGGGCCTGCCTGGAAGGGCCCTAAATTATATTTACACTGTATATAGTATACCTTTTCATGATTTAATAGTGTTGTAGATTTTGAAGGGGCTCTATAGGCTATCAGGCCTGACCACACATTCAATATAAGATTTCCAGCTAAAGCACCTCCCACAAGTGCCAACCCAGCCATCTGTGCTTTTAAAAAATGTAATTGTGTAAATCATTTGTATCCCAATCCTGGAAGAAATGCAGGATCTAAATGAAATCCATAGGTACTAGGGCTGGGTAACCACGGAAAAAATTGTTTCTAAACTCAATTCGTTTTTAGGGGGTTTTTGCGTTTCGTTTTTTAAAAGAATTCCAAAATTTTTCTTTAAAAAAGTTCGAAATATATGAAATTTCGTAAATTACGAAACAATTACGAATCGATTCGTTAATGGCGCAATATGCAAAAAAAGACCCTCCAAATGGGACAGGGGGAACTTCTGAAGCTTCCCTCTCCCTCTGTTGTTGACTGTTGGTGTGATAATTTATTTTTTATCACTGATAAAACAAACAACAACCCTAAAACTTGCACCAGACATAGGGAAATAATTACGAAATAATTACGAAACAAATACGAAACAATTACGAAATAAATTGAAAAAATTGTTTCGATTTTTAATTGCTCCTGCATGGCTCAATATCGGATCATAAGCTAATTTAAATACGAATTAATAATGAATTACGAAATTAACGAACGAAATCGCCCAGCCCTAATAGGTACACCAATTAAACATAGCCAATGGAGATGGTTGAGAATTCTGTTGGTTTTCTGTTCCTAAAGAACTTACCAAAATTCAGAAATTTCTTCAAAAATTAAGTGGGGAAAAATTGATTAAAAGACAAAAACCATGGGAATGAAAATAAAATTTGCAGGCAAGTTGTGCAATCTGTTTTGTAACAGATTTTATCAAGAACTTAAGGAGCCAGAACTGGGACTGAGGGGCTTCACGGGGATATGATGGGTGAAGAGGTGTCAAATTAGAAAACAACCATGAAAAGCTTTAGGAAAGTCTGACAGGGAACAAATGCTAAGAGCAATGAAATGCCTAATCTCAACATAAGGCAGCCAAAAGCAGTTTCCCTTGGCTTCTTGCCCTTCTAGGGAAATATTGCACATTTATTCAGCTTTCTCTTACAGAGCTGATACATGTTGGGTTTTTTTTTTTTTTTTTTTTTTTTTTGGTGCAGTGGGGATGGAGAGGGAAAAGAAAATTATTTGGGGCAAAGATTCTTAAAATTAATTAAATTATATTCTGGTTTTACTATTAATATGATTTGCAATGTGCTTTAATTTTGTTGGTTAGCAAGCCTACACAGCTCTGTGCTCCCCCTCTCTCATTCTTCTTTGTGATTTTGTGTGTACCTCACATTGAACAAATCAATCCACAGGTGAGAGAAGAAATTTGTTGAAGAAAAAAATCTTACAGTTTAAAGCCATTTGCATAAGTATCCATCATGCTTGTCATAACA
This sequence comes from Anolis sagrei, assembly GCF_037176765.1. Taxonomy (NCBI): domain Eukaryota; kingdom Metazoa; phylum Chordata; class Lepidosauria; order Squamata; family Anolidae; genus Anolis; species Anolis sagrei. The sequence goes on along the minus strand of NC_090022.1, from coordinate 89,886,762 downwards.
GCAGTGCAGCTAATGGTGAGTTTTTAGATCGAAAGGCAACGGGGGAGGGTGTGTCTGGATTGTAGTGTGGTGAAGAAGGGTGTGTGTAGGTATATTTATTTATCATATCAGGAGCAAACCAAGGGTACAGATGTAATGCATTTTTTAAAAAACATAAAGTTTAAAGACTTGGCATTATATTAAATGTCCTTTGACCTGTAGCTGGCCACTTGGAGTGCCTCTGGTGTTGCTTTAAGAAGCCCCTTCATTGTGCATATGGCAGGGCTTAGATTGCATTGTAATAGGTGGCCTGTGGTTTGCTCTTCTCCACACTCGCATGTTGTGGACTCCACTTTGTGGCATCATTTCTTAAGGTTGGCTCTGAATCTTGTGTGCATAGGTTACAGAAAAAAAAGCCTGGTATTCTCAGCATGAGGAACCCTTCTGTGCAAAGAATGATTTTTTAAAAAACAAACAAACAAACAAACAAACAAACAAACAAATGGCTTATCTGCCTTTTGATGGGATAGGTCTTCTTGACCTAGAATAAGATTTCAAGATACCCATTATTGTTAAACAGTTGTCAAGCTGACTTCAATTTATGGCAACCTCTTGAATGGTAGATCTCCAAGTCTCCCCCACCATAAACAGCTCTGCTCAGGTCTTGCACACTTAGGACTGTGGCTTCCTTGATTGAGTCCATCTGTATGGAATGCAGTCTTACTTTTTTCCTAATGCCTTTTATCTTATCAAGCATGATATGGGCAAAGTATTACAATCACTGTTTAATCATCTTGGCTTCCACTGTGAATTTAGGCTTGATTATCTCTACGATCCAATTATTTGCCATTCTAGCTGTCCATGGTACCCACAAAACTCAGCCAACATCACCTTTCAAATGAGTCAATTTTCTTCCTATCTTTACTGTCAAGCTTTCACAATGACACAGAGAGATTGGAAATAAGATAACATAGATAATCTAAACTTTGTATTCAACAAAATATCTTTACATTTGAGAATCTTGTCTAGTTCCTTCACAGCTACCCTTCCAAATCTGTGGCCAGATTTACACAGGCCAAACAACACAATCCCACAAAAGCCCACAAAAAGAAATACTTCAGTGTGCATTAGTGCTCTGTGGCTTGTGTAATTTCCACCCAGGCCTCAAACTGGCTCCAGGATTTCCTGTGTAATCATCTACACAGCAAAGCGACTCTCTTCAATACTGGTTGAAATGGAAAGACCTGAAGACTTGGATGTTCCAATGTGCCTTTGAACAATGGTTCAACTGCTGAGCAAGACTGCCTAACCCCCATCTTTTGGCAGGATCTCCAGCACGTTATTCCCAGCCCCTGCCCCAACAGTTTATGTTGCACTAGCCCTGCCCTGCTCATTGGAAGGGAAATTCACTCCTGAAAGAGTTATCATGGAACAAGGGTGTCTCATCCAAGATTTAGCACCGATCTTTGTTTCCACAACAAGTGAAATATTTCAAAATCCAATTGTCACAGGGACAGAAAATGAGGTGAAATCTTCTGAACAGTGGCACAAACAGCAAAACAAACACTACAGGGGTGTTAACTCTTCCCTATGCTATCCAAAGCCAATACATATATTTTTGGCTGGAGTTGCATTTAAAAATGTATCTGTTCTGACTTACACACACATTCAACTTAAGAACAACCCTACAGAACCTGTCATGTTTTTAACTTAGGGACTACCTATTTGTAACTTGGGGACTAGCCAGCCCTAAGAGCTTTTGGGACCCTGTAAGCTGATTTCACAAGTTAGGTAAGGGGAAACTTGAAAGTATGGGCTTTGTAGTGTCTTTTTAGGCAATGCAGAGCAATCAAAGGAAACAACAAACAGCCAGTCCTGAGAGCTTTTAGGGCCTTGTTAGCTGACATCACAAGTTAGGGAAGTATAGTCTTGAAAGTATGGGATTTGTAGTGTCTTCTTAGGCAACTCACAGCAAACAAAGAAAATAACAAGCAGCCCTGCCCTTTTTGCCTTGGAAGCTGATTTTACTACTTTAGGAAGGAGAGTTTGTGTTCAAAGAGTGGCTTGAATTGATGGGAGATCTAATTCTTTTGAGGCAATGTGCAACACAAACTAGAAAACACTGAGGCCAGAGACCAGCTATAGCATTTACTTTTAAAAATGTTGTTGTGAGTGCTTTAGTTCCTCCAGGTTGCTCCTTCCATCCACACACTACCTTTGCAGAGCCCCCCACCTGTCCCAAACCCCAACAGCAACAACACACAAGTGGCAAGGCAGGCTGCCCAGCCAGCCAGCCAGCCAGGCACGGCAGGCAACAGCCCTTCTCCCAGCCCTTCTTCTGTGCTTGCTTATTTGCCCACCATCCTCTTCTTCCAGCCTCCCTTCAACACAACCTCCCTGCCCTTTGTCTTTCTCTTTCCCTTCTCCCTTTCCTTCCTGGCTCCAAATGAGCCTCTGAGCCATGTGCTCGCCTTTATATACAGCAATGGCTGCCAGTGCCAAAAGCCCTCCCCTCCCCAAAACTTCTCCCCTGATTGGCTGGGAGGCAAGGAGCCTCCCAGCCTCCCAGCAGGCTAAAGGGCTGAAAATATGCCAAATCATTTCCAACGCAATTCCTGAGTCATAACAAAAATGGTGGAAAAAGCTTCGGAAGGGCAGAGGGACTTCCAGTTTTTTAAAAATGCTTTGAAATCGCTTCAAAAAGGTAATTTTAATGAAATTATTATGAGCAACGAGTTATCTGATGCGGCTCTATCCATGCCTAGTATATAGGTTTAGATTTGATATTATGCACATAATTTGCATTAGATGAAGTAGAGAGGACAATGGCCCATGATAAATTACATCACAGTAAAGAAGTTAAAGTACAACACATCTTTCTTGATGTATTGTCAAAGGCTTTCATGGCCGGAATCACTGGGTTGTTGTAAGCTTTTCAGGCTGTATTGTCATGTTCTAGAAGCATTCTCTCCTGATGTTTCACCTGCATCTGTGGCAGGCATCCTCCATCTTTCTTGGTTTTTTGCACCAGACTGAGGATGGAAAATGGTTTGATTTCTTTTTTTTTTTTCAATTAGGCCCTGATCTCAGATGGAATAAAAATCATGTGTCTCTCTTCCCACAACACGCTAAGATAATGCAGTTCAGGATGATGTAATTATCACTCTGATATCCACTCCTACTGTCATCTCTGTCTTGCAGGTTTCAACATGTCTAGCAAGAATAAAAAAGAACCTGTCACAGGAAATAAAAGCTAAACTTTTGGTAATAAAATATGATGTCTACCTAGTTATTTCTTTTGACTTAATATAGCGATCAAGCTTATGGTTGTGTAAATTTGCAAAAAGGAGCCATGGACTCAAACCCCATAGACACCATGGGACCACTGTACGCAGTAAAGGCTGGCCTCTTCTGATAACTAGGATTCCCTCTTCCTTGGCTCAAAATGCCTTCAGACAGTTACTCATGTCTCCTTCTATATCCTGAAATCACTTTGACATACCCTCCATCTGTTCCAATTGCCAGGAAAGTTCTGATTAATCCATAGTTGTTCAACTTTCTCAGCAACTTTTAGTTCATTTTCCCTCCTCTCACATCCTTCCTTTGTCTTCAGCTGAAAATTGAGTTCAAAGTGTAAAAGCAGTAGAGAAAGGAGAAAGGGAAGAATCGTACACTGAAAGAAAAATGCCATGGCCTCTTTTAACTTGTCAATTCTTACTTATTAATCATTTTCTCATGTTGTTGCTTGGCCATGGATGTCCTGGTTTTCATCTGGGATATCTTAAATGGTACATATTGATGGTTAACTTTTTCCTTAGCTATTTCTTTGGCTTATTTTTCTGAAGCTGAACAAGCAAGTTGCTCCCTACCAAGTCAAATAGATATACAGAATTTTCCCAATAAAGAGAAATATCTATTAGGATACTCAGAAGCATGCACTCTACCCAATGATTTAGGGCCTCATCATAAAGGTCAGGTGATGTGTCCTGCTTTGCCTGGCATCCAGGAGGAAAGAGGGAACCGCAGGACAAATCTGTCTCCCTACACAAAGCTTTCTCTCAGTGACACTTTCTGCATCCAATGGGGAAAGTGTTATCCTCATGGAGAGGTCCCATGCTGGCTCAATTAGATCCAGCACAACACAGTAAGCCTCCCCGTGTTGAGGTGAAAGTGTTCTTTCATCCCCATTATGGGTGGGGCCTCTGCTAAAAGTCATTCAACATCATGTGATGTCCAATGTGGGGCTCCATCCTCTAGACAGGGAGAAGGTGTCCTAGGATGCTGAATTCACCCCATCTAATGGGGTCATCAGTATGTCGCATGGACAAATATAGTTTGTTTTACATTTTTGATTCTATTGTACTTTATCTATGCTTTCCAGAGATGCTGGGAAGTTTCCTTTTGCTGCAGCTTCTTGGTTTGTTTTATATTTGTACTTTGTTTTATTTCACAACCTATTGAAAACATGGGTCGTGACAGCTTTGAAGAGCTGTCTTTATCTGGTGCAGAAAAGAGGAAAGGTGATGTGGGGAAGAAGTTGTTTTCTTGTTTTGTTAAAGAAACCATGTACTCAGATTGTATCAACAGGTTGCAGGGAAGTTAGGAATTGTGTTTAATTTATAAAATAGAGAATACATGGAAGTGTCATGGTCAGCTCTGATAATGATGATGAGGAGGAGTGATTGGAAGGGCCAGAGGAAGAGATGGAGGTCAGCAGCTCCCAACAGTCTCCCCAGCTTAGGTCAATCATTGCTGAGGATGAGCCTTCAGCAGTGACAGAAACTCCTCAGAAGTCTGAGCAAGATGAGGCAAATACAGCAGAGCCAGCTTGCAAAGAGATAAATGGACCGCTAGCTTTAGAATGCAGAAGGGAATGTGCAGAGTCTTGCAAGTCTGCAAGATAAGTTAGTGGAGAAACAACCTCTCAACAAGCAAGAGTTGAGATTTTTGGATTAAGATCCTCAGTCTGAAGCTTTGTTGTGGCAATCAACATCATTGTTCCCAGACTCTGCTATTCTTAGATGCTCAGTTTTTCAAACCTTGGCTATTGCTTATTCCAGACCTGATCCTGTAATTCTCCAGCTTGACTCTAGTAATTGAACTTAAGACTATGGCTGTGGACTATCATTATCTGTTTTTTTAGACTTTGGGCTTTGACTTTAGAACACCGACCTTGGCTTTGTTTGCATGAACTTCTGGCATTTGCTTTCTGGACTATGCCTCTGACAACACAGCTTAATCATGACAGGAAAGGGTGGATGGGTGGAAGCCTTGAAGTATGCACTGTAAGCCTTATCTTTAAAGTGGGGTTGAGGGTGAAAGAAAAAGTAAGGATCTCAATGTTCTTATTTAATGAAAATTAGCACCTCAGAAGAACCGTGAACACATCACAGGGGAGGTTCAAGGACAAGCAGGAGAGTACCTCAGCTTGAAATATGATGGCATCTCCTCTGTCTGTTCTATAAACTACTCAAGGATTATTTTTGGAAGGAGAATAGTACAGTATGACCCTCATATCCACAGGAGGATGCATTCCTGGATGTACTGTGGAAATGTGAAGCCACAGATGATAGTGAATGCTATTGAAATTAATGACTTCTGGTAAAAGCATACTTTAGAATTATATTGTAGTACCAAGAAAATGCCTACAGAGAACACTTCTCTAGCATTTCTAGGTCCTCTATCTTCATTATATGGTCAACTCCTGTCAGAAGCATTCTGGAGGACTCACAAAATGTCCAGAAAGACCATCTTCTAGCAGTTCTATATCCTCCAGTAAAACTCTATGGTCAACTTCTTGTGGAAAGCTAGAGCAGAAATATATTAGAAGAAATAGGATATGCTTATTTTGGGGGACATTGTTAAGTGAATTAGGTGGTACTGGTCCCGCTGAAATGGGGATCATACTGTAGCAGATTTCTAGACAACAAATCCAGCTTCTGCCTGATGCTGTCTGATCAGTTTTCTCTAACACTGTTGCTGCTTGACTGCAGTGAATCTCTCAAGATGCATCTGAAAATAACAAGACAATCTGGTATGCTTAGACCTGGCACTTAAATGAGAAATAAAGGCATGAAGGACTCCCTTAAGTCATTCAAGCCAATGTCAGAGGCTATTTTTCAATTCAACCTGATGCTAAAGGTTAAGGAGTAGTGTCACTGCAAGGGGAAAAACTTCAGAGTTTAGGTTCTTCCTCCTGTTGTATTTGGCTTTTCACAAACCAGCAGTTCCTTCCAGCTTATATTGCAAGTATGTTTCAGTACAGATACCTATATTTCATTTCAATGCAGTTTACCTGTTTTATTCTGCTACATTTTCAATCATTCAGTCCACACAATGTTTGCATATTCAAAATTAATTTTGCAGGGAGAAAGAAGGCAGAAAATCAGATGGAATTCATGATGTGAACAATTTTCTTTATTTCCTGAATTTGATTTACAACCAAGCCCTCTAAGGTATGTTTACACAGATCAGTCATTCTGAATAGATGTCAAGTCTGTGGCAAACAAAAACATGTGACAGAAGCAGTAAACTATCTGAATCTAATGATGACTGAATGATATTGGAATAAAGGAGAGATATTTCTGTCTCAAAGACCCATGGAAACATAGTGAAAGAAACAGGGAAATGTATGGGAATCATCAAACATTCTGTGGATGTTTCAGTGCTGTAGCTGAAGGTGGCTGCTACTGAAGTGGAATGAAGTTGATGACATTTCTAGCCTTTTGGTTGGACAAGATTTATAAAGAAAGTTCAGTCAGAACCATCCATAAATAGATATTAAGCTAGCAAATCCTTACAAGCCAAGTGTGGTATATTTTTATTGCTCTTTTCCACTCAGAGATAGAGAGTTGAGAGTGAGAGACAAGGACCTTCTTAATGCCACAGATTAGGATTCCAAATTTGTAAAATTTGGATAAAGGCTTCATTGGCTTGCAGTACACATCTAGCCTCTACACTGCATAAATCTTGAGCAACATCTCGTATCAACGATGTTGTTAAGAATACTTAACTGTGTATTATCTCCCAACCCAATTCCACAAGCCTACTTTAAGAGCTAGCAGTTGCATCAAGTAACTGAAGTCCATTCTGCTAGTGCTTGGGATCCAGCATGATGATTTCAGCCCCCTCCAACTGGGGATGTACAGTGGGACAAGGAGTTACAACTGAGAACTTGGTTCTGATTGTCACACTGAAGACAATTGGTTGGAAGAGGCTGAAAATATAATCCAACAACTTCCCAATCACAAGCTCAACAGACCTCTATCATTACCTCTGAGGACCTCACTACCTCTGAGGGTGCTTGCCATAGATGCAGGCGAAATGGCAGGAGAGAATGCCTCTAGAACATGGCCATATAGCCCAAAAAAACCTACAACAACCCAGATCTCTATCACTCAGTAAAGTAGATTGAGGGGGCATTTGTGATGTAGCTATACTTCCACAATTATAAACATGAACAGCAGTGATGAATGCTTACATTTAGTTTATACATTCATAAATGCTTACTGAGATGCCGACCACCAGTAGCAGCATTAGATTCAAAGCCATTCATAGAAATGTCTGCATGTGTGTCTGTATCCAAAGAAATACATTTGGACCCATTTGTACTTTTGCCATTTTATGTTTTTGACTGAAAATACTAAAAACTCTCAATTTTTAATCTAATTAATTGTCTTGCCACTCTAGGCTAGATCTTTAGTCTGGACTACTATACTAAAATAAGAATTCTATGAAACCAGTTGCCATTGAAGCCAACTTCCTTTTCCGTTTATCTGCAACATATATTTTGCACAAATAAGGATAAATAATATTGTTCAGGGATAGTTGTCGCTTCTGGTCAGTTCTGGAGTGAGAGTGACTATTACAGGCTTCACAACGAAGACCCATTTAGTGAGCAAAACCCTTCAGGCAGCGCAGAGCATTATGTCCTCCATCTCTGAAGCCAAGATTTACTTATTTATTTATCGTGTCATCAGCAACCATACCACTGTATTACATTTCTAACAGAACAAAACAAACAAACAAATAAAAACACAAATTTTGCAAACTTGGTAGTTGATTAAATGTCCTTTGACCAGTATTTGGCCACTTGGAGTACCTCTGGTGTTGTGGCAGGGCTCAGGTTGCATTGCAGCAGGTGATCTGTGATTTGAAGCCAAGAAAGAACGTTGGTTAAAGCTGATAAACAGAAGTTGACATGGGCAGGAGCAGCCAGAAGGCATGGAGGCTGCTAAGACGGTTGAGCAATGACCCCTCACAAACGAATACCCATGCCAACAAAAAGGCAGATCAGATAGCACATCAATTCTCGAAGAATAGGAAACCCAACCTTGCCACCAAAGTAGGAAAGAAACAAATTGTCAGACAACCAGATGATGAGAACAACAACCTTCATGAACCTTTTACATCTACTGAATTGGAAATGGCTCTCAATAAATGTAAAAATGGCAAAGCGGCTGGCCTGGATGATCCATGGATGGAACCAATTAGGAACTTTGGTCCAAAATCAAAGTGCTGGCTGCTGGAGCTGAACAACTGCACTGCATCTTGTCAGATCCCCAAAATCTGGAGGAAAGCAAGAGTCATAGCCATCTTTAAGCCAGGCAAAGACCATAATGATCCAGAAAGCTATATACCAATTTTTTTGTTGTGCCATCTTTACAAAGTTCTGGAGAGACTTATTTTGCATAGAATTATGGAAAAAATAGACCCATGTCTGATTCCACAGCAAGCTGGCTTCAGGAAAGGCAAAAGCAGCACATCACAAGTGCTGAACCTGACTCAGCACATATAAGATGGCTTTGAAAGGCAGCAGATCACAGGAGCTGTCTTCATAGACCTGTCAGTGGCTTATGATACTGTAAACCATTGCCTCCTCCTGAGAAAAATGTATAATACCACAAAGGATTACCACCTTAACCGCCTTATAGGAAATCTGCTACAAAACAGGAGTTTTTTTTGTTGAGTTCCAGGGCCAAAGAAGGAGATGGCAAAAACAGAAGAACAGCTTGTTTCAGGGGAGCATGCTTGCTCCATCAATGTTCAACATTTACATGAATGACCAGCCACTGCCAGAAGGGACAGAGAGTTTCATCGATGCTGATGATCATGCCATCACTATTCAAGCAGGGAGTTTTGAGATGGTTGTGCAGAAACTCTCTGAAGCTCTATGTGCTCTTACTGCCTATTACAGGGAAAACCAGCTGATTCCTAATCCATCTAAAACACAGACATGTGCTTTTCATCTTAAGAACAGACAAGCATCTCAAGCTCTGAGGATTACCTGGGAAGGAATCCCACTGGAGCATTGCAGCACATCCAAATACCTGGGAGTCACTCTGGACCATGCTCTGACCTATAAGAAGTACTGCCTGAATATCAAGCAAAAAGTGGGCGCTAGAAACAATATCATACAAAAGCTGACTGGCACAACCTGGGGATCACAACCAGATACAGTGAAGACATCTGCCCTTGTGCTATGCTGTTCTGCTGCTGAGTATGCATGCTCGGTGTGGAACACATCTCACCACACTAAAAAGTGGGTGTGGCTCTTAATGAGATATGCCACATTATCATGGGGTGTCTGTGCACTACAACACTGGAGAAATTACACTGTTTAGCCGGTATTGGACCACCTGACATCTGCCAGGAAGTAGCAACCAATAGTGAAAGGACCAAGTCAGTGACATCTCTGGCCCATCCCCTGTTTGGATATCAGCCAGCATGCCAATGACTTAAATCATGGAATAGTTTTCTAAGATCTACAGAGACACTCGCTGAAATACCTCAGCAAGCGAGAGTCCAAAAGTGGCAGGCTTAAAACCCAGTATCTCAATCAATGGCTGATACCAAATGAGAGTATCCCTCCTGGGCACACAGAAAACTGGATGACTTGGAAGGCGCTGAACAGACTGCGCTCTGGCACCATGAGATGCAAAGCCAACCTTAAGAAATGAGGCTACAAAGTGGAATCCACAACATGCAAGTGTGGAGAAGAGCAAACCACAGACCACCTACTACAATGCAGTCTGAGCCCTGCCACATGCGCAATGGAGGACCTCCATATAGCAACACCAGAGGCACTCCAAGTGTCCAGCTACTGGTCAAAGAACATTTAATAGAATGCCAAGTTTGCAAACTTTGTGTGTGTGTGTGTTTTTTTCCCCATAAATTACAACTGTTTGGCTGGCTCTTGACATAATAAATAAAGGGACAGTTGTACCATGAGGCAAAGTGAAGCACCTTGGGCAGCAGATTTCAAGTGATATAAAACAGCAGCAAATTGTTAGGGTCAGAATTCGGTGAGGAATTTATTTATTTTCATAAATAACTTTATTTATTTATTTATTTACAGTTTTTATATTCCACCCTTCTCACCCCGCAGAGGACTCAGGGCGGATTACAGTATACACATATATGGCAAACATTCAATGCCAGTTTGACAGACAATGAATACAGACAATACACAGAGGCTATTTAACTTTTTTCTGGCTGCCAGGGTAGCTGCTGCTTTCATCGTCCATCAGCGACACCGATGAAGTTCTTCCGCATTCCACATCCCGGAGTTTTCTTTATGGCCTCATAAATTAGTTAATTTAGCCTTCCACACAAGGTGGTATCTTATTTTCCTACTTGACAGATGCAACTGTCCTTCGGGTTGCAAAGGTCGACAACAGGCTACACAATGGCTGGACACTAGGCTTGGGTGGTTTCGTTCATTAATTTCATAATTCGTTATTAATTCGTATTTGAATTAGCTTACGATCCAATATTGAGCCATGCAGGAATAGTTTGAGGAGTAATTAAGATTCGAAACAATTTTTTCAATTTATTTCGTAATTATTTCGTAATTATTTCGTAATTATTTCGTAATTATTTTCGCATGTCTGGTGCAAGTTTTATAGTTGTTGTTTGTTTTATCACCCCAACAGTCAACAACAGAGGGAGAAGGAAGCTTCAGAAGTTCCTCCTGTCCCATTTGGAGGTTTTTTTAGCATATTGCGCAATCTCGTCCGCCATTAACGAATCAATTCGTAATTTTACAAAACTTCGTAAATTTTGAAAAATTTTAAAGGAAAATTTCGGAATTATTAAAAAAAACGAAACGCAAGGGCCCCCTAAAAACAAAAACGAGTTTAGAACCAAATGTTTCCGTGGTTACCCAAGCGTACTGGACACTCACTCCAACCGGGGCTGGCTTCGAACTCATGACCTTTTGGTCAGAGTGATCTTAATGCAGCTGACACTCAGCCAGCTGCGCCACAATCCCTTTATTTCAAAAGTGTACACAATACAACATCACTATTGATATATAAAGCCACCAATCAGCAGTAGGAGTTCTACACCTAATAATAGTAAACCATGTGCAACCTATTTGAAAGGAAACTTCCCGACCTTACACCGGGGTAAGGTCTTACAATACTTTGTCCTATCAAAGCTCTTAACAAACAATGTACGTGTATGTGTGTGTGAAAAATTGACATAGTATACAAAGATGACCTAATTATATAACATTTATCATAGCCTTGCTCTTCTTTCTGTCAATGAATTTTAGTCTCTAAACACCATTATGGACCAATCTTTAAATATTGTACCTATATATTCTTCAAAAGGCTTCCAGTCATTTTGAAAACATTGTATTGATTTATATTTAAGTAGGCAAGTCAATTTATCAAATTCTGCAAAATTTAGCAACTTGGTCAACCATTTACTTACCAATGAAAATAATACTTTCTCTCTGACTGGCAAAACCTATTCAGGCAGCTGTCATAGCATTTTGGAAAAAAACCCACATTTTTCTTATGGATGATATTATTCACCAGCCCCAACAAAAATATCTCTAGTAAAAACAATATATTCTGTTTTGAAATTCTTTGTATTGTCTCCTTAAGTGCTACCCAATATGCTGTCCCACAGGCCCACCACATGTTAAAAATGTCCCTTCTTTTGTCTTACATTTTCAGCATTTATTTTCCAGTCTTTTGTTTTATTCATCTTAGCGAGTTTTGCTGGAGTGATATACTACCTGTGCAACATTTTATGAAAGTTTTATATCAGTTTGTTTGCCTTTGTACATTTAAGGCTTTTGCTCCACATTTCTTGCCATACATTGAAATTTATTTCATGACACGGCTCTTTTGCCCAATGTACCATACAGGCTTCTACTTGTTCTTCACTTGCCCCACATTTCAATAAAAATTGATACATTCTCCTGATATGTTTATTTCTTTCTGGCCACAGGATTTTTTTTTCCAATTCAGTCATTTCTTTTTCAAAGCCATGGTGAAAATCTTGTTTAAATGTATGTTTAATTTGCTTTAATGAGTGAGACATCCAATATCTAACCCATCTTCCTACAATTCTCTGGTTTTCAGCATAGGTTATGAACTTCAGTATCATCTTGTATCTTATTCACTCTTCTTTGTCTTTTTTTCTTTATCAACCAGAAAGCATCATGGGCGAAATCCAGAGTGGAGTCTTATGTCCAAATTTCAAAGTATGCTTTAACCAAAACTGCTTTTCTCATAATGTTATTTGTAAAGATGATATACAAATGAACATTGGACATAGGAACACAACAATAGTTTTTGATATTGCTGCTATCAATGATATCTTTAAGCATGATGAACACATTGCCATCTTATTATTATATTCTTTTTTTCCTATTATGAATGTTGCTTTTCAAAGGAAATGCCCTTTAATTTTTTGTTCTATAAAAGTGTCCTATAACAATTTCTGCTAAAATATGTAAGAATTTCATTTATTGTAACCTATGGCCTAAAAGGTCAAACATATTTGGGAGTTCCTTTGGATGATGATAACATGATCAGATTTTCAGAAATACTTGATTTTCTGCATGTAGCACAAGAAATCTCAGAATCTATGTAAACAATATAGGTAGAAGCAAGGAAAGAATCCTTATCTCCAGACACTTGTAGACACTTTTGTCAATAAAGGATGATTCATTCTAAGTGTTTGTCCTACACAGAGACCAGGAAGGGCAGAATGGTTGAATATATCAAGATTTATAAGAAGATAATGGAGAAAGAACTTTTCAAGAGACATTTAATACACACTAAGCACTATAGTTTTTCTCCACTTATTAAAGAAGGGAAATAAGATGTGGCTATTATGCAATGAGATGCAGTTGGTGTTGTCACTGAACAAGTACTATGAGAAAGTGTATAACTATTAAGATTGTGAGTTGAAAATAAGAGATGCCTGACAAGCAACACCTGAGAAATTCCTTCTTCAATCTACATCAACATGAAATGTTCAGCCTTCTTGCGCTTCCAATTTTCAGTTTAGTGTCTATAGGTCAACTCTTCTGACAATATCCTTTATCACACTGGTGCCCTCGGTGGTGCAATGGGTCAAACCCCTGTGCTGGCAGGACTGAAGACCAACAGGTCGAAGGTTCAAATCCAGGGAGAGCACGGATGAGCTTCCTCTATCAGCTCCAGCTCTCCATGTGGGGACATGAGAGAAGCCTCCCACAAGGATGGAAAAAAAAACATCTGAGCATCCCCTAGGCCCCCGGTGGCACAGTGGGTTAAACCCCTGTGCCGACAGGACTGAAGACCGACAGGTCGCAGGTTCGAATTCGGGGAGAGCGCGGATGAGCTCCCTTTATAAGCTCCAGCTTGTCATGCGGGGACATAAGAGAAGCCTCCCACAAGGATGATAAAAACATCAAAACATCTGGGCGTTCCCTGGGCAACGCCCTTGCAGACGGCCAATTCTCTCACGCCACTGGTCAGGCTATGACAGCAGCTAGGCCTCGGAGAATAGCTTTCTCATCCTGCAGCAAGTTGACAAAACAAAATCAGCTCTTGCCTGTCCATACCCATTGTCCCTGCACATCAAATGGCCATTGTGGGTGCATCCACAACCATAACAGTAAGTAAAGAACACAGGGAGTGAGCACAACTGGTAGAGATAATTCTGCTCTTTGCTTTGACCATAAAAATACAGATGTAAGTTGCACTTAAATCTTTGTTTGTCATCAACAGAATGTTCACCAGTGATTGCTCCCAAAGGTTGGAATGACTGAGATAATCATTCCAACCTTTGTCGCGTTGCCAGGAAAAACCACTCTTCACAATTGTCAAAACCTTCAGATGATCTAAGTGATCTAAAGCCATTATATTAGTAGCCCCAAAATCTAATGTAGAAGTTTAAAATTACAAACCTGTAAAAAATTGAGTATTGACTATCACATGAGCCAACCTTCTGTTCTGAGGCAGTGTCTTTTAATATCTTGCCATGTTACATACTTGTGTCAATGTAATGTGTCTGCTCTGAATGGGAATGTTCAGTTATTTGCTTTAGAGTTATTGAAGACACACATGCACACACATTTCAGTGTGTGCATGTGTGCCTTCAATAATGTGTGAAAGCTTTAGTAATATACAAGAATTAAAATAGTGCATCGTATCAAAGCTTTTATCTTTTTGAAACGCTTTTTTAATTTATGGCACTCAACACACCTCCCACCTTCCCGCATCATATGGTGGGGATGGGACAGAGGGTGGCAATTTATGGCAATACATGTTGCCCTGCTGCGCTTTCCCCCATCATAGTGCAGGTAGGTCCATTGGAGCTACCCAAAACACATTTTCTTCTTGTGGTGGTGGAGGAAGCACCAAAAGGCTTTGGTAGGAATATGGGCAGGGCCTGCCCTGCATCATCTGAAGGCACCTGGCAGGCCCCATGCAAGCCATAACAAAACAGGGCTATTTAGCCCAGTGTGAAGAGGTCCTAAGTGAAAGTGAATCGAAGTGATCTCATGTCCAAAATGGTGCACAAATCCCTAATATTGTGCTCTTGTATGTGCAATATTCTATTTTGGCCAGGTTGGATTTGGCTTCTAACCACCCAGACCAGGTCTGCTGGATGGTTTTTGTGCTGCAGCAATAGTGTTGATATAAAATGCTCTCTTTGCTTCTTTTATGCCTCACCATAGATCTTCAGATAGATATTTTGCTTGTTTTTGGTTGGAATCCCTCTGAGTTGTCTGCCACTGTTGTTCTAGTCCCTGTTTCACACATTTCATTATTGCCAGCTCCTTAGTAAACCAAGGGGCTGGTTTAGTTCATGAAAAGGTATGCTTCAGAGTAATCATGTCTACTATCCTGGTGATTTCCCCATTCCAGACATCAACCAGGGTTTTAACAAGATCACCTTCCCCAGTAGTGGGAAATTCCTCAAAAGCCATCAGGAATCCAGCTGACTCTATTAGTCTTGTGGGACAAACCCTCCTAATGGGTCTCCCACTGCTGCAGAGGTTCTGAGTCTCAGCAAATCTAAATCCTTAGTGGGTCTTACTTTGACTTTGTAAGCATAAGGATCCAATCTCAACTCTTTTAACAACAAAACATTTGGAAACTGATAAACATTGGAAATTATCTATATAGATAGCTTTCCATTCCTGGATATACAGTGTAGTCTATTGCACTCATGGAAAGTGGAATTAACAAGTCAAAATATCAAAAGGACAACCAGAAAGAGGCACATTTGCTTCAGTGTTAAATCCATATATGATATAGCATCATTCAAAGTCTCAGATAATGAAATAAAAATCTGGACCAATCACTTTTAGTTATTTAAGCACTGATAACACATAAGATATTTAAGATTTTTATGCATTATGACATTATTCCTGTTATTGAGTTAGATCTTATATTGTTCAATTTTCATTTTTAAATTGCACTTGTTCTTGGTTCATATTATCAAACAGTGATTATAATTTTGTTTAAAAAATTAACAATGAATATTAACATATGAACCTCAAGGTGTAAGTTCAATGAAGTGTTGTACAAGTACTATGGGCTGGCAAAAAGACAAAATTTGGGTCATAGACAAATCAAACCTGAACTCTCCTTAGAAGCCAGGATGACCAAACTGAGACTTTTGTACTTTGGAAAAATCATGAGAAGTCATGATTTACTTGAATAGACAGTTATGCTTGGCAAGGTAGAAGGCAGTAAGAAAAGAGGATGACAGCATTTGAAATGGATACACTCGGTCAAGACAGCTATGGCCCCAAGCCTGTTGACAACAAGCTAGCTTGGGGCTTTCTTATTCATAGAATCACCATAACTGACTTGATGGTCAACCATAGCAGCTTCCAAAGAGCACTCTTTGGACCCTCTAAAATTAACTGTATGCTCAACCACAATGTCAAAAGAATATTGCTTGAATTGTGTCCCTCAACGCACTCAAAAAAGCTTGTTAATGAAGCATATGATCCCAATCCAGCTTTAGTTATGTGTATGATGCCATGTATTGATTCTAAATTGGGATGGGCCACCCACTAGAATAAAAGAAAATATATGTTGCTCTTCAATAGAGCTCAAATGTGCATTGTTATGTGGATGCAAATGAGCAGTAAGATGCATGCTCATATTTCTATAAGTATGTAGATATGGGTTTTTCTGGCCATGTTTAATGCCAATATATATATCATTGTTTTAAAGAAATACAGAAGTGTATGTTTTCAAAATTATGGAAGATATAGGAAGATTAAATGTTTGTTCTTGTATGTTTAAAAGTAGGATAATTAAATTGTGAGAAGAAATGTAAATAAGATCCATTGTAGTTTCAAGCAAAGACTATACCAGCAAAAGCCCTGGACACATTCCAAGCTGGAATGTGTCCATAGGAGGGTGACTAAAATGATCAAGGGTCTGGAGAACAAGCCCTATGAGGAGCGGCTTAAGGAGCTGGGCATATTTAGCCTGAAGAAGAGAAGGCTGAGAGGAGATATGATAGCCATGTATAAAAATGTGAGAGGAAGTCACAGGGAGGAGGGAGCAAGCTTGTTTTCTGCTTCCCTGCAGACTAGGACGCGGAACAATGGCTTCAAACTACAAGAGAGGAGATTCCATCTGAATATGAGGAAGAACTTCCTGACTGTGAGAGCCGTTCAGCAGTGGAACTCTATGCCCTGGAGTGTGGTGGAGGCTCCTTCTTTGGAAGCTTTTAAACAGAGGTTGGATAGCCATCTGTCAGGGGTGCTTCGAATGCAATATTCCTGCTTCTTGGCAGGGGGTTGGACTGGATGGCCCATGAGGTCTCTTCCAATTCTATGATTCTATGATTCTAAATAAATAAATCCACAGTTTGGAGGGCAAATTTATCTGTAAATAAATTTCCTGATTTTGATGCAATGATGGTCAACTTGGCTTACAAAAGGTTATAGCAATACAAACAGCACGACAAAGTCACACTATAGAGTATGCCTCATTCCTTTGGCAGATGGATAGGGACAGAAATTTTCTTTTCAGCTCTGGAGTTAAAGAGCAACTTCATAACATAGCTTCCTAAGTGGCATGATATCCCTACTCCGCTGACCAATATAAGGAACATGGTTTATTTGAAAAATGCACAAGACACAGCATTAGAGGGTTAAATGTGAATGACAACACAGAAAATCACTTCTGAAAGTTACAGCATTCTATGTAAGTTAGACAAATTGATGTTACTGCACACAAAACTCCTGCCCAGGTTAATTTATTTGAACTAATTGAATGTGCCATGTAATCACTGAGACAGCATTAAATATGTTATGCAATCAATTATTATTATTCTTATTATTCTTATTAAAATCAATTACTGTTTGTTTCACCTTCATTTGGGAGTACTAGGTAGACTTTGCCCCCCTCCCTGATCTTATACTAATAAAATGTCTTTATTTGTGATGTCTTATTTCCTGTTATTTTTTTAAAATCCATTTTTATTTTATCATTTACAGTGGAATTTGTCTAAAAAATAATTTGGTCTAACAACACAAAGGTGCAGAAACTCTGTGGCTTTCAATGGAATGTTTTCTCAATCTAGCAATATGATGATGTATAAATGGTCTCCAGAAAGTACATAAGACAAATCAACGACTCATATATTACTAATGAGAATTTTATTTCAAAATGTGTAAGCTGGAGCCTTCACCAGTTGCTCAAAGGAACCATTGATAATTTACCCTGCCTCTCCACCCAGAAAAGCATTATATATTAGATTAATGGAACCCCCACGTGTACATCCGTCTATATGGCTGCTCAACTTCATAAATACTTTGAGGACTTTGAGTGATTTCAGCTTTCTGCAATCTTCTGATTGAATGAAAAATGGTACAGCAAGGATCTGGGCTCCCATTGACTGGGGATTTCCTCTGATGTCATCTGTTGGTTTGAAGGTGGACTTCATCTGATTCCACCCCCAAAAAGGATGCAACATCCAGGAATGTGGCTGGCAAAAATACAAATGAGTCCCTGATTGGTTTAACAATTCAGGTGGAGTGTATACAAACGAGTGTGCACAAAGATCTGGTAAAACATTATGAGAAATTATGAGATACAAACAGAACAATAGGTGAAGTTATACATTGACCTTTATCAGCGCACCTCAGTGGGAAGCCCAATAATCCCCCAGCAACAACAAGAAACATATCAATGAGAAGAAGTCTTTTGTTAATGGGCTTAGTATGATCTTCTACTGTGATAGGCTTATGTAGTTTCAGTGTTTACTTTTATTTTAGTGTTTGTATGTTTTGTAGGTTTTAAATTATATATTCTAATTTTTTTAGCTATTTGGGGGTCTCTTTTTACCAAGATAAAGAGAGACATAAATTATCATTAAACTTCAAGATGTTGTAGGAAGACATTTTGTTATGAATAACCAAGCCAATT
Source organism: Anolis sagrei (assembly GCF_037176765.1). Taxonomy (NCBI): domain Eukaryota; kingdom Metazoa; phylum Chordata; class Lepidosauria; order Squamata; family Anolidae; genus Anolis; species Anolis sagrei. The sequence goes on along the minus strand of NC_090022.1, from coordinate 89,868,094 downwards.
GTTTTTGAGAAAGCACTTTACTTGTTTGTTTTTTGAAAGCAGAACAATTTTGAGAGACAGACCCTCCCTGTGACATTGATATTTACTGTGGGCCACCATTTTAATGGCACTTACCCATAGGGAGTAACTTTTCAGGATGGAATAAATAGCCCTGAAGTCCAGGGAACTATTAGGAACATATGAGTTTGACAAAAAGTTTATGCTAGAAAAGAGACATTGAGTGCCTTTGGGTACTGGTACTCTTGGAATATGTCAGAGAGAAATAAAACAACAGAACTAAATGTAGTTTAACAATTGTCCAGATAAACATAAATTGCTCCCTGTTGCTTTGTAAAAAATGTTTGTAGGGATAAAAGTGTTGAAGTGTTAATAAAGGGATGTTTACAAAGTGCCAATAACAAACTATTTCAAAAAAAAGAACATATTCTCATATAAACTTTATCAAACCTATTATATAAAACATATTCCACAATGAGTCTTTAGCCCCATACTATGTAAAATAGAAACCTTGGAAAGTTAAAAAAGTTATATATAAGGTTCCAATTTACTCCCATTTGGTTACAAGAGACAGGAATTAATTTTGTTAAAGCCTTGTACTGCAAAATGGAATGAATGATAAATAACAAAATTCTCAATTAGTAACTTATCTATAACTTCTGACTCACATCCCAGTTTGGCTGGACTCCTTCAACCATTTTCTTTAAGCAACACTCAAACGCCTGGTTTACAATACAGATTATACACTCACAGAAACTCAACCAGAATCAGAATAATGCAGATGATGGGTTAGAGCAGATCTGCACAACCTGCATCCCTCTGAGTGTTTTGCACTTCAACTTCCAGAATTCCTGGCTATTGGAACAGCTGGCTAGGGCTTCTGGGAGTTGTAGGCCCAAACACTTGGAGAGCCACAGGTTGTATAGGCCAGGGTTAGAGCAATGTCAATAAAAGTGACCCTTATCCTCGATAACCGACACTATTGAAATACCCAAAGAAGCAGACTAAGGCCCCTTCCACACAGCTGTATAAAATCCACATTGAACTGGATTATATGGCAGTGTGGACTCAGATAATTCAGTTCAAAGCAGATATTGTAGACTATCTGCCTTGATATTCTAGTTTATATGGCTATGTGGAAGGGCCCTTAGTTTGTCGATGATATCAAATATCTATTTGCCTGGACCAGCTGTTTTAGATTCTCTAATCCAGGGGCTGGCAGCTGTGAAACAGAAAAGTGGGAGTACTTTGGTCCCTTGCAGGATTTTTTTAAAAAAATCACTCAACACATTCCTCCCTGAATTTTATTTATTTATTATCTTTATTTTTATTGAATATTTTGTTAGCTTGTATACAGGTGGTAAAAGTACATTGCATGTTTACAGCATTCATGTCTTAGCACAAGCAGTCCAGCAAATAAAAATGGGAACATCAACAAACAAAGGAAGATAAAAGAAAATATTGATAGTAAACATTGGACTAGGGAGATAGATATTTTCCCCCAAAAAATATTCAAAAGTGATTTTAATAATTAAAATGCACTTTGGGAGTACTTTTCCTTTTTTAAGACCCAGCAGTTTTTTTTCTTCAGCTGAGTCTCATAGTACATACTGTCCTTTTCATTATTGTTATTGGAACCTGTTCTTCTCCCAGATCATTTTCCCCATGATCCCTCTTCATTCTCTTCTTTCCTCCTTTCCTTCTTCTATGTGAATACATCACAACGGAGATCTGTCCCCACACCATAGCTCACAGGCAATCACATTTAGTTCTGTAAAACCACCATTGATGGTTATTAAAGATATTTAAATGAGTCAAACAAGATGTTTTCAGAGAGAAAGAAATAGAGAGAAGCAAATCTGGTTGGAAATATTCAGGAAACGAGTACCATTAATTTTTATTCAGTCATGGGTATATTGCTATGTGGCTCGCATACCTGTTAAGGTTCACTGATTTTTGAATGACAGAATTCAAACAAATCTAAAATTTTGGTAGGAACAGAGCGGGATATAATTGTTTGTGACTCAAAATCTGGTCAGCAAGATGGAAAACATATACATGAACTCTAGTCTATTTTTGTTGTTTATTTGTTCAGTCTCTTCTGACTCTTCGTGACCTCACAGACCAGTCCACGCCAGAGCTCTCTCTTGGCCATGGCCACACCCAGCTCCTTCAAGGTCAAGCCAGTCCCTTCAAGGATAACATCCATTCATCTAGCCCTTGGTCAGCCTTTCTTCCTTTTTCCCAAGATCATTATCTTCTTCAAGCTTTCCTGTCTTCTCATTATGTGGACAAAGTACTTCATCTTTGCCTCTAATATCTTCCCTCCAGCAAGCAGTCAAGCTTTATTTCCCGGAATATAGACTGGTTTGACCTTCGTGCAGTCCAGGACACTCTCAGAATTTTCCTCCAATACCAAAGTTCAAACGTGTCTATCTTCCTTCACTCAGCCTTCCTTATGGTCCAGCTCTCGATTCCATAGGTTACTACAGAGAATACCTAGTCATACACTGCCTCCACATCTTCTCCCTCTAGTTATCAGTCGGTCTGGTTGCCATAATCTTGGTTTTTTTATGTTAAACTACAACCCAGCTTTTGCACTTTCTTCTTTCACCTTGGTTAGGATCCCTTGAAATCTGGAACTTCTAAATATAAGCAATGCAGCAATTTCATCAACACAGGAAAAGTAGGTAGTGTCTATTCTCACACACCAAATCTGTGCCTCTGGTATGCATACATGTGACTAGTCTGTAACTTAGAAATGTTGATTATCTGGGTAATATTCCAAAATCCTGTATCCAGCTAAGAAATTTTGTGAGCTGTGATTTTTTAAAAAAGTACCTTTTGCAACACTTGGACTAATTTAACTAAATCATGTACTGTGTGCTTCACTGAGTTAGCTGTGCTGTTCTTGATTCTAGGGAATAATCATGCATAACCAGAAACATGGAATCAGAATCATAGAATTGGAAGATACCACAAGGGCCATCCAGTCCAGCCCCCTGTCATGCAAAAAAAGCACACCCGACAGATGGTCATCAGGTCTCTGCATAAAAAACCTTCAGAGAAGGAGGCTCCACCACACTACAAGGCAACACATTACACTGTTGAACAACTCTAACCATCAAGAAGTTGGGTTTTTTATGTTTAGGTGAAACATATTTTCCTGTAGTTTGAAACTGTTACTTAATATCGTATTCTCGGTAGCAGCAGAAAACAAACTGGGTCCATGGACGAACCCAGAGGGTGCTCACCAATGCTTCCTCTTCATCCTCGAAAGAAGTGACAAGCGGAGTGTCGCAGGGTTCTGTCGTAGGCCCGGTCCTGTTCAACATCTTTATTAATGACTTAGATGAAGGGTTAGAAGGCAGGATCATCAAGTTTGCAGACAACACCAAATTGGGAGGGATAGCCAATACTCCAGAAGACAGGAGCAGAATTCAAAATGATCTTGACAGATTAGAGAGATGGGCCAAAACTAACAAAATGAGGTTCAACAGTGACAAATGCAAGATACTCCACTTAGGCAGAAAAAATAAAATGCAAATATACAGAATGGGGGATGCCTGGCTCGAGAGCAGTACATATGAAAAAGATCTTGGAGTCCTCGTGGACAGCAAGTTAAACATGAACCAACAATGTCATGTGGCAGCAAAAAAAGGCAATGGGATTTTGGCCTGCATCAATAGGAGCATAGTGTCTAGATCTAGGGAAGTAATGCTACCCCTCTCTTCCGCCTTGGTTAGACCACACCTGGAATATTGTTTCCAATTCTGGGCACCATAATTGAAGAGAGATGTTGACAAGCTGGAATGTGTCCAGAGGAGGGTGACTAAAATGATCAAGGGTCTGGAGAACAAGCCCTATGAGGAGCAGCTTAAGAAGCTGGGCATGTTTAGCCTGAAGAAGAGAAGAAAGAGAGGAGATATGATGGCCATGTATAAATATGTGAGAGGAAGTCACAAGGAGGAGGGAGCAAGCTTGTTTTCTGCTTCCCTGCAGACTAGGACACGGAACAGTGGCTTCAAACTACAAGAAAGGAGATTCCTTCTGAACATGAGGAAGAACTTCCTGTGAGAGCCGTTCAGCAGTGGAAGTCTCTGCCCCGGAGTGTGGTGGAGGCCCCTTCTTTGGAGGTTTTTAAACAGAGGCTAGATGGCCATCTGTCAGGGGTGCTTTGAATGCAATATCCCTGCTTCTTGGCAGTGGGTTGGGCTGGATGGCCCATGAGGTCTCTTCCAACTCTTTGATTGTATTATTCTATCTTCAATACAACATCCTTTCAAATATTTAAACACAGTTACCATGTCATATTTTCTTCAGGCTAAACATATGCAGCTTCCTTTGGGCAGAGGATATCCTCTCTTGGTTTACTTCATTCCCTGAGTGACATCCCAAACATGGAATAAATTTTCAGTAAACATTTCAGATAGGTAGTTGAATTTTACCTTGTGTACAGGTGGAGTGAATAAGGCGTGTTTGTGCTAATTCTAATTTGAGTTTTTCTAGAGTTTTATAGAATAGTGGCAGAGCACAGGTTTCTGCATGCAGGTGTTTTCTGAGTCAATGCCTGTCTTCCCTAGAGATGGAAAGGTGTGGAAAAAAAACCCAGAACTTTGGAGATTGAGGGGGTGGAAAAAAAATACCCCCCCCCCCATTTTCCAGTTTTTTTCTAGGCCTTCCCATCTCTAATTTTCTCCACTTGGGTCTCAAGATGCTGGACATCTGGTGGTTGCAATACATGTAGACACTGCCAAGCTGGTGAAATAATTGCCTGATACAGTATTAAGATAGCCTCCTAAATATACTATTAATAACAGTGTGGTCTTTTACAGTTGCATGAACATTTTTGTGCTATAGTAAATTTCACATTCTATCCATCAAAGATGTTCTCAACTCTAATTTTGACTTGAACACACCTAAAAAGAAAATAACAAGCAAATTAAACATGGTGAGATAATAAATCAAAATGGGTGAAAGAAAATTAGGCTTTTAATATACACACCCATCCTCTGCATTGCAGCATATTAGCATACTAATTTCTTGAGAAAAATGAATATATATTTTTAAAAAGGGAATTCACCTAAGGAAAAAACAAATTAGCGAGATATATGTTTCTGAATAAACATAGATAATGAGCGTTGTACATCAAGTAACTTGGAAGCATTCTATCCTTGCCCAATTTTGCAATCCTTCATTTCATATTTAACTGCTCTATTGCCAAATGTCAGTAACAACAAAAGGCATATTTCAGGAAACCTCCTGAAAGCATGATTCTGATGAAAAGTGGTATGTTCTTTGTGTATCTTGTGTTTTTAAAAATGTTGCTTCTGTGCCATGAAAATTTGGTGTTGTGGCTACAAAACAACTCAAGACTGGAAAGTGGTTTGCATGGAAGGTGTCTTCCCCATCTCCGTGAGTGATCCACCCTAATATATAGGATTGCTGTTTTAATCTAACAAGATATTCCTCATATAGCTAGCAAAGACTGCAATATCCTTATTCTTCTTTGTATTCTTTATGCTTATATGTTTTTTCTGGTTAGTGTGATAACTTTCAAGAAAATAATAATAATAATAATAATAATAATAATAATAGACATTACAGAAGACATATTGTAATGTTTAACACTGGCAAAACAACAATATACATATCTCCCCTCCTTTAGGATTCACCACTCTCCTGTAGGGCATGTCTCCTTCTGCAACCATTTAGTGGCTGTGGAGGCTGAGTATTGGAGAAATTTATGGCTATGACCTTATAACCAGACACATAATTTTTGCAAAACCTTCAGAGTATCCCTTAGGTGTATTGTAGCATCCTGCATCTGCTTATAGGAACATAATGAGACACTTCTCTTATGCTTCCCAGTCTGCACCAAACAGTAAATGGCCATGTGGGAGTACAGAAGGAAGGTAAATCTTGTGAGATTTGACTGATTGATTGAATGAATCAAGGAGATAGTGAATACTTCTCTGTGTAATGAGCAAAAACTTTTAACATTTTGTTACCCCTGCATATATCACTAACTAGATGCTAAAAATACGGTCAAGGTTACATCTATAAACAGTTATAGTGTGCAAGGCTACAAGCTCCCTTGCTTATTTGACAGGTTAAGGACCAGAGCACAGCCAAAATACTGGAAATTGTCAAAATGCACAACCTAGTCTTTAAGGCAGTTCAACAGTGGTGAGCCTGAGAAACTGGCATGCATGATAAGAGTGTATGGGATGACGGAAGAGGAGAAATGAGGAACTGATGGTGGGGTGGCTGGGAGGGGAGGGGAAGACCATAGACTTGAAGCTCACAGTAATGATCTATCCCCTGTACTAAGATGACATTTCTCATTGAATGAAATTTCAAGAGGAATGGGATGAATAGATGGAGTGGAGGAGAGATATAGTCTGGTTATTGTTGCAAGCCTGTGAAAAGGTCAATAAAGTTCATGCTAGATACAAACTCAGATTGTGCCAGAAAATCCCCCTATGGGTCTCAGCACAATGACCATTTTGTAGAACAGAAATAGCAAGCAAAGAGAAATAGTTACAATCCCAAGATTGGCTGGAAAATTGCAATAGAGAAAATACAATGAAACAAAATGAAGAGTTATTAGTGGAGGGAGATGGCTTCCAAAAAGAATTATGATTTTGAACAAAATAGATCAGGGTTTGAATCAAGGTAATAATAATAATAATAATAATAATAATAATTATTATTATTATTATTATTATTATTATTATTTTATTTTTAACCCATCCTCCCTCCCCAAGGAGACTCAGGGCGACTTTCAAAAACAAAAGGCAAACATTCAATGCCATGTGCAGTGACAAGATAAAACAAAACAAACAAGATAAATAAAACAAGCAATTAAAATTAACACTTAAAATACACAATTAAAACAACCCTGGCTAAAATAAGTAATTAATGAATCCTCATAAAAACACAATAAGCAGTTAAAATCTTTATAAAAATATAAAAATGTGGTCCTCCAATAAATTAAGGCAATCACTGTCAGCATCGTCAGACATTATGTACAAGTGATTGCTAAAATGTATAAACTATTGTTGCAATTTGATATGGAATAAGAGCAAGTGAAAGATTGTATGATAAAAATGGAACAAGAATTTTGGATATAATATACATCTGAAACTAATGAAAGGAAATGGTTAAATGGGCTGAAATGTACTTTATTTTATGATCTTAAAGATACATTTTATATAATCATGGACCTTTGGTATATGACATCAGAAAAACTGTACATAATGTATAAGGAGAGAGAGGGCAGTATATAAATAAAGTTTCATTATTATTATTTATTATGTATGTTGGAAGTATGAATAAGAAGGGTCCTTCCACCGTATGTGGTGTAGTTGTGAAAGATGCATGAAGCAAAGATTGAACAGAGGTAAATTAAATTATATCACATTTTGAAGCAATGGGGAAACTTTGATTAAACAAAACTTTGAGGAACAAATGGCTCCTACATAGATATGATAGAGTGGAGATGTGGTATAGTGAGATATCAACACAATGAAGAGATGTTTTATGTTTTTGATATGCAATTAACACTTGGAATTAGAAAATGCAGCACAGTTTTCATAGGTAGTTTAACAAGACAAGCTGCATAAAATTAGGCGAGGTATTAGTAATTTTAATTACAGATTTAGTTGATCTTATGCTCCGCATTCATGACTTGCATTTTTATCATTGTCTTTTGATTCCTGTATGAATAAAGGATCAGGCAGCAGTCTTTAGAGCTTCCTACATGAAAGTCAGCTGTGCCTTTCAAAAGTGGCAGCATGTGGAATGCAAGCTTTTCAGACAGGTTGCAAAAGAAAAAATACCCAATAACTCAAGGATACAGGACAAGAAAGCATAGTTTCAGAAATGCTACAAGAAGAGATCCAGGTTCCCAAACAAATGAAACCTCTTCAGTTCAAGATTTGTGTCCCTAGAAACCATTGCATTAATTGTTATCGAACTTTCCATTAATGTATAGCACAAATAATGAAAATAATAGTTAAGTTTATTGGTGATTTTTTAACAACTAGGCATGCCTTTAATAATGTAAATCACAAAGTGTGGTGTGGAAGAGAGGGATTAAAGGCATTTAATAGACTTCATTTGTTTGTTGAGATATATGTCCATATTCCTCTTTCCATTCAGAGTTTTCAGGACAACATAGAATAAAATCACCCCCTCAATGGATTGTCACCTTGTTGTGGTGAGGGTGGCTTGCGTGTTCTGATTAACTTGTGGGCACAATGACTGGAGCTGAGAATGGAAAACGGAATGTTGGCGGGCAGGAAAAGAGATTTAAAGATGGGCTCAAAGTTAACCTTAAAAACTCTGGCATAGACACTGAGAACTGGGAAGCCCTGGTCTGTGAATGCTCCAGCTGGAGGTCAGCTGTGACCAGAAGTGCTGCAGAATTTGAAGAGGCACGAAAGAGAGAAATGTGCCAAGAGGAAGCATGTCAAGCCAACCCCGACCGTCTTCCACCTGGAAACCAATGCCCTCACTGCGGGAGACGATGCAGATCAAGAATAGGGCTCCATAGTCACCTACGGACCCACCCTGGAGGATTATCCTACTCGGACAATGAGGGATTGCCTAAGTAAGTAAGAATAAAATCAGTCTGAGAGTGTAAAAATGTTTACAAATATATTATGAAATCTAATGAACTAAAAAGCCAAAATAAATGAGTTGGTCGAAAATAAAGAAAAGTCAAAGGCATATGAGGACTTTTGTAAGTCCCAAAAGCTTGACTGACCAACCATGTTTTTCACTTGCTGCCTTAACAATGATCTTGGGGTTATTTTAGAGATGCTATCACTTCCTATAATAATTACATCTGTCCAATATGGCATTTTCAGCCCCAAGGTAGTTAGAGATCTTACACCTTATCATAAAGATCAGACAAAGCAACTCATTTCACCTGGCTTCCAGTGAGGAAAGAGGAGCAGTGGGGTGAATGGCTCCATTGGAGTGAGCACAACACGGGAAGCCTCCTGTGTTGCCAGGGAAAACATCTGGCAGCACTTTTACCTGGCTTTGGAAGGGGGAGCCACAGGTGATGTCGTCTGATGGCTGCTGTGGGACTCTGTCCTTAAAGAAGGCTCTAAGCCACCTAGGACACTTATTTTGAGCCATGTGATAAGGTTGCTATTGTGAGGTTACTTTTGAGGTATGTGTCCTTCTTTCCAGGAAGTCTCCAGCTTCAGGCTGTAAGAGACAATGTTTCAGAAGAATGTTATCAGTGATGGATACCATGTGTCTCTCCAAGTGGCTGAGATGTGAAGGGGGGGGGGTGAAAGGGAGTGGGGCTAGAGGAGGGCACAGCAATGAGAAAAAGGTATTTAGGGAAAGCAAGGTAAACAAGGGGTGGGAAAAGAGACAGCAAGAACAGGCAGTAAGGAAGGAGGATGCACAGGAAGGAGGATGACAACAGCAAGGCAAGTAGCTATCCAAGAGAAAAGGAACCTCACCCCATGTTGGAGTTCATCAGGACAGGACACTTCAATGGCCACTTAGGGCACTTCCACACAGGACTTAAAAGGCACAGGAGCAGGTAAAAAAAAACCCAATTCATCAAGGGTCTAATTCCACACTACCCACCTAAAACCTGGACTTTCCTGGAGAGGATGGCTACCTGCCATCCCGATAACAGTTGTGATGTGATGGCATGCAGCCACCCCGAACTCTCCCAAGATAACCCCTTAAAAGTTTTAAAACCTCACCTGGCCTCCATTATTTTCCTCCTCTCACCCTCCTAGCACGATGAAATGATGCTCCCCCCCCCCCCCCAATCTCTTGGTGCATCATTTCCTCCAGGAGGGTGCAAGGAGGAAAATAATGGCAGTTGAGTAAGTTTTTAAAACTTTTAATGGGTTATTTTGGGTTTTGGGAGGAAGGGTTGGTGCCTTTTTGGTTTTTTGGGGCTCCTGGAGCCTGAGCAACCAAGATGGTTGTGTGGCTTGGTCCTGGAGATCACGTGACGTGGTCCCCAGGACCAATCCACACCGAGCCCACACCTGGTAAGACACAGATCTTATCTAAGATCTGGATCTTTCCAGGTGTTTCATTAATTTAGAACAAAGCAGGAAAACCCTGGTTTTACCAGAGGCATTGTTTGGACATCTCCAGCAAAATCACGACAGGTCTTGCCTTAAGACCTTCTGGATGGGCCCACAGTCCAGTGATTCTCATCCTTTTCTACTTCAAAATAACTCATTGCCTTTGCATGGCAGGGCAGCCAATACCAAGGATTCTACATCACTGGCCATTTCCACACTGCCCTATATCCCAGGATCTGATCCCAGGTTATCAGTTTATTCCAGATTATATGGCAGTGGAGACTCAGATCCTGAGATATAAGGCACTATAGATCCAGTCACTATCTTCAACAACAGGGCTGCATCTGGTTCTTGCACAAGGAACGACCTTTGTCTTATTGAACAATCTAAAACACAAATGTTAGAAAGCTATCAGAAAGTGTTCTGGATTCTGAAATCTAAAGCAAACCCTCCCCCAAAAAATCACCAAAGAAAAATATTCATCTGATTTTAATACATTTATCTTTTCTCTCTTGAGAAGAGGCTCAGAGTGGATGAAGCTCTGTCAGTCCTTTGTGTTCTAATTTTGTTCCATTAGCTCTTTCAGACAGGCAAAGGTTTCTCAGTGATTGGCTTATTATTTCCTTCTTCTTCTTATGACATATATCTCTTTTGCTTTTCAATTTGAAAGCGGAAACAAGAATGAAAAAGACCAAACCAATTAATTGTAATGTTTAGTATACAGGCACCTTTGGCTACTCTGAGTTGAGGACTGGTTTGTTTTACAAAAAAAGAGAGAGGGAGAGTAGGGAGGGAAGCAAGCAAGGAAAGAAGGATGGGAGAAAGTTAGTTAATTGCTTCCTCCTATTCAAATACAGGCAGTCCCCAAGTTACGAACAAGATACGTTCTGTAGGTTTGTTCTTAAGTTGAATTTGTTTGCTAGTTCAAACATTTACATTTTAAGTGTAACTCCAGATAGATAGAAGACAGATAGACAGATAGAGTGAGCTTTGGCTAACATAGGGAAGGTTTAACACACCTGTGTTTATTTTGCTGTCTGTGCCCCAGTCCAGAATATTTCACTTCACTTTCTGTCCCTGTGGGAATTGAATTTTGAAAAAAAAGGCTTGTTGTGATAAAGGAGAGATCCTTTCCCCATGATAACTATGCCAGGAGTGAATTTCCCTCCCGAGGGGTAGAGTTCTCTCACTTCCTGTTGTCTCACCCCCATCCTTACCTATGAGTCATTTGCAAGTCGAATGTTTGCAACTTTAGGGGCTGCTTGTACTCTATTACTTGAGAATGGCTACTATGTGCATAATTTCAATTTCAACAAAACAGAGGACTTCATAGAATTATAGAATAATAGTTGGAAGAGACCACATGGGCCATCTAGTCCAACCCCCGCCATGTAGGAAAAGCACAACCAAAGTATCTCTGACAGATAACCATCCAGCCTCTGTTTAAAAGCTTCCAAGAAAGGAGCTTCCACCAGACTCTGAGGCAGAGAATTCCATTGCCAAATAGCTCTTGCAGTCAGAAAGTTCTTCCTAATGTTCAGGTGGAATCTCCTTTCCTGTAGTTTGCTTCTTTACTACTCAGTATGAACACTTGGTATAATTATGGCGATTTGTCTTGGAGTTGAAGGAATAGCTGGGAAATCGAACAACAATAATATTTTCATACAAAATTTTAACATTCTTATCTACCCATGGGTTGAAGAAGAAACAGCAACAAATAACACAGCACATAACATCAATTAAAACAGCATATAAACTACTACATTTAAATTTTCATTAGTAGTTTAAAAACCATAAATTAAACATAATCTGGATAAACTTGACAGAAGACACTGGTGATTTCTACTGATTTAAACACAGACAGCATATCTTGAGCTGATGTTGTTGCAGATCATTTTACAGTCTGGGAGCAGCTCGGGAAGATGTCCTCTGGGTAACAGTCAACCTATCTTTGTAAGGAAATGTTCCTTGACAGAACTGAGTGTTTGGGATATATTGTACAGGAGAAGACAGGCTTGGAGGTAACCCAGACCAAAACAATGCGGGGCTTTACAGGTAATAAGCAACACTTTGCCCAGAAATCAATTGGTAGCCAGTGCAGGATACTTAATCAGGATCACAGGTCCTTAATCACAGCTTTTCAAGTTTTTGTAAATGGGAAAGGTCATCATTGCTCCTTTAAATATGATATTCAAGTGCTTTGAGCCAGCCCTACACACTGAGTAATTTAAATGCAGAACACTGACAATGTAGAGATTAGTAGCAGGGCAGCACACATGACTCTACTTTCCTGACAGTAATACAACAGTATGTATGCTTCCCAGAGGCAATTGTTGAGTTTTGGTAAGATCTAGCATGCATCTTACCTTCATCTAAGAAAATGAATAAAGGGCCATTTCAGAGCTCACTCTTCATTCCATATTTTGTTGCATCCTCTTCTATCTCTTTGGTACAAGTGGGAAGAATGTGGGGATGAACTGATGAGAAGAATCACAGACAGATAAGAATTTTCATCATTTAGGGTTTTTCAATTTTGTCTCAGAAATATTATTTTTCAACAGAAAGTAAATTCTATGCACATGAAACATAACATTCTGCTCAGAAAGTAACATTTCTGCATATAAAGTGCATTTTCTTTGCAAAAAAATTCCCACAAATGGACTTCTCAGAAAATAAATCCCAAACTGCATATACTCCTCAAAAACTGAATATTTTTCAAAGGCTCTCTATTGACTTCATCAAATGAGGGCATAATCAGTAGCACACGGCTGTTAGCTTTCTCATTTATGATGGAGCCCACCGGCTCCCAACCCATGATGCACTGCAACTTCTGGTGGGGCTCCATTATGAAGAAGAACGTGAACTGGTGCATGTCACTGCCACAGCAGCACAGGATGCTTCTCGTGTTTCCTTGGATCAACAGGGAAGCTGGATGGCAGACACTTCTCTTGTGGGATAGAGATGTGGGTGAGTCAGGCGATGCAGGGCATGGGGTGATGGGTTCTCCAGAAGGGCACCACTGGAATCGTCATGATTCGTGCTGATTCTGGCACGATGTGTGAAGAAGATCCTGTAGTTTCAGATTTAATCTATGAAAAATCCACACATGGGGTTGAGGAAATGATTGAATAATCCATTCTTGCCCAAAAGCATGAAATTGGCCCACTCTCTCAGGCAGATGCATTGTGCCACATAAAATGTTCTTTCTTGTGCATTTCAGTGTTTGCATTCAGAAATCTTTGTGCCACCTTCCAGCCAAAGGCTCTCAGACCAGAGTACAAAAGAGTAAAATAGAACTGATAAAATGATAAAACAAAATTTAAGACCATGCACAAATCAAAATCCAAACAAAAAGCAATAAAACACAAAGAATAAAATCAATGTAATTAAAATCTCATAGAGAAAGGAAAAGGAATCACATAAAAACATATCATTGATATACTATAACAACTGAGCAAATGAAAATATCCCAGTAAGGCAATGAAAGGATATCAGATTTGGTGTCTACAAATGGGGCACCAGAAATAAAGTGCTTCTCTGTCCCACCCAACTCCTCCAGTCATCACCTGTTTCATGTCCAAAGCCTATGCGTGAGATATTTTACCAGCCAAATTGATATTCTACAATCTTTCTATTTTCTGTTTTGAAATGCTCATCACCCAGACTCATTAGATGATCCTGGTTTCCATTGTAAGAGAAGGGAAAAAGTTTCCCTCTTTTCTTGTTCTCCATATAATACATTTTTTAAAAAAATTATTCAAGAGCAAATTGATACATAAAAACTACACAACTACAGACGTATAAGAACTACATACTATACTACTACTATAAGACTACAACAAAGTTAAAAATGACAAAGTAAAAAAGACAAAAACCAGACACATACCCAGACATACACAAAGTTGGCAAATGCCTCCATTGTTGTTTTTAAAAAGCAATGAACAAGTCTCACCCCCTTATACACTGGGGCTTTAATGCAGGCAGCCCTGTTCTTCTGGTGCAAGCAGAATTCTGGGAAATGTAGTTTTGAATATTCTGCTACAGAGGTCCTCACCTTCTCAAACTTCATTTCACAGAATTCTGCTTACTCCAGAAGAATGAGACTGCTTGGACTACAGCCCCAGTGTGATAAAGATGCCAATCTTTCTTAAAGTTAGGCAAAGATTTCTCCTTAATCAGCATAGTCAATTTGTCCATCTCAGCTAATTCACAGGTCGTGTGCTGGAATAACTGGCTCTTCTATCTCTGAGCACATACGGTTCTTATGGCAATTATCATCTTCTAAATTATCATCCAGCATTTTTAACAAATCAAACTCTGGTCTCATCATAAATGTAAACTTAGCAATATCTTCAACCCGATGGCTGGATGGCATCCATATGGGCCAGTGGTATCAGAACTAGTTTGGCACCACTGGAATGCCAGCCTTAACTTGACCCATCATTCTGGGCTTTGCAGTGCCTGTTGGGCACAAAAATGATGATGTTCATTGTTCAATGCCTGTAATGGCAATAATTGTGTAAACAGCCACAACCACTTCCAAATAGGAAGCAACACAACTGTTTAAACTCACTCAAAATCTCAATGAGTTCCAGAGCAACTTTTGTTAATACGGTTTAAGGCCACATTAAGTGGCCTTGGCCTGCATTTAATCCAAACCAGTTCCACATGTAATGCAGGATAAAGGTCCCATGTATATGTATATCTTATGGTTCTAATAGAAAAGAAATGAAATATGTCAGGTAATCACCTCTGTGGCTGGAGTTCAGTTGATGTTAGCATCCAATATGTTCACAGCTATATTCTCCAATTATTTTACATTCTGTTTGCTGCGAGAAAAAAACAAAGCAGGAGAAGTCATAGGATAATTGAAGAAAGGCTGTACAAGGGGAGAAAAACAGATGTGTAATATTGAATGTTATTTTTGAATAGCCAGTCTAAATGCTTCCGGGTTTTTTTAATCCCTCTAGCATTAAACAGAGTAAGTTTTATGATATGTGCCCTTAGGAACGTTTTAGTGCTGCTAAATACCCTACAACCTCAATCTTGTCAAATGCTTTGAGTAGGCTTGTCCACTTTATGAAAATGACAATGCACTAAAAGACCTCAATAAATTCTGCTCCTATTTTGCTGGTGAAATATTCAGAAGCCTCACTTTAAATTGAGCTGATAGCAAATCTCAGTATATTTACATCTTGGTGGGGATAAAAATCAGAACTTGGAACTGCTGTTTAACTTTGTATTGAAAGTTTTACTGTTCAATCATATCCCTATTTAGGGCTTAACAAGACTAATGGCTCATTACCTTACAATGAGAGAAAAAATGCCCATGAATGCCAACATGATCTTTTTTCTCAGTAGAAATAGCAGGGATCTGTGTTGTGAGTAAGAGATAATCTAACACCATCTATGACTGTCAAATAGAAAGGATTACTATCTTCTTCCCCTTAAATATAAGGGTTAGCAGTGGTTCTCAACCTGTGGTCCCCAGGTGTTTTGGCCTACAACTCCCAGAAATCCCAGCCAGTTTACCAGCTGTTAGGATTTCTGGGAATTGAAGGCCAAAACATCTGGGGACCCACAGGTTGAGAACCACTGGGTTAGAGGGTATCTGTTTCCCATAACAGCTGTTTGTTTAAAAAATGAAACCATACAGGGTTGGGTGGAATGGTAGTTTCTCAGATACATATCTGATATATATATATATATATATATATATATATATATATATATATATATATCGCAAGTTTTTATAGGTAAGGTTAAAAGAGAGGATAATGTTATTAGGATAAGGCGGGATATGTGGTGTAAAAGGGGGGGGATGTTGTCTTCCAATCATCTTCTTAGTGTTCATTTACTGTCTTATGTCTCTTATAGTTACTGTGCTGCATTTCCCCCTTTCTCTGCTCTAAGTCCAGGGTCAAGTTCTTTCTTGCGCGCTATAGTTAATTTGTATTGGTTTTCTTCTTTAACTCTATATTCATATACATATAGCCTTTAAATAACTGCCAGTCCATCGGATTAATCCTGTGTGTTTCTTCATTAGAAAGGTTAATTTATCCATGCCCATAATTTCCATAACTTTACCTAACCAGTAATCTATAGGTGGAGTTTCTTCTGTTTTCCGATTCTTTGGGTATACTGTCCTTGCTGCCATGGTCAAATACATGAAGAGAGTATCTTTATTTGTATTGAGTTCAATATCTGTATCAATTAATCCTAATAGGAAATATTTTGGTTTCATTTGGATTTTTATTTTTAAGACCTTCTGGCATAGCTCCTGAATCTGTTTCCAAAAATGTCTAGCTTTCTTACAGGTCCACCACATGTGGTAAAAGGTGTCTTTCTGCATTTCTCAGAGATTTGTATTACACTGGTTGGATCCAATCTAAGAACAGACTTGTTGTAAGCAAAGGGACTTAATATTGTTATAACTACACTGATTTAAATGAATATAGGTTGTGATCCAGGTTACATTTTCTAGAAATGCAACTGTAAAGTCTTCCTGTAAAGCCTTTGGTAACTTGTAAACTTTTGGTAACTGGAATTCAACTGTGAATGTGTGAGAATTACTACACTGACTCAGAATTCAGACCTCACCCAGCATGCTGGACACTGGTTTGGGCCTGACTGGAATCCTCACATGGACTATCTCAGCCACTGCAGCCATGTCTTTGTGCTTGCTCTGATGTCAGACAGAGCAAACCATGCCAAGAGAGAAGAGAAGGTAGAGAGGAGGAGCCTTGTGTCCATCCCCTTCCCAACATTTTCGGTTGCTCTACCTAACATCAGAGCAAGCACCAGGGTAAAGGTAAATGGGATGTCATGGCTAGATATCACAGAGGTATGAGCCCCCGGTGGCGCAGTGGGTTAAAGCACTGAGCTGCTGAGCTTGTTGATCGAGGTTTGATTCCGGTCGCAGGTTTGATTCCGGGGAGCGGTGTGAGCTTCCGCTGTCAGCCCTAGCTTCTGCCAACCTAGCAGTTCGAAAACATGCAAATGTGAGTAGATCAATAGGTACCGCTCCGGCGGGAAGGTAACGGCGCTCCATGCAGTCATGCCGGCCACATGACCTTGGAGGTGTCTACGGACAACGCTGGCTCTTCGGCTTAGAAATGGAGATGAGCACCACACCCCAGAGTCAGACATGACTGGACTTAATGTCAGGGAACTACCTTTACCTTTACCTATGGGAGGGACAGGGGACTGGCACTCAATGTCCTTTGGCCACTCAATCCTAGGGAACACAGGATGGTAGTTACAGCTGTTGCAGCTGGTTCTAGCTGAAAACTGGCCCAACTGTCTTCAGTGCCTCTAAGTCAAAGAAAAGCCTGAATTTTGGGATGGAACTTGGACTTTCCCCTGACCTTGGTTAACCTTGGGCAAGGTGACGTTAAGGTGGTCTGGCCAGGGTTCCCCTATATCAGTCCTATGAAGTGTGTATCCACCATGGAGCTGATCCACATCTACACTGACCTAGTCTGTGTAGATGCACTTTCAGTCCACTATAGGTTTGCATATTATCTTTTACTTTCTTTCCCCCCCCTTTTTTTTTTTGATGATTTATAGCCAATATCCAACCTCCCATCTCTAAAAAAGGACTCGAATTAGTGAGTTCACTAATTAACTCCAGTGGTTCCCAACCTTTGGGCCTCCAGGTGTTTTGAACTTCAACTCCCGGAAATCCCAGCCAGCTTACCAGCTGTTAGAAGCTGAAGTCCAGAACACCTGGAGGCCCAAAGGTTGAGAACAATTGACTGAACACTCCAGACCATTCCTTCTGATGTAATCCAAATAATCTGAATTATATTCTGGGTTTTTTCTACTAGAAGTACTTTTTGTCCCATTTTTAGGCTTCACTCTAAATGTTGAAAAAAAAAGCAATGCTACTTATGATCTAATCATTCTCCGGTGGCCATTCTGGAGGCAGGAAGGCAAGGCGAGAAAGAAAAGCAACAGTCACTTAATGGAGAGCAAGAGTGACAGCTGAGCCAGGCATTTGTTATAAAAAGAAATAACTTGAAGGGGAAAATTGTCTTCCAGTTCCTAGCTTTAAAAAAAAACATAGGAAGCAGACAGGAATTTTCCTTTGGCTGTATTCTATGGTCAGAAGTGTTGAGTCTAACAGAATACACAAAAAGAAACCATAATGTGCATATGCAGGAAGGATGCAAAGCTCTCCTGGTTTGTTGTCTGTAGGAAAGTCAGGTAGACGGAGTCATGGAACTGGACATAGTATAGCACGACATTCACTCCCAATTAAGTGCAATACAAGTGTAGTGCCTGGGTGTGAACTATCTGGCCAGTTAGTTAAGAAAGGGTGAAGTTAGGTCACACAGGCAGCAAACTCCTGGCTGTATAGTCAAAAGATAGAATTTGTGATTATCCATGGTTTCTGGCATCCAAGAAGGTACACAAATATTGGGATTGTACTATATTCCCCCTTCCCAGATTAGAGTTAAATAGAATGTCAGGCCAAAAAGAAAACCCACACAATGCATATGCATTTCCTAGTCTCCAGCATACTTAACTTTAGGAATTGAAATTGTACTTTCTAAAAATATTTAGAAAATGGTCAAAATGAGGTTTTTATTATTTGTGTTATTATTCATTTGATTTTTATTCTGTCTTTCTTCCTGAGTGGGATCTAATGCGACTTACAAAAAGTGTTGTAAGCCACGTTATATAATCCTGGATGGATTTAAAGTGTTTGCAGCTTGGGACATTCTATGAAAATATTATACTAAAAACCAAAAGACACTCCTCTCTCAGAACCCCTCACAACCTTAGGCAACAACATTACATTCAGGGAAAATTAAAAGCTTCTTCCATCTCAGTAATCCTGAGTCTGTGGAATAATCTTGAAGATAATTCAGAATGTCCTCCAGAAAGATTGCTCTCAATTCGAACAAGTGAAAAAGATAATCCTTCATGAACATCGTAAAGGGCTGTGGTGGTGAACCTATGGCATGTATGCCAAAAGGGGCATGCAGCACCCTCTCTCCTGGCATGCACATCATTGCTCGGCCCCGCACCCTCGCCCACTGATCTGCCCACTTACCATACCACTCACTCCCATGCCCCCTGCTGGCTTGCATCTCCCCTACTCACCCGCTTGCTTCCCTGCTGGCTCACCTGCTAGCCCATCTCCCACTCACCCCCCACCCCACTCACTTGCCCCTGCATTCACTCATGCCCTATGCCCACCCCCTCACACCAGTTCAGATACTCAGTCTCTAAAACATTCACCATCACTGGTATAGGTCATTGGCTCCTATAAAGAAGAATGTGTTGACACAAACTTCTGATTCTGTTTCTATGAAAAAGGTAAGTAGGTATTTGAGGGCTTCCGGTGACAGCTCAGTTAATCAGTAGCTCACTTCACAATCTACATGTACATGCTTCAAGCCTTCTTCGGTGACAGAGTCCCATGCCAGCCATGGCACAATGGCATGTGACTTCTGGCAGAGGCCCTGCCCCCAAACAGAGTAGAAGCATCTTTGGATGCTTTCGCCTTCCAAACAAACAAACAAACAAACAAAAAACCATGGGAGCCTTCTGCCCTGTTTGGGTGACTCTTCCCCCCGTGAGGGTGGAAGTGTCGCCTATTGGAGTGCCATGTACGGCGACCATGGGGAAGAGCTCCTTCATGTCATATGATGGTATGTTTGTTAGCAGGAACAGCAACATGACAAGAAAGTGAGAAGGAAAGTCTCATTTTATCCTCTTCATATGTGTCTTCTGCATTGCTTTATGCCAGGCCATGAGGTTCAAAGCTCATGAGGGAAGTAATTCTCCTTATAATTAGTGCAATTATTTGGAGTTCTATTTTATGAAGCTCTGATGTTCTTCAAGGCTGTCTTGGGAAAGGTTTTCAGGCAACTCTACCAAATAACTTTCTGAGTACTTTTCCCCACTTTACACAATAACCCACCTGGGAGAAAAGGACAATAAGAAAGTTCCCTGATGAAAGATTTGATTTATAGGAGTTCATCCCATAGTCTTTTTATAGCAACAGAAGATAAAATAGGAAAAGTCATTGGTTGTATTCAATTCAGGCTGGTACCATTTTTGGTGTGACTTTTT
The DNA here is from genome assembly GCF_037176765.1 of Anolis sagrei. Classification (NCBI taxonomy): domain Eukaryota; kingdom Metazoa; phylum Chordata; class Lepidosauria; order Squamata; family Anolidae; genus Anolis; species Anolis sagrei. The sequence continues at coordinate 89,847,935 of NC_090022.1, read as the reverse complement.
CGGTGCAGAGCTTCTCAAATATTTGGAGTGATTGTCATATCCTTATGCTACATTTACTAGGCAGTAAAATCTTGCTATGCATTTATCACCTAAAAAGCCACCATCAAGTACTTAATACATTTCTGAAATGGTTAGATGAGCTGGCTATCCAGTACTCTATATTCATTAATACATATGCCACATTTTCATGTGTTGATTAGATTGATTAGTCTTTAGATGTTTTCTCCCTCCAGTTCTAGCTTGCTTAGTTGCTAATTATTTTTCTACAACTTTTTAAAAGTAAATATTGATACATCCACATACAAAGACTGGTATGTTTAGTTCAACTATCCCATAAACATAAAAAAACTTCCTGAGCTATAGAATGCTATTCCACAATCAATTATATACTTTTCCCGAGTCTTTTTATATTTGACCCACATTGTTCCTATAACAGCTCAGTAATATCATTTTTCAGTAGCCCATTAACTCCATTATGTTCATGATGATGGGTTGGAATCAGTTCTGTTAAACAGTCTCCATTGTTTTGCATTCAACATGTGCTATGGAAAATGGATGATGAAGCTCCCTGAACAATTCAGGATGCAATAAAGGGGATTAAAGGTAGCAGCAATTAGAACATCAGGATTCAGCCAGGGAAAAGGTGCAATATCAGAAACACAATGTGTTAGAAAACATTTGATACAATTAGTAATTATAAGGAAGCCTCCCAGTTGTGACTTGAGCCTGAATGTTAAAAAATGGGAGGGGGGGGGAGCTGTTTAGATGGACATTTTGAGGCACAACCTCAAATAGTCTTGTGGACATTTGAGAATATTTTCATTTCTCAAATAAATTCAAACTCTCTCTTCATTGTCAAAGGCCTCAAACATATCTAACATCTGTGGGAAATACGCCTTTAATCTATGGATGTATTTGCCAGTAGATCTAAAGCAAAATCAGGTGTATTAACTAAGAAATAAAAATTTGCAAAGCATTCAGATATAAATGAAAAAAGATATATTCAGACTTGGCTGAAGATGTTATAACACACACACACTTCCATAGATAACAGGATTCCAAGAGTTAAAACCCATTTTCCATCTCCAGAAATAAACTATGGAAAAAAATGCACAAGATCTTGAACAATAAAAAAAAACTTCTAGACTTTATTAAGGCCCTGTATAGTGACAGTAAGTTACAGATCAGATGTGGCAACTTGGGACAAATTTCTGGAGAAATATCCATGTCCAGAGGAGTCAGACAAGGCTGCATCCTTGCCCCATGCCTTGTTTAACATTTTCATCAATGATCTGGAAGAAATCTTATCAGACCCCAATGTACATCTGCCCAAGCTCTATATTGCTCTATGCCAATGCTGTTTCTATTGTCTCATGTTCCAGGACATTTCTAAATTTTTGTTCATGGAATGATTTAAAAATCAATTATGGGAAATTTAAAATGGTTTTTGAGGAAAAAAAATCCCTATGCCAATAGTCCCTCAACGGACATATCTTAGAACAGATTAGAAATTTCCAATATCTGGGGCTGCATTTCCTTCACACTCTGTCCTGGTCCACTCACATTTCTTTTATTTCCCTGAAAGCACAAGTTAGCAGATCAGCCATTTTACATTTTAGCATAACCAAAAGGGGCCAAGTATATACCATCAGCTATGAAAGTTTTTAATGCCAAGACTGCTATCCAGTTGCTGTATGCATCCAGGCAGATTTGTGGAAGTCCCATACAATGCAAAACTTTGCCCTTGTAAAAATCAGGATGTTGAATTTATGTCTCACATCTTATTGTCCTTCAGTTTTTACAAACAAGCTTGACTACATATTATTAACCAACTAGAGAAACCTTCCTGGCAGATCAACCCAATTCCAAGTAAAGTTTTTACTAGGTAACAATTTTCCCCCGGGTGACCTTGGCTGTTGTCAAGTTTCTCTCTGAAGTAGCCAGGATAAGACAACTTCCTGTATTAATTACAAGTTGAAACTTGCATTGTATATATTTCCAGTGTTTTTACCCATGTTCTTACACATCTGGAATCACACTCATTTATGAATCCGCTGTGCACTTTTTCTGCTGTCCAAATTAAGTCTTTGGACAGTAATAAAGATTGCTGTTATTCTCATCTTCCTGTCCCTTATAAGCCTCTATCCAGATGTACAAGTGGTCAAATTTATTACTTCCTGTGGTTTATAGGGTAATTGAATCCATCATTGTACATAGAACATGTCTATGCAGCAATTTTCCAAAAATATTGACACTGCAAAAAGCCCTGATTTCTTTAAACTACTTCATCCACAATAAATGTTGAAGTTTCAAACATATATCTAATATGCCAGTGTGTCCTCTTTCTCTAGGAGGTTTTCATACATTCTCTTTTATCTTACAATGAAATGAAATTCACATGAACAATACAAAATATCCTTTTATATTATGATTTTGCTTGCTATTCCTCTTTTGAAAAAGAAATCAATTTCAGGACAAGCAGTGAAATAAAAGGATGAGAGCCAGCATGGTGTAGTAGCTTGAATGTTGGAGTACAACACTGGAGACCAAGGTTCAAATTCCTGCTCATCCATGGAAACACACTGAGTGACTTTAGGCAGGTTACACTTTCTCAGCTTCAGAGGGAAGCAAAGGCTAAACCCCCTCTGAACAAATCTTACCAAGACAGGGTCACCATAAATTAGAAATGACCTCAAAGGCATACAACGACAGCAGCTACAGCAACAACAACCATTAAGGAAACCGAAGTGTATTTATTTTGAAAGTGTGATTAAAAACCATGTTTTATTTCAAGGCCCTTTTTGAAACACAACAACAACCCGATTTAATGTTTCTGGCAGAGAAAGAGTATATATGATTAATTATACAAATGGCTGCAATTTCCCCATTCAAGAGATGAAGCTGTTTTCCATTAGCTCTTGTTTGCCCCTCAGCAAAGGATCTTTAATTCACTCTACCAAGCAATAAAGAGAAAAATGCAATTTGCCCATATTTATCCTTTCAAAGTATCAATTTACCTCATTTCTCCTGAACCATGTATCTGGAGAAATGAATTAATAGCCACAAAAACTCATATTAAAAGAAACCAGTTCATCTTTAGGGGTTCTGCTGGATTCCTTCACCCTCTTCCCAACATTTGGAGAAGTACAGGATCTCTGAAGGATTACTCTCTTCTAATCTGCATATTACTGAATTAGTCAGCAAGTGTGTATTAGGTTGACCACTTTAAAATGTAAACCAAAGTAAATTATTCTGCATCTCTAATTTAAGCACACAAAATTCTATGTTGTCCTTATTCTTGACTATGCGCGTAGGTGATCGCATAAACAACTCACTTGGATCACAGCCACAGAGATTCATGGCACACCAAGGACACATAATTTCTCCCAATTTGGGGTAATTTGTTTTAGTACATTGTTGCCAGCTGTGATCCCCACACTGTCTTCCATATGGGGACCACATCTGGCATCAATGCTGTTTATATATGTTATAGCAAATGTTCTTGCTGAAATAAGATGTTTGTTAAATGCATTGTAGCAATAAAATGATAGGAAACAGCAAGGAATTTCTCATTTCCAAGAACCAGTTTTTATTATTTATTTCAGTTAAAGTGAAGGACAAATAGCTCAAACAATGATCACATTAAAATGAATGGGTTTTTTGAGATGATAGATATGAACAGGTTTCCTATAGGAGTCCAGCAGCATCCTTGCGGCTGGCTTCTTTTACTGTAAACTTTTATGGATAGCAACCCACTTCTTCAAATGCACTGTTGGTGATGTATCTGGACCAGTGTACATGGAGAAATGAATTGATAGACATGAAGGCTCATGCTAAAATAAATCAGTGAGTCTCAAAGGTGTTTCATTTCACTTGCTTCTCCATTTCTTGCCTCAGCAGATTAAAATAGTTTTCTTTGGAAAAGCTCCTACAGCATCACTTTCCCATCATGACATGTTCTCATCACTTATCTAATTCTCCTCCTCCTCTTCTCTTTCTCTCTTCAACCCCTCTCCCAATAACTCACTGATATATTTTTTTTTTACTAACTTTTGCTTGAATTGTGAAGTTGATTTAATTTTTTTAAAAAATTATGGAATAACTGTGGGAGGGTGGAGGTATGAGGCTAACCAGAAGAACAGCCTTCAACATGATCAGTGAATCATTGTGTTATTGTAGCAAGGTGAAATAGCAAGGGTGATCACTCTGGGGGATAGTGACTTTGTGTGATAAAGTCCTGCATCCTCCTTACTTTCATCTCTGACCTGAAACCAGCTGCTTCCTTATCACCTGAATCGCCTTACTCTCAATTTATTCCACACCAGTAAGAAACAACAGCAGGGGTTCCTCCCAGGGAAAGAAGAAGATATGGAACAGCACTACCTTCTCATCACAGGATTTCATCCTGTCAGTGTTGACTAAACACTGAAATGACTGTATTTATCTTGCAATCTTAATGAAATGGGTGAAAACCAGTTTTGGAGCATTACCAATTTAGGCAGGACAAAAGGATGAGGCTGCAGAAATGGCTCTTATGCTGGCATACCTGTCATTGAGTTGTGACTCACAATGGGTGCATAAACCATGGGATTGTTCTATTATTTAATGAATTAAGGCAGAGTCAGAAACTAATGCTTACTCTGTGGGAGATAAGCACTACTGAATTCTGCTTCCTGGCACTGATATTGGATATAAGCAAGGAACGGAACATGCATTCTTGCTGTTTGATTTTTTTTTTTAAAGTAGGGAAATTTGTGCAGTTAGGATAGCTCATTTGAGAAAAAATGCCAACAAAAATATGCTCAGCCCTGCCTCCTTCTACGAAGTAGGAATGGCTGCTATAAAGGGCACCTTGGATTGTTCACTGCGGTCCACCTTGCTATTTCAGAGAGATGTTTGGGATTTCGTTCCTTTAAGATGCTCCCATTGGATATCTCCTCTTTTCACTGGGGAGCTGTTGAGCTGAACATTAAAAAGATTTTAATCTTGAGGAGAGAAGTTCTACATTTTACACAGGAACATGCAGAAGTTTTCCCAAAAATGTCTTCACCAGGGTTGTACAAAGTGATATTTCATTAAAAAGAAAAGAGATGCACAGGATGGACTGCTAGATATATCAACTGTCAGGAACCCCATTGTGTGCAGCTAAGGCAATTTGTGTCAGAGTTAAATGAGTGGTTGTGTGTGTGTGTTTTTTTTTGTTTTGTTTTTTTTGCTGGATTATGCACATAGAGATCATACTAGTGCTAGAAAATGCTGCCAAGGCAAGTTGTGACTGGGTGAAAAAATGATTGTGTGCTTTTAAGTTCTATACACACACAGCACGCTGGGAGCAATGTAGCCCTCTCACAAGACTAAAGTTGACCCGTCCTTCTCTTGCTTGCTCTTTTTCTCTTGACACCAGACTTTGTGTGTGGATATAGGCTGCATGTTTAACAGCAAATAAACTGTGATTAATTTAGTGAAACATTTTCCAGTCCTATAAATGATTTTCAGAAGGAAGTAGCAGAAGCTGAACTTGGAAATATATTGGATTTAGCTCTCAGAATTGCCAGACAACAGGTTGTTTCAAATATGTGATGAGATTCAGGACAAACTATAGCTAAGTGAGCAATTCTCCTTCCAGCCAGAAGTTGTTTCTTAATTCCACATCACTGAAATGATGATACAGGTGTCATGTGTTTAGAGATTCTTTCCTATATAATAGGTTGTGGGAAAAAGCTTTGCAAATTATTATGTGCACATGTACACTGTGCAGATCAAAGCATTTCCTGGTTATATCCACTTGTAAGCAAAAAAGCAGAGGGGAGCTGTGACTCGATAGGGGCAAAAATATTATTGATGGCTCACAAGCTTTTCTTTTTATTCTACCATGTCAGAGAAACCTGCTGGCCTGATTTTCTTCTCACTTCCCTCATGTGACTGAAGGCAGTACATTGATTATAATCAGTTGGCAGGGGTGGTAGTGAATCAGCACCTCACTTTTCTCTTTTACTATGCCGCCAGCTGTAAAACTGCCTCCTGGAGCTCAGTGAAGTGTAAGACCGCATGATGGAGGTGTAGTGTATTCCCTTTTAAGTGTCTGGTGTCATTTCCTTTTCTCTTTATTCTTTTTAATAAGCTGTTTAAGTTGCCAATATATTCTCTCACACAAAAGATGTCACAAAAGGGAGGGGAGGGGGTGGGGGAAAGAGAAATTACTCAAAGAAATATGCCAGGCTTGTGCCAATCCATTAAGCTTTGAGTCAACCCTCAGTTTGTCCCCACTATATTTTATAGCAGTGAAATGACAGCTAATGTTTGAAGGCTTTCATGGCCAGAATCACTGGGTTGTTATAAGTTTTTTGAGCTGTATGGCCATGTTCCAGAAGCATTTTATCCTGACATTTCACCTGCATCTATGGCAGGCATTCTCAGAGGTTGTGAGGTCTGTTGGAAAATAGGAAAATGGGGTTTATATATCTCTAGAATGTCCAGGATGTGAGAAAGAACACTTGTCTGTTGGAATTAGGTGTGAATGTTTCAATTGGCCACCTTGATTAGCATTTAATGGCCTAACAGTTTCAAGGTGTGGCTTCTTATTGCCTGGGTGAATCCTTTGTTGAGATGTGATTAGCTGTCCCTGATTGTTTCTTGTCTGAAGTTCCCCTGTTTTTGAGCGTTGTTCTTTATTTACTGTTATGATTTTAGAGTTTTTAATACTGGTAGCCAGATTTTGTTCATTTTCACGGTTTCTTCCTTTCTGTTTTCAGTTAGTATGCTGAGCTTAAAAACATTGGGAGCTGCCTTGGATTCAGTAGTGAAACCATAGGTGCATTCTAAACCAATAATGGCAGTGACTTTCTAAGATTTCAGGCAGGATTCTTTTTCTTTCTCTCCTTCACTCTTCTAAACTTACAAAATACAACAAATTTATTCAAGCTTGAATGATAGCTGACCCACTGCCACAGCTGCTAGTGTAATATAGGAATTGTGCCCAGATACCTGTAAATCTGAAAATTGCTAGGTAGTTCTACTTATTTGGCACTATGTAGTGGTTTCAGTATAAAAGTGAGTCAAGCAGAGAATAAATTACAGCAAAATAATACAATTGTGACTCAGCATCCTTTCTATTTGAAGAGAATCCAAGTCGTGGTGGCTTTTTGTTTATATTTGCCTTTGCCAAAGGAATTCAAATAGTTCTTCCTAGAGACTAGAATATGAGTCAACGAATTGAAATTATGAGGGTGGGGGATATGCATTAATGTCAGAAAGAACTTTCTGACAGTATGAACAGCTATGGAATAGACTGCATCAAAGGGTGTGGACTCTCCATCTTTGGAGGTCATTAGAGAGAGCATGAATGGCCATCTCTGAGGCTTTAGTTCTGTATTCCTACATGGTATGAGGATGAACTCCAATAACCTTTGTGTTTCCTTCCAACTATATGAAGCTGTGATTTTATTGCCACTGCAGTTTTGTGACACAATTACTGACTTTTCATTATTTTCATTATTGAGTGTGGGGGCTCTGAGAGTTATTTAAAATAAACTCATTGTCTCCAATCCATATGAAATATTACCAAAATATGAGAGATCATACCGGTGAGGGGAAATGTTCCCCCCTCCCCTTTGGTAGGTGCAATCAGTGCTCTTCTGCCCGACTTTCATGATCCACCTCAGTGCCCTAGGGCAACACACACTCCATTCAGAAGTGTTTTTGATGCTCATAAAAGGCCTCGAGAGGATGGGTGTTTCAGGATCAGCTATCAGGGTGAAAGGAAAGGAAGGTGACCTTCTACCCACTATTTTCCACCAGCAGGACCTTATCCAAGCCAATTTGTTCACCTTTCGAGACCAGCAATTGGTAAAAAGTTGGAAAAGAAATGGTAAAAACATACAGAGAAATCAAATCTATAATGTGATTGCAAAAATAAATTTTTTGAAAGGATTAGCACTGGTGACAGCAGAGCATATAGTTAAAGAAAGGGAACAGCTAGCCATTTAGGAAGTGAATAAAGGAAACTTGGGTGAAAAAAAAGATTAAATGTAGTGATAAAATATGGGCATACAGCAGGAAAAAGAATAACAGAGGGTAAATTTTACAATAATGCATGAGAATGTTAGACATTTGTGGCGAAAACTTCCTGTATGTTTTTAAAACAGACTGGCCATATTGGGAAGTAAAATATTTTTAATATGGAAGAAAATGACTTCTATATCTTTGTACATCCCTATAGTACAGTGGATTAGGAGAGAAGAGAAATTTAGCATGAAAAGAATTTGGAAAAAAAATGAAAAGTAGTCCACAATGTCATTAAAAAGTTGTTTGCATACCCCCAGTCTCTAATAAAAGGTGGCAATGTAGGAATGGTTTCAGTTTAGATCATCACACCTTAATAAATAATCCAATACAGAAAACCATAAAGGAATCTCTGAGAGTTAGAGATAATAAATGTTTTTATGCTGAAATCGGCTACACAATTATCTGGAACTGAGTTTTTCAAACTCAGTAAAATTTACTTCTGCATAGGTAGACAGCCTTAGGATAGCACTGCTAGAGTTCTTTATGAAGTGTGTTATGACAGATAACAATATGTGAATTACAAATGACAGACAGCGTAACAAAGAACTGAAAATCCTAAAATGAGCATATCAATTTACCAACTGGACCAAAGTGCACATTACATCAATGGCATATTGTTCAGCAATTTTTTTTGTTCTTCCTTAACTATAACGTTACATGGAGTCCTAATGCAGATTAGGGCAACCATATGTAAGGAGAAATTAGTATTAGAATTACTTTAGATCAATTTTGCAAAAAATGCTTCCGTATCTTTCAACTAAAACATGCAACAATTAAAAACAAAAACAATGGCAACAGTATAGCACAGTACAACCTTCATATTTGTGATACATTCTTGGACTTTGTGTTCATATGTGGGACTGTGGAAAATAGCAGACCCTATCCTTTTTAATGGGATGAATGACTGGGATACTTAGAAGAGGGTGTAGCTTTTACAGGAGGGACCCTGTGTGACTAAGTAAAACTGTGTATTTCAGTTCTGCACATATGAGGGTTGTACTGAATAAAATAATACCCACCCCATGAAAAGATTGTGGAAAAATCTATTGACATAACACTGCTATTCTAAAACTGGTCAGTCACATTCTGTCAAATGTCTGGGAGCAGAGAAGAAAACTGGTTCCAAAAAAATTAGCACCTAGATTAATCAGGGAAGACCATCTCAAAAAGGCGACAGCACTCCCTGAGTCTCTTCCATAAAAGGTTTTCAAATGTTTGATGCCTATGATATAGGTTTCAGAATATGGGCAGCTATGTCAAGAAAGACATTACAATAAATATTGAAGTCCTGAACCATATATAGTGTTATAAGTTAAAATCAACCCCATGAATTAGAGTAGAAGGCATATCACCAACCCCAAACTTAATGTTGTATGATAAAAGAGTTTTTGCCCCCACCCCTGATTAGTCTGAACTATCTTTAAAGGGAGCCCCATATGTAATGCATTGCTCTAATCTAACCAGGTAGTTTTTACTATTTAAACCCCTTGCTTTTTACTCTTTAAACTAGAATGCAGTTTGACACCATTCTAATTGGTGTAGCTCAATATGGAATCATAGAAGCTGTGGTTTGATAAAGCAGCAGTATTATTTAGCAGAGAAGACTAAAAACATTGCAAAACTATAACTCTCATGATTCCATAGCAATAAGCCATGGCAGTTAAAGTGACAGCTATAGAGTAGATGTACCCATATTTATCCATGTCCAGGTAGGAATGTAGCTGAACCACTGGCCAAAACATATTCAGAGCTACAAGGCCTTCATGATACTAAGGCTTCCAGAACTTGCAGTGACCTCCAAGATATGAGCCTCGTTCTTTAGAAAAACAAACAAACCCTTAAACCCTTGTTTTATGCAGGCATTTGGTAAATAGGAAACTATGGAATAAGACTTTAACAGCTTGAATAATGGACTATGGATTTTGGAAAATTCTTTTGGATATAAGATCATTGTATATGGTTTTAAATCTGTTTGATTGATTGATAGATATGTGTTTTAATTGCTTATATCTTTAGATTGTAAATGATAAGTAAATAATAAATAATAATGACTACTGTGAATGAGGCAAGTTGAAGGGAAGGATAGGACCTATTTTTCATGCACACTGTAATCTTGATTCAGATCAGGGTCATCCACATTCATTTTTTAAAAAGGTGCTTCATACTAGTGAATGTTGTCATGTGCCTTCAAATCTTTTCCAGCTTATAATGACCTTAAGGGTTTTGTTGGCAAGATTTGCTTTGAATGACTTTGCCATTGCAAAGAGCGAGCCTTCTCCTTTCTTTGGAATGGGTTGTCCATGATTGACTGGAGATTCAAACAAAGGCCTCCCAGAATCCTAAATGATAGTCATCATCATGATTTTATTTCTCACCTTCCTCTTCTAAAGTAATGCAACAACATAGAGTTAAAATACAGTTGATAAAAACATACAACCATTTAAAAAAACCAACATTGAAACATGCATTAAAATAATATATACTATAAAATTTTGATTTAATTTTAAAAAGTTTTAAATCAACTGGGTAGCCCTGCTGAAAGAAAGAAATCTTTCATTCTTTTTGAAAATTCAGATAGTATGTTTAGCTGTCAAATCTCTTCTGATTAAAGAATAAGTTGGGTGGGGAAACAAAAACATTTTTTACCAGGAAAAAGGAAGGAAACATAAGTTCTTGGAACAAATTTACTGTTTTTGTTGTTATGTGCCTTGACATTCACTACAATGCATGACACACCCCAAGATTTCTGCAGTGACACAGAAGGTGGGGGGGGGGGCACTAAAACACTAGGCTATCTGAGCCTGGGGAATGTGGAATGGCAGTCAGGACAGTTGTGAACAGCTCCTGCTGTCCTCACAGTTGGACAGTATTTTAGCTTTCCCCCAACTTAAAGTAACCCAAGGCAAGGTCACATTAAGGTGGCCTTGCCACAGGTTACCACGGATCAGCCCCATGCAGAGTGCAGCCACTATAGGTCTGCACTCTGCTCCTAAATGATCATCGTTGATGTGTCCTTAGTCTGAGAGGACACAACTTGAGCAGGGTTTCCATGGTCAAATCCCAGGTCTCAGAATTGCCAAACATTTTTTAAAAAGCAAGGACAAAGAGATGTACATTTTTACAAAAAGAAAAACAAAAACAAATGCTTTAAAATGGAAAAGAGAAAACTTGGTGAACAATAAATGGTTATGAAGTGAAATAGAAAAAGGAAACAGAAATGTACAGCAAGACCATAAATTGTGATGGTAGCCGAATGACACAATATTCTTGTGTGTGCTGAGAAATATTGTTGGAGTACTTCAAAATGATGTATGTTTCATAGGTAATTTGTAGGCCTGGGTAACAACGCAAAAAATTGTTTCTAAAATCGATTCGTTTTTTGGGGTTTTTTGCGTTTCGATATTTAAAAGAATTCTGAAATTTTCCTTTTAAAAAGTTTGATATTTACGAAATTTCGTTAATATTAACGAATCAATTCGTTAAAATGGCGGATGCGGTTGCGCAACATGAAAATATTAGTTTTAAATAATAGTTTTAAATGAAAATATTATGAAAATATTAGTTTTAAATAATAGTTTTAAATAATAGTTTACCCGGAAGTGGGGTAAATGCCGACCGCTTGCAACCAGGGAGAGGGGAGGGAAACAACTATAAAACTTGCACCAGACATAAAACTTGCACTCGGCTCAGGTCACTTTGACAAGCTCGCGCTCGCTCTCCTCCCTCTTTTCCCTTCTCCCTACCAACATAGATGCCGCCGAGAAATTTGCATATTCATCAGCCCCGGGATCGGATTGGGAGACAGTCAGGGAAATACAGAGAGCGAGAGAGACCTAGAGAGAGCGCACGTGCACCCGCCCCCTCTCTATCCCTTCCTCCCTCCCACCCGCGCGGTCGCCTCCGTCTCGCGCACGCAGCGCGCGCACAGCCAGAGATAGAGGCACACATAGTATACACACACGCACACGCACTGAGCTGCTCCTTTAGCCCAACCCTGAGCAAAGAGGGAGAGAGAGAGAGGGAGAGGGAGAGAGAAGAATCGGGTTGCTCTGCTGCTGTTGCTGCGCCTCCTCCTGCGTTTCCTTTTCCCGGCGGGGGAGGCGATCGGGGGAGTCAGCAACCGCAGCAGCGTCGTCGGCCTTGCTGCTGCTGCCGCTGCTACTGGCCGGGGGTCTTTCCCAGGGCGGCGGATGCCAGGGCCCCGCCGAGCGGGCACGCCGGACCACCCCTGCGCCGGGCCGGGCATGTGAAGATGTCAGTGGGGTGTGCATGCCCAGGTGAGCCGGGGAAAGGGGGAAGAAGGGGGCGGGGGGAGCCAGGGGAGCCAGGGGAGGAAGCCAGGCCAGGAAGGGAGCTCGCTCGCTCAGTCTCTCTCTCTCGCCTGCCTTTCCTTCTCCTTGCCCCTGCTCGGGCCCCTTTGCAGCCAGGAGCTGAAATAATAACGAAACAATTACAAAACAATTACGAAATAGCTTTAAAAATTTGTTTCGTTTTTTAGTTGCTCCTGGATGGTTTGTTATCGCTTCGTTAAGAAGAAAAATAACGAATTATTAACGAATTACAAAATTAACCAACGAAACCGCCCAGCCCTAGTAATTTGATATGAGTCACTGTTTCTTGGATATTTGAAATCAAGTGTTAAAATGAGAGGTCCTATTTCATAATATGTGGCCATAACAAAAAGGTCATTATTACTTTAGTTAGTTAGTAATTTTGGAGGGACAGGGTGTTAGCTTTTTAACTGGTGAACATTCTCTTCTTATTCAATTGCTTAGAAAATATTTGCCCATATAACTACACTGTTTTTCTCTTGGATCTGTAGAAACAAACAGACAGATAAAACACAGAATTTGCAAGCTTGGTAGTTGATTAAATGCCCTTTGACCAGTAGCTGGCCACTTGGAGTGCCTCTGGTGTTGCCGCAAGGAGGTCCTCCATTGTGCATGTGGCAGGGCTCAGGCTGCATTGCAGCAGGTGGTCTGTGGTTTGCTCTTCTCCACACTCGCATGTCGTGAATTCCACTTTGTAGCCCCATTTCATAAGATTGGTTCTACATCTTGTGGTGCCAGAGCGCAGTCTGTTCAGCGCCTTCCAAGTCACCCAGTCTTCTGTGTGCCCAGGGGGGAGTCTCTCATTTGGTATCAGCCATTGATTGAGGTTCTGGGTTTGAGCCTGCCACTTTTGGACTCTCGCTTGCTGGGGTGTTCCAGCAAGTGTCTCTGTAGATCTTAGAAAACTATTTCTTGATTTAAGTCAATGACGAGCTGGCTGATACCCAAACACGGGATGGGCTGGAGATGTCACTGCCTTGGTCCTTTCACTATTGACTGCTACTTCCCGGTGGATGTCAGGTGGTGTGATATCGGCTAGACAGTGTAATTTCTCCAGTGGTGTAGGGTGCAGACGCCCCGTGATAATGTGGCATGTCTCGTTAAGAGCCACATCCACTGTTTTAGCGTGGTGAGATGTGTTCCACACTGGGCATTCATACTCAGCAGCAGAGTAGCATAGTGCAAGGGCAGATGACTTCACTGTGTCTGGTTGTGATCCCCAGGTTGTGCCAGTCAGCTTTCGTATGATATTATTTCTAGCACCCACTTTTTGCTTGATATTCAGGCAGTGCTTCTTATAGCTCAGAGCACGGTCCAGAGTGACTCCCAGGTATTTGGGTGCGCTGCAATGCTCCAGTGGGATTCCTTCCCAGGTGATCCTCAGAACTCGGAATGCTTGTCTGTTCTTAAGGTGAAAGGCAGTAAGAGCACCTAGAGAGAGCTTCTGTTCAACCATCTCAAAGCTCCCTGCTTGAGCAGTAATGGCACGATCATCAGCATAGACGAAGCTCTCTGTCCCTTCTGGCAGTGGCTGGTCATTTGTGTAAATGTTGAACATGGATGGGGCAAGCACGTTTCCCTGAGTCAGGCCGTTCTTCTGTTTCCACCATCTGCTTCTCTGGCCCTGGAACTCAACAAAGAAGCTCCTGTTTTGTAGCAGGTTTCCTATGAGGCAGGTGAGATGGTAGTCCTTTGTGATATTATACATTTTTCTCAGGAGGAGGTGGTGGTTTACAATATCATAAGCCACTGACAGGTCTATGAAAACAGTTCCTGTGATCTGCTGCCTTTCAAAGCCATCTTCTATGTGCTGAGTCAGGTTCAGCACTTGTGATGTGCAGCTTTTGCCTTTCCTGAAGCCAGCTTGCTGTGGAATCAGACATGGGTCTATTTTTTCCATAATTCTATGCAAAATAAGTCTCTCCAGAACTTTGTAGAGGTGGCACATCAGGGAGATTGGTCTATAGCTTTTTGGATCATTATGGTCTTTGCCTGGCTTCAAGATGGTGATGACTCTTGCTTTCCTCCAGATTTTGGGGATCTGACAGGATGCCATGCAGTTGTTCATTAGCTCCAGCAGCCAACGCCTTGCTTTTGGGCCAAAGTTCTTGATTTGTTCCATCCGTAGATCATCCAGGCCAGCTGCTTTGCCATTTTTACATTTATTGAGAGCGATGTCCAATTCAGTAGGTGTAAAGGGTTCATGGAGGTTGTTGTTCTCAATCTCTGATTGTCTGGCTATTGGTTTCTTTCCTACTTTGGTGGCAAGGTTGGGTTTCCCATTCTTCAAGAGTTGGTGTGCTATCTGATCTGCCTTTATGTTGGCATAGGTATTAGTTTGTGAGGAGTCATTGCTCAACCGCCTTAGCAGCCTCCATACCTTCTAGCTGCTCCTGCCCATGTCTCTATGACAGATGATCTCCTGGGGGAAAAAAAAGTAATGTCAGCCCATTCAGCGTTTAAAGTGTTTAAAACAGAACAAAACAAATGTTTTCTTTCATCAACATTTGCTTAATATACAGATAAAAGGCACAGAAAGTGAAAATAGTGAAAGAAAAGAAGCTTATCTATGTTATTTGATTGCTATTTTTTATTTGTCAGATATACACTAAGAATGAATTAAAACATCCAAAATATTTTAAAGGATAAATAAAAATGATAAACAAAGCAATCTTATGCAGAGAAGGTTGAGAGGAGACATGATAGCCATGTATAAATATGTGAAAGGGCATCATAAGGAAGAGGAGCAGGCTGGTTTTCTGCTGCCCTGGAAACTAGGACTCGGAGCAATGGATTCAAATTACAGGAAAGGAGATTTCAATTGAACATTAGGAAGAAATTCCTGACCATACAAGCTGTTGAACAATGGGACTGTCTGCCTCAGAGTGTGGTGGATGCGCCTGCCTTAGAAACTTTTAAACAGAGGCTGGATGGTCATCTGTCAGGGATACTTTGCTTGTGCTTTTCTTGCATGGCAGGGGATTGAACTAGATGGCCCATGTGGTCTCCTCCAACTCTATGATTCTATGAATCTATGGGCATGGGGGCTGTGGCTGTTATGAAGCTGAATCCGAAATGGAGGGTTAGGTGTCCCCCACCCCTGTTTGAGGAAAATATGCATTTTTGAATGTATGCAGTTATTCTCTATATTAATTTTTGTGCATTGTATCTTGTGTTTGCACATTTGTACAATTACAATTTTTTTTACATATTTTAAAGTAGCTCCTTGAGGGGTTTATCTTCAAAATGTTGATGCCTTGTGATTTCATTTGCTTTTTTTGCTTTTTTGTTTCTTTTGCCTCCCAGTTGTTGCCTAAGTTCTCATCTGGCAATGCAAGGAAACTAGGGAAATCTGCTGGCAGCCCTGTGGAGATCAATCAACAATCCGTCACTTAGAGAAAGATATTGGCAACCTGCCTATACAGGAGCAACAAAAATAAATGAAAGCAGGGTACATAGGTAAGAAAGAGAGAAGTTAGTATGTGATGGCTAAGGCAACATTATATATACTTTAAGTTGCAGCCAGAATAAGCTGCTATTGACCATTTCTTTGATTGATATTGTTGCGGTTTGATGATGTGGACAATGCTTGAAAAATGCAAGTAATTTCCAGTCTCTTGCATCCTTGTCCTATGTACTCTTTTCTGTAGCTCTTTGTTCTAGGAAAGACTGCCAGAATCTGCAATGAGGAACATAGCTTTGAATGACTTTAGAAGAGCCAGATGGTTTAAGAATATTGTTCAATGTCTTAGTCCAGGTTGTCAGGTGAAAGAGAAAGTGAGAGCATGGCTCTGCAAAAAGCCTTGTGCAACCCCAAAAATGAAATGTTCCTTCAACCTCACCTTTCAGTGGGCAGTAACCCTTTCCAATATATTTTCAGACAAAGGATAAAGCTATAAGCTAGAATGAATGCAGTTTGACACCACTTTGACTGCCATGGCTCATGGCTATGAAATCCTGGGAGTTGTAGGCTCCAGCACTTTTGGGCAGGGAAGGCTAAAAACCTTATAAAACTAGAACTCCCAGGATTCCATAGCCTTGAACTTTGACAGTTAAAGGGGTGTTGAGCTACATTTATATATATTGTAAGTCACTGGGCATCACATATTATATCTTATCCCTAGACAATCTTTAGGCTCAATTGTGCAATTTTTATTTTTAATTTCTGGGAAGTGAAATTTCTCACCTGACTGGGTCATTTCTTTTTAAAGAGAAATCTTGTAGTCCGAGAGTACTCCTAGCCACAGTTTTGATCCTGAAACTCAAGTAGGCTAGAAATGCCTCTTCCCCAGTTGTGTTAATTTGGATTTACTTTTGAGAACAAATAGTTTTGGATGTCAAGGATTTTTACCTAAGGCTATCTTAGGTAGATAATGAGGTAGTCTGCCACCTTGTCAGCTGTGGGAACGGGTATGATTATCACATGTTGACTGCAAATTAGACTTCAGGAATAAAGAAAATGTGGTCTTCCATGTTATTGGATTGTATCCTCTAATGCCTCTTATATTTGACTGCTGAAGGGCACATATACATTCCCCATATGTGGTGCCATATATATAGCTTTTAAAGACATGTGGGTAAAAGAGTCTACAATATAGAGCAAATGATAAACATTTATCCAAACCAAAATGGTCTGTGGATTTAAGTAACATCTTCACATGAAAGATGCAGAAACTAAGGAATGTTAAATAGAAGGTAGGGAGGAATAGATGGACAGAATGAAGATTATGCTGTACACAAAAATGTTAGTGGCACATGAAAAAGAACATCTAAAATTATCAACAGATGTTTAGATTGTCATATATGGAGCAGGACTAACAAAATCAACCTGGATGTAACACCTGGGACCTCTGGCTGTAGTTTCAGACCCAGGGGGATTTTTTTCAGCCCCACGATTTCACCCATTTCTTCTAGGTTCCTTGAATTCTTTATGAGGACAGGGGAATACACAGAAACCGCTATCCAGTGCTCTCTCCTCATCTACAGCAAGTGCCCCATTGTGGCCAAACTGACCATCTACTATCCCTTTGTCCAGGTGCTAACCTTCTGCATCATTTGCCCCAATGCGGCCAGAATGGAGATGTTTGGGAGTTGCTGTCAGAGGCAAAATATATTTATTTAAGAATTGAGAAAGCTGTTCATCCAAGACCTGGTGGTGGGGCACTATTCATGCTTCAAGGTCTGTTTCTCAGCTGCAATCACCATTGTCAGATCTTTTGATTTACTCGTGGTTTCTTCCAGAACCTCTTGCCACTCTCATTTGCTTCTTCTCATTCACTAGTTATTGAACCAGTGGCTTCCTTAGCCTCATTTATTTTCCTTGAAACACACTGTTTTGACAGTGGATGTCAGAAACACTAATAATATTCCCCCAAAAAGACAAAAAACCAACAATGTAGCAGGCTAATGGGCCCCTTTCTGGCCAACAAGATCCCAGCAATTTATACTGGCTCTTCCCCCTATCACATCAGTTGGAAACTGCCAACAATCACACACACACACACACATATGAATGTATAGTAAGTAAAAGTAAGTTCAATATCATTTCTAAAGTAGAGTTCTTGCATCCACCTATCCAATCTGCAGCCATCATAGAGGGACCTGTCCCATAAATAACATCAGACAAAGTCAAGCAAGCTATTGCAAAAAATGAAGTCAAATAAGGCTATTGGTCCAGATGACTTGCCTACTGATGTTTGGAAGCTGTTGGGAGATCAATGCTGTGGGTGGCTCACTGAGCTTTTCAACAGGGTTATCACTGAGGGCAAGATGCCAGACATCTGGCTGACAAGTGTGACTGTGCCCATCTGGAAGGGGAAAGGAGATGTTGCTAACTGTTCCTCGAATAGACCAATCTGCTTGCTCTGTCATACTACATCTACATGAAACCACTGTAGTGAGGTCATATGGATTTCTGGGGTTCGGTGTCATTTGTATGCAGATGACACACAACTCTATTACTCATTTCCACCTAAACCCAAGGAAGCTGCCAAGATCCTGAACCAGTGTCCGGCAACTGAGGCTTAATACAAACAAAACAGAGGTCATCCTAATCAGTGAGGAGGCCAATTGGGATATAAGGTGGCAACTTATGCTCCATAGGGTTACACTCCCTCTAACAGTGCAGGTCTGCAGTTTGGGTGTCCTCCTTCAAAGCATAGGATTACTACCTACACACATTTTTAGTTCAGTCACTTTCTAAATTTTGGAAACCAATTCAGAAATGCTTTTTGTTGATATCAGACTTTCAGAGTAAACAAAAAAACTGTAGTAGGGATATGGTCATCAGTTTTTATTTTTTACAGTTGAAATTAAAATTAAATGGAAATATCTTTTTCCAATGCCTACAAAATACAGCACTTACTGTTTCTAAGGGAAACGTCAATAAATCATGGTTATCCAATTTTGTTATAAGAAAAGCCTAGTGAATTGTAGTGAGAGCAGACAATGACTAGGACAAAATGCACTGCTGTATTTTAATATTTTTTCTACAAATCTTTCTCTTTCAACTAAGAAGTGGACTATACCTCATAAAAAGAAATCTTCCTAAAGGATAATGAAATACTGTACTCACAAAATAATTTCAACAGCCAGGGAAAATCTAGGAAAATGCATATATTCCTTTCTGTGTGCAAGTTTATGAAGTAATATTACACAACTCAGGAGAAAGTCTAAGAAACAGAACCCTTGAGAGTTTATTCCAGAAATTTGATGCCCAACAGTGATTGATTCTACTAGAAAAGGGGTTGTACAATTTTGCCACAGCTTTCTATAGATTGCAAAGAAGCCTTGAATTTTAATTATTGTTTTTGTATCCCTTCAAGTCATTTTCAGCTTATGATGACCCTAAGGTAAACATATCATGAGGTTTCTAGAGATACAAGTTTGTGACTCACCCAAGCTCACCCAGTGGGGCTTTATGGTGAAAATGAGAACCAAACCATGGCTTTCAAAAGTATTGATAGATTATGTTTATAAATATCTTTAAGAATGTTAGATAAAAATTTGATACCTACTCACCCAATTTCACACACTACTTTTCTTTTCTTATTTAATAAAATCATGAGTCATTTAGTAAACAGAGTCCCAGAAGAACTATGGACAGAAGTCCGCGACATTGTTTAGGAGGCAGCAACAAAGTATGTCCCAAAGAAAAAAAAAACCAAGAAGGCAAAATGGTTGTCTGCTGAGACACTGGAAGTAGCCCAAGAAAGGAGGAAAGCAAAAGGAAACAGTGATAAGGGGAGATATGCCCAGTTAAATGCGCAATTCCAGAGGTTAGCCAGAAGAGATAAGGAACTATTTTTAAATAAGCAATGCATGGAAGTGGAAGAAGACAACAGAATAGGAAGGACAAGAGACCTCTTCCAGAAAATTAGATACATTGGAGGTAAATTTCAGGCAAAAATTGGTATGATAAGAAACAAAGATGGCAGGGAACTAACAGAAGCTGAAGAGATCAAGAGAAGGTGGCGAGACTATACAGAAGATCTGTATAGGAAGGATAATAATATTGAGGATAGTTTTGACAGTGTGGTGAATGAATTAGAACCAGACATCCTGAGGAGTGAGGTTGAATGGGCCTTAAGAAGCATTGCTAACAACAAGGCAGCAGGAGACGACGGGATCCCAGCTGAACTGTTTAAAATCTTAAAAGAGGATACTGTCAAGGTGATGCATGCCATATGCCAGCAAATATGGAAAACACAAGAATGGCCATCAGACTAGAAAAAATCAACTTATATCCCCATACCAAAAAAGGGAAATGCGAAAGACTGCTCAAACTTCGGTACAGTGGCCCTTATTTCTCATGCCAGTAAGGTAATGCTCAAGATCCTGCAAGGAAGACTCCAGCAATACATGGAGCGAGAGTTGCCAGACGTTCAAGCTGGGTTTAGAAAAGGCAGAGGAACGAGAGACCAGATTGCCAATATCCGCTGGATAATGGAGAAAGGCAGGGAGTTTCAGAAAAACATCTATTTCTGCTTCATTGACTATTCTAAAGCCTTTGACTGTGTGGATCATAATAAATTGTGGCAAGTTCTTGGTGGGATGGGCATACCAAGCCACCTTGTCTCTCTCCTGAGGAATCTGTACAAGTACCAAGTAGCAACAGTCAGAACTGACCACGGAACAACAGACTGGTTCAAGATTGGGAAAGGCGTACGGCAAGGCTGCATACTCTCACCCAACCTTTTTAACTTGTATGCAGAACACATCATGCAATGTGTGGGGCTTGATGAATGCAAAGCTGGGGTGAAAATTGCTGGAAGAAACATTAACAACCTCAGATATGCAGATGACACCACTCTGATGGCCGAAAGCGAGGAGGAGCTGAGGAGCCTTCTAATCAAGGTGAAAGAAGAAAGTGCAAAAGCTGGGTTGCAGCTAAACATCAAAAAAACCAAGATTATGGCAACAAGAATGATTGACAACTGGAAAATAGAGGGAGAAAATGTGGAGGCCGTGACAGACTTTGTATTTCTAGGTGCAAAGATTACTGCAGATGCAGACTGTGGCCAGGAAATCAGAAGACACTTACTTCTTGGGAGGAGAGTAATGTCCAGTCTCGATAAAATAGTGAAGAGTAGAGACATCACACTGGCAACAAAGATCCGCCTAGTCAAAGCCATGGTCTTCCCTGTAGTAACCTACGGATGTGAGAGCTGGACCTTAGGGAAGGCCGAGCGAAGGAAGATAGATGCTTTTGAGCTGTGGTGCTGGAGGAAAGTGCTGAGAGTGCCTTGGACTGCGAGAAGATCCAACCAGTCCATCCTCCAGGAAATAAAGCCCAACTGCTCATTGGAGGGAAGGATACTAGAGACAAAGTTGAAGTACTTTGGCCACATCATGAGGAGACAGCAAAGCCTGGAGAAGACAATTATGCTGGGGAAGGTGGAAGGTAAATGGAAGAGGGGCCGACCAAGGGCAAGATGGATGGATGGCATCCTTGAAGTGACTGGACTGACCTTGAAGGAGCTGGGGGTAGTGACGGCCGACAGGGAGCTCTGGCGTGGGCTGGTCCATGAGGTCACGAAGAGTTGGAGACGACTGAACGAATGAACAACAACAACAGGCATAGCTGAGAGATCACTCTTCCCAATCTGTGCCATGTTCCCCTATATCACTATCTTCCTTTTTTTTTTTTTATCAAACTTGTGCAATCATGCAAGTTTGGGATCTCCATCATAATGGATAAATGTAAAACATTTATCCATTCCAATTCTATTAATTTAAAAATAATGAAAAAGAAAAAAGTCTATGGCTTTACACATGGTCTTTCTCTGATTGTCAATGGAAGTGTACTGCTGGCCATTTATACACAGGAAAATCAAGTGGGAGGAAAAGACCAGTCCCAAAACCAACCCCAAAGAACACGTCACTAGCACAGAAGACAAGATGCAGACAGGTCTATCCATCACATATAAATTACTTCTTATAAGCGTAGCAAAATTAAAGACGATTGAAGTTGATTGTTTACAGTTTTTCCAAAGTACTTGTAGCAGATTCTTTGCTTATGAGTCCCCACATAAGCAAAAAATGGATTTTGAATCATGGAATAGGACCTGTAGGCACCAGTACGCAAAGAGCATCAGAGATGGGGTATAACTGTGTGTAATATAGTGGCCCCTTAGTATCTGCTGAGGTTTGGTTCTAGTACACCTGCCACATGCCATTGGTGCTCAGGGCCTAGTATATCATAGTCCAAAGATGTCCCTTATATAAAATAGGAAAATTAAATTGCTTTTCAGATTTTTTTAAACCATGTTAAAAAGGCATGGCTCTTTTTTGTTCTTGTAGAAGCAACATGTGTCATTCCTTTCCATCTCACGTATCTTCATTCATCTCTGCTGTGTTTAGCCTTTTAAACAGTCACTCTTCTATTGCTGGGAGCAGGTTCAACCCCCCACCCCACCCTAATGCTTAGCTTGAACTATTTTAGTGGAAATCAACAGGCTAGACATAAAATCATTTTAGTGTTCTGGGTCAACTGGTTTCTGTCAGGTTAGTCCAATAATGGATTGACTGTAATTGTTTGAGCTACTCATTTATCTCATGTCACATTTATCTCACTTTGCAATTCCTTCCCAAAAGGCATACCCTTACTGACATTAGAATTCCCACCACATGCAGTACACATCTGCTCTTGTTGGTTTGAATTTCCATTGTGCATCCTCCATGAGCAAAAACATCTTATTTAATCTTGCTGCTGTTCAGTACAGTCTACGAATCACCTTGTATTGAACTTCATGAACTGAAAGGTGGATCGAAGTATGTTTAATGGGCTGGCATGTATTAATGCATTCTTCCACATAGATCAATATTCCAAGATCTCTTTCCTCTAGTCATTTAAATGTAGGCATCTCAATATTAACACTATTCATTAGCCTATATATCTTTCCAAGGTGTCCCTTGGAACGATAACTTCTAACTGTGGTAAGTTGTTTAGATAAGTTCTGGTTTGTCCGCTACCTCATGAAACAAAGAATTCCTTATTTCTAAAAGTTTTTTTAAAACATGACCACCTTGCAGAAATTATGAAAAGGGATGCAAAAGGAAGACCAGATTCTAGGATTCTAGAAATTGCTGGTGAAATAAATGTGGCATTATTTGATCCAGAATCTAAGATATTTAAAACAGGCCAACTTAAATTGAACAAACTACAGTGGCCCAAATCTTTATTTTAATTTCAGCTAGTGCCAACCATCTGAATCAGTGGAATTTTTCAATATGGTAACTTATTCAGTTGTTGATTCAAGGGGTCTACTTTAACCAATTGGACTAATCAGCCTATTGCATTTATGTGAAGATGTATGCAGTCACTGTTACTTTGATATGTATTCCCTTCAGAATCCATTCTGTCCTGCCTCCACTGAAATCTATATAAATTACATTTTATATTTTCCAATATTTCCTAATATTCTTAATATTTTTTGCCCTGTTTTGCCACTTTTATGTGTGGCTTGGATGGGGCCTGCTGTGATCATCACACAACAAATGGTGAGCCCCACCCACATTCCTCCCAATATAGGGTGAAAATGCGGAGAGGCACTCCCTCCACCACTACAGGGAGGAAAGTTTTGTTTGGGTAGCTGCAGCAGAGTTACCCTCACTTTCTCCCCTTTATTGCCATGTGAGGGCAGAAATGGTGGTGAAGTAATGCACATTGCTGCCCTTTCTACCATTTGTTGGGCGGGGGAGGGGGAGGGAGAGGGTGCCAAGGCATTCTGTCCCATCCCACTGTGTGATGAGGAAAGGAGGGAGAGCATGCAGGGTGCCACAAACCACCCCACACACCTTCCCTTTAACGGCACAATGGTACAGCCTGAAAGTGCTGTATGAATTAGACTATATTGTCCTTAAGACCAGACAAATAATTCTTTAACAAAAATATTTTTATTTTTCACAATTACATTGCAGAAATTACCTTTTGGTCAACATAAAATGTGATACAATGATAACAGACAAGTAATTCCAGTAGGAAAATTGAATTCTCTCCTCTTCCTACTCCTGGCAGAAATAAAAATCCTATTAGGTAATAGTACAATAAAGAGAACCCTTTCTTGCACACACCTCCAGGTTAAAGTTTGGAATGATATATATTGGTGTAGAAAATCCATATTTAGAATGTCTACTTGGAATTCATAAAGACGGAATTTAATAAACATACTTCCAGACAACCTTCCTGCACATAATATTCTTTGTCTGGGCTGTTTCCTGCCAGCAACACCCACATTACCAGCATCATTCTCAAAAGTAGAAAACAAACTTTATAGAAGGGTCACGTGTGCCTTACAGTACATGTAAAAGAGTCACCAAAACACAGGGCAGAATTTTAAAAAATCACAACAATTTATATCCATAGCTGAAATGTAGTACTGCAGCAGGTCTCAGACCTGCAGTCTATTTTTATTCCAGGAAGTATATTAAAGATAGATATTATTTATTTCTTGTAAGAAATTAATTCTGGTCATGTAACATGTCTGAGAATTTAGTCCATTCTGCTTTTCTGAAGTTGAACCTTTGTTTAAATTGAGCTTCCTGAGGCCTTATGGTTGGGAACAGTTGGCATACTATAGGTTAGTGCTGTGTGTTTGGGACTGGTGGTCCCACTGATTTAGTGCATTGCTGTACAATGCTGTCACTCACAAATAAGAGGTCTGGGTTATAACCTCGGTGCCATCTCCCACTGTTGTAGGATGGTGGGAGCTTACTATCATGGATGAGTGATAGTTTGTACAGTTCAGACCAGGAGAAGACAGCCTCTCCATTTTTATCCTCTTGAGCATAGCCCCATACATGGCTATGGCTGTTAAAGTCACCAATTACTACCGCCCTTTGGTGCCTATCAAAGTTCTTGGGGGAGGGAAGAGAGAAGCAGAACTCTTCATTTAGGGGCTTGTACACAGAGGTGATGGTGATGTTACTAAGCTCTACTGTTATAACTTTTATATTGTTTTCTTCAGTGTTGTGGGCACTGCTGACTTGGAGGCCTGGTTTTACAAAGACAGCACTTCCATACTGCACATGTGGCTTCTGGAGTGAGAGAATCAGCCGTCTACGAAGACATTGCCCAGAAGATGCCTGGATGTCTTGCAATCCTGCGAGGAGCCCTCTCTCATGTCCCCCCTTGCGGCAACCCCAGAGGCAGTCCAAGTGGCCAGATACTGGTCAAAGGACATTTAATCAACTACCAAGCTTGCAAACTCTATGTTTTGTCTGTCTGTTTGTTTGTTTTGTTAAAAATGTAATACAAATGTCTGGTTGCTCCTGGCACGATAAATAAATAAATAGTAATTAATTAACATAAGCTTTTTCATCCTGATCACAATGAAAAGCAAGAGCTCCTGAATACACATTTTGCTTCCTTTCTCCTTCCCCAAGACCACAGTGTGCTTTCATGAACCAGCAAATACCTTAACAAGCAATACCAGTTGCAAATCAACAGTACTAAAAAGTTAGTGAGAAATGACCCAAGTTTGCCTAAATGTGTTTTAATCTGCAGTTTGATAAGAACTGCACCCAAGAGAATTGAAGGAACTTGTTGATATACTACAGAACCATTTGCCATCATTTCAAAGAAATCTTGGAAAACAGAATACTTTGACTGGAGATGAGCAACCAAACATCATCTCCGTGTTAAAAAAAAGAGTCAGATGCAGACGTGTTCTTGGCAGCTTCAGAAGTAGGTCCAATTATTTTAAGTCACAGGACAGTACATTTCAATTGAGCATAAAAAAGAATGTCTTGAAAGTGACAGCAGTTTAGCAATAGAACCAATAGCTAAGAGATGGTGGGATCACGTTCTCTGGATGTCTAGAACAAGAAGTTGGGTAGCGACTTGCTAAGAATGCTTCCACTTGGTTCGATTGATGGTCTACAGTTATGATTCCATTATTCTAGAATTTTTTCAGGGAAACATTTTAGAAAAATTGCCCAGATTCTTTTATTTCCTCTTCCTCTTAATCCTTTGGGGATCTTGTTTGGCAGATATAATTGCTCACATACATCATATTACTTTATGACAGAGTAGCACAAGTCTCTAGGAACTCAAAATAGCTATATATGTAGACAAGATTGTTTTTTTTAAAAAAATGGATAACAAAAGGTTAACTTGTAAAATGTGGCTATAAGTCTTATTTTCAAAATGAATTAACAGAGAAAATATTTAAACATTGCTGCCTGAGTGATAAAGATTAAAAAAAAACAACAAACACAGCCCACCATACATCTTACTTAATTTCATTTCTCAGTTGCACAATATCTATTCTCTGACTTGTATATTCTTAGACCAACTAAATTTTATCTTATTAAAATGCACTTTGGAGCCAAACTGCAATATATTCTTCACATTTCCAATTCCTTTTGTAATGATTTACTTCTGTATTTTGCCTTTCCTGCTCTTTGAATAATACATTTGGAAGCTTGATCACTGCTTAGAGCTGAACTGATAGGCACTGTTTACAAGACATTGAATTTGAATAGCATCCATCATTTGGATAATTATGGTGTTGTTTCTGCAAAACAAGTAGAACACTGAGTTGAAAGAAATCAGATAATGAATTCATTATATATTGCAACTAACTTGTAGCCAAGTCATATCTAGTATTTTCAGATCATCTATTTAACTATTTTCATTAAACTATGGATCAAATAACAGAACTGCGATTGCCAGTGTCATCTCCATACACCTCCTTCTGTCTCTTGTGGATGTTCCCCACTGTCTCATTCTCAAAAATCAGGAATTCAGTTACAGCATGATACTTCTGATGGACATCAAGAGCAGCAGACATTTCGAAGGAGTGCTAAGACAATGCCATATGTGGCAGTGGGTTTAATTAAATTTGAGAAGTGGGAAGGATTCTTCTGTGCCCTCAGCAAATAGCTAAGCAGTAGAATAAAATTTGGATTTTTAAACAGATGTTATACATTACTTTCAGAGTGACCCTCATATCTTGCTTGCATCTTGCACTTTATTCAGTTGCACACAAGACCTCCATGTGCTTTAGCTATGGGATTAGACCAAGAATTGTTCTTTCACTTAACAGGATTTTAGAACTGGGGGGCAACCCTCTTATATTTTGTGGAAATTATATTCTTATTATAACTGTAAGATAGACATATAGTTGCTTGAGAGTATGAAAAAATGAAAAAACAGGTTATATTGCAATGTTTATGACATTATTTTTTATTTGTAATCATTTATATTATGCGGTTGCTGTGTAATATTCCACTTTAATTTCCTATTCCTATCAAATCCTAGGGAATTTAGAATTATCAAGCACAGAGATCTAGTGCCTCAGATGAAACTACAAATACCAGGATTTCATTGAATGTTGCAATGGCAGCTAAAGTGGAGTCATAATGGTATCATTGTGTGGTGTGAAATGCCCTCTGCTGTATTATACTGTAGCTACTTCATCAGACTGGGTGATTTTTGTGTTCTAGGATGCTTTCACCCCATCTGGGGGATGGAGACTGACACCAGACATTACACGGGATTGTGTGACATCCAGCAGAGGCCCTATCCACAACCAGGGTGAAGCATTGTGGGACACTTCCACCCCAACGTGAGAGGCTCCAAATGAGTTAGCACAGGGCCTCCCCACAAGAGCGACACTTTCCCCATGTGATGTGAAAAGTGTTGCAAAGAGGAAGCTACATGTGGGGTGACAGATTTGCCCTGCTGCTCCCTCTTTCCTTGCAGAAGCCCGGCGAAGCGAGATGCTTTGCCTGGGCTTTCTGATGAGGTTGTCGATAGCTTTGGTAAAATACCTTATTTGCTATCAAAATTACATTTGTTGTCAGTATGTGTCTTCCAGTCAACCCTGACATATGACAACCCTATCTTAGGATTTTCTATGCAAAATATATTTGGGGGATAGAGTGATTTTGCCTTTTTCTTGGGCTGAGAGAAGTGTGGCTTGTCAAGGATCACATCCATGGCTGAAACTGAGACCATGTTTTCCTAGTCTTAGGCTCAAATCACTACATCTAGGTCCTTATAGATTACATTGCAGAGCTCCATACGATCTTTTGGAGGTTTTAAAAATATTTATTATTTGTAAATGTTTCTATGCAGATACAGATCACTACTTACTTCCTGAGATCTTCTTGCTCTGTCATTCTATGTGACATGGAGATATCTATCTAATGATAAAATTAATACATTTTAAATGTGCTTTGATTTTTGATTCAGTAATTCCTCAAATATTTTTTGCAGAATCACCTTAATTGGTGTTTTTTATACTTGTCACATATTTCTGAAAATTGATGAGATTGCTTTGAATAACATTATTTTGTTCCTGATAGAAAACAAACATATTTCTAGCTATGGATAAATGTCTTAAATATAGAAGTAGGTTTGTTAATTGCTATCATGGATGTAGGGGTGGGAACAAAAAAAGTTATGTTTTACTGCATTAGGGAAGTAAATTCGCAGAATATATGATGGACAAGTAGTAGGAATAACCTTGTGAAACCATGTGCCCCACAAACACATAACCTTCTTTCCTGGAAATAAGCCTTCCATATTTTAAATAAATACTAATATGGCTTGGCTAGAAAGTCACAATTACATCCCTGCTTGCTAGGGAGCAAGTTCCACTAAATCAGCGAACCTTACATTCAAGTAGGGATGTGACAAATTATTCAACTTCTTTGCATTTCCCAGAATCTCATCAGCATTCTTTCCTATCTTAGTTCTGTACTGCATTTTGAGACTTTCCACCACTGTCGCTTCCTGCTTTAAAAATAATCCCTTCTCCTATTATATTCCTTTATTGATCCATTTTTCTAACGGTATGTATAACTTCAATGGATTAATGGGTTTAGCTCGATGGTTGTGGAATCCTTAATGAAGATCTGGTGCTTAATATTTTTAGTTTTAAAAGAGAAAGTTGTAGATTTCTCTAGAACCATGATTTAGGCCTTTTCATTTGCCAGTAGATGATACTTACATCATTCATTTATTTTTGCATCCAAAGTTTTACCTAAGAAAACATTATTTTTCTTAGGTAATAAGAACACTACAGTCTCCCTACTACAGTCTCCCTACTACAGCCTCCCTACTACTGCACTACAGTCTCCCTACCTGAGCTAGCGGGGGTGGTCTCGAGCCTGGCATTGGAGTCTCAACGGCTTTTTGTGGTGGGAGACTTCAATGTCCATGCTGAGGCGGCCCTCTCAGGAGCGGCTCAGGACTTCATATCTGCCATGGCAACTATGGGGCTGTCCCAACAGGTATCTGGCCCCACTCACTGTGCTGGACATACATTGGACTTGGTTTTCTGCCAGGGATGGGAGGAAGGTGGCGGTGTTGAGGAGCTGACCATCTCTCTGTTGCCATGGACCGACCACTTCCTGGTCAGATTTAGGCTCACTGCGCCCCCCAACCTCTGCAGAGGTGGAGGACCCATTAAGTTGGTCCGCCCCAGGAGGCTTATGGATCCGGATGGATTCCTGACTGCTCTTGGGGAGTTTCCCGCCACCTCGGTAGGTGACCCTGTTGATGTGCTGGTCACTCTCTGGAATGGGGAGATGACTAGGGCAATTGACACGATCGCTCCGGAACGTCCCCTCTCAAGTAGCCGAGCTAAACCAGCCCCTTGGTTTGCTGAGGAGCTGGCAGCGATGAAGCGAAGGAAGAGGGAACTAGAGAGTGTGTGGCAATCAGATCCGAGCGAGCCAAATCGAACACGGTTTGTGTCCTTTTTAAGGGCATATGCCGCGGCAATAAAAGCCGCAAAGAAAGCTTTCTTTGCGGCCACTATTGCGTCTGCAAAGAACAGTCCGGCTGAGTTGTTCCGAATTGTCAGAGGCCTTTTAAACCCTGCCACCCTAGGCAGGAACCCTGACAATTCGGCTTCTTGCTGTGAAACTTTTGCTCAGTTCTTTGCAGACAAAGTCGCTTTGATCCGTTCTGGTCTGGACACCATATTAAGGGCAGTCTCTGAGGATGTAACACGAGCACCTGCTTGTCCTATTTTGATGGATTCATTTCAATTGGTGAAACCCGAGGATGTGGACAAGATACTTGGAGGAATGAGGCCTACCACGTCCATCCTAGACCCCTGCCCATCCTGGCTTCTAAAGGAGGCCAGAGGGGGATTGGCTAAGTGGGTTGAGGTGGTGGTGAATGCCTCCCTTCGGGAAGGCAAGATTCCAGCGAGCTTAAAACAAGCTATAATAAAACCGCTGTTGAAGAAACCATCACTGGATCCCACTAAATTTGACAACTTCCGGCCAGTTTCCAATCTCCCCTTCTTGGGCAAAGTCCTGGAACGCGTGGTGGCCACACAACTCTAGGTATTCTTGGAAGACACGGATTTTCTGGATCTGGCACAGTCTGGTTTCAGACCGGGACATGAAACTGAGACAGTCTTGGTTGCCTTAGTGGATGATCTGCACCGGGAGCTCGACAGGGGGAGTGTGTCCCTGTTGGTGTTGCTGGATCTCTCAGCGGCCTTCGATACTGTCGACCACGGTATCCTTTTGGAATACCTCACGGGGATGGGACTTGGGGGCACTGTTTTACAGTGGCTCCGGTCATTCCTGGAGGGCCGATCCCAGAAGGTGTTATTGGGGGACACCTGTTCAACCCCACAACCTTTGTCTTGTGGGGTTCCACAGGGCTCAATATTGTCTCCCATGTTGTTTAATATCTACATGAAGCCACTGGGAGAGATCATCCGGAGTTTCGGGGTACGGTGTCATCTGTACGCAGATGATGTCCAACTCTGTCACTCCTTTCCACCTGCTACTAAGGGGGCTGTCGAGGTCCTGAACCGGTGCCTGGCCGCTGTAATGGTCTGGATGAGGGCGAACAAATTGAAACTGAATCCAGACAAGACAGAGGTACTCCTGGTCAGTCACAAGGCTGAACAGGGCATAGGGTTACAGCCTGTGCTGGATGGGGTCGCACTCCCCTTGAAGGCGCAGGTTCGCAGCTTGGGTGTGATCCTGGATTCATCACTGAGCCTGGAGCCCCAGGTCTCGGCAGTGACCCAGGGGAGCATTTGCACAGCTAAAGCTTGTGCACCAGCTGCGCCCGTACCTTGGGAAGTCTGACTTGGCCACGGTAGTCCATGCTCTGGTTACATCCCGTTTAGACTACTGCAATGCTCTCTACGTGGGGTTGCCTTTGAAGACGGCCCGGAAGCTTCAATTGGTCCAACGTGTGGCAGCCATGATACTAACAGGAGCGTTGTACCAGCTCCACTGGCTGCCGATTTGCTACCCGGCTCAATTCAAGGTGCTGGCGTTGGCCTATAAAGCCTTAAACGGTTCCGGCCCAAGATACCTATCCGACCACATCTCGACCTACGAGCCCACCAGGACTTTGAGATCTTCCGGGGAGGCCCTGCTCTCGATCCCGCCTGCTTCACAAGCACGGCTGGCGGGGACGAGAGATAGGGCCTTCTCGGTGGTGGCTCCTCGGCTGTGGAACACCCTTCCCGTGGACATTAGACTGGCACCTTCTCTGATGATATTCCGCAGGAAATTAAAGACTTGGTTGTTCAAGAAGGTGTTCGAATAAGAAGTACAATGATTGGTAATGACTATAGGAACGGAACAACGGAAAACAATATTGGATTGTGGCTTGGACGATGAGACGACGC
Source organism: Anolis sagrei (assembly GCF_037176765.1). NCBI lineage: Eukaryota > Metazoa > Chordata > Lepidosauria > Squamata > Anolidae > Anolis > Anolis sagrei. Next base: position 89,816,419 of record NC_090022.1, on the reverse strand, counting down.
TGAATGATTTTTGTAGTAATGATGTTGTTTTTGTATAATGCTGGATTGTGAATTGTTTTTATACTGTGTCTTGAATGTTGTTGTTTCTCTGTTGTACACCGCTGTGAGTCGCCCCCGGGCTGAGAACAGCGGTATATAAGTAAAGTAAATATATAAGTAAAGTAAATAAAACTATTAGTCTCCATATCTTTGAACAGGAGAAAATTCAGACAGAAACATTTGAGGTCATTTCTATGACTTTTGAATATAGGACATTTGTGGAGCATTTCTCCAATCAATTTCATGATATCATATTGAGTAGAGAATCCATTTTGAATTATCATATACTATTATCAGTTGTTTTAGCCTTGTTGCAATTTTTATTAAAAAAAAATGTATTTCTTTTGCTTTGTACTTTAAAGCATGCCCCAAATTGACTAAGGTGTGTTTTAAACGTACATGTGAAAAAAATATCTATTCCTGGTCTGAAAATGTTGTTTCTTGTTCAATTATGCAGTACTTATTTTGAAAATAGCTGATATACTCCAGAAACTTTATTTTTGTGGCTGCCACAAACTATGTTGAATTGGTTTAGACTCTATGAGACATTCATTGAAAAACTATAACAAAATGGGCTGCAGGATGTCCAGTAAAAACATAATGTTAACAGAATTTTCAAATTGTTCCCAACTCTTGTAATGGTAGAGACTAGGCCTGGGTAACAACAGAAAAATTTGTTTCTAAAATCGATTTGTATTTGGGGTTTTTTTTTTTGTTTCGATATTTAAAATAATTACAAAATTTTCCTTTTAAAAAGTTCGATATTTACGAAATTTTGTAAATGGTAAAAAATTAACGAATCGATTTCCGAAACAATAACGAATCGATTCGTTAATGGCGGACGCGACCGCGAAATACGCTAAAAAACCTCCAAAACCTTCTGAAACTTCCCTCTCCCTCTGTTGTTGACTGTTGGTGTGATATTATAATTTTTTTTCACTAATTAAACCATAAAACTGGGCCAGACATGCGGAAATAATAACGAAACGACCTCAAAACAATAACGTAACGAATACAATATCGAAATACGAAGCATTTACAAAACGTTTTTGAAAATTCGTTTTTTTTAATAATTACTCCAGAATGGTTCGTTATCGTTTTGTAATTGAAAAAATTAACGAATTATTAACGAATTACGAATTAACGAAACGAAACCGCCCAGCCCTAGTAGAGACAAGAAAGGGATGTTCTGTGGTTAAGTGAACTATGGGAAATCAAAACCACAGAATCCAAAGCCTTTCCATTTCCTAGCACATTTGAGACTGGCAGCAAACCTGGAAAAACAAACTCCAAAGGACCCCTTGTTAAAGTTTTCATAAGCTCAACTCCTAAAATCTCCATTAATATTTACCTAGAGAAACCCTTGCACTCTGAGTCCAGTGAGAAGAGAGGCCAAGTTACTTCTAGCACACAATAATTATTTTACATTACAGCATCACAGAGTTTGTCATTCAAGAAGTATTTGTCAGTTGATCAGCTAGTAATTGGGCAAACCACAATTAACTAAAGAGGTGTACCATAAAGCACAAAGGTAAAATGTCCCAAACATAATTTTGAAAGATGTAAAAGAAAGCCTGACCTCCTAAATTCTTCATCCTCAGCTTGAATCACATGGCACAGATGCATATCCTTTTTCCATCAAAGATGCTCCAGAGACATTTTTTTGCTACTTCTCCCTCCACTTTTAATGAAATTGATATCACAGGCTCTTCCATCTATGCTGCCTTTTAAAGAGAATGAGGCCTCCCAGAAACACACAATGTTAGTGCTCAAAGGGAACAGGATGATTTTCCTCATTTATGTAGTTCAAATGTCTTGTCTACCAAAAGCCTTGCCAGGCCACTGTAGCACACTATAGTTTGTGAACTGCTTTCACAGTTAACTCTCTGATTGAACTGTGGCCATCTAATATTAAGAATTTGTAGGTGATATGAATAATTCACAGAAGAGCTGACTTCTCTCTTCATCCCCCCAAATATGAACAGGGTCTGAAGTGCTGCATGCCAATTGTAAGTAAGGCTCATAGCATGAGATGGCATAAAGTATACTGTAATGTTGCTCTCTAAAACCAGAACAGAAGTACTGACAGATAGTCCCTTCTACATCATTTCTCAGATTTGGTCCATTAAGATGCCATCATCAATGGGATCAAAAGTGGTTGAGAGATCCAAAAGATCAACAGGGTAGCAGTTTCACAGCCTTTCTCATACAATCTCTTTCATTATCATACTCTAGCCTGAAATAAATCTAGACAATCTGTTTCTTCTGGGAATGCCTTAAGTTGTGCAGCTACTGCATGCTCAACCACTTTGCCCAGAAAGAGAATGAGATTCTTCCATATAATCATGTAAAACTACTATGATGAAATAACATCTGAAACTGAAGTAGCAGGGTATGAATCCTAAGTCAAATATTGATTTGACTATATTTTTAGGTACTATATATTCCAGCCCTATATCATAATCTATAAAGTAGGTCTTCCTCTTAATAAAATATATATGGTGTATGTGATTGAGTGCCATGGTACTACAAACAAATAGCACCATGTTTAATATTTGAAAACCAGAAAGCTAAAAGATACAATGGTTTATTAATTTTCCTTGTACAGATAAGAATGACTTGCATTGTCAAGCATGCTGCCAGAAAAAAAATGTACAAACATAAGAGTAGTTCAGATCAAAGACAGTTTGAGGATAAGCAAACCTGGTAAAGTCAAATCACTTTGATTTATAAATACATTGTACAAAATATTCATTGATTTCTAAGATGAGGGATTAATATAACATATCATTTCTTCCCTTCTGTTATGCAGGAACAAAGTAAAATAAACCTGGATGTATTATTGGTATGTGCAAGGAAGGGGGGAAATGGAATGCATGGCAATGAGATGGTTGACAAAGTACAAAAACACCTTTCTTGAAAGCTGAACTCTGAAAACATACAGGAAACTGCAGTGAAGACTTAATTGCTTTAGAAATAAAAAAAACTAGGAAGAACATTAAAAAGGCAATTTCCTTCCCACAAAATTAATCTGAACTACAATAGTGAGGTAAGTGAGAAATTTATGAGAAATCTTAGAAAACAGTGGATGTACTAGAAGTCTGAAAAGGGGAAACATCTTCCCACTCTTCAAAAATGGCAAAAAAGAAGATCTGGGAATCTACAGACCAGTCAGCCTCATCTCAGTATGAGGAGAAATAAATTGTCATGAAATTTGTCAAGAACAAACCCTACTCATCTTATATTTTGTTTGCAATCAGGACAACAATTTAGTACATGATGAGAATGCTGCATATGCCAGTTATCTGAATTTCAGCAAACCATTTGATAAGGTCCCAATAATATTTTAACTACCAATCTGGTCAAATGTGGAATTGATGAAAACTATCAGACTGATTCAAGATTCATAGAAAAACTGTGATCAGAGAATCTGGCTGCACTTCAAATTGAAAGGAAATATGGAGTACTTTACACCAGAGTTTTGTCTTAAGGCCATAACTCTAAGATGGTTACCTGCTGGGGATGCATTAGCTGGAGATCCTGTTGTGAGCAGAGAGTTGATCCAATGGCCCATGACCACCAGCTCCCCCTTTCAGTCCTATGATTCTTTGATTTCATGATATTAAGAGAACCTAAAAGCATTTTAGATATAACAGGATAAGAAAGATTGGAGCCATTTCATTAAGAAAGATAATGCAGGTCAAAGGGAATACTTTCTAGGTTCTTGTGGGTTTTTTCGGGCTATAGAGCCATGTTCTAGAGGCATTTCTCCTGACGTTTCGCCTTCATCTATGGCAAGCATCCTCAGAGGTGTGAGGTCTGTTGGAATTAGGACAATGGGTTTATATATCTGTGGAATGGCTGGGGTGGGGCAAGGAGCTCTTCCCTGCTGCAGCTAGGTGTGAGAATACTTTCTCATTGTAACGTAGCATTGTGATCACATATTCACTGCCAACTTTCTCTCTTATGGGATCCTACAATTTGCAGTTTAGAGAGTACATTTGATAATTTTAGCCAGAATACTGTCCCTCAAAACTACAATTCTCAGCATTTTACAGGATGTTGCTGTGGCACTTAAAGCTGAGCCATAGTGGTTTAATTGTATACAATGAAGGAGTTCACAGTGAATTCTAGAAAAAGTATAACTGTCCAGAAAAGGTATAGTTCTATAAAATAGTTTTCTTTATAATTTATCTCTACTGTCCTATAGCTTATCTGGTTTATCTCTGTAGTAAAAACATTTCTGGTAAAATGAGGGGGGAAAAGAAAAGTTAAACAAACACAAAACCCTGAGCAAAGAAGTGATTTCTTCCATGATGTTATTCAAGATATGATTTAGTGTCCGGCAGCACTTAGAACCTGGAAAACTTACTCTTTGGTATAATAACCAGGATCATCCAGCCAGAATGGCCTTTTAAATGAACAAAGAAGCTTTTGTAGACACAATTTATCTGTAAAACAAAGAATTATGTCCCTTCTTCAATGAAATATCTAACATCACAATAACTTAAAACTTCCATTGAGATTTAGAGATATAGCCCAAATGCTTAAAATGATTGTAGTCTCTCCTAGATGTCTATATTAGGGTGATGATGATGATGATGATGATGATGATGATGATGATGATGAATATCCCACCCTATCTCTCCTTGAGGACTCTCAGGACAATTTCCAACAAACAAATGGAAAGACGACTATTCAATGCCATTATCAAAAGATAGTAACAAAAAATTTAAACAGAAAATCATGAAAATTAAATTACATGATGTCTAAGCACTTCTGGCCTATGTTGTGGGCTAAACTGGTGTGGCCCTATACTTTTTAAAAAAACAGGACATGTTCTGGAATTTCAGCAAAATTCTGGAGTAGACTACACTTTGAAACATTGTGAACAAAATGTCCATGTGGACTACTGGTCTACTGTCTGCACAGGTGGCCACCACTATCCCTTTGTCATTGTATCATGTGATTTTCAGTCACAAGGAGTTCACACAGCTCAAGCTTATGGATCAGTTTGTTCCTACCTTTAAATCTAAAAATTAAATATACCAAATAATTTTAAATGGCATTAAAGGACCAGAGGCAACCCAACCTGTGCTGAAGATGTCTCTCTGTTGCTTTTTTTTTTCATGCTGCACATAGTTTTGTGGTTGAAACACATCACAACTTTTTAGCTCATATTTTATTTCTTTTTAATTCTATTAGCTGCCTTGGAGCTCTTTTATGGAAGAAAGGTGAGCTTATAAAAACGATTAAAGCAAATAAATGTGTCAGCCTCACAGTGCTAGATAATCATATTGGCTGGGTTGGCTGATCTGTCATAGAGCAAAGGGATGACCCAATTTATCTCCCCCTCTCTTTTATTTGCTGTCATCAGCCTCCCAATAACTGTCTTAACAAGAAATCTATAGATTGATAAATAGGTTTTCCAATGTCTAATTTAAAGAAAGAAAGTGCTAAAAGTAACAGAATGACATCAAGCTCATTAAAACAGAATGAACACGGAACAGTTTAAGTGTAAATCACAACAGAATGTGGGATGTTCCAGAAAGCTTTCTTATTGTGTATGGCATGCAAATGCATAAATCTTTGAGTATCTATGCTGAAATATTCACCCGTTTCTGCTTCCCCTGGACCATCAAAATATAGATGAGTGAGACAGAATAAATGACCTTTGATTCAAACAACAGCTTAAAGCTATTAGGAAAACAGGTTGCCAGGAAGAAGCAGCAAACTAGCTTGCTGTAATACTAATTTCCTTCTGTGATTATATTAAATATGACAACAGCAGCTGCATTTGCAAAGGGGCGATGTGACTGAAGAGCAAATTAGAGAGTAAGGGAGAGTGCAGAGGACTACAAGCAGTTCATTAGGACCCAAACACATCATTCTTACTATCTAGGCACAAACCGTATCACAGCACAAGTTGATATGGCAAAGAATTTATTTCCACTCTTAATTGGAAATATCGATTTTTTTAAGCCTTACTGTATTCACATTTTTCACTTTAGTGGCTTATGCTGCAACATACAACTTGAAATAAGTTTGATTGACATCAAAGAGATTTACTTCTAAGTAATCAATCAAAAATCAAAACTTTATTTATATCCCACCCCATCTCCCCATAGGTTCTCAAGCAGGCATGTCTATATCGGTAAATGCTACCAAATGTAATATTTTTAGTGGGTTGTTGTAGGGTTTTTTTGGGCTATATGACCATGTTCTAGAGGCATTCTTTCCCGATGTTTCGCCTGCATCTATGGCAAGCATCCTCAGACGTAGTGAGGTAATATTTTTATTTCCAAGAAACATTGACTCACAACAAATCATGAGTGATCTGTCATATGCAGGTAAATTCTAAGCACATTTTGTTGACAGTTTGTCTTCTTACAGTTCAACAAGAGCTTCCTGTTTATATTGGCATCTTAATATTCAATCTATGCACACTTATTAAGCAATAGGGATGGAAAGAATATTCAAAAGTATTTACAGAATAGTCAAAACCCATTGATGAGATGAATCTTGGACTGAGAAGAATCTTTGTGGTTCAAGACTGAGTCTGCACAAAATTTACACATGTTCCATTTACATAGAAAACCATATTTTTTGTGTGAGAAGCAATACTTCTATATAGAAAATGCTGAGAAGCAGATGGTGAAAACAGAAGAATGGAGTACGCATGCTCAGGGGAGTGTCAGTGTCCATCAATGTTTAACATTTAGACAGATGACCAGCCACTGCCAGAAAGGACAGAGAGTTTTATCTATGCTGACATTCGTGCTATCACCGCTCAAGCTGGAAGCTCTGAAATGGTTGAACAGAGGCTCTCTGAAGTTTTAGGTGCTCTTACTGACTATTACAGGGGAAACCAGCTGATTCCTAATCCATCTAAAATGTAGATATGCACTTTTCACCTTGAGAATAGATAAGCATCTTGAACTCTATTACCTGGGAAGGAATCTCACTGGAGCATTGCAGCACACCAAAATACATGGGAGTTTTAGATGGCTGAGTGTGATGTTAGTTAGGTCAAACTAGAACAGGATAATGCTCACTGGAGGTAGGATACAACCCTCATGTGGATTCAGCCTAGTACCTCCTTCCCCATCAGTTGGAAGCCTTTAGGCCAGAGGTCCTCAAACTAAGGCCCGGGGGCCGGACGCAGCCCTCCAAGGTCATTTACCCGGCCCTCACTCAGGGTCAACCTAAGTCTGAAACGACTTGAAAGCACACAACAACAACAACAGCAACAACAACTACAACAAAGCCAAAAGCAGGCCCACACTTCCCACTGAAATACTCATAAGTTTATATTTATTAAAATTGTTCTTCATTTTAATTATTGTATTGTTTTTAAGTGGGGGTTTTTTGCACTACAAATAAGATATGTGCAGTCTGCATAGGAATTCATTCATGGTTTTTTTTTTCAAATTCTAATCTGGCCCTTCAATAGTTTGAGGGACTGCGACCTGGCCCTCTGTTTAAAAAGTTTGAGGGCCCCTGCTCTAGGTAGTGGTTGTGTGCCATGGCTCAAAGACTGAAGTTTATTCAAACATAAAAAATAAGCTCATAAATAACTTATAAAGAAAACCAAAGCTTTGGGTCCTTCAAAGGACTGACCAACAAAACATAATTGCAGCAAACAGCTGGAGTAATAATGAACACAAAAAGGTCAAATGTCCTTTTAATTAATACAAACAAGCAGAGTATTACTTAGCCAGTTCAGGGACAAGAATAAACAATGGTCAAAATTACAGTTCAATGGTCATATGCCAGGAGTTCATTTATCAGAGTTCCTAGAATAAGGATTCAAGAGTCTAAACCAAAGTCAGAGTTCCAAAGTCAAACAAGACAGTCAGGGGCCAAACTGAATCCCAAGTTCATAAATCAAAGCCAGGAAGTTAGTCCAGAGTTCAGAGTCAAGGGTTCAGCATATAACAGGGTCCAGAACAGGATTACAGAAACAAAATCAGTACAAAATTCTAACCCAGGCGCAGCAGAGCTAATATTCAAGACAAGAGTATACAGGTACAATGCTATCTGCTACCAAAGAACTATCACTCCTGGACTCCTTTTTGTCAAGAGATCTCAGCTGCTGGTCATTTTGGTAAACCTTCACAGATAATCCCAGAAGCCTGTGATGCTTTCCTTAAAAGGAATGTCAGATTAACCCCTTCCAAGCTTGATGCAATACTAAGAAGAGTTCTCTTCTGTTGGAGATTTGTCCCCAGCAGTAACCGAGCAAGGCCAGATAAACTGCTGACCATAACAGCAGTAGAGGTCTCGCTTTCTATCATAGGTGCATCAATCTCGGTGCATATTCATGCACCAACATCCTTTGAAAAACATGAGTTTTATAGTATGAATGCATTGTGTAATTTTCTGCTGTGAACATTTGTCCTTAATCATTGGATTCCAAGGACCCAAAGTAGGAAGATTTGGACAAAAGACCTTTCTCTTGTTTTTCATTCATTACCCAATCTACTAATCAGTACAAACACAGATGAAAATGTTGTTCAAGTACCTCATTGTTATTCATTCCTTCAGCATGGACTTAAATAAACTATTCATTCTAATTAATTTCTAGGGGTGATAATGACAGTGCAGAGTGCCCCCAAAGGATTTATATTGGAAAACAAAATGTAGCAAAGTTACAGGTTAATAAAGGGTTGGCAGGATGTGTGTAGAGAGTTAAGAAAATGAAGCTATTTTGCATAACCAAATAAGAATCGTAGGTATGTTTATATAGTTCGCTACTAGGAATGGAAGTAATCTATGTGTATTGTGTCTCCGTTTGTATATCAGAGGTGCCTTGCATATCAGAGTGACAGAAGGGGAGCTATAAAAAATCAGCAGAAGATCTGTATGCTTCAATATTTTTCTGATGTTTGGAAGTTGAGGGTTTTCTTTTTAAAAAACAAAGGTACCTTGCACTCATAAACCTGTAAGCATATAGATAACAGTTAATAGGCGTTGGGGATCACTTGGTTGTGTAACCAAGCAACTGTCTTTTTAGTAACATACTTCAGTAACCACCATGAAAAAAAATCACCTATCACTTTTGTGATGGGCCCCACATATATTGGCTTTATTCACATGCCACATCTCTGGTAAGGTTGCCTTCACTCTTGTGCAAGTCTTGAAATAGGCACACATGTGCATTCATGCACCTATTAGAACATAAACATGGGGAAATAAAGCCCTTGGCTTCATCACCATCACACAGTGGAGTATTTCGTCAGTTTGTCCATGAATTCAAAATTATGCATTCAATATCTAAGTTAATTATTGAGGATACTGATTTATTGTTGCCAACTTTTTAGTGATCAGAATAAACAAAAAAGACCTATTTTGTCACATACATTTTCTTGCCAGAGATGAAAGTGAAATGGTTTCTTGAAAGAGAACCAAAATAAACCCAGTCAGCATTAAAATCTGTCACTTTAATGGTGCATTCTTTCTAGCACACCAAAACCACAAATAATCTGTTTCTGACTTGGCAATTTCCCTTCATTATGAAAAAAGGCTGAGTGGTTTTAGTGCCTGTCCAATTTAACTTGACAGTATAAGAGAAGAGATCAAAGAAAAGGAATCAATACTACTTCATTATTTTTTTAGATAAATATGGCACTTCAGAAAGAAAACCATGGAAACAAAGAAGGCTATTTGGGAAAAGAAGACTAATTCCAATCAATTGCAAGATACAGGTAATTTAATATACAAGAGTAAACTAAACAGTTTTGCTAAAGAAAAAAGGAAACCAGTCCAGCAGTGTTCAGTTTAAATCCTATTGACAGTTAGTAGTCAAATCAGAGTAAATGGTTGTGTTTTGGATGCACATAAGCCCATAATGCCAGCTACAGTTTAGAGACTTAATAGATCTATCAGTTTGTATTCAGATTAGACTAACAACTCACTTCGAAGAATTAGGCCACCATTTTGCAGATAAAATTATTCAAATTTGCTCTGTCTTAGACATCAGAGTTCATATAATTCTGGTAGATGTATCCATGGCCCTGCTTGTAAAGTATTGATGGCTACTTTTCAATTTGTGCAGCCTGAGGATGTGGAAGGGTGTACTAGACCCTTGTCCTTCCTGGCAATTAAAAAAGAGAACTGGCTGAGTTAGTAAATGGCAAATGTTTAATGCCTCTTTACAACAGCCCCTCTTAATATACCTGAGAGAGGCAGTGATTTCTGAAAATGGCGAACCTTTTCTGAATAACTCTTGCGATGAAAACTCTGTGCCTTAGGGGTGTTAAGGACTGAAATGACTTGAAGACACACATAAACTACAAGATTTTCAACACTTAATAATTTCCAGTTTCCATGGAAAAAACCCAGGGGCTCAATTGTCCTTGTGGACAATAAGTTGTCCTTGTGGACAATAGGTTAAACATGAGCCAACAATGTGATGTAGCAGCTAAAAAAGTAAATGGGATTTTGGTCTGCATAAATAAGAGCATAGTGTTTAGATCCAGAGAAGTCATGCTACCCCTCTGTAAAGCACTTTACAAAAAACAATGGCAAAATTCCATGCCTTACATACATAAACCAAACAGCATATGACTAAGCATAAAATACGATAGGACAAATTCACCATAAGATAATAGGACTTTTAAATATGAGGTATGAAAATTAAAAACACCTAATGAAAACATTAAAATCACATGATCCAAACTCGTAAACCAATGGCCCACAAAGTCTCTTCCAACTCTATAATTGTATGATTCTAGTGATCATATTATAATGCATTGTCGAAGGCTTTCATGGCTGGAATCACTAGGTTCTTGTGGGTTTTTTCGGGCTCTAGAACATGGCTCTATAGCCCGAAAAAACCCACAGGAACCTAGATCATATTATAGTTGAAGGAAAAGTAGCAACAGGCTCCAGGAGATCCCCAGAACTTAGGGACACTTAAAAAAAACCCTATACAAATAAAGAAAAACAAATAAAGAAAACGTTGTCTTATAGATTGTGGTCCCCAACCCCACTGCCCGAATTGATCCAGAGACATTAAAACAAATCCTAACTTAAACTTCACTCTCAATCTCACTTTCAACACTACCTCTCCATAGCAATGCTATCATATTTGTTCATTTTCTATCATGCCTTTCCATCATAAAATACAAGAATACAATAAATACTTTACTAACCAAGATGAAAGAGGAAACCAGCAGACAAAAAATAATATATTGACGTAGCTCAGAAGAGCCTATTAAAAGGAATCATATGCTATTTAGAAAGATGCTACAATGTATTTTGCTTAGCACATAAAGTTCCATCATTTGAAAACTGCCACACAAACGACCTCCTGCCTGCTTTTAACTGCCAGCCAGACTTCAAAAAACTTTGGACTTTCAAAAAAGAACTTTGGAAGATCTAAATTTCTCAGGCACATGGGAGAGGCATCAGGCATATTGACTTTTATAGATCCAGTCTAGAGTTCATAGATTGTGAAATGAAGCTGTGCACCCTACATTCTGTCACGTGTTTATTATCAAAATCTACAATTTACATGTATTGTTTATGTCAATCTCAATACTTCTTAGAATATAAAAAGAAAATTGGTCAAAAGTTCACCATAATTCCACTCCAGAGACCACTTATATCATAATATATAAAAAGCTTCTGTGCAGTGTGAGTAGGCTAAAAACAAACAAACTAGGGGGCCAACTGACATCAAATTTGGCCTCGAAACGTCTCATACTCCAAGGCATGACTAGCAATTAAAAAAAAAACAACAAAACAATGAATATAGCTTTAAAATCCTTAAAAAATTAAAAAAAATACCTTACAACACATGCACAAAACCTAGCCCCGCCCCCTCCTGTGTGAGAGAGGGAAACAAACAGCCATCCATAGCAAAGCAGCTGGTCGTCCCTGTTTCGGGAGCCAAGCCAGCAGCCCTGCAAACAGTGAGCCAAGAAGCCAGCCAAGGAGAGGAGGAGAAAGGCCCCGCAGGAAAGGGAGGGAGGAGGAGCCACGCCAGGAGGCACAGGCCTCGAAAGAGACACAAGGTTCAGTAACAAATCTCATAGTCAAGGACTAGGCCTACTTGGGCCCTCCAGGCATTTTGGACGTCAGCTCCCACAATTCCTAACACCCATACTGTTATGGCTGTTAGGAATTATGGAAACTGAAGTCTAAAATGTCTGGAGGGTCCAAGTAGGCCCAGGCCTGCACATATATACAACCAACACACACATGCACACACACACACATATATGCTCATATATACATACAAATATATACACATAAATATACATATATACACACATACACATACATAACACACACACACATATATATACACATGCACACACATAAACATATACACATATACATATACCACACATACATATACACATATACATATACATATGTAAACCACACTACATATACACATATAAACATGCACACATACACACATATTATATATATATTCACAAGCACATACAAATACACACATACACACACACACACATATATACACATGCACACACATATACACATATACATATAAACATACATTGCCCATCTTCATAACCTTTGAAAAGCCTTGCAGCTTAAAAGTCTGGCTTCTTCTTGCCTACAGGAAACCTTTGTGGGGAGGTGTTCCCTAGCTCAGATTGTTTCATGTCTGGGATTCCTGTTTTCTGAGGGCCACAGCAACGCATGTATTGAATGGAATTCTGAATCTTCAGGTTTAATTAGGGGCACCAGAGGAGTTCTGTGATGGCGAATTCTAAATAACTGTCCTTGATGTAATATGAATAACAGTTCAAACATGGGAGAAGTGGTGAGAAAAAAACTGAGTGGAACCATAAAAGAAGTTAAGAATGGCTTGGAGAAGAGAATAGAGAAAATACAGAGAAAAAAATCAATCACACATAGAACTTTATTTGCTGTGTTCATGTTCTCTTCCTAGATGTCCTTGCCTTCTTTCTCTGGATGTCTAAGTTATCTTTTGCTGCTCAACTGAAGTTTCATTTACTATAATGCTAGAAATCTAGCATTTGAACATTTCATTTTGTGGATAGAATTCTCATTTTCCCGGCAATGACGTTCTCCTCCCTGCTCCTTCACTGTAGCGTAGGCAAAGTTTAGAATGCAAAGTTTTTACTCACTCTGAGAAGGACAGTACGTTCAGACACCTTAACACGGCAGCAGTGTCA